>NC_081777.1:19197246-20407246 GCF_963082965.1 Carassius carassius
AAGAGACTTAAAAATAAAATAAATAAAATAAAATCTTACAATTCAAAAACTTTTGACCTGTAGGATAGATAGATAGAAAGAGAGATAGATGGATGGATAGATAGATAGATAGATAGATAGATAGATAGATAGATAGATAGATAGATAGATAGATAGATAGATAGATAGATAGATAGATAGATAGATAGATAGATAGATAGATAGATAGATAGATAGATAGATAGATAGATAGAGAAACCTTTGAAAAAAAAATAGTTTTCCTTAAAGTTTTTGGTCTTTATTGCTGATTTCAGATGGTCATGTAAATGCTTATCTTGTTTGGTGTTTAGTCATTTCATTCTTTTTCGCATATTTTCATTCCACATAATCATTGTTTCAGAACACAAGATCAATGTGATGTGTATTAAGAACATTTGGTTTAATCATCAAAACACAACAGTATGATCTTCTTTCAATTTAGTAATTTTAGCAATAAGTTCATTCAAGAGCAAACGATGTAAGTTTCATGTTACAAACACGTACATTACCCCACTTGCATATGTCGAATGAAATCAATCATGTTTGTAACAGTATTTATCCAGTGTGTTATCAAAAGGTGTGATGAAGGTGACATGGCCATAAGGTTTTGTGCTGTCAATTCAGTTAATGTCCTCATTGTAATATGACTGAATCTATATTCTAGCTGAAATCATCAGATGAAGGGTGATTTATAGCAATGTGCATTATTTACCATCCATCGTAATGCTTCTATAGGCTATGCAGTATCACATGGCATAATGTAATATAAAATGCTGTATTTAATGCCATCTGCCTTTCTTCTGATACAGTACATCTCTGATCAGTTCCTCTCCCTTGTGTCCTGCTGTATGTTTACAAATCGCAAAACAGTGGTTTTACAAATGAGGACATCCTCAAAGGGAGGATTTAGGTGATTTTGTCAAGTTTTGCTTACTTCTGGGAACCAATTTGTCCCCATACTATGGTTACAATAAATAGGTACACACACATTTGTTTCTGTGAATTGTGGGGACTTTCCATAGACTTATGAAACATTACTTTTACACTGATCAAACTGTATTTTATAACCCTAAACCTACCCTTTTACATAATTATTTTTAACTTTATTTTTTTATAATTTTATGTTTTGTTTAAACTGGTGGAAGTCATGCAACTGAAAAGTTTGATAGTAAGAGCTTTATGAAAAGCAGTTAGTGTGAATGAAACCTCTATATAGACGGAACACTTATTTTGGGAAGTGAAAAGGATATTTTGTTATTTAGTGTATTGTGCTAAAACAATTGAAAATATGCTGAAATGTTAAAAAAAAAAGTTCGCTTTTGATGATTTGTTGTGAGATTAGTAAGAGTTTTCAGAATGTACCACTTGCTTGTGAAGATGATACCAACCCCAATGAAAAAACTGTAAATGTTACCTCTTTGATCAGAAATAAAAAGTATAGACAGAGACAGATAGACAGACGGATATATAGATAGTAAGGGTGTAACGGTACACAAATATGATTGTTCGGTACGTATAGTCGTGGCCAAAAGATTTGAGAATTACATAAATATTGGAAATTGGAAAAGTTGCTGCTTAAGTTTTTATAATAGCAATTTGCATATACTCCAGAATGTTATGAAGAGTGATCAGATGAATTGCATAGTCCTTCTTTGCCATGAAAATTAACTTAATCCCAAAAAAACCTTTCCACTGCATTTCATTGCTGTCATTAAAGGACCTGCTGAGATCATTTCAGTAATTGTCTTGTTAACTCAGGTGAGAATGTTGACGAGCACAAGGCTGGAGATCATTATGTCAGGCTGATTGGGTTAGAATGGCAGACTTGACATGTTAAAAGGAGGGTGATGCTTGAAATCATTGTTCTTCCATTGTTAACCATGGTGACCTGCAAAGAAACGCGTGCAGCCATCATTGCGTTGCATAAAAATGGCTTCACAGGCAAGGATATTGTGGCTACTAAGATTGCACCTAAATCAACAATTTATAGGATCATCAAGAACTTCAAGGAAAGAGGTTCAATTCTTGTAAAGAAGGCTTCAGGGCATCCAAGAAAGTCCAGCAAGCGCCAGGATCGTCTCCTAAAGAGGATTCAGCTGCGGGATCGGAGTGCCACCAGTGCAGAGCTTTCTCAGGAATGGCAGCAGGCAGGTGTGAGCGCATCTGCACGCACAGTGAGGCGAAGACTTTTGGAAAATGGCCTGGTGTCAAGAAGGGCAGCAAAGAAGCCACTTCTCTCCAAAAAAAACATCAGGGTCCGATTGATCTTCTGCAGAAAGTATAGTGAATGGACTGCTGAGGACTGGGGCAAAGTCATATTCTCCGATGAAGCCCCTTTCTGATTGTTTGGGGCATCTGGAAAAAGGCTTGTCCGGAGAAGAAAAGGTGAGCGCTACCATCAGTCCTGTGTCATGCCAACAGTAAAGCATCCTGACACCATTCATGTGTGGGGTTGCTTCTCATCCAAAGGAGTGGGCTCACTCACAATTCTGCCCAAAAACACAGCCATGAATAAAGAATGGTACCAAAACACCCTCCAACAGCAACTTCTTCCAACAATCCAACAACAGTTTGGTGAAGAACAATGCATTTTCCAGCACGATGGAGCACCGTGCCATAAGGCAAAAGTGATAACTAAGTGGCTCGGGGACCAGAATGTTGAAATTTTGGGTCCATGGCCTGGATACTCCCCAGATCTTAATCCCATTGAGAACTTGTGGTCAATCCTCAAGAGGCGGGTGGACAAACAAAAACCCACTAATTCTGACAAACTCCAAGAAGTGATTATGAAAGAATGGGTTGCTATTAGTCAGGATTTGGCCCAGAAGTTGATTGAGAGCATGCCCAGTCGAATTACAGAGGTCCTGAAAAAGAAGGGCAACACTGCAAATACTGACTCTTTGCATAAATGTCATGTAATTGTCGATAAAAGCCTTTGAAACGTATGAAGTGCTTGTAATTATATTTCAGGACATCACAGAAACAACTGAAATAAAGATCTAAAAGCAGTTTAGCAGCAAACTTTTTGAAAACTAATATTTATGTAATTCTCAAAACTTTTGGCCACGACTGTAGTACAGTACCTTGGTTTTGACGTCACGTTTCATTATAGTTTCATTATTGTGGGGGGTTGGACTAAACCAAAAATTGCTTCTTCTTTTTTATATTAAACAGTGTCTGCTTATGCTCTATAAGAACCCCATTTTGCATGAGCCTACTATAAGGTTACAAATTAATAACAGAGCCCAATACTAAATACTAAAATGTATGCAAACATTTCAATTGCACATAATTGACATATTGACCTTTTTCCTTGGTTGAAACACTGATTGAGCAATTACATCAGGCATGAGATGTTTATTATATGAGACTTTGTTACTAATCAAAATAACAATACAAAGAAATTTCACTCGTGCATTGGTTAAAACAATCCTGTATTCGCTTGATACACATGCATACCGAATCATTTAAGCTGTACAGAAAAAAATGTGGTATTGATTACATGTACCATTATACAGATAGACAGATAGACAGACAGACAGACACAGTTAGTTCAACTGAGATGAGATGTTTAGAATGGAGACTCTTATCAGGGGGTTGTTATTTCTGGGAAAATAGGTTTTTCTGAGAAGATATTACCAGGAATATAATACCCTCTTTGTGTACATCATCATCAGACCTTGCTCACCCACTCGCTATCTCATCAGACTTTCCTTCTCTCGCTCTTTCTAAATGTAGATTGTTTTTCTTTATTTGATGTTGTCAGAGCTTCACTACATTCCACCCTCTAGTTTGTTCTGGTGAACTTTCCTCAATTTCTAGGAAACAATCGAATGACACTTAAGCTTTTATTAGCTCCAGTGCATGTGGAGGTGAAAGATGCATTCATATTCACCTCGGTTAAACTCAGAGGCTTAGCAATAGGGCAGGCAAGGCAGGCAATTGCCTGGGGCCCTGCATTTTGATGCGGATAAAAAGTGATAACTATAATGTATAGCGGAAGAGCACTTCGCAGCACTTCAACCCCGGCGCTGTAATATCATCACTCCTGAAAACTCCTCACCTTGGTTGTATTGATTGAAGGGAGAGGAAGAGGAGGAGGGTGAGTTTTCAGGAGTGATGATATTACTGCGCCAAGGTCGAGGTGCTTCGAAGTGCTCTTCCGCCATACATAATAGTCATCATATTTATCCGCTTAGGAAATCGTCACTGTTTATTTTGTGTCACCATACTTACTGGTGTAACTACTCATGTAACCGTCTTTGAATAGGGAAAGCATGGAGGTGTTTGGTAGCTTCTGGTGCTTGTCTTTGTCACCCATGATTAGTTTGCGTCCCTGGGTACTGTGTCTTGCTGCCAGTATGGAGCCCACAAATCAATATAAATAAATAGCTTTACATTTACTTAGTCTACATTATTTATTTAGCTCTTCTGCATTAAATTAGTTGAGTTAACATAATTAGTTGTCAACTAATAAAATTAGTTAAGCTGAAAAAAACATACCTCAGGTCAACAATGAACTCATTGAATGAGGCTGTCAATTGTATCTTCTGCCATATATAATGTAGATGAAGTTACATTTTTTGTTAAAGAATAATCACTTACAAAAAAAACTATTTATGTAACTACTTTTTGTATGTTGTATAAATATATATCTAGGTAACAAAGATACAGTATATTAACAAAACAATCTTTTAGAATTGCCTTATCTATTAATTTAGCTTGGGGCACCCACTTCATCTTGGTTCACCTCTGGTTAAACTGCACCTGTAACGTACAATTCTTCGTGCAGAAATAGCTTTAACACTGAGAAAAATGCCTAGCATTTCTGATTAGTTCTGCTGATCATTAGGTGAACTAAAAAGGAAAAAATCCCCACACCATTCGTTGTCATTAACACCAAGGAGAAGGTTACAACCTTCTCTGCTGGTAATGGTATAAAATAAAAATATAAAACAATGATGCAATATGAGGAATCATACATGCAATTCATTCAGCAGTGCATTAGTTCTTACTTGGTTGTCTTTGTCATGCTAAGCATTTGCACTTTTTTCCCCAGTTAAAAACCTATTGTTTCTGCAGCATTCATCTGAGTTTCTCTTGTAGCATCTCTTGAAATCTAAGCTAGATTACTTTTTCAGGGAGGTGTTTTTTTTTGTTTTGTTTTTTTGGTGGGCCTTTTAGTAATTCTGTATTTTTGGTCAGTTCAAATTAATAATTATTACTGTACATCATCTGAAAGCTGCTACACAAGACCCAAGGTTGTTCATTTGCAAGAACCAAAGTGGCTCTTTGTATCACAAGCTGTCCTCCCATTGACGGCACCTGCCCTGCCATTTATGCATAAAACTGCTGGACAGTCACTATAAGCTTTGAAAACAAGATTTTAAAAAAATTATTACTTGTGGTTTCCAGCTTTGAAAGTTACATTTGGTCTCAGGGATTTTTTTTTTGTTTTGTTTTTTTGGTACATACATTTACATTTATTTACAATTAATGGTGGCTTTGTGAGAAGAAAAAAATCCTCAAAAGAGCTGCTATGTTTTATATGTGGCAACAGACTACTGAATGTGCCAAAAGTCTAACTGCAGTGGACATTCCTTGCCTGACCTCCTGCTTCAAAAGTCATGATTAATATATATATATATATATATATATATATATATATATATATATATATATATATATATATATATATATATATATATATAAATCTTACTGACCCCAAACTTACACTAGTACAGTATATGTTTAAAATACACACAGTTAGAAATCATGAGGGTTTATTTTTATATTAAATTAGCAGAGCTGAAACACTAATTTCATTCACACAGTGAAACAATCGCAATTAAATTGTTTCTGTTATTAAGAAGAAAATAGATCTGTTCCACTGATGGCATTGGTTGACTGCTTAAATCATGAACCAGGCAATTGCAGGGCCCCAGGCAATTTGTATGTTGTATTTGCCTGCCTTGTCTGCCCTATTGCTACACCTCTGATTGTAACCGAGGTGAATATGAATGCATCTTCCACCTCCACACGCACTGGAGCTAATAAACATTTATGTGCCATTCGATTGTTAGAAATAGAGGAAATGTGTTATTAAATCATTGGTACTGATTTTCATCATATTCAGAATCTAATAAAACTCAAAACTTTTTTTTATAGAGACATGATATTGTATATCTATTGTTTTTTAAATATGTTGCAATATTACCCACTATGACTTACCGTAGTCACCAAAATAAAAATAGTAGAAATAGAAAAAACTGTTATGTTTAGGTTTACAAATAGTATCAGAATGAAGATGACTCAACATAATAATGAACCATCTAATGTCAATAGATGTAGGCGCATATGTTATTTGTCATTTAAATTTAATTTGCATACTTTATGTGAGTAATACATAAATATTTATACCAATATACACACAGTGGGTGGAAATGTTCTTGCACTATGCAACGCAGAATTTGTGGCCTAATTGTTAGAGATTCGGACTCGTAATCCAAAGGTTGCAATTTCAAGTCTCAGGCCGGCAGGGATTGTAGGTGGGAGGAGTGAATGTACAGCTCTCTCTCACCTTCAGTACTATGACTGAGGTGCCCTTGAGCAACCCTCAACTGCTCCCAGTGCATAAATGGCTGCCCACTGCCCCAGTGTGTATGTGTATGTATATTATATTATTATTATTATTTTCTAAAAATCTTGTCAATCATGGTGTATGGGCTAGAATTATTATTATTTTTTTTTATCCGTATCCCCGCTTATGCTTATGTCTCTTGCCCAATGGGGGATTAAGCACCAAAAATGACTGGAATATCTCCTGCATGCCAGTAGTCTGCCTCGAGACTTGTTGATAAGAGTTCAGATCTTAAGCTCTCCATGTAGTGAGGGAGAGGGAAAATCATAGCAGGAAGATAATTTGTGTGAATGGGTAGGAGGTGAACCTCTCATAGATGATGACTATGTGTTGGGGGCGGATATGATCCCATAGGGAGTGTGGTCTGGAGTCATATGTTTTGTCTCTGGTGGTAGGAATAAAAGGTCATGCAATGTACTGAAGAATTATGGAAGGACTGATGTGTCACATGGGCTTTTTGTGATATGGCGATGATGGATCCCCCGCTGAGTGATATATACTGTATGCTGTTCTGCTTGTTATGTGATATTTCTGAACAAATATCATTATTTTTCAATACCATTTCACCTTAACCTTTCACTGTATTGTTGTGTGATTCATCCTAAATGCTGCTCTGATGTCTGAAGAAGAACATCTAAGTTTTTGTTATACAGTCACCCATATACTGTAGATAAAGGATTTTGAAGGACTAGATGGAGGACTGGTTTACTGAACATTTCCCCTGTCTGCAAAATGAAAAATCTGTATAGACAGACCTCTCTGTAGTCTATATGTGGCTTCTGTGGTACTTTACAGTCATGTAGTGAGATCTCTTGGGTTACATAGGGTTGAGAACTGAGAAAGATCAGAGCTGGTTCGATTAAGGTTTTCATCATCCAGTTCCATTTACTGTTCTCACTTCTGCTGAAACTACAGCATGAAATTTACAGTGCTACTGTTGTAGTCTTTTTTTTTTTTTAATTCAACTGCAACATTTTAGTGAATCTGCAACATACTGTAGACCTACAGCATGACACTTGTAGTCCAATTAAATTATGTGTGTGTGTGTGTGTGTGTGTGTGTGTGTGTGTGTGTGTGTGTGTGTGTGTGTGTGTGTGTGTGTGTGTGTGTGTGTGTGTGTGTGTGTATGTTTTTTTTGTTTTTTGCAATAGGGATCACAAAATTTCAGTAGGTTTGGATGAAGGCTCATCTGTATTATACAGGCTGAATAAAAAGCTTTTCTATAACCTTGAGATGATTTTATTAGTTTAGACTTGTCTAGATTGCCTGTAATAAATGTATGTCTATTCTACCTAAATGGAGATGGATACAGGCAAAAATATCATTGCATCATGCCAACTTAATCATTGTGATTTGCATTTCATGGACACATCATGACAGAGGTGAACAGGAGAGCTTGCACTGATAATAGACTCTGTGTGTGTCTCTCTCGATGATGTGGATCCAGCTGACTGTGTTCATAATAGCATCTGAAATGTGTTTCCAGTCCTTGGAATGATCAGCCACATTGAGAGCTGCATGATGTTGAGAAAAGCATATACAGATTTTTGCTGATAATGACATGTATATTAGTCCGATATAATCAACAGTGATACCAATACTGATGACGTCGTCAAAAACACCAAACAAAACGAGCAATAAAATAATGAAAAAGAAAATGATCCTCAAAGCTGTTGTGGAATCACAAACACTCACTAAGGAGTTAACCATAGAGGCTCAAACCAATAAAGATGCACAAAGCAACAAAAACCAAAGAAGAGCCGGAAACCAAAGGAAGAAAAAAAATATTGTCATAATGCAGGGATGAAAAATAGAAAGGAAGGAAGGTGTTCATCACGGACTATTATTAACTCTATTGCAAGCAGAAATCTTTACTCCAGTAATTTAAGTGGTGTTCCAAATCCATTAGTGCAAATGTGCCCCTTTCACGTCACTGAACACTATTCATTTTTTCTCAACCATGATCTAAACGGTATAGTCCAACAACGTGATATTTAAGAAAAATATAAAAACCTTATCTTGTTCTTCGGTATGGGATAATGTACAATTAGAGATCAAAATATTCCCTAACAATAGTAATTACTTTTGGATTATTGTGATGTTTTCATCAGCTGTTTTTGACCCTCTTTCTGACGGCACCCATTCACTATAGAGGAGGAGGGTGAGTAATTGATTTAATGCTAAATTTCTCCAAATATGTCCATATGAACAGACAAACTCATCTAAATCTTGGATGGCCTGCATGAGTACATTTTCAGCAAATTTTTATTAAGCAAAATGAAGCTTTTTGATTGTTGTTGTCATTGCAGTGAGAATCTGCAATGTTCAGTGTTTGCCTGTCAATGCAATTATTAGTTATTTATTGATATATGATTGTATATAAAAATTAATAAACTTTTCCCTGGAAAATATGAGTCACAGCTAGAGTCAAAGAGAGTTAATCTGAAGATCAAGTCAGCAAGCCTATTAATAGAGCTGTATGTCAATGAATAATAATGAAGCTAATATATAGTGTCTCCCTGCAGATAATTCCCCTCTGATCTTGCTTCCCACGAGCACAGAGAGCTGATGTGACTCACTAAACTCCTGTATACATCCTCTGAAGCTCTTGTGAAGTGAACACAGCAGGGGCTAAGAGGTGCCATCCTGCTTCTGTTTCACATCTGAATCTAACAACAGCTACTGGAGAATCAGGTCTCGTCATATGGTTGATGCACACACTCATATTAACTGCCATATCAGGAATCTTGCACTGCAATTATTACTTATTCTGAGTAGGAATGGAAATCATAAAGAGCTGAATGTTTCCAGTATTTTAACAAATATGTGTCAGGAAGTCATCACAAGCACCTCAGGTCTCCACCCACTACATTCACCAGATCCCAATAATTGTGGACTTTAATAAAAAGAGAGTAAATATTAACAAAAACTGTAAATGTATCAATGTTACCAAGATATCAGTCACACATGCACACATCTCTTCTTTTTGTGAATGGGAAAGAGCCCTAGTCCAAAGCTAACATGGAAAATTTTCACAGATTCTCAGATGTTCAGTCTGAGTGTTAAAGTAACTAGAGCTGGACAAATTCTGACATCCACTGGAGATAATTACATGGTGAAATTGCAGGTGCTTGCAGAACACTAACATCTAGTGGTTGTAGGAGTTATTGCATCACAAAACTGACTGCAGCGGACAACGTGCAATAAGAATTAAACTACTGAGGAATAGTTAGTATTAACTTGGTAACTTACACTTTAGGCTTAACATGCTGACTGCTTACGTGAAATAAAGAGCATAAGAGCATTTCAGCCATCTAGTTGAGAGCCACTATCAAATTAGACCACTGTCTGAGATGCTAAAAACAAACAGACAAAAAACAACATTTCAAATGGTTTTCTGTTCAGGCTCGTCTGTAACTCGTCAACAGTTAACTGTTAACTCTTTTCCTGCTAGTCAGGCTGTAGGAGACCAATTTGAAGATCTAAGAAGAGATTATTTGAACTATTTTAGACCTTTTTTCATCAGGGTGATTCTGCTAACTTTCACTCAGGCAGCAAACGTTATCTGTTGAACATGGTACAGCATGTTGCGACAAACACAGTTTTTGGAATTAGCTTGCCAATAAAAAACACATTTACGTAATTTAGGGAGAGATTTTGAAATAGTGAAAGGGTTGCTAGTGTTAGTGTAGTTCAGTTCAGACTACTTTTATTTGTCAATGACAGTCCAGAATATCAGGGTTGCCAACTCTCACGCATCTGGTGTGACACTCACGCTTGGACTTTAGCGTGAGATTTATGTTGAAAGCGTGAGTGTCACGCCAGATGCATGAGAGTTGGCAACCCTGAGGATATGCTACTGATCTTTACTGCGATTACTAGATTAAGGCCTTTTTTCTGCTAAATAATTCAGCAGAACTCCTAATCTAGTAATTCTGTCACAAGGTATTTGTCTAAATGTGGGATTAGACCAGCCAAAGTTTCTCTCCACAGATTTCAGCAGCTGTTGGAGATGGCGTCTGAGAAAAAGGACTCCGGTGAAGTTTTGAAGGAACAGGTAATGTTTCAGAGTGTGTCAGTTGCTGTCCTCCTTCAAAGAGTGAACTGGTTTATAGAACAAGAAAAAATGTAGGATAGGGACTTGATTGAATGATTGGATGAATCATTCACAATAAGATCAATAATATGCATTAATTTCCATTTCATACTGATTTTAAGGATTATGTTAAAAAGTGTTATACTATTTACTGACTGGTTGTTCATATGATGACGTATATTTAAATTTATATTTTAGAAGTTTTGTCACTACTAGCCTAATATTGTTACTTATTAAGGGCAATCATTTGATCACATTTATGCAATCTCAAACAAAGCACACAACTTATTACATTTTAAATAGGGTAACTTGTTATCTGCAACCCATTTAATTTTCAAAGTACTGATTGAATCTTATTTGGCAATTGCTTATTTTCTTAAGTAATTAAAGTATAATTGGAACCGTTAAAACACTGGAAACACTCAGCTCTTTATGATTTCCATCCCTACTCAGAATAAATAATAATTGCAGTGCAAGATGTCACGGTTCATGAATGCACCGTCTCCTGCTGTATTCATGTTACGTCATGTTGATTGTTTCATGTGGGTGTTGCCACTTATCGTCTGATCAGCGGCAGGTGCAACTCATTCCAACTGCCTATTTTAACGCCCTGTCTTTCGTCTCTTGTTTGTCAGATCGTTGTTTGAGGTCCTCCGTGTTAGATGTCTGATTCTCGTGTTCCTGCCTTGCTTTGTCTCCTGTTTTGGTTTGCTCTGGATTGTTCCCTTCGTACACGGATTATCATCACCTCAATCGGATCTACCACCACCGTCATCTGTACCAGCGCACTCAACTCACCTACTCACCAGTCTGTGCTGCCATCCAGGTTCCTGCGTCACTCTCCAACCCTCCATCAGCACATCATTTACAATAAACACTGTTTACTTGCTTTTGCCTCCTGTCTCACTTACCTAGCGTTACAGAACGATCTGACCATCATGGAGGCAGCGAGTACTCAACCATCTGCTCTCGAGGAATTTCTCAGCGCCAGTGTTTGGAGGATGGACTCCCAGGAGAAGAATCTTAACAACACTGGTCGGGCGGTTCAAGCCCTGGTGACGCAGGTGTCCGAGCTCACTCAACAATTCCAGCTACTTCGAGCTCCCACTGCGCTGCCCACACCGCCTGTTCTCCCTATACCACCGGTGACCCCCTCCCAGCCAGAACCACGTCTCCCGATCCCAGAGACATACTCGGGTGAGCCCAACTTCTGTAGAGCATTTCTAACCCGCTGTAATATGCACTTTTCCCTACAGCCCAGAACCTTTGCTAACGAAAGGGCCAAGGTGGCCTTTGTGTTGACGCTACTCTCTGGGAGGGCGGCATTATGGGGGACAGCGGTGTGGGAGAACCAGGATCCATGCTGCGCCTCGTTTCAGGCACTCTCCGCCGAGATGAGACGGGTCTTCGATTGGGCCGTCGCAGGACAGGAGGCGGCCAGGAGGCTGGCGGAGGGGACGCGGTTAGCCCCGCCTACGATCACGAGCCCATGCAGGTAGGGCGAGCTCGGCTTTCCCGGGAGGAGAAGGAGAGGCGGAGGTCCCTTGGCCTGTGTCTCTACTGCGGGGGAGCCGTACATCAAGCCTACAACTGTCCGGTAAAAGGCCAGGCCCGGTAGTACGTATGAGGCTACTATCGGGTGGGATCTCTGCCGAGAAGACCTCATCACCATCATCATCATCATCATCTACGCTCCTCCCGGTAAGACTGAGGTGGTCAGCACAGACCCACCACTGTCAAGCGCTACTGGACTCAGGGGCAGAAGGTAACTTCATGGACCGCACATTGGCACACAAGCTCCACATTCCCCTCAGACCCCTTCCGCACCACATCACGGTTCACGCACTCAATGGACAGCAACTCCCTACCATCTCACACATCACTCTCATCACATCTGGCAATCACTCTGAGACTATTTCCTTTCACATCCTTGACTCTCCCCTGGCACCCATTGTCCTCGGACACCCTTGGCTCCTCCTCCATAACCCCAAAATAGACTGGTCCTCCAATTCCATTGTTTCCTGGTGTAAAAAGTGTCCTGAGTCTTGTTTAGTGTCTGCCTGTCCATCTGTGTCTATGTCTGTGTTACAGGAGGAGCCGGTGGATTTGTCTAACGTGCCCGCGGAGTACCTCCATCTGAAGGAAGTGTTCAAGTCTTGTGCTGCTTCTCTTCCTCCGCATTGTCCCTACGACTGTGCCATAGATTTATTGTCAGGTAAGTCTCCACCTAAAGGCAAATTATATTCACTTTCTGTTCCGGAAAGGGAGGCTATGGAGAAATATATTTCTGATTCTCTAGCTTCGAAGTTCATCTGCCCTTCCTCTTCTCCTGTGGGGGCGGGGTTCTTTTTTGTGGGAAAGAAGGAAGGATCAATGCAACCTTGTATTGATTACCGGGGACTGAACAACATCACGGTAAAGAATACTTATCCTTTGCCGTTGATGTCTTCGGCCTTCGAGAGGTTGCAGGGAGCGTCAATTTTCACAAAACTGGACTTATGCAATGATTATCATTTGGTTCGTATCAGGGAGGGGGATGAATGGAAGACCGCTTTTAATACCCTCAGAGGGCACTTTGAATATTTGGTTTCCAACTCCCCAGCGGTCTTCCAGGCACTCGTCAACGACGCGCTGCGAGATATGATTGATCAGTTCATATATGTCTACCTGGACGACATATTGATTTTTTTTCTTCTTCTCTCCAGGAACATGTGCAGCACGTCCGACGAGTGCTTCAGAGGTTGCTAGAGAATGGGCTTTTTGTCAAGGCGGAGAAATGCGAGTTTCATGCACAGTCAGTTCCATTTCTGGGGTATATCGTGTCGACTGAGGGAATATGCATGGATCCCGAGAAGGTTAAGGCTGTAGTAGAGTGGCCAAGTCCAGATTCCCGTAAGGCCCTACAGAGGTTTCTGGGGTTCGCTAACTTCTACTGGCGTTTTATTCGCAACTTCAGCCAACTAGCCGCACCTCTGACCGCCTTGACCTCTGCCAAAACTGCGTTCAGGTGGTCAGACACAGCTGAGGCTGTGTTTGCCAAACTGAAGAGTTGCTTCATTTCAGCCCCTATTTTGATTACCCCTGACCCAACACGTCAGTTTGTGGTGGAGGTCGATGTGTCGGAGGTGGGGGTAGGAGCGGTGTTATCGCAACGTTCTCCCTTAGATGACAAGGTCCATCCTTGCGCGTATTTTTCATATCGTTTATCTCCTGCCGAACGAAATTACGATATTGGTAACCGAGAATTGTTGGCAGTTAAGATGGCATTGGAGGAATGGCGACACTGGTTAGAAGGATCGGGGGTTCCTTTTATTGTATGGACTGACCACAAGAATTTAGTACATTAGCACTGCCAATGTGTACATTAGCACTGAACTCCAGGCAGGCTCGATGGGCACTTTTTTTTCTGACGTTTTGACTTTACTATCTCGTACCGCCCGGGTTCCAAAAATAGCAAACCCGACTCTTTGTCATGTATTTTCTGAGACATTAGTGGTCCCCACTCTCACATGGGAGATTGAATCGAAGGTCAGAACGGCCTTAGAAGGGGTAACGCCTCCGCCCGGGTGCCCACCGAACCGCTTATTTGTGCCGGAGGGATTAAGGTCCAACGTTATCCAGTGGGGACATTGCTCTAATGTAGCTTGCCATCCAGGGGTTAACCGCACTAGATTTTTAGTCAAGCAACGATTCTGGTGGCCACTTATGGCTCGCGACATTCACAGTTTTGTTTTGGCTTGCTCGGTTTGTGCCACTGGTAAGACTTCCAATCGGCCCCCTGATGGGTTACTCCAACCGCTGCCGGTCCCTTCGAGACCCTGGTCCCACATTGCTCTAGATTTTATTACCGCCCTCCCGCCTTCCCAGGGCAACACAGTAGTTTTAACCGTGGTGAACCGGTTCTCGAAGGCAGCCCACTTTATTCCCTTGCCCAAATTACCCTCAGCCAAGGAGACAGCGTTGACCGTCGTAGATCACGTCTTTCGTTTACATGGCCTTCCGATAGACGTGGTTTCCGACAGGGGACCCCAATTTGTGTCCAAATTTTGGCGAGAATTCTGTAGATTACTGGGAGCGACTGTAATTCTGTCCTCAGGGTTTCACCCCAAGAGCAATGGTCAAACCTAGAGAGCCAACCAAGATTTGAATAGGGGTTTTGCGATGTTTGGTCTCCAAGAATCCTTCCTCCTGGAGCCAACAATTGTCTATGGTGGAGTACGCCCACAATACCTTACCAGTATCAGCTACGGGCCTATCTCCTTTTGAGTGTAGTGTAGGTTACCAGCCACCTATTTTTCCCAGTATGGAATCCGAAGTCGCGGTCCCCTCCGTTCACGCCTTCGTCCAGAGGTGTCACCGCACTTGGACTAGAGCCCGCGAGACTCTACTCCAAGTGGGGGCGCGCACCAAGGCCACAGCCGATCGCCACCGGTCTAGGCCTCCCGTATACGTTGTGGGTCAAAAAGTGTGGCTTTCTAGTAAGAATATTCCTCTCCGCTCCGTATCTAATAAATTGGCTCCCAAATTTATTGGCCCGTTTACCGTCACCAAGATCATTAGTCCGGTGGCAGTCCACCTTAAACTCCCTCTTGCATACAGGAGAATTCATCGCCTTTCACGTATCTAAAATAAAGCCCGTATTTTATTCTCCCATTAATCCGCCTAGCCCGGTCCCCCAACATCCACCCCATTCCAACTGCCTATTTAACGCCCTGTCTTTCGTCTCTTGTTTGTCAGATCGTTGTTTGAGATCCTCCGTGTTAGATGTCTGATTCTCGTGTTCCTGCCTTGCTTTGTCTCCTGTTTTGGTTTGCTCTGGATTGTTCCCTTCGCACACGGATTATCATCACCTCACTCGGATCTACCACCACCGTCATCTGTACCAGCACACTCAACTCACCTACTCACCAGTCTGTGCTGCCATTGAGGTTCCTGCGTCACTCTCCAACCTTCCATCTGCACATCATTTACAATAAACACTGTTTACTTGCTTTTGCCTCCTTTCTCACTTACCTAGCGTTACACAAGATTCCTGATGTGTCAGTTAATATGAGTGTGTGCATCAATCATATGACGAGACCTGATTCTCCAGTAGCTGTTTCATTCAGATGTGAAACAGAAGCAGGATGGCACCTCTTAGCCCCTGCTATGTTCACTTCACATGAGCTTCAGAGGATGTATACAGGAGTTTAGTGAGTCACATCAGCTCTCTGTGCTCGTGGGAAGCAAGATCAGAGGGGAATTTGCTGCACTATATATTAGCTTCATTATTATTCATTGACATACAGCTCTATTAATAGGCTTGCTGACTTGATCATCAGATGAACTCTTTTTGACTCTAGCTGTGGCTCATATTTTCCAGGGAAAAGTTTATAATTTTCTTCTATAGTTTGTTCATATCAACATATTTTGAGAAATTTAGCATTACATCAATTACTCACCCTCCTCTATAGTGAATGGGTGCCTTCACTGTCTCATAAGAGCATTTAAGCCATCTAGTTGAAAGCCACTATCAAATTAGACCACTGTCTGAGATGCTAAAAACAATCAATCAGGCAGCAAACGTTATCTGTTGAACATGGTACAGCATGTTGTGACAAACACAGTCTTTGGAATTAGCTTGCCAATAAAAACAAATTTTTATGTAATTTAGGGAGAGATTTTGAAATAGTGACAAGGTTGCTAGTGTTAATTTAATTCAGTTCAGACTACTTTTTTTGTCAATGACAGTCCAGAATATAGGCTACTGATCTTTACTGAGATTACTAGATTTAGGCCTTTTCATGCTTAATAATTCAGCAGAACTCTTAATCTAGTAATTCTGTCACAAGGTATTTGTCTAAATGTGGGATTAGACCAGTTAAAGTTTCTCTCCGCAGATTTCAGGACACATTCAGTCGATAAAGACAAAACAAAAGGCTAGTGTGTATTATATTGTTCTTCAAATGAACATTCAATGCACATTCATTTCTATCACAGGAATAAATTTAGGGGCTGCTGTTAGATATGGGCAGATTGACCTTTCTAACATTGTATCCATATACACATGTATGTAAATACATACAGTAAAAACAATAAAATTGTGAAATAATGTTACAAACTAACATTATTATTATATTTATTGTTATTATTATTCAAATATACATATGTTGTAGAATGTTAATTATTCCTGTGATGAAAAAGCTGAATTTTCAGCAGACATTATGTCAGTCTTCAGTGTCACATGATCCTTCAGAAATCATATCAGAAATATATATAATATGCTGATTTGGTGTGCAAAAAACATTGCTATTATCAATGTTATAAACAGTTTTGTTCAGGACTCTTTGAAGAATAGAAAGTTTAAAAGAACAGCATGTATTTGATGTAATATTTTGTAACAGAACTGTAACAAATTTCTGTAGTTTTTACAGCTGAATGATGTAAAATCACTGTAAAATAAACAAATCCATACTGTAGAATATGTTTAAAGTATTTTGCTGTAAATCTGCAAAGCATTTTCCTTCTAATAAAACTGCAGCTGCAAACTAAATATTGTTGGCTCAGTGTCAAATTGCTTGTTGTGTTCCTAGATCCTTCAGTGCTAATGGCCTGCTGCACCCAGCAGAGTCTGAGTGAATCTCCAAGATACTATAAGCCACAGGTAAGAAAATCTCAAACATACACACACTACTGTTTCATAAATTTGGGGTTGGTATTATTTTTTAATGTTTCTGAAAGTCTCTTATGCCCAACACAGCTTGTTGCATGAAATTAAATCGATAAAGCTGAATTTTCAGCATCATTACTCCAGTCTTCAGTGTCAAGTGATCCTTCAAAAATCATTCTAATATCCTGATTTGCTGCTCAAGAAACATTTCTGATTATTATCAATGTTGAAAACATTGCTTCATTTTTAGGATTCTATAATAAATAAACAATTTATTCATTGTTACAGCATTTATTTAAAACAGAAATGTTTGTTCTAACTTTTGATAATTGATAAGACATTGATAAAAAATTAGAAATGTTTCTTAGTTATGATGTTTCACCCACTTAAATGATACTTTGGCACGTGTAGTCCATTCCAAATAATGAGGACGAATAATACATTACAAATAATAAATAATACATTTAAGGTATAAAATGTAGCACTTAACATTGATTTATGAGAGCATTAGTGGCAGTGTGCTGATTTTTGCACAAATTGGGGCAGGAGCAGCTATGGTGCTCGGCCTGTAATGAGGTCGCCAAATTCTGGACTATTGATAATACCAAGGATTTATCAAAGTCCACTAAAGGAAGTACAGCTTTTTGCTGTTTTACTTTGAAATGGCCTTCCTGATAATGTTTGGGGCTCATACACAGTCTTTTAATTTTAAATTAGATTAAAATACATATTTTTATAGCCAAGTATTCACACACCACATCTGATAACCTTATACTCCAGTTATATGTGATTAAATAAATAATCTTTTGTCTGAAATAATATGAACAGCAGCTATGCTAAACTTTCTCCTTTTGATTTCTTGTTTCTGTCTCAGGATGTCCATCCCAATGTTACTAGAGATTACGCCAGCTCCAGTTTGGATCCAGCCTCACTTGTGAAGACTTCAGATCACAGCAACTGTAAATGGCCATACAAAACTGACAAATATTATCCATATATTGCCTATAGGGGTAGGTTTAATGATTTTCAACCTAACAGAAAGTTGAGTGGAAGGAAAAACTGTGGAAGAAAAAGATGCACAACCAACCGAGAGAACCGCAGCCTTATGAGGATTGTCAAGCAAAATCGGTTCAAGAATTTGAGTGAACTTCACAAGGAATGAACTGAGGGTTGGGTCAAGGCATCAAGAGCCACCACACACAGACGTGTCAAGTAATTTGGCTTCAGTTGTTGTATTCCTCTTGTTAAGCCAATACAGAACCATAGACAATGTCAGAGGCATCTTACCTAGGTGTGACGAGTGGGGCGGGGCCGAGGGACATGGGAGCGAGGCCGGGGGAGTGATTGGAGATGAACTACACCTGTTCGACCCACCGGTCTCGAGGCCCATGGAGGAGATGGAAGGATATAAAACTGGAGCGACGACAGTGAAGGATAAGAGAGGACCAGGCCTGGGATTTTAGTTGTGTTTTGGTTTTTATTTGAGCGCACCAGTCGTCCGTGAGGGGCTGGTGCGCGGTTTTATGTTTATTTTGCTTTATTAAAATGTTGTTTTGATTGTCCGCCGGTTCCCGCCTCCTTCTTCCGGATGAATACAAAGGTTAATTCATTACAGTGGTGCCGAAACCCGGGAGAAGGAGGGACGCGCTGCTGAAGATCCCTCGCCGCTGTGGTGAATCCGCGGTGCCATCGAGTTGGCGAGGAGTGTGCCGCCATGGACGCTCAGGCGGTGGGCTGGAGCGAGTTGCCGGGGACGGGCGAGCTCGCTACCGGCCGCCCACGATGTGGAGAGACAGCTGCCGTCCGTGAGGGAGCGGAGGAGTCGGCGCCGTTCGCCAGGTGGCCGGAGCCTGCTGCCATCCGCCGGAACGGGGAGGAGTAGGGAACGGGGGACTCCTGCCGGCTGCCCAAAACCGGAGGAGCCGTCGCCGTCCACCGGGCGGCGGAGGAGTGTCGTGCCGTCCGCCGAGGGCCGTCCAGTGCCACCGCCAGGCACCGCGGAGGAGATCGCCCAGCTGGTGGAGGGCCGAGCAGCGGTGCGTCTGGGAACCGGATTTTTTTTTTTTTTTTTTTTTCCTCTCTCCCCTCTCTCGTCTCTGTCGCTCCTCCTTCCATCTCCTTTTCTCTCGCCTCGTCTGTCCTACCCCCAGGTTCCCGCAGGTCCCCGTGAGCGCCCCCCCCGGAGGGGGGGGGGGTAGAGCGCAGTCTCGGGAGTACCCCCCGGCCTGCGAGGGGCGATGGGGGTATGTGACGAGTGGGGCGGGGCCGAGGGACATGGGAGCGAGGCCGGGGGAGTGATTGGAGATGAACTACACCTGTTCGACCCACCGGTCTCGAGGCCCATGGAGGAGATGGAAGGATATAAAACTGGAGCGACGACAGTGAAGGACGAGAGAGGACCAGGCCTGGGCTTTTAGTTGTGTTTTGGGTTTTATTTGCGCGCACCAGTCATCCGTGAGGGGCTGGTGCGCTGTTTTTGTGTTTATTTTGTTATTAAAATGTTTTTGATTGTCCGCCGGTTCCCGCCTCCTTCTTCCGGATGAATATGAAGGTTAAATCGTTACACTAGGGTAAAGAGAAAAACTGGACTGTTGCCCAGTGGCCCAAAGTCATTTTTTCAGATGAGAGCAAGTTTTGGATTTCATTTGGACATCAAGGTCCTAGAGTCTGAAGGAAGGGTGGAGAAGCTCATAGCCCAAGTTGCTTGAAGTCCAGTGTTAAGTTTCCACAGTCTGTGTTGATTTGGGGTGCAACGTCATCTGCTGGTGTTGGTCCATTGTGTTTTTTGAAAACCAAAGTCATCGCACCAGTTTACCAAGAAATTTTAGAGCCCTTCATGCTTCCTTCTGCTGACCAGCTTTTTGAAGACTCATTTTCCAGCAGGATTTGGCACCTGCCCACACTGCCAAAAGCACCAAAAGTTGGTTGGTTGGGGTATTGTCAAGAGGAAAATGAGAAACAAAAGACCAAAAAAAAAAAAAATGCAGATGAGGTCACTGTCAAAGAAACCTGGGCTTTCATACCACCTCATTTAATACACAAGTTTCACAATTTGAGTTGAATTACTGAAATAAATGAACTTTTCCATGACATTCTAATTTATTAAGATGCACCAGTATACTGTTACTTTTGATCAATTTAATGCATCCTTGTGGAATAAAAGTATTAAAAGTAGTGTGTAATTTGTATATAGTACATTTTGATTTAATTTTACTTTTAAACTCTCTCGTGGTGCAACAGATCAGCATAAAAGCTGACTAAGATGCAGAACACAGCAGTTTCTGGATCTCTTTGAAATGATCATCTTGCTCTTAATTCTTGTCTTCCTTTCTATTTTTCATCCCTGCGGTATGACAATATTTTTTTCTTCCTTTGGTCTCCGCCTCTTCTTTGGTTTTCGTTGCTTTGTGCATCTTTATTGGTTTGAGCCTCTATGGTTAACTCCTTAGTGAGTGTTTGTGATTCCACAACAGCTTTGAGGATCATTTTCTTTTGAATTATTTTATTGCTCGTTTTCTTTGGTGTTTTTGACGACGTCATCAGTATTGGTATCACTGTTGATTATATCGGACTAATATACTGTCATTATCAGCATAAATCTGTATATGCTTTTCTCAACATCATGCAGCTCTCAATGTGGCTGATCACATTTCAGATGCTATTATGAACACAGTCAGCTGGATCCACATCCTCGAGAGAGACACACACAGTCTATTATCAGTGCAAGCTCTCCTGTTCACCTTTGTCATGATGTGTCCATGAAATGCAGATCACATGCTGTGTTCGAAATGGCATACTTGCTTACTGCTTACTACCCAGTACACAGTGTATACTGCCTACTATTTTTAAAGAATGATACATGAAACAGTATACAATAAGCAACAAAGGTTTCAGAGTAGTGTGCTAAAGTGTTGTCACATGACAAAACATTAATTCAGCACAGCTATTGAGGTTGTTACCTCACAAATAAATGTACTAACCATTATTTTTACAAGGGCTTGTTAATTAAGGATTCATACTAGTAAACACTGCTATATTGCCCAATTGAACTCATTTCATAATTAATGGACTTTACATACTGCATACTACATGAATGCAACTTTACTGGGACAAAAACCTCTCTATACCTATGCTAACTATCTAATAACACTGTATTATTAATGAGACGTTTTATTTCCAATTTTCAAATATTTTCTTTATTTTTATTAAAAATAAATGCCTTTCTGATATCCTAGAACAAGTTTGCTAAAGGGTGGCCTCAAACTTCATCACACTTCATTTACCTGCTGCGCTACTGATATTAGAGATAAATTGGCATCTTTTGCAGTGCTGTTTATCGCAGCCAGGCATTGGTGGGTGGAGGTATTGTAAAAAGTCTCTGCCAACAAATAATTTATATATTATATTACTTCAATATTTTCTTATTCAATATCTTTAAAATAATCTGTACTGTATAAAGCACTATAGAAATAAAGGCGATGCCACTTGACTTGATCGGAAACGTGCTATAGATTAAAATACAATTTATGTTCTACTTTATGTTTTTGAATACACAGTGATAGTTTATAGTTTACAGTAACATGTATGTATAAAAGTGTTTTATAATCACCATTCCCCGCCTCCAGTTCACTCACGCATTTGAAGATGACACATTATAGGGAGTGTCTTCAGATGAATACATCAGAATTCAGCAAATGTAGCAGGTATTCCATGCATACAGAACATTAACTTACTATTCACAATATACACGCAGCATACTGCAATATAGTAGGAGTTGTATGGTAGTATGCCATTCCGAACACAGCATCGGTACTGATTTCAGTGTACTTGAGTTATATTTAGCAGATTCTGGTAAATATAGTAGGTCATACGGATATATGATGCATACAGAGAATTTGCACACCATGCACAGCATACAGTACATACTGGATACTGCAGATATAGTAAGAGTAGTTTGATAGTATGGCATTTCGAACACAGCAATATATATAGTTTTATATATTATATATATATAGTTTTCATAGCTGTTTTACTTTCAGTCAACCCGAAAATGAAGTGAGGCACAATCACCAAATTGAATCATAATATTGAGAGGTTTATTGAACTAAGCTGAACTAATAGGATCATTTTGATATGTTCTTAGCAAATATGTGTCAGGGAGTCATCACGAGCACCTCAGTCTCCACCCACTACACTCACCAGATCCCAATCACCTGATTACTGAGCACCGCCACCTGTCAGCACTCATCAGCAGCACTATATCCTTGTACATTTACTGTCTGGTTTCAAACATTCCCTGCTTGACGAACCTGACCCTAACTTGTGAGTCCCCATCTCTATAGTTATCTGGGTTCTCTGCTCCTTGATTGCCATTGTCCCGGAACTCCACCATCTCTTAGTGCCTCCTATACCCCATGGATCCCCTGAACTCCACCATCTCTTAGTGCCTCCTATACCCCATGGATCCCCTGAACTCCACCATCTCTTAGTGCCTCCTATACCCCATGGATCCCCTGGAGAGGAATTGGACATTACCACCTAGATGGGCCCCAATGGACTTCTAACACACCCCGCTCACCCTCCTGGTTACCTCTTGCTCTGTGTTCAATAAACCTGCTGTTTGTGTCTTCACCTTACCTCTGTGTGTATCTACTGACAATATCAAAGTTTACATGATACTGTTAAATAAAGAACCTCAGTATAATTCAACCTGGAGAGATACACGAGTTGAACATCAGCATGACAATATTTTTTTTTAAGTTGGATACACTCTGAATCATAGTTATTGTTAAATTAATAAATTTCAGGTAGTTGCTGAGGCATTTTCTTTTAATTTAGGTACTAAAATAAAGTACAAACACACAATTACTTTAATGAAAAGAGAATAAAATGTAATTCAAAATTTCTGCAAAAACTGTAAGTGTATCAATATTACCGAGATATCAGTCACACATGCACACGTCTCTTTTTGTGAATGGGGAAGTTATTCGAAAGCTAACATGGAAAATTCTCAGATATTCACTCTGAGAGTTAAAGTAACTAGACCTGGACAAATTCTGACATCTACTGGAGATAATTACGGCGAAATTACAGGTGCTTGCAGAACACTAACATCTAGTGGTTGTAGAAGTTATTGCATCACATAACTGACTGCAGCAAACAACGTGCAATAAGAATTAAACTTCTGAGGAATAGTTAGTATTAACTTGGTAACTTAAACTTTAGGCTTAACACGCTGACTGCTTACGTGAAATGAAGATTATAAGAGCATTTCAGCCATCTAGTTGAGAGCCACTATCAAATTAGACGACTGTCTGAGATGCTAAAAACAAACAGAAAAAAAAAAAAACATTTAAGATGGTTTGCTGTCCAGGCTCGTCTGTAACTCGTCAAAAGTTAACTGTTTACTCTTTTCCTGCTAGTCAGGCTGTAGGAGACCTGTTTGAATGTCTAAGAAGAGATTATTTTTAACAATTTTTAGACCTTTTTCATCAGGGTGATGCTGCTAACTTTCACTCAGGCAGCAAATGTTATCTGTTGAATGGTACACCATGTTGCGACAAACACAGTCTTTGGAATTAGCTTGCCAATAAAAACACATTTACGTAATTTAGTTAGAGATTTTGAAATAGTGACAAGGTTGCTAGTGTTAACGTAGTTCCGTTCAGACTACTTTTGTTTGTCAATGACAGTCCAGAATATAGGCTACTGATCTTTACTGAGATTACTAGATTTAGGCCTTTTCATGCTTAATAATTCGGCAGAACTCTTAATCTAGTAATTCTGTCACGAGGTATTTGTCTAAATGTGGGATTAGACCAGTTAAAGTTTCTCTCCACAGATTTCAGCAGCTGAGTGCAGGCTGTTGGAGATGGCGTCTGAGAAAAAGGACACCGGTGAAGTTTTGAAAGAACAGGTAATGTTTCAGAGTCTGTCAGTTGCAGCCTCCTGAATTTTTATGGTTATTGTCTTGCGCTGTTTTTAGTATGAAAACATTTGTTTATTTTGAGGGTTAGTGCTGTTTATCAGTGTGTCTGTGTCCACGCCAGTCTTATAGGTTATTTAAAAATATTACTAATACATTTTCACAAAAGTGCAACTAAGTTTGGTTTAAAACCTGAGGTAGAAACTGAAAAAAAAAAAAACTTGATTGTTCAGAGTTGTGACATGTTTTTCCTTGCAGAATGTTCTTCTTCGAATCCGCAGTCTTCGATCTGTCAGTGCCGCTCTGGAAACCATTGAGAAAACATATTTGCATACGAAGCAGTCTTATCCAGTTGTAAACTCTGTGTGTGGGATATATGAGAAAGGTGTGAGTAAGGCTGGCAGCTTGGCCATGTGGAGTCTTCAACCTGCCTTCTATGTACTCGAGCCACAGCGTAAGAAAATCTTCTGTATTATTTATACAGTGTAATAATAATTTAATGATGATAATCATGTAAAGTAGATTTATTAAGTATGCCTTTTTTATTTATTAAAAGTTTGAAACCTAATTGATAAAGTCCTGAAATGTGACTTATTAGAGAGAGAAGTTTATGTAGGTACATCTCAATTTTGTCAAATTTAACCACATTGCTTTCACTCCTTTTTTTCTTTTTTTAACAATGACTTGTTTGTGGAAGCTCATGTTATGGTAAACCATAATTATGAAACACAATGATAAAATATTATGAGATACTAAATAAATTGGTCATATAATAACATCAAGTAGTAAATATAAAAAAAAAAAAGTTTTTAAAAAAAAAGCTGTATCTGATAATTACAACTTTTATGCAGAGTTTGCATTTTTATATCATAATTATGAATTTTACGTCAAATTTGATTTATCTCATAATTACAGTTTGAGGTAATATCTCAAATGTTTACATTTTATGTCAAAATGATGATTTACCAACATCGTTGTTATTATAGGGTAGTGCAAATAAAAGGATTACAAGTAAAATGAGCAGTTTTTAGATAATGTCTCTGTTTTGGGGACAATCAGTAAACAAATGAGTTCAAATTGATGTGAAGGAATGGAGACTGCAGTTTATTTTCTAGTTTGGAAATAAATCGTCTGTAGAAAACAGCCATAACAAAACAAAATGAGTATAACTTAAAATCTTATTTTTACATTGCAATATTCTAAGTGTATTTTGACTCTGCAAAAGAAGTACTCTGCTGAGATGTTAATGAGCTGTTTTGGTCTTAAATAGTTGGTCTGATATTGTTGCTCAAGTGGGGAAGAGTTTGTCTAGACACAGTATGACTCATGAATTACTTCTGACATGATCACCAGTGGATGCTGTGCTTTCAGGTCGATGTCAAACATTGTGATGTCAAACCATGCGATCTGTTTATTGCACTGCAAATCTTTTAATTGACATTTAATAATGATATTAAGTGATATTAATATATAACCATAAAAGATCATTTATTTAACTAAAAAAAAGTGCTAGTGCTTTTCTGGTCTCAAAGTCCTCAAAGCAGGAAAAATGTTGTATGTTTTTGTCCGCCTGTGTAATTTGTACAAATATAATTGTACAAGTTGAGAAATGCAGTGTAGCCAGGGTTATCTTCTGGCATTGCAAAACTGAACTCTGGTCTCACCATGTTTGTGATTAGACTAATAATTGGGCAATGATGTTAAATATTGTAATCTTTCAAGGGCCCATTTGAGCATTTCACAAGACTAATCCACTGAGAAACGTAATTATACATTTCTAGCACTTTGATTCTCCTGTGTAGATTTCCTTTTTGTAATAAGCTAATGACTGAATATTGTGCTGTCTGGTGCTGCATAATATTTATTTACCCCCCCCCCCCCTCCCCCAATTTTTATTTAACAGGCCATAAATAAATTAATTGTATTACTGTATTAAAAGCAGTGTATTTATAGTAGTGTGGTGGGGTGAAGAAGTACACAACACGAGGATGCAGGTAATTACCCGAAGGGTGGATTTTATTAGGCTAACGTGAGGTGGTTTGGTGCTCAGTGCTCGGCTTCCTCTTCTTGTGGTGCGCTGTGCTGTGTGGGTCCGTGCTCTCCCTGTGCGGTGGGGCTGGCGGTCACACACTGTTCTCTACGGAAACGATAGAAGATGGGGGTTAGCCAAGGAGAAGTTAGGGATAAAGCAGCGGTAGTAACCCGCCAACCCCAAAAAGGCCTGTACCTGAGTTTTGGAGGCAGGCTGCGGCACGGGGAGGATAGCTGCCACCTTCTTCTCTTGCGATCTTATCAGGCCGCGACCCACCTGGTAGCCCAGGTACTTGGCTTCGGCGAGGGCCAGGTGACAGTTCCGGGGGTTGACGGTCAGGCCAGCCCGGCGTAGTTCCAACAGCACCTTCCCCAGCCGCTCCAGATGGTCTTCACAAGTCTCCGAGTGGATGATGACATCATCGAGGTAGGCAGCCGCGTATGCTTGGTGCGGCCACAGAAGGACGCCCATCAGTCGCTGGAAGGTGGCCGGGGCCCCGTGTAGGCCGAAGGGAAGGACCCGGTACTGCCAATGGCCACTTGGGGTTGAGAAGGCCGTCTTCGGTTTGGCCTGTTCCGTTAAGGGGACCTGCCAGTAGCCTTTGGTGAGGTCGAGGGTTCAGATAAACTGGGCCCTTCCCATACGGTCCAGCAACTCGTCGACCCGGGGCATCGGGTAGCTGTCGAACTCGGAGACCTCATTTAGGTGGCGGAAGTCGTTACAGAAGCGGAAGGTGCCGTCAGGACCATGGGCTGTGCGATAGTTCGATGACCCCTAACTTCATCATCTCCTGTACCTCTTCCTCGATGGCATGTCGCGGAGCCTCCAGGACATAATAAAGCCTCTGTCGGATGATGACCCCAGGTGGTGTGCGGACATCGTGTTCAAGGACGTGGGTCCGCCCAGGCTGGGGGAGAACACATCAGAAAACTGACTGACCAGGTTTTGCAGCTCCGACTTCTGGGCGGCCGAGTGTTGAGGATCCATGTCGACAACCACAGGAGCTGAGTTGGCGAAGGCAGAGGGCTGGGGCCCGGTCCCGACCCAGTGTTTCAGGAGATTGATGTAATGGAGCTGGTCCTCTTTTCTTTTACCTGGCTGCCGCACACGGTAGGTGACAGGGCCGACCTTCTCTGTGATGGTGTACGGTCCCTGCCAGGTGGCCAAGAATTTGCAGACAGCAATGGGGACCAGGACCAGTACGTGGTCTCCTCTCTGGAACTCCCGTGGTTGGGCCGCCTGGATGTAGTGTCATTGCTGGGTCTGTTGAGCTTTGGCGAGGTGTTCCCGGACGATGGGCATCATCCCGCACGTGTTCCACGGTGGTCCGGTGCACTGCCGGTTGTTGCTCCCAGGCCTCTCGGGCGACGTCAAGCAGGTCACGGGGCTGCCGGCCAAAGAGGAATTCAAACTGTGTGAAACCAGTGGAGGCTTGTGGGACCTCCCGGATACTGAAGAGCACATAGGGTAACATTTTGTCCCGGTCCCACTTGTCTTTGGCAGCCACTCGCCATAACATCTGCTTTATAGGGTCTGGTTGAACCGCTCTATGAGCCCGTCGGTCTGGGGCTGATAGATTGTGGTGTGGAGCTGTTGGACTTTCAGGAGATTGAATAGGTCAGCCATCATCTGGGACATGAACGGGGTACCCTGGTCAGTCAGTATCTGAGAGGAGATGCTGACCCAGCTACACAGAAGAAACAGCTCCTTGGTGATAGCTTTCGTGGTGGCCTTACGGATAGGGATTGCCTCAGGCTAGTGGGTAGGATAATCCACGATGATGAGGATGTGCTCATGCCCCCGGGAGGACTTCGGCAGTGGCCCTACCAGATCCATCCCGATCTGCTCGAAGGGCACCTCAATGATGGGCAGTGGTATTAGCGGGCTGGGGGGAGGGGATCGCGGTGACGTCTGTTGGCAGGTCGGGCAGGTCTGACAGAAACACTTGACTTCAGCCTCCAGGCCCGTCCAGTGGAATCGGTCGCGGAGGCACTGGATTGTGTTCTGGCGCAGAGATGGTAACGCGCCGGAACTTCTTGGGTGTCGCCGTGCACACAGGTGATGGGCAGCTTCGCCTTGGCTTCAGCTCGCAGTGAATGGACCGATGTTTTGAATGGACCGATGTTTTGACCAGGCTGACCGTGCTGCCGGAGTCAAGAAAGGTGAGGAACAGGCGGCCATTTATTTTCACTTCCGCCCGTGGCTCGTTCTCCGTGTGCACGGCGCAGCCTGCCAGCCAAGGTCATCCAGGAGAGCGGGGTACTTCGGTGGGCTTGGGCTCATCATGCGGACCGGGAACCGCTGTCTTGTTTACTGGTCGCTAGGTGTCCTCCATGTGTCGCTCCAGGACCACCCATTCGGGGAAAAGGCGGCGCTCTCTCCCCAAGCTCCCGGTGTTGGGTGGCCTCCGCCAGCTCGATGGCCTCGACCAACTCATCAATGTTGAAAGGGTTCCGCATGCCGGCTGCCTGACGAAGCGGGCAGGGAAGGGCTCGGAGGAGGTGGTCAACCACTACGAGCTCCGCTACCTGGTGTGCGCTGGGACCCCCGGCCCGTAGCCAGTGTTGGGCAAGGCGAGAGAGATTGGTCCACTCGAAATTTGAAGGTCCACTCATGGAAGAGTTGAGCGGCGCTGATCGGTGATAGCCCAACCCGGCCCAGGATTTCCTTCCTCAACTCCTCATAGGAAGCACTTCGTTCCGGTGTCAGTGCAAAGTATGTCCGTTGCGCCTCTCCCGTTAAGAGCAGTGCCACGATCCGTGCCCACTCGTCCGTAGGCAATGCCTCCCGCACAGCAACGGTCTTGAACATCTGGAGATACATCACTACGTCATCATGCACCATCATTTTTTCGGCAGCTGGCAGATGCTCACCTCGGCCATACCATGCTACTAAGATAGATAGATAGATAGATAGATAGATAGATAGATAGATAGATAGATAGATAGATAGATAGATAGCACCCTCACAAATTTAAGAAGCACCCTCAGTGATTGGGTTCTGGAGCCGGGGCTGGTTATCTTTATTAACAAACTGCATATTTGAACTCTAAAAAAGTTAATTTTTACCTGAAAACCTCTTAAAACTACATTCCATGACACAAGAAAGCCCTCAAATTAAAAATAGAAAAAAGTTATTTTAAATAATATTAATAATAATAAAAACTTATTGAGTGTAAGAGTCTTTTTTCAAAACCATTAAAAAAATAAACTTCTGAATTGTAGTGTACATAATGTACAGTATGCAATATTTCATCCACATAGTCTATTTCTATAATGAACATTAACAAGACATTTACAAGGCAATAAGAACATTTCAGATCAGTTCAGCGGTATTTCAGAAATTAAAGGTCAGCATCATTTCTTCTAGAACAGTTAGTAAGGCTTAGCGTTAGCTGGGGAAACATTTAGAAAGAAACTGTTCATGTGTTTTGCCAAATGAATCAGCATATGCTTGCATTAATGAAAAATGTGTTTGTAGATTTTGATGTTTAACCAAGTTATAAAACATTAACGCTCTGCATCTGTATGAAAATTGTATTATTCGTAGTTGTAGCAGCCAACTCGTTGGCCTGCAAAGGACTAGACCACCTGGAGGAGAAGGTACCAGCCTTGCAGTATCCACCTGAAGAGGTATCCAAAACTAGTTTCTTAATACTGCTCTGTAAGTTGTCAATTGTATTTGTTTCAACTGTGGGGACACATTTAGCTAAGATGCATATACAAGTATAATAAAATGTTTGTATTTTAAACAAAAAAATAATAAATCCTTCTTCTGCTTCCTCCACAACAGCTAACAGCAAGCATCAAGGAGCTGGTGTCATCAACTTTGGAAACTGCCAAGGATAGTGTTGCCTTTCCAATCAAACAGACCTCTAGTGTTGTATTGGACAAGGTATCTACTGGGTACCAGCAAAGTAAGAATGCCTTAAGTGACGGCATACATTATGTCCTGAGCAGCAAGCTTGTCTACCTGGCTGAGCAGAGAGCTGACAGGGCTCTTAGTCTATTGGAAAACCTGGTCGACTTTGTCCTTCCTGTATCTTCAACTGAGAAAGGTATTCTGATATTCGTATATGCTTAATGTAGTCCTACAGTATATAGATGTATGTTTTTAGTGAACGTTCCTCAGTTTCTTCATTTGTATTCCTTGGGAGAAAATCTTATCAAAAAGAAATATCAAATAAATTCAGTGTGGCCCCAGCATAAAGCATGCACTGGCTGGACACTAGATGTAACTGAAACTTCATTGTTAAAGAGATGATGAAGTCCTGAAAACCCAGACAGCAACATAGTGTTGGTCCCTGATCCGGCCCATGTGTGGTCCATGTGAAATCCTTGCGGTGGGCTGGATCTGGGCCGAAACTGCTTGCTGTCTGGGAAGTGATAGGTTCATAATAATATTTTGTTAAATTTGAGTACAGCATCTGAGCTTAGCTTCACCTTGCCCCAATACACCTGCCTGGATTTTTTTTTATAAGTTGCCTGAAAACATTGATTAGTTGTTTCAGGGTTGGAGCTAAGCTTTGCAGGACAGGACTCCCCTGAGTTAGGCCGTCCATTTTGCAATATCTGTTAAATGTAAACACTGTCAGGTGTGCTATAATGTTTTATTCTGTTTGTTGACCGTATTGCTGTGGTTCAAGTCTTAGATTGAGTAAGTGTTGATCTAGTTTAGTGACTCATTGCCTGGAAGAACTGTAGTAGCCTTGTTCCCTCTTTTCTGTCTGTATAATATTTAATCTTTAAGTGTGCACTGTGCATCTGCTCCTCTACAGAGATGTGTCCGGAGGCACGTATTCACAGTCATGGCTACAAATTGCATCATCTGTTAACAGGATGTTTTAAAGAGGGTGTTTCATCACATCATTATTTCCTATCTATTTATGTGAGACCTTCACTCATCTTTTGCAACACAACTATTCAGGCTTTGAACTTTGGCTTGAATTGATCCCTAGTGCTTCGCTCTCAGTGCTTGATGTCTAAAAAAAGGCAGGGTTATTCAGTAAAATTAAATTTTTAAAAAACATTAAACAAAGTAGATACAGTTGCTGAATGGATGGGTTTAAATAATATGGAAGCCACATTACCTTAAAGGAATAGTTGAATAGAAAAATGTACAAGATGTAGATGAGTTTGTTTCTTCATCTGAGTAGATTTAAAGAAATTTAGCATTAAACCACTTACTCAACAATGGATCATCTGCAGTGAATGGGTGCCGTCAGAATGAGAGTCCAACCAGCTGATAAAAACATCACAATAATCCACAAAGCTCCAGTCCATCAGTTGTGAAGTGACAAGCTGCATGTTTGTAAGAGACTAATCTCTTTTCTATTAAATAAAAAGTCCATCCCTCGTTGTCCTTTCACGTCAAAATCCACTGACAATGGGTTGAAGTTAAAACCATTCTAATGATGGATTTATTACTAACATGCAGCTTGTGGATTACAAATATTTTTATGGATTATTGTGATGGTTTTTTTTTTTTATGAGCTGTTTGGAGACTAATGCTGACGGCACCCATTCACTGCAAAGGATTCATTGGTGAGGAAGTGATGTAAATGATACATTTCTACAAATCTCTTCAGATGAAAGAATAAATTCATCCATATTTTGGATGAACTGAGGGTGAACACATAATCAACAAATCTTCAATTTTGGGTCAAATATTCCTTTAAAATAAAGTGTTACTCAATTATTTTTACCTTTCTATGTAAGGATAGTGTACATTACATGTGTTCCTGACATTCAATGCATTGTGGTATGTGGTTGTTTGATAATTTACTAAATTGAATTAGAGATCGTTTTGCTCAGACGCAATAATTCCTTTGATTCCTTAGAAACAGAAAAGTAAAGTGTCCTGTGGACAGCTCTTTCTGCTTTATCCTTTGTTTGTCTATGAGTGTGAAAGTGTGTCGAATGGGATAATTCCTTCCTCACGTGGCCATAAAGAAGCAGCACGCTGCTGGTTATTTCTATACCAATAAAGTTAAAGCATTTTTTCATGCTTGTGTCTTTCTGTGGCCATGTTTAATGGTAGATTCAGCAGAGAGAATCTGTTTAGTGTGTGTTTTGTCTGCCTTTGTAAATTGAATTGGATTGCATTTAATGGTGGATATTGAGCGAGAGGGCCTGAATGCCTCTGTAGCCCTGAGCTTAGTAGTCAGTGTGTAGCATTATTGTATTGGGTGCTGTTTGTTCTGTTTATACACAGAGAGGAAGTGCTTCCTGAGGAACTTCTCTTTTTAACCCTTCTGTATTGAGATCATTTATAAATCTGCCCTGAAGATAAAGTGCTAAGAATCTCTCTTTCTTCATTTCTGCCATATTTTTGTTTTTGTCATTTCCTAGCCTGAAGGAATACATTTCCTCCCACTATTTAGGAAACCAGTGCTATAGTTGGCACATTTGTGGGCCATGAAGCCTGCACAAAACCATTTCATGTAATAGAAAAATATGTGAAAGATATATATATATATATATATATATATATATATATATATATATATATATATATATATATATATATATTTATAAGTAAAATCAATATAATCAGATTATATCCTTTAATGCATCTTAGTGAATAAAAGTATTTCTTTCAAAAACATTCTGATCTTTATAAAATTGTTTTGAAATAAAGGAATACTTTTAATACAATAAATCCAATGATCAAATCTGACAATAAATGCATTTATAGAGTTACAAATAAATGCTGTTCTTTTCAGTCATTAAAGATTCCCAAAAAATGTACCACACTTTCCACAAAAATATTAAACAACACATTATTTAATATTAGTAGCTATTTTAAATGGTAATAATATTCACAATATTACTGCTTTTACAGAATTTTTGATCAAATAATGCAGCTTTGGGGAGAAAAAAAGGAGGCTTTTCAAAAACTTGTAAAGATCTTACTAACCCCAAACATTTGAATGCTAGACACACATACAGAGAAGAATACTGTTTTCAAATGACTAAATATTTAAAAAAGTAAGTGAATATATTATATTAATACATGTTATTATTGCCTGTTTATTCCATTGTTATCTTTTAATTTTGACTGTTATATATTTTTTTTTTACTTTGCATAAAGTCATCTTAACCACTCTGTGACCCTTTCATAGTCATCTTTTTGTCACAGAGTGTGAGTGAATAAAATGAGTGTTTGGACCACTGTAATAGAGCATGAAAGCAGTTAAAAGTCCTCCCTTTCACTGTTTATGTCCTCACATAAGATGTTTATTTTGCAGAGGATGATGGGAGTGTGGGAGAGCAGGGGCCTGATGTTGGAACTTCTGGCCCAAAGCCTAGCTTCAGCAGGCTGGGAGAACTGTCCGGCACCATCTACAGACGGGCATTTGAGAAGACAGCTGCACAACTCCAGCGCTCCAAACGTCAAGGTCAGGAACTGGTCACACAGATCCCTGGTGTGAGTCCTCTGGTAAGTAGCAAACAGCATTCAAGTGTTAGTTTTTCCTCCCAAGAACAAAATGTGGCTTCAGCCACATGAAATGTTAGGTTATGTAATTATGTTCAACTCTTCATAGAGTCCTTACAAAATGAAGGGCTATCAGTGTTGTTTCCTTAATTTTGGAAACCACCATTGCGCATACCTCTTGCTCAATTAGTACACCAAATTACTGTGATTCCACACCCTGCCAAGCCTGCAGACCCAAACAGAGAGCCCAACTCAGGACATGACTCAACACGTGCATTCACCTTTGTGTCATGCTGTAGCAACATTGTCAAACCGGCAATTATAAACACAGTTGTAAGGACTGATCAAGCCAGGGATTTTCAAACTGGGGTCCAAAGACCCCAAGTGCAACAAAAGAGGAGGCTAAAGAGTCTGGAAAAATTATTGCCTGTACAAAAACAAAATTAAAACAGTAAACATGAAATTTCTAAGAGCTGATTTTGTCTTTTTAAGGTTGAATATACCTTGAAGACTGTGAAGACCATAGGAAGTGTAATACTGGGTCTGCCAAGCTCTGTGGCAGTGTTTCTGAAAGATGCGCAACAGCACGATACTCTGAAGGTGATGACCAGTAATGAGTTTGAGCAGCTAGAGGTTAGTGGGATTTTTTTTTTTAGCATCACTAAATCTGGTAATTTAAGACCGATGTAACCGATGAACTAACATGAAACCTAAAAGGCCTATAGTTTTGAGTTGATATAAGTGGTAATTATCACTTATATCAATTCAAACTATTAGCCTTTTAGGTTTCATGTTAGTTCTTAAAGGGGTCATATGATGCTATTTCAATTTTTCCTTTCTTTTTGGAAAGCTCTTGGTGCATGAAGAAGATCTGTAAAGTTGCAAAGACTAAAGTGTCAAATCCAAAGAGATATTCTTTAAAAAAGTTAAGGGTCAAACAACCCCCCCCCCCACCCCCCACCTCCAAATGGCTTGTTCTAACATGCCCCCACATCTCTACATCTCTACAAATCATACATGCCAACCCTCCCTAATTTTCCGGGAGACTCCCGAATTTCAAAGCCCCTCCCGAAAATCTCCCGGACCGACCTTTCTCCCGAATTTCTCCCGATTTCCACCCGGACAACAATATTGCTACACCATCCGTCACTGGGTGCCGTTTTAGACCAAACGCTTGCGCTGCCATGGCGTCTGTCATTGCTATGCAACCAAACTGCGCTCTCCATGATGACGACGAAGAAGTATCAGCAAAGGATTAATTGATTTCTAGCCTCACCTCGGCTCGCATTAGCTTTACTACTAGATATATTTCTGGAGATGAGAAGGAAAAACCCGCCTGGAAAAAGTAGCGCACCACGTTGCTTCCATTATGAGCGTGCTCACCGCAGCCGCGCACCTACGGTTGAAATAACGACCTTGAGCGCGAAAAAGATGCGATATGTGAACGGCCCCTAGAAGCAGACATCTGAAATGAAAGGCAAGAACAGCTATTTATTTAGCTTTAGACTTTTACATGAAAATTTAAAAATGAAATGTCATAATTATATTTAATTATGTAATTGTTGCATTAGGCTATGAATTAATAAATGTTTATTGATAAGATCTAGCTATTTCATATCTCTTCATTTACAGTAGCTAACAAATTAGGGTCTAACCTCCTGAGGAGAGGTTGTGGACATGGAGCCCCAACTGTCCGCCGCCCAGAAAACGGAGCTGCAGCACCTGGTCGGTCAGTTCCCCGATGTGTTCTCCCCACTCCCTGGGTGGACCAACGTGGTACAGCACGACATCCGGACACCACCAGGACTCATCGTGAGGCAGCGGCCCTATCGTGTCCCGGAGGCTCGGCGACACGCCATCGAGGAGGAAGTTAAGGAGATGTTAAAGTTAGGGGTGATCGAACCATCCCGGATCCCCTGGTCCAGCCCCATCGTCCTGGCCCTGAAGCCTGATGGCACCCTCCGGTTCTGTAATGAATACCGCCGCCTAAACGAAATCTCGGAGTTCAACGGCTATCCAATGCCCAGGGTGGACGAACTCCTCGGGAGGGCCCGGTATATCTCCACCCTCGACCTGACCAAAGGGTACTGACAAGTTGGACTCACAGAGGACGCCAAGCCCAAGACCGCCTTCTCCACCCCAAGTGGCCACTGGCAATACCGGACCCTCCCGTTCGGCCTGCACGGGGCGCCGGCAACCTTCCAGCGCATGATGGACATCCTCCTGCGGCCCCATCAAGCCTACGCTGCCACCTACCTGGACGATGTCGTTGTCCACTCCGAGCGGTGGGAGGACCACCTAGAGCGGCTCCGGAGGGTGTTAGGAAACTCCGGAGGGCTGGACTTATGGCCAATCCCCGGAAGTGCCACCTCGTCCGTACCGAGGCCAAGTATCTGGGGTTCCAGGTGGGCCGCGGCCTGATTAAACCCCAGCAGAAGAAGGTAACAGCCATCATCTCCTGGGACACCACCACGATCAGCGCACCAGCACTTCCCACTCCTGAACACTGAACTCTCTCAAATAAATTCACCCTCCGGGGCCTTACCTTGCACTCCTTGCTGTCGTGTGATTCTTCACCCTGTGACAATATATATATATTTAATTAGCCTACAAAAAATTATTATGCATTGCAATCCTTTATTTTTTTATATTTGGCATGTTTGTGTTCTGCTGTGCGTCCCTGTACAGCATGTACGCCTATACTAACACGCTCTTTAAATAACAAAGAAAAAACATTGCGCCAGACTTTAGACCAGGTTTGAGTTGGTCTATGGCGCAGACTATTTTCAGCTCCTTATAAAAGCATTGCACCAGCAATGCGTGATAGGGCCCATAGTATATTTTCTCTAGCAGAGTGATATGCTGCCGAGTTCTGGTCAGTAGATTAGGGCAGCAATTATTGAAGGTCTATGGGTCTGTGGTGACTAATGTAAAGAAACCCCTTCTAATCAGCTTCAACCTGGCTAAGGATGGAGTCAGGATTGTCCTGGGGTCCTATGGCACAGTCAGGGAGACAGCAATGCACAACCTCTCTTATTATGGGCTGGTGAGTGAGTCAGTCATCCTTGGGTTTGATTTGATTTTGCCCCTCACGTGGTTTGTACTGCCTGGAAACCAGTTCACGTGGACTCCTCACATGTGCATAGAGCCCGTTCAACACAAACAAACACACACACCTCAAACTCATCACCCAGCTCTGCTGTAATCACACACCCAGCTCTGCATATCAGGGGATATTTTCATTATAGATTCTGTCTAGACTGAGAGCAACATTGAATTGTTTAAATAATTTGTGACCTTTCTTCACAACTACGTTATAGCATCTTGCATTTTTTTTCCCTTCAATCTCTTTGGCTTAATTCTTGAGTTAAAGTTTTTTCTCAAAACAATAAGTTCTAAAGCGTTTGTTTCTTGTTCACCTCAGGTTCGATTTCTTGTTGATTTAACATATTGTAACATATTGTAGAGCTGTGTATTTTTGACAAATTGAAAAAAATTGTAGAAAGAATTGTAAAAAACAGTTACAAAATTTGCATGGCTTGCTGATCCAAACTGATAAATTGATTCTCAGTGAAATTGTCAAACTCCTCAAAACTTCTAAACATTCATTGGGTGAGTCATCACATGCAAAATGATCCATTCATTTATCAAAATCTGTCAGACATGTATGATGTGTATGAAAATTTACAGGTGCTTGTCGTGAAAGAGCAGTCCTCTGTAAGAAGAGATAAGATAAGAAGACCTCTGTAAGAAGTAAGAAGACCTCTGGTAGTTATCCTGACATGGGTATAGTGATGAAGCACAGTGGTCCTCAGTCTTTGACTGTTGCTAGGCAGAGTGGTTGTCTGACCCTATTGTGTCCTGTAAAAGTCCTCATTATACCTCACTTCCACTGTAGACACTTCAAAAACCTGTCACAACACACATCAGTGCAACCCATGAAACGCCTCTTCTATAGTCAGTTTCAACAGAAGCAATCGGATGCAATTGAATTCAAAATCACGTTAATCCTGCTTGTATTGTTTATTGTCAAGCAGAAACCAGGGCACATGGCACAGCACAAACACATGTGCAGACATGTTTTCTAGCCATTTGCAAAGTGTTGTGTGAAAAGGAGATGCCCACATGAGGGTTTAATCAAAAACAGATGAGGTGGAGGTCATCTGTATTATACATGAGTATTTTTGCCATCGGATAAGAAGATAACTGTTCCTGTCTGGTTTTAGTTTTTAAACTGGAGTAATAGAATCAGTTTTTTTTTTTATTGTTTTAATTAAATTTATTTTAGTATTTTATTTTTTAAATAAATTTACACTTTCATTCAGCAAGGACACATTGAAAAATGTATCATGGTTTCCACAAAAAGCAAATTGAGCATTTATATCAAATAAATGTAGTAAGTGTAAGTGCAGATCCAGAAGGGACATGTTTAGAAAAATATTTGAGAATCAGATCAACAAGTTGCCTTTTCAGGCTCCACTGCTTAGATAAGGCACTAGGATATTGGATAACTGGAATTTTTAACAGTTAAATCACTTATTTTGGTATTTCTTTATTAAGCAAGAATGTCCATTTAAACACTGAGCTTTTAGTTCACACATTCCAGCCCCCTGCAGATCCTGACTAAGTCTTTTTGCACTTGTGAAAGTCAATAATAGATTGCCATACAGTAGTTTGCCCACAGTGGTATTTAATATTTTAAATACCACTGAGAGCACACTATTCTGACTTTCGTAAATCACTGTACTTACTATCAAACTCCCTGTGGTATGGCTACTTTGAAGAACCTAGAATATGACATATTTTCAGTTGTTTCACACTTTTTTGTTATGTATAAAATTCCATATATAATTCCACATGTGTTAATTCATAGTTTTGATGCCTTCAGTGTGAATCTACAATTTTCATAGTCATGAAAATAAAGAAAACTCTTTGAATGAGAAGGTGTGTCCAAACTTTTGGTCTGTACTGTATATATATATATATATATATATATATATATATATATATATATATATATATATATATATATATATATATACACACACACACACACCGTATTTTTCGGACTATAAGTCGCACCTAAGTATAATTTGCATCAGTCCAAAAATACGTCATGACGAGGAAAAAACATATAAGTCGCACTGGACTATAAGTCACATTTATTTAGAATCAAGAACCAAGAGAAAACATTAACGTCTACAGCCGCGAGAGGGCGCTCTATGCTGCTCAGTGCTCCTGTAGCCTACCACTGAAAACATAGAGCACCCTCTCACGGCTGTAGACGGTAATGTTTTCTCTTGGTTCATTTCTCTCGGTTCATGTCAAATTAATTTCGATAAATAAGTCGCACCTGACTATAAGTCGCAGGACCAGCCAAACTATGAAAAAAAGTGCGACTTATAGTCCGGAAAATACGGTGTGTATATATATATACAGGTCCTTCTCAAAAAATTAGCATATTGTGATAAAAGTTCATTATTTTCCATAATGTAATGATAAAAATTAAACTTTCATATATTTTAGATTCATTGCACACCAACTGAAATATTTCAGGTCTTTTATTGTTTTAATACTGATGAATTTGGCATACAGCTCATGAAAACCCAAAATTCATATCTCACAAAATTAGCATATTTCATCTGACCAATAAAAAAAAAGTGTTTTTAATACAAAAAAGTCAACCTTCAAATAATTATGTTCAGTTATGCACTCAATACTTGGTCGGGAATCCTTTTGCAGAAATGACTGCTTCAATGCGGCGTGGCATGGAGGCAATCAGCCTGTGGCACTGCTGAGGTGTTATGGAGGCCCAGGATGCTTCGATAGCGGCCTTAAGCTCATCCAGAGTGTTGGGTCTTGCGTCTCTCAACTTTCTCTTCACAATATCCCACAGATTCTCTATGGGGTTCAGGTCAGGAGAGTTGGCAGGCCAATTGAGCACAGTAATACCATGGTCAGTAAAGCATTTACCAGTGGTTTTGGCACTGTGAGCAGGTGCCAGGTCATGCTGAAAAACGAAATCTTCATCTCCATAAAGCTTTTCAGCAGATGGAAGCATGAAGTGCTCCAAAATCTCCTGATAGCTAGCTGCATTGACCCTGCCCTTGATAAAACACAGTGGACCAACACCAGCAGCTGACATGGCACCCCAGACCATCACTGACTGTGGGTACTTGACACTGGACTTCAGGCATTTTGGCATTTCCTTCTCCCCAGTCTTCCTCCAGACTCTGGCACCTTGTTTTCCGAATGACATGCAAAATTTGCTTTCATCCGAAAAAAGTACTTTGAATCACTGTGCAACAGTCCAGTGCTGCTTCTCTGTAGCCCATTTCCTGCACATGCCTGTGCACGGTGGCTCTGGATGTTTCTACTCCAGACTCAGTCCACTGCTTCCGCAGGTCCCCCAAGGTCTGGAATCGGTCCTTCTCCACATTCTTCCTCAGGGTCCGGTCACCTATTCTCGTTGTGCAGCGTTTTTTGCCACACTTTTTCCTTCCCACAGACTTCCCACTGAGGTGCCTTGATACAGCACTCTGGGAACAGCCTATTCGTTCAGAAATTTCTTTCTGTGTCTTACCCTCTCGCTTGAGGGTGTCAATGATGGCCTTCTGGACAGCAGTCAGGTCGGCAGTCTTACCCATGATTGCGGTTTTGAGTAATGAACCAGGCTGGGAGTTTTTAAAAGCCTCAGGAATCTTTTGCAGGTGTTTAGAGTTAATTAGTTGATTCAGATGATTAGGTTAATAGCTCGTTTAGAGAACCTTTTCATTATATGCTAATTTTTTGAGATAGGAATTTTGGGTTTTCATGAGCTGTATGCCAAAATCATCAGTATTAAAACAATAAAAGACCTGAAATATTTCAGTTGGTGTGCAATGAATCTAAAATATATGAAAGTTTAGTTTTTATCATTACATTATGGAAAATAATGAACTTTTATCACAATATGCTAATTTTTTTAGAAGGACCTGTATATATATATATATATATATATATATATATATATATATATATATATATATATATATATATATATATACATACAGTACTGTGCAAAAGGCCAATAGTATTTTCACCAACAAAAAATGTTCCAAACATTATTTTTTCCATTCATTGTAATAATCCAGTGAGATTTTTGTTTGCACAAGGAGTCTGACAGCAGCCAGTGCTTTACACAGAGATCTGATCTCATCATCATCATCATCAGTCAGTCTGGAATGACATGATGAAATAGAACAAACTGAGACAGACTAAACCGAGAAGAACTGTGGCAGTGCATTTTTGTGAATTGTTGGCCTTCTGGTAAGTATGTTCATTTCCTGTACATGTACTCAATACTTGGCAGGGGCTCCTTTGCTTAAATTACTGCCTGAATTCAGCCTGGCATGTAGGTGTTCAGTTTGTGGCACTGCTGAGGTGGTGTGGAAGCACAGGTTTCTTTGACAGTGGCCTTCAGGTCATCTGCATTTTTTGGTCTCTTCTCTTCTAAAAATCTCTTCTAATTTTTCCCTTGACAATACCCCATGGATTCTCTCTGGGGTTCAGGTCTGGTAAGTTTGCTGGCCAGTCAAGCACACCAACACCATGGTCATTTAACCAACTCTTGGTGCTTTTGGCAGTGTGGGCAGGTGCCAAATCCTGCTGGAAAATGAAATCAGTATCTTCAAAAAGCTGGTCATCAGAAGGAAAAATGAAGTGCTCCAAAATTTCTTGGTAAACGGGTGCAGTGACTTGTTTTTTCAAAAAAAAAAAAACAATAGACCAATACCAGCAGATGACATTGCAACCGAAATCATCACAGACTGTGGAAACTTAACACTGGACATCAAGCAACTTGGGCTATGAGCTTCTCCACCCTTCCTCCGGACTCTAGGACCTTGATTTCCAAATTAAATACAAAACTTGCTCTCATTTGAAAAGAGTACTTTGGACCACTGGGCAACAGTCCAGTTCTTCTTCTCCTTAGCCCAGGTAAGACGCCTCTGACGTTGTCTATGGTTCTGTAGTGGCTTAACAAGAGGAATATGACAACTGTAGCCAAATTCCTTGACTCGTCTGTATGCCTTGACCCCAGCCTCATGCCATTCCTTGTGAAGTTCACTCAAATTCTTGAATCAGTTTCACTTGACAATCCTCATAAGGCTGCGGTTCTCTCGGTTGGTTGTGCATCTTTTTCTTCCACACTTTTCCCTTCCACTCAACTCTCTGTTAACATGCTTTTATACAGCACTCTATAAACAGCCAGCTTCTTTGGCAATGAATGTTTGTGGCTTACCCTCCTTGTGCAGGGTGTCAATGTAGGGGCGCCCCCAAGGGGTCACCACCACCGCCACAGCCACCCCTGTATAAACTCTGGCCACCCCTGTGGCCACCCCCTAGGATGATTTGCAATGGGTACTATATTTTTAAATGCAGAATGTAAATTTACAATAGATTAAGAAGTAAAAAAAAAAAAACATGCAGCACCCGCTGCAGCCACAGTTTTGCATCTCTGAGCAACATTAAAGTGTTTAGTTCTTGAATGAATCAACCGTTTAAATGATTCGGTTCAATCGCAATGAATCACTTATTAACAGTGACTCGCTGCCACCTATTGGTGGTTTTAATTTCACATTTTAGGTACCTTTTCATATTTTAAATAATTTCAAACATCAGTTTTCAATGTTTTATCTTTAAAATATCAAAACATTGTTTATTCATTTGTAACGGCAGGTTAAAGTATCCCATGTTCCACAGAGCTGCATTAAACAGTGTGTAAAAACATTTAAATGGCACTTCAGATGCAGCTTCTGTATTCTCTACATTGCAAAGATCAATATGGTTGATACTGATTGCATTTGCTTGGTAACAGCCCAAATGCAAGTATTTGACCTAAAAGATGGTGCACACTTTTAGAAACAATGGTGTAAAGGTAAAAATAAAAAAATCAGGAGTCAGCTGTCAGCACAATTAGAAATAAGACATCAGCACAATAACACTCAGCAAAATAGTTTAATTATCGTTATCGATAAAATCCCAGAAATCACAGAAATATAACTTTTTGTCTATATTGCAAACCCTTTTTTAATGTGCCACCCCAAAATTTATTGTGGCCTCATCTGGCCACCCTTGTTAAAATTTTCTGGGGGCGCCACTGTGTCAATGATTGTCTTCTGGACAATCTACTTCAATAAATGAACTTTTTCATGACATTCTAATTCATTGACATGCACCTGTGTGTGTGTGTGTGTGTGTGTGTGTGTGTGTGTGTGTGTGTGTGTGTGTGTGTGTGTGTGTGTGTGTGTGTGTGTCTATGCAGTGCCCTCCATAAGTATTGGAACAGTAAAGACAGAATTGCTTTCTCTGCTGTGGAGCAAATATGATTAAAATATGAATATGTGACCTACAGAACATTTTAAATAAACTCTTGGTCTTATGCTTTGAAATGCTTTTCCCCAGCCTTTAATGCATCCAATTCCAACTGTTGCTTGTTTTGGGGAGTTTCTGTCTTTAGTCTCTTCTTCAGCTGGTTAAATTAATGTTCAATCGGATTTAAATCTGGAGATTGATTTTGGCATGCTAAGACTTTACATTTCTTTGCCCTGATAAAGTCCTTGACTGAACTGGCAGGGTGTTTTGGGTCATTGTCCTGATGCAATATGAAGTGCTTTCTAATGAGTTTGGTGACATTTTCTTGAATATTGGTAGCCAAGATGACTTTGTACCTTTCCAAATTCATTCTGCTACTGCCCTCATACATGAAGTCATCATTAAAATGAAGAGGTCTTGTTCTAGAGACAGCAATGCATGTCCATGCCATGACACCACCTCCACCAAGCTTTACAGATGAGGTTGTATGTTTAGGATCATTTGCAGTTCCCTTTTTTCTCCACACTTTTGCTTTCCAATCACTTAGATAAAGGTTAATCTTTGTACCATTGGTCCATCAACTCACATTTGTGAAGAATCTTGCCTTTCTATTTTTGGTGCTGATCAGAGGTTTGTATCTTGCTGTGTAGCTTCTGTAATTCTGTGTCAAATTTACCTGCAGACTGTAGATTGACAGAGCATCAGCCCAGCTTTCTGGAGGTTGTTGGTGATTTTACAGACATGTATTTTAGGGTTTATTTGAACTCTTATGATTTGTTATGATATGATCAACTGCTGTTGTTTTTCTCAGCCGATCAGGTCGTCGTTGGTTGCTGATGTCGCCAGTAGTTTCCAAACTCTTGATTTCACCATGCCCTTTGTTTAGTTGTAATTGACTTCCTATTTTATTTTAGTATCCAAATTGCTTGCTTTTCTTTCAGAGTCAGCTTCCTCGTCTTCATCCTGGTTTGTATGTGTCATCATCGAATGCAAGACTTAGAATGCAGACGCAATGGACATAACTGATAAGACACATTCCTTGCTTTTAATATCTGAAGAATTAATGCAACAGGACACAGCTGAACACTTAGAAAGACCTGTGAGGCAACTGTTCCAATACTTATGCTCACATCAGATATGGAGATGAAACTCTAAAAGTGCTGATCTTCTTAGCTGGTACAACATCTTTGCGTTGTATACACACGGACACACACACACACACACACACATAAATATATATATATATATATATTCAAATAAAACTTTAAATTGTAATAATATTTCACAATATTAATTTAACTTTAATATTCTCTGTATATTTGATCAAATAAACATTGCTGGGAATAAGACATTTCTTTTAGAAATAAAATCACACTGACCTTTTAAAGGGTAGTGCATAAGCTTTTATTAACATTACCTCCTTCAGCTTTATTCTAACAGAATTAAGGGGTCAGATCTAACTGAAATCCTCCTACTAAACTGAAAATTAATTCAGTCTTAAAACTCTCATGGCATTAAATTCTCATTCTTTATCATTCATATTCTGTGAATAATTGCAGTGAATAGTTTGAGTTAAAGGTCCACCCAAAAATGAAATTTTGATGTTTATCTGCTTACCCGGGGGTATCCAAGATGTAGGTGACTTTTTCTTCAATAGAACACAAACAAATATTTTTTAACTCAAACCGTTGCAGCCTGTCAGTCATATAATGGAAGTGAATGGGAATCACATTTTGAGAGTAAAAAAAAACATACTCAAACAAAACCAAATTAAACCCTTTGGCTTATGACAATACATTGATGTGTGAAGACACAAAACGATTGGTCTGTGCAAGAAACTGAACAGTATTTATATAATTTTTTACCTCTGATTCACCTCGTTCCTCGTTCATTCACAGTTCCGACAGTTCCAATGTCGGAACTGTCCTGAGCTTGTTCTCAACAGCCGATGCATGGTAAGCAGATAAACATCCAATTTTCATTTTTGGTTGAACTATCCCTTTAACGCTTGTCCATGTGTCATTGCTATAAATACCCTATAAAAATTCTTCAGTTATTTAGTAACACTCATTAAGATTTACAGGTTCATAAAGACCTGGACTAATTCCAGCATGCAGAGGTTTAGTTTTTCATTACATGCTGAATACCTAGTCCCAGGTGATTCTTTAACCTAGTAGTTATACAAGATGACATCAGAGAAAATATAATGTATCATTTAAAGTTCTCAATTTTTCTTATTTCATATTGGTCTTGAATTCCTTGAAAAACAGCATGCGAGTTTCACTGGAAGATGTCCATGAGTAGAAAAAGCCCACTGGTGGCTTCTATGAAACATGGTCTGAAATTGTAATTAGCCACAGACCACTAGCACAGACATCACACATGTGAAGTGACACAGGTACAGAGATATTTGTTATTACACAAAGTACCCCGAGAGCAGCTGGAAGATGACATCTGTGATACAACAAACTGCATGGAAGCTATTTGAATGATGTAAGTGCACACAGAGTGCAGTTGCATACATTCATGTTTATGAATTACATTTAATTACCCTTACCTCAGTGATTCAGTTTCTCTCTCTCTCTCTCTCTCTCTCTCTCTCTCGCTCAATACGTTTTTTGCTTTAGAGTTGGTTTAAAAATACATTTTGGGCACATGTTTGCACCTTTACACACAATGTCATTTTTTAAATTGGGTTAGACTGTGCTACTAAGTCACATCTCATAGATGATCTTATCATTCTATGAATATTTGGGTTGTTTTGTCTAAGAGTTTGTTTGTTGAAAGGTAGAGATATGTTGCTGCTTGTGTCTGCATGTTCCTTAAGGATCTGCGTGAGTTTAACTGAGTGGAAAGTCTGAAAGATCTGTGATATCACCACAGTGTTAACAGTTATGAGCAGAGGCCACACGTTTCTTCATGTTCTTAGAAGTAGATAAGGCACTCTGATCTGCCTGGCTACGGAAAATTGCAAAGAAACTTTCTTTGGCCTTTCTTTTTCAATTTCGGTGCCACAACCTTCCCATTTAGGCACTGTGCAATAAATCCTTGCATAGTTTATTTTTTTTCTTCATTGCTTTGTTTTTTGTTGCGTTTGTTTAGTTCTGTCGTGATGTGTTTTCTTTAGTTTTGTAGTTAATTTATGTTTTGTTTTGCTTTTTTGTTTTAAAATGAAAAATGAAAATTCTGTCATCACTTACCCTCACGTTGCCCCACTTACCCTCACATTGTCCCAGACCTTTTGTCTTTCCTTTTTCTTTGTAAAATAAAAGAATATATTTTGCAATTGTGTTTGTCCACTAAATGGCAATGGGGTACAAATCATTGGAAAATAAAATAATTTCAAAATATCTCTGTTTAGAGAGAACATACAAGTTTGGAATGATATGGCGGTGAATAAATGATGACAGAATTTTCCTTTTCAGGTGAACTATCCCTTTAATGATGTAGATCTTAAGCTTTCACTGTAGTTTAAAAAAAAGAGGCAATAGAGGTCAGGGAATGTGACTAAGAGCTGTAATTGGCTACAGACAGACCCATCTCTCCCTAATTAACCCCTGGCCTGGGACTGTTTGAGATCCCATAAAATAGCTAGACAAAAAGAGGAGACTCCAATAGGTCTGGCACCAAAGTTACTCTGCCCTCTAGCTGCTGGATATCTGTCAACATACAGGGAGATGTTGTGTGATTTGTGCCTTCCTGATGCCGCTTTTGAGGACATGTGGTATGTTAGAAAAAAAAAAAAAGATGTTTGAAACAAGTGAAAGAGACAGGTCAACCACATTTAGCCCTAGCCATCGAAAACAAAGCAAATATTCTGCAAGCCAAAGTGTTTAGGAGAGTGGGAATTAAATTAAACTCTGCATCAAAGAGTTTAGTATATTCTAATGCAGGGGTTCCCAAACTTTTCCATTCCACGACCCACCTAGACAAGTGTAATCTATTTCACGACCCACCAAAATATTTGAGAAAAAAAACAAAACGGTTGACATAACTTTAAGCCTATAATCTTACTTAAAAGTTTTATGACAGAAATTAAGTATTTAAGAAAAATAACCATTTTATTTTACAGTACAACTGAAAAATTTCACTACTAATATTTAAGTTAAAATTTTTGTTTACAGATGTTAAAATATGTAGTGTCCATAAAAACATGAAACAGGCTCACTCCAGTGAACTGTAATCTGCACTGCTGTGTTTTGTCGCAGAAAATGCATTCACAATCCTTCCGTGTGTGTTGGCGAGAACAGAGCACAATCCAACCCTTTTTTTTTAGAAAAGCATAAAAATCTAAGCAGAACTATCTAAAACAGTTTGGAGATTAAAATAATTGTGAAATACGTTAAAAACAATAATAAACTTGTTAAACAAGAGTATCTCATTTTAAATAAACAAACAAAAAACTGGGTGACATTTAGTTCAGGCAGAAATTTATTTTTGCAATGGTTAAAGGTTTTTTGATTTCTGAAATTTTGGCAAATTTTTCTCTAAACAGAGATGATGCATCAAGGAAATATTGCGAACTGTTGTACATTTTGTTATGTGGAAATGTTTACATCTTGTAGTGTTACAATTAACCCTGTGTTTGTGCCCCGCTCACCCTGTACTATGCTTTTTACAAACCGTTTCCCGAAAGAGAAAAGTGCAGAGTTCAAACGGACGATAGGAATGAATGGACATGGCCTACCTGAAACCGTTTTCATAACATTTGAATTTTCTGGTGTATGCAATCTCATGCAGAATATAGTGTATTGAAGTGAGCAAGTTTTTTCTCTTTAATAATGCGGACCGATTGAACCTTTTAATGACACTGCTCTGAGACCTTCACTGTTATTACAACTCGTGCGCGCCCGCGCTTCAAAACCCGCAACGCACGCGGACTTAATTGCAATTCGAAAATCACACTAAGGATATTGCAGTTCGTTATTAATGTTGGTGGGCTATATCGTTGTGATGAGTGGGTTCCCGGTTCCCGCTTCCTTCTTCCCGTGATTGTGAAGTTTTTCATGTGTTACACTGGTGCCAAAGATCCCTCGCCACTGGGATGAATCCGCGGTGCCATCGAGAAGGGCGAAGGAGTCTGCCGCCGAGGATGCTCGAGGCGGTGAGCTGGAGTGAGTTGACCACCGGACCAGATTTCGCTTACATTTTGCAATTTTTCGTTTGGTGTTTTGACACAAACCTCTCGTGGGGGCGGGCTTAACAGTGATCTACTCTGATTGGATAGTCAGCTTTTGATGGACAGGTGCTCTCTGACCGGCGGGAAGTACAGACGCCATTCAGTGGCGCAAATATTGGAAAGCTCTCGTGATTGTGATTTGTATTACTAAATATGTAAATAATATTTGACCTTCAATCGTCTCAGTCTGTAAAGATGAGCTCTTGTCCTTCAAGGCAGCCTGAAGTAAGCCTGTGTTACTGAATGACAATAATAACCCGCAACAAACTGTAGCACACTGTAACATGAAAAACTTGTATCGATGTTATTGGTTACTTCAGTAACACAAGCTTACTTCAAGCTGCCTTGGAGGACAAGCGGAGGAGGAAGATGACACCGCTCCATGTCTCTGTCTCCTGAAAGCTCATCTTTACAGACTGAGACGATCGAAGGTCAGATATTATTTATATATTTAGTAACACAAGGCACGACGTATTGCATACAAATCACCGCGAGAGCTTTTTTTTCTTTTTCTATTTTCATTAATGCAGAGAACAAAAACATACAAAGGTATAAACATACATCACATAATATCCACCACAAAAAAAACAAAAACATAAAGAATAAAAAGAGGGCCAAGATCTAAACAAAATTAAACAAGGAGATCAAAGGCAGAGCAAATCTAACAGTCCTTATAGCTTTCTTATTAGACACTGAGATTACATTCAAATAGTTTTCCATTTCTTTTAGGAAAACAGAAAAGACAGGTTTACAGTTTGAGAATTTGCATTTGTGAATGTGAAATTTGTTTAGGATTTTTTTTTAATTAATAACAAAACTGTTATTTTCGTTTGTGGGGTCAGAGTCATAATACCCAAATATAATGTTTTTCATATGTACTGAGAAGCCTGGCAAAATCTTACAGTTGACAAACACACCAATATCATCCCAAAGTTTCTGAGTGTAGTGACATGACCAAAATAAGTGTACAGTTTCTTCAGAACTCGAACAAAAAGAGCATGTAAGATCAATGTCAGATTTAAATATTTGTATACACTTCTTTACAGGGTAGAACCTGTGTATGATCTTAAAATAAATGTCTTTCACTTTGTCTGTGAAAAAGAATTTTTTGCGGTAGAGACCAGATTTAATCACCGCGAGAGCTTTCCAATATACACGCCACTGGGTGGCGTCTGTACTTCCCAGTCAGAGAGCACCTGTCCATCAAAAGCTGACTATCCAATAAGAGTAGATCACTGTTAACCCCGCCCCCACGAGAGGTTTGTGTCAAAACACCAAACAAAAACTGCGAAACGTAAGCGAAATATGTGGCAATGAATTTAGAATCCACGATTAGCGAAAACGAATCTTTGAAAAACATTAACAAAGAATGAAGCATATTTGAAGAGCCTGTTAAATTTGTGCGACTGAGTTAATTTTTTCATTTTCATAGTGTTTTTCTTCTTTTGTAATGGCATATTTTTGATAGTTTCTGAAAAAGTTACATTCAGTTTTAAAAAGTTTTGTTCATTATTATTGAAACAAATGTAATTCCATAGTGGTCATGTAATCTTTATTTATTTATAATTTATTATTATTGTTGTTGTTAAGTTTGTGTTCATAAACGAGTTATGTATGGTCTTTCAAGAATTTCAAGTTAATAATTAAACAATTTACGAAAAACATTTTTAAAGCTTGTTTCATGTGGTGCCCCCCTAGTTGTTGTGAATGGTTGGTGCCCCTGGGCACTGGCCCAAGTGGCCTTATGGATAATCCGGCTCTGCCACCAGCCCACCGCCTCGATGACTCCTTCGGGAAGGATGCGGGAACCGGCGGACAATAAAACGAAGTTTTAATAACCAAATAAACACAAAACAGCGCGACAGCCCCTCGCGGACGACTGCAGCGCACAAACAAAAAACAAAAACAAAATAAAACCCAGGCCTGGTCCTCTCTTGTCCTTCACTGTCGTCGATCCTCTTTTGTATCCTTCCAATCTCCTCCGTGGGACGCGAGATGGTGAGTGGAGCAGGTGTCGCTCATTTCCAAATCACTCCACCGGCCTCGCTCCGTTCCCACGGCTCTCGGCCCCGCCCCACTTGTCACATTCGTGCAGTCCTGGACTGAACTGTGTGAGTGTGTGTCATTGAAACGCAAATTTAGCTGCAGCCATGTGACTTTGTGCGACCCACCTTGTTCCATTCTGTGACCCACAAGTGTGTTGCGACCCACAGTTTGAAAACCCCTGTTCTAATACCTCATTTCTGAAGTCTTTGTATAGTTGTCTGAACATCAAGAAAACTAGATGTTCCAGGGCATTTTCTTGATTAACGCTTATACATTCATGCGAATGAACAGTAGTGCTTGAATGTCAAATTCCAGCATTTCTGCTACCTTTGAGTGCCTTCACATGTGGAAAAATAAAGTATGGCTTTGTTTTCTTTCATAACAGATTCCTAGGCGACCTTCCGAGCCAGAAGGAGGATCCCAAATGGCGGAAGACAATGGATCAAAGGAATGTGAATGTGTTAGTAGCTCTCTGGTGCTGGAGACTAGTGTAGAAGACCACATGCACAGTCCCACTGGCAATTCTCAAAATCAGCCCCCTAAGGTTACAGAGCTCCAGGAGATATCAGAGGAGGCCCGTCAGCTGAAGAAGAAGGTCATGAAGCAGATTCCTATGCAGCAGAAAGTAATTCTTGGTGGCAGTAACAAGAAAGTATCCAAGAGGGAGAGTCTGACAGATTGCACCCAGATCTCCTCCTCATCGTCTTCTTATATTAGTACAGGGGAAAACAGCAGAAGTGCCTCCCCTACTACAGAATGAGAATCGAAGAATAGTCAGAGTGGGATATGGGTTTCATTATTTATCCTGCAGGTCTGTCATGTTCAGCATTAAGCATAGCAGTCATGGGTCATGATTTCTAAAGTGCTGGCGGAGGTGTACGTCAACACTGCCTATGGAAAACTCAAATTATTAATTTAGTTAAGATAATTTTCTGATCAAGAAACAACTCTTATTATTAATACTGTTGAAAACACTTGTGCTGCTTAATATTTTTATGGAAACAGTGATAAATTGTTTTCAGTATTCTCTAATGAATAGAAGGTTCAAAAGAATAGCCTTTATTTGAAACGATTATTTTTTAGCACTATAAATGTCTTTACTGTCACTTCTAATCAATTTAATGCATCCTTGCTAAATAAAAATGATAATTTCATTCTAAAAATAAAAACCTTACTGACCCCAAACTTTTGATCACTAGTGTAATAAAAAAAATGCTGATTTAGAAATTGTGGTGAGACTTAAATAAATACGTTTAATTAAATATTGCATTATTTGTAACTGATTATATAATAGTAACTATAATTGAAGAGGTGGTGCAAATATCATTAATGAAATAGTGCTAATTTTAGATATTTTTTTTATTCACAGCAATTGGTGATCATACACTTTTTCAATCAGACCTCCCTTGAAAAACCAAGATATGAGGAATGAGATTTGATCATTACACGACTGCACAGATGTGACTCGGCTAAAAAGAAAACCAACCCATTAAGTAAAGGAATAAATTCAATACTTCATAATCAGATTTTTGCCATGTCTCTGCCTATTGTATGTTTGAGTGAAGTCCTCAGATTTTTTTGGTTCACTTTAAAGATACTAGATTGACAATTACAGCAAGTCATTACAGCAAAGGTTATTCACTATTAAGTTAAATTATTTATGGAATTAATATTACAATTGAACTTAATTTGTCCAAACGCCTCTTTAGTTATAGCATAAAGAGCTGATCAAAATGTTTACATGCATACTTGTAATGCCTGATTGTGGTCTATGAATATATATAAATTTTTTTGTTTAGATTGATAATAAATAAATACAGCTATACACCATGTATTCATTGCATTTGTTTAAATTTCTACCTGTAAACTTTCATCAACCATAGATAACATTGACAATGTGATTTTAGTGTAACAAAGCATTCAATACAAATACAGCATTTTAATGTACTGATTGTAACATTGCACTGTCCAAGGTTTCTTTGATTTATTAGCTTTATAGCACAAGAATTATTAAACAGTGTGGTCTAGAATCCAATACATGTTCTCCATAAAGCACTTAAACAGCCTCAGAAAAGAAGCTGGGAAAAAACACATTCTGTGCTGTTATCTGAATGCACACAGACACAATCATCAAACATTGTAAATGAACTGCAAGACGGCCTTGAGCTGATAACAGCTCCTTGAATGATAGCAGCCGATACTGTTGGAGCCTTTTGTATTTGATAAATGTAGCATAAGACAATGTTGTCTTACGTCAGCTTATATATTTAGGCCACAGCACATCAGCATTGAATCATGAAAGATTCCCACGGCCGTCATCACCAGTGTTTACCTTCTTCCAACATTCATGAGTCTTTGCAGAAGCACTGACATCTGTAACAAGTGTTTAAAGTTATTCACCCTGAGGTCAGCCAAGATGAAGATGAGATTTTTTCTTATTCTGAACAAAATTGGAGAAATTTTGCATTACATAATTTGCTTTCCAGTGGATCCTCTGCAGTGAATGGGTGCCGTCAGAATGAGATTTAAAACATCTGATAAAAAACATCACAATAATCCACAAGTAATCAACACGACTGCAGCCATCAAATTACATTTTGTAATTGTAATGTCAAACCACTTGACTACGAGTCCTCTATCCATAATTATGTTTATTCCAATGTAAAAGTCATCTCATCTGATTCAAGAGAAATATTCACAGATCAAATACAGTTTAGAAGCAAAAACAGTCCAAAACATTTGTTGATGTAGATCACTTGTGAATTATGATGTTTTTATCAGCTGTTTGGACTCTCATTTCAACAGCACCCATTCACTGCAGAGGATCCGCTGGTGAGCAAATGATACATTTCTCCAGATCTGCTCAGATGAAGAAACAAACTCATCTACATTTTGGATGGCCTAAGGGTGAGAAATGTTTCAGCAAATTTTCATTTCAGGCTGATCTTTTCTTTTTAAAGTAAGCAAAGGACGTTAAATAACATATTTATCCTCAAACAATGGAATATTCACTCCATTTATGACTGATATTAAGCATTTTATTGAGAACTCTCTGATCTCAACACATTCTCAATGGAAGCCATTGCCTTGGCAGACAAACTAGGGCAATCTGTTAGTTACCCACACGGAAGATCCAGCTGTAGTCACATGAGAGATCCCAGACTCTCATGCAGGCCACAGCAACAGCTCATCCCTCTCAATGGATCTAAAATAGGTCATATCAGACCACATAGGCTTTATTTCCAGAGCTCCCATTAGCTTCACAGTGAATCTGTCCGCCTGCGGGTGAACACTGCAGACATGCTCTTCACAATGCCCTTGATGCCTGCTAACTTTTTCACAGACACCCTGGACTCTCTGATGCAATGCACCAGCCCATGGAAAACCATGAGGACACTGTGGTAGTTCTCAGCAGCTGAGACCTCATAAAACTGACAGTCTGCAGAGAGTGCAAGAAGCCTGCCCTCTTCGCTGAGGACTGTACGACGGTGGTCCAGGTCCCTCTTGTTTCCCACAATAACTATGGGCATCTTCTCAAAGCCCAGAATGTCTTTATTGGTTTTGATTATTTGAATAAGTCTGGAGACCGCGTTGAAACTGGCTCGGTCACAGACGCTGTAGACCAGCACAAAACCATTTGCCCACTGGACTCTCTTTTCGTACATCAAGGACTCGGAAGACAGGTCCTGCTGAGAAGACAAACATTAGGTATTCGTTCAACATTCAGATGGTGTATAGAATATGTGTTATTCTCTAAATATATACAAAAAAAAACTGCATAAAAAACCCCCCAAGCTAATACCATAAAAATAACCAGCTTAGCTGGTTTAAGATGGTCTTATAGCCTGTACAAGATTATATACAGTTGGTTTATCTAGCCTAACAAGTTACACAAAGTAAAAGTTGTATCTTGGCCATATTTTGTCCTATACTAACAAACCATAAATCAATGGAAATATTGTTTATTCAGCTCTCAGATGATGTATAAATCATCTAAATCAAAATATAAATCATATAAATCTTATGACTGGTTTTGTGCTCCAGGGTCACATGCATATAAAAGATAGGTTAAAAACTTGATAGAAAGTTAACTGGTTCTGAAACACTGAATCACCTGTGAATATGGTGCATCCCATATATTCAAAGTTTGCTCTCGTCCATCCACAACAACATTGTGAGTGTAAAGGGACTCTGTAGAGAAACCAGCGTATCAGTTATAATGAAATGTAAAATATATAAAATAAAAACTTATAAACTTATAAATAAATCAATAAAAAGGCAACATACCAATATCCCCATATTCCCCGATGAATCTACGAGTCAGGAATCGGACAATAAGTGCTGCAAAACACAAAACCTATGAGCGTTAACGAAAGGAAATTTCCTTATACGGCAAATGTTTTTAAAGTTACAAAAGATGACTGAAGAAGAAAGAAATGCATTTCATGGATGTATATCATGGAATACTTCCTAAAAAATAAACTTACCAGATTTTCCAACATTGTCTGTGCCGAGCACCACAACGTTTGCATCCATTCTCTGTCCGTTTAGTCCGGTCATGTCCTTTACAGATGCTGCAAGTGATCTGGCGCGTGTCCGCCGCGGTCAACAACGTTGAGGAGTCGGCGTGGCTTCATTTGACGTGCTCGCTCCAGTGACGCTGATGTGCCCGCCCCGACGCTGAGATTCACGAGCAGATACTCAAATAAAGCAATCACAACAAACATTGCATGACTGTCCGATGATGGCTTGAAAGACATAAAAGAGCGGTGTGTCAGTAAACGGCATTTAATTGCCATACTTTGCAGAGGGAGAGAGAGAGAGCTGTGAATACTGTATTTGTTGTCATTGTTTACATGGATTGTTCATACTTTGAAACTGTTTTAGACCACAAGGTGGTGTATAGGCTACTAAAAAGAATTGCTTCTACTTTTATTTATTTATTTATTTTATTTTTATTTTATTTTATTTTATTTTTGTATAAACTATATACAGTCATGGTCAAAAGTTTTGGCCGTGACATACATTTTTTGTTTTGCAAAGACTGCTGCTTCAGTATTTGTAGATTATTTTTCCACATGATTCTACTGAAAAACCATGATAAGCATATCATACGTTTTAAAGGCTTTTACTGGCAAAAATATATAATGAGTCAATATTTACAGTGTTGACCTTTGTTCTTCATAACCTCTGCAATTCGCTCTGTCATGCTGGATATTAGCTTCTGGGTCAAATCCTGACTGATGGCGATCCATTCTTGCCTTATTAGTTCTCGGAGTTGATCACAATTTTTGGCCTTCTGCTTGTCCACTCACCTTTTTGAGGACTGACCACAGGTTCTCTATGGGGTTGAAATCCGGGAGTTGTCTGGCCACGGATCCAAAATTTCAAAGTAATGATCTTCAAGCCACTTCTTTATCGCTCTTGCTTTGTGAAACGGTGCTCCATCATGCTGGAAAATGCAAGGATCATCACTAAACTGCTCATGGATCATTGGGACAAGTTGCTTTTGCAGGACGTTTTGATACCATTCTTTATTCATGGCAGTGTTCTGGGGCAGAATTTTTTGAGAGAGCCCACTCCTTTGGTTGAAGCAACCCCACACATGGATGGATTCCCACATGGAAAAAACCTATATAAACATATATGTTTCAATATAGGTTTTGATATAGGTTTTTAGTATATGTGACATATATAAAATTGGCCGTTTTCCTATATATACACATATATATGAACATATATATGTACATATATGCACACATATATTTACACATATATGTACATATATTTACACATATATGTACACATATATATATGTGCATACATATACCTATATAGGTACATATATGCACGTATATATGCACCTATATGTTCACCTATAATAGTAAAATTAAAATACATAGCTGCTAGGCAACATAAATAAAAGTCCAAAATGTAGAAATGTACATTATTTACTTACTCAAGATCAATCAAATAGTACAAACCAAAAAAATATAGTACAAGAACAAAAATAAGACAAAAAACCTGCTAGGCAACATAAATAAAAGTCCGAAATATAGAAATGTACATTATGTATTTACAAGAACAATCAAATAGTACAAGAACAAAAATAAGACAAAAAACTGAACAGAAAAAAAAAATTATCTTTATTATTCTTAGAAGGTCTGTCATGATGCGCCTCATCATCCTCCTCCTCCGCCGCCTCCTCCTCCTCTTCCTCTTCCTTCCTGCACTATCCAATGACGTTTGATAGGGTGTCCGAGATTTTTATTTTTTCCTCTTTTTTTGGCGCACAAATTTTTTAGCGGATAGGCATTTTCGTCCATGGCCGGCAGCCATATCACCCTGGAGCCCAAGATCGGTTTCCCACTGAAGCTAAGCAGGGCTGAGCCTGGTCAGTACTTGGATCGGAGACCTCCTGAGAAAACTAGGTTGCTGCTGGAAGAGGTGCTAGTGAGGCCAGCGGGGGGTGCTCACCCTGTGGTCTGTGTGGGTCCTAGCGCCCCAGTGTAGTGATGGGGACACTATACTGTCAACAAGCACCGTCCTTCGGATGAGACGTTAAACCGAGGTCCTGACTCTCTGTGGTCATTAAAAATCCCAGGATGTCTTTCGAAAAGAGTAGAGGTGTGACCTCGGCATCCTGGCTAAATTCGCCCATTGGCCTCTGACCATCATGGCCTCCTAACAATCCCCATGTCTACTGATCGGCTTCATCACTCTGTCTCCTCTCCACCACTAAGCTGGTGTGTGGTGGGCGTTTTGGCGCACTATGGCTGCCGTCGCATCATCCAGGTGGATGCTGCACACTGGTGGTGGATGAGGAGATACCCCCTGACTATGTAAAGTGCTTTGAGTGCCTAGAAAAGCGCTATATAAATGTAATTAATTATAATTATTATTATTAATAGAAAATATGAGCTAGGCATCATGTATGACAGTCAAAATGGGATATGAGCTACAAAATGACCAGATCCTGCCATTAGCTATATAGAAGACATATCTTGTATGTATAGGGCTTATATGTGGATATGAAGAAGCAATACAGGAGACCTATATCTCCTGTATATGCACATATATGCACCTCAATTTTGCCTATATGTGGCATATATACTCATACATGCAGCATATATACAGTATATATACGGCATATATGCAGCATATATGCACATATATGCAGCATATATATTATCATATATGTGCATATATGCAGCATATATGTGCATATACACTGCATATAGGTTATGCGCATATATCCACATATAGGTTCTTTCCATGTGGGTGGTCTCAAGATGCTTCACTGTTGGTACGTCACAGGACTCATGGTAGTGTTCATCTTTACTTCTCTGAACAATCGATTTTCCAGATGTCCCAAACAGTCAGAAGAGAGCTTCACTAGAGAGGTGACCATTGCTAACAAGAACACAATGATTGGAAACTCTTCTTCCCTCCTTTTATAGCAATCAGTCTGCTCTTACAATCTATTTAGTATGATAGTGATTTCACCTGACTAGTACTTATTCACACTTTCACATGTGCTACTGATATGAATAGTCAATTATGTCTTTATATTTACTTTTATTATTATTATTATTATTATTATTGGTCTGTGTGTTGTTGTTATCTCTGTGTATTGGAAGCTTATGTCACTAAAACAAATTCCTTGTAAGCGTAAGCATACTTGGGAATAAAGCTCTTTCTGATTCTGATTCTGAGCTGGTCATTTTGTGTCAGGATCAAAAACAATGAAATTTGTTTGTTTGTTTGTTTGATTTTTGGGAATTGGCATTTTTGGGCCAATGAAGATTTTAGCAATTATTTAAAATACATCTGATCGCTCTACACAATAATCTAGAAACAATGTGAATGAATACCACAAAAGCTTAAGCAGAAAACTTAGCAAAACACAAAATTTGTCGCTGCCATGACTGTACAGCATATTTTGAAGTAAAAAGTACACATTTTTAGCTAATTGTTTTATATCCATGCTGAAAAAATATATATATAAACCAACACAGAACTTCTAATGGTTTCCACTACAAACACCATTAAAACATTTAAAACCATCAACTATAACTATAAACCATTAACAAATGCTTCCCTGTAGTTTGTTTTGTGACATATTCCCTTAGGATGTATGAGTTTTAACAAGCCATCTAAATGCGACGATTACCAGTAGAGACCCACAGTGATGATTACAGTTTCCATTAAAACCAAAACCATTACACATTCTGTGAAGGTATATATATATATATACATTTAATGAATTTCTGTTTTCCTGGACAATAATGATGAAATGTTCATTAGCTTATTATAGCTATGGCCTAAAGGCTTGTTCACATCAACAACGATAATGATGACTAGCCATAAAGTTTTAAAAAATTGAGAATAGTGGAGTTTACACCACGATGTGCAGTGCCTTTCAAAATTTGGGATCAGTAAGATTTTTCATGTTTTTAAAGAAGTTTATTATGCTCATCAAGACTGCATTTATTTGATAAAAAAATACAGATTTTTATTTTGTGAAATATTATTGCAATTTAAAATAACAGTTTTCTATTTAAATATATTTTTTAAATATATAATTTATTCCTGTGAAGGTACAATAATATTTTCAATATCAATAATCTTGAGTGTGACACGAATGATCCTTCAGAAATCATTCATGTTGGAGACAATTGTGCTGCTGAATATTTGTTCAGATGTGATACTTTTTTTCAGGATTCTTTGATAAATAAAAAGTTAAAATAAAAGTGTATATTTAAAATAGACATTTTGTGTCACACGTGTTATTTTGAATGAACATGTAGCACTGAAGACTCGACTAATGGCTGATGAAAATTCATTGCTGCATCCCATAAATAAATTATATTTTAAATGATATTAAAATAGGAAGCCAGTATTAAAAATATTTCACAATAGTATTGCTTTTCTGTATTTTTGAGCAAATTAATACAGCCTTGATGAGCATAAGATTTAACTCCATTAAAAACATTAAAACTCTTACTGATTACACCCTTATAGATGAACTATAAAATTATTCATCAGTGACAACACTGATCAATTTATTTTTCCTGTGGTAAAAGCCAGGAAATGAAAAATGAAATACACTGTGAAATGTATTATCCATATCTGGCCACTAGGGTGCAGTATAATCACAATAATTATACATCTAATAGGACAAAAAAAGATTTGTCTGCAGTATTTAGATTGTTAGGTTAGTTAAAACACTATCCATTTTTAGGAGGGCAGTGTGTGAGTGCCTCTCACGTTTTGTATAATTGTTTTTAATGGGTATTCTTTTTTTTTTCACCTGCCAGTAAGGAAAAAAAAAACTGTCCACCACCAAATTCACCAATAAATATGTCCCTTAATAATATAATGCAAAATCAAATAAAATACAAAACTGATCACACTATATATAAAATTTAATATAAGACACTGCATAATGTTGCCACACACAATCCAGAACAGAAACTATGTGTGCACCTTCATCAGTATGCATATAAGCATATGTTGCTTTATTGAATAACAGCTGTTTTTATGCTAAGCGTTCACAAACTGATGAAGGTGGCCACAGTGTTTCAGTTCTGGTTTGTGTGTGGCCATATCATGCAGTGTCCTCATTAAAGATATGGGTGGCCTGGAGGAAGCAGCTCCTTATGATTTATGTACTGGTCCAAAGAATGTGGTGCCATTTTCCTAACTGCAGCGTTGAGAACAAGCTATTGTTTTTGGGTGGCTTGGATCCTCAGTAATTCCTCAAAAAGCAGCAGAAGACACACCCTTTCCACAAGCACTTAATTACCCCACACCCTTAAACCAATGAACAAAAATGTAGTCCTATTTTTCTTCTCTGAATTAATCCTCTTCTCTAGCTTGCTCTCTAATCTGTTTAATAAACAAGGAATTGTGTTGTTGGTTCTCTGACAAATTGTGCTGTTCCTTCGGTTATATACTCAGTTGACTGTCTGCACGTCTCTGCCGTAGTTGTTCTGCTCCCATGCCAGGCGGTAATACTACCTGATGGGTTGCTTTAAATAGTGCTTGTGTAGAAAGGAGGTCCTCATAAACTTCTCCTGCTTCTGAAGTCACGCTGCTGTCCCACCCTGACTGAGCTGTTGGTTTGGTTTGTGTGATTCATTTCATCTGTGACTGTCTGAAGGTGTGAAGCTGCTTTTTTTTCACTAATGGAAGAGTCATGTAAAGCAGTTCAGTTATGTGTGTATCAGACTCAGACATTAGTTTTCTATGAAGGGGCGCTATTTGCCCCTGGGATTGATTTCTGGGACATTTTCTATTTAATTTTTTTAATCTTTTTTAAAGTCTATAGAATTAACTTATTGTTTTTTTTCTTATTTAAGTATTTATTTAAATGTTTAAATCAACCAATCAGGATTTGATCAACATAAAAAAATTAACCTTTAAAAAAAAAAAATTCCATACTGACCTCATAAAAAGCTCTATCAAACTAATTTGAGGCCATTCTGTTGAAATGAAAAAGTGTAAAGGGTTTCGGTGCTATAAAAACTGCTTTCTTGAACACATTAAAATCATATTTCTGTGAATTGCTTATGAATGATCCATGCACACCTTAGTCTCACCTGGATTGTTGAATGTTTCCATTTTTAGCCATCTATATTTTTAAAAATCTGGAAAATTCAAGGCAATGACAAGAAATGGGCCATATGAGCACAATATAATGTGATATAGTTCATTACATACTTGACAGACAGTAACATGTAGCATTCTGTTCTGCGATCGCGCTGCAGGGTTAGAAGAGCACAGTGTGCTCTTCTACGATTCTCTTAGGAAAATGTTGTAATGCCTTGTGAAATGAATTATGTATATTAGATACTGGTAGCACCAAAGAGGATGTAGATAATATTGTACACACCCTGGGGCCACTTCTTTAATTTCGAAGCTGTCAGAGGTTATATTTGCTCTAATTGCAACACACATGTGTGAAATATTGCAGGAGTGTCTTAGAGACAACATATATCCTGTACAGGTGAATTAAATTTACTCCCATATAAACTGAGTGTGGCAGGGGGGGCGTGGTTTAGCGAAGTCTGCAGCGGGAGAGAGAATCAGGAGACGAGCGGTAAGTGAGTGGTTTGAGCAAAAATTATCATCACCTGTTTCTGTCAGGTGTTGCTGAAATGAAGGACCCAGATGCAGTAGAAATGCAACAAGAGTTTTATTCAGTGATAATTCAAACTGCTGAATTCCAGATCCACAATCCCAGAACTCAATAAAGGAGATCAGAGTCCAAACAGATATGTTCCAGGCGAGCGGTAGTCAGTATCAGGCGATGGTCATTAAAGATGATAGCCCAGGCAGATTCAGAGAGATCCACAAATCTAGATAATAATCCAGAGCAAACAATCCAAAAGTCCCAATGAACAGACCACTGGTCAAGGAGCATAGACAATCCAGACAGCAGTTGAAATAACTGAGCAGAAAAAAAAGAGAAACTGAGAAAAAAATACAAAACTATAACTGATGAATCAAAACAAGAAACGCATAAAAAGCGTCAACAACAAAACACACTGGCAAAGACAAAGAGAAAACATGAGATTTAAATAAGGAAAAAATAAATGAGGAAATGACAAACAGCTGAGAACGCATACACAACCGCGCTGATTGCAAAGCGCAATCAGCTGAATGCGGCTGGCACGCGCAAGTGAAAAACAAAACAAATCAACATGTGCACAAACACGTCGATCGCAAAATGCGAACAGCTGATCTTGGCCGGCAAGTGCAAACAGAAACAAAAACAAAGGCTCCAGCAGGAGCGAGAGACAGATCAAACCTGAGCCCTGACAGTACCCCCCCTCCCAGGAACGCCACCCGGCGTACTCCTGGTCGAGGGAGACTGAGGACGATGAAACTCCACGATGAGGGAGTGGTCCAGAATGTCCCGAGCTGGGACCCCCTAGATCTCTCTTCCGGAACGTAGCCGTCCCAATCCACTAAATATTGAAAACCCCGTCCACGGCACCTGGAATCAAGAATCCGCCTGACGATAAAGGCTGGAGCGCCCTGAATCATCAGGGGAGGAGGGGGGGTGGGGATAGAAACATGAGAATGGGAAGAACGTATAACAGGTTTAACACGAGAAACATGAATGACAGGATGGACATGACAGAGAGGTTGAGGCAACCGAAGCCGCACCGCCACCGGACTGACCACCTTGACAATGGAATAAGGCCCTATAAATTTGGGTGCCAACTTACGGGCCAGAACCCGAAGTGGCAGATCTTTGGTAGAGAGCCACACCCTTTGCCTCAGTCCCACGGCGGTCAGCAGCTCTTTTAGTGCATTCCCCAGACCAGACCAACGCTTCCCTGGCCCTCCTCCAGGTACGATAACAGCGCTGCATAAAAGCCTGGACTGAGGGAACTGCGGCCTCAGCAGCCTGGGAAGGAAACAGAGGGGGTTGATAACCAAGACAACACATGAACGGGGAAAACCCAGTCGAGGACACCGGCAAGTTATTCAGCCCAAGTTAGCTGCTGACTCCAGGAGGAGGGGTTATGGGAAGCCAGGCATCGGAGCATCCGCTCGAGATCCTGGTTTGCACGCTCGGTTTGGCCGTTGGTCTGTGGATGGAATCCTGAGGACAAACTAGCGGAGGCACCCAGTCGTCGACAGAATTCCCTCCAAAATTGGGACACGAACTGGGGCCCCCTGTCAGAGACCACATCCTCCGGAAGACCATGAATCCAGAAGACGTGGTCAATGACCACACGGGCCGTCTCCCTAGAGGAAGGGAGTTTAGGAAGGGGAATGAAGTGAACCGCCTTAGAAAAGCGATCCACAACATTAAGAACCACCGTATTGCCGCTGGATGGAGGGAAACCAGTAACAAAATCCAGGGCAATATGTGACCAGGGGCGGGATGAAGCAGACCAACGGGAGGTTGATTGGAAGATTTGTTTTGAGCACAAACCTCACAAGCACCCACGAACCGACGGATGTCCTCAGCCATGACCGGCCACCAAAAACGCTGACGGATGGCTGCCAGCGACCTCCTCACACCACGATGACACGTGAGTTTAGAAGAGTGACCCCACTGCAAGACGGCGGTGCGGACTATATCAGGCACAAATAACAAACCCGCCGGACACCCCATGGGCACCTCAACCTGAGCTAATGCTCGCCTGACCCGACCCTCGATACCCCAGGTGACGGCCCCCACCACACGGCCCAAAGGCAAAATGGTGTCAGGAGGAGACTCGTCAACAGGCATATCAAACTGCCGGGACAGAGCATCGGGCTTGCCATTCTTAGAACCCGGCCTGTAAGACAACACAAAGTTGAAGCGTCCAAAAAACAGTGCCCAACGAGCCTGTCTGGAGTTCAGCCTTTTGGCAGTTTTAATGTACTCCTGATTTCTATGATCAGTCCAAACCAGAAATGGAGTAACCGTCCCCTCCAACCAGTGATGCCACTCTCCCAAAGCCAAGCGAACTGCCAGCAGCTCTCTGTTGCCGATGTCATAATTTCGTTCTGAGGGAGAAAGGCGATGAGAAAAATAAGCACAAGGATGCAACTTATTATCATGAGGGGATTTTTGGGAAAGAACTGCTCCGACACCAACCTGTGACGCGTCCACCTCCACCACAAACTGTCTACTAGGATCCAGCAAAATAAGAATAGGAGCAGTAGGGAATCTGGATTTCAACTCGTCTAAAGCTGCCTGAGTAACACTAGACCAACAAAATTTGGATTTTGTGGAGGTTAATGCTGTCAGAGGGGCCGCTACCTGGCTGTAATTTCTAATAAAACGCCTATAGAAATTGGAAAAGCCCAAAAACTGTTGTAAAGCTTTTCTTGAGCCAGGTACCGGCCAGTCAGAGACAGCTCCAACCTTCGCAGGGTCCATGCGAATCCCCTCCGCCGAGATGATCGACCCCAAGAACGAAACCGACTGGGTGTGAAAAGTACACTTCTCCGCCTTCACAAACAATTGATTCACCAACAACCGCTGAAGCACTCGTCTGACGTGCTGGACGTGCACCTGGAATGATTGAGAAAAAATTAAAATATCATCCAGGTACACAAAGACAAAGTCGTTAATCATATCTCTCAGCACGTCATTGACGAGCGCTTGGAAGGCGGCTGGAGCATTGGAAAGCCCAAAAGGTAAAACAAGATATTCAAAATGCCCGGTGGGCGTGTTAAAAGCCGTCTTCCATTCATCCCCCTTCCTAATCCGAACTAGATGATAAGCATTGCGTAGATTGTTACGGCTGGCTCATATACCCCAACATAAAAGAGGCAAACAACCAAATGCTTTAACAAAAAAACAATTTATTAACAAATCAAGCAAACCAGTATTAAACAATCAAAAGAAAACGACGTCTAGGGGAAAAAACACACACGTGTGGTTACTAAAACAATATCTGGCACTAGAAATAAATATGGAAAAAACAAAGACACAAAGAAAATAAGAAGTGAGAGAAATCAGACCTCTCACTCCAAGTCACAGGTCTATATACCTATGGTGAGTTAATTAGGGATGGAATACACCTGTTGCCCAACTAACATCTGCACTGTGTAGCAGAGCCAGTAGGGGTAAACAGGCAGGCGTAACACCTCCCCCACAAAATGTATTCCTCTAAGGAATGCAAAAAAAAAAAAGAAATAACAGCAACAAATTCTCCACGATTTATCCCACTCCACTTGGTTCCTAGTTCCTGCTTCCTGGGCCCTAGGAAACAGGATAGAAAGAGAAGAGAGAAAGGGAAAAAGGAGAAACACCAAAAGATATATCCTCATGCGCGAGATAGGGCATCAGCGATGACATTTTCACTGCCCCGGATGTGTTTAATGTCAAGGGAAAATGGTTGTAAGAAGAGACTCCACCGCATTAACCTCTGATTACCATCCTTCATTCGGTGTAAAGACACCAGAGGATTATGGTCAGTACAAACCACGATAGGACTTGCAGACGATCCCAGATAGATTTAAAAATATTGGATGGCCAAAACAAGGGCAAGTGTCTCCCTTTCCACAACAGAGTAAACCCGCTGATGGACATTTAATTTTTTTGAAAAATAACAGACTGGATGTTCTACTCCATCCTGACTTCTCTGTAGGAGAACAGCTCCGGCTCCAGTATCACTGGCGTCGACAGCTAAACAAAAAGGCTGAGAAAAACCTGGCGCAACGAGCACAGGAGCACTAGCCAACAGTGCTTTGGCTCCCTCAAATGCCTGTTGGGTAATAGTGGTCCAATTAAAGGATACTTTCGTACTTATAAGATCGGTCAAGGGTGCTACAATAGAGGAAAAGTTTGGGCAAAACCCACGATAATATCCGGCCATTCCTAGAAACCTACGCAATTCTTTGTGATTTGTAGGCACTGGAAAAGCACAGATGGACTCAATCTTAGCTTCGATGGGGTGAACATGTCCATTTCCTACTATTTTACCTAAATAGGTAACAGTAGCTTTTCCAAATTCAGATTTTTTTGCCAAATTTAAAGTTAAAGAAGCCTCAGTCAAACGAACAAATAACTCCCTTATTTGGACTAGGTGATCTGACCAAGATGAACTATACAAAACCACATCGTCCAAATAAGCATCACAGTCAGATAAACCAGACAACACCTTATTTATAAGGCACTGGAAGGTGGCTGGAGCATTTCGAACCCCAAATGGCATAACACAGTACTGGAGAAAGTCGTCAGGTGTCACAAATGCAGACAGTTCCTTTGCTCTAACAGTCAGTGGAACCTGCCAGTACCCTTTTAAAAGGTCAAATTTGCTCACAAACTTCGCAGACCCCACTCTATCCACACAATCATCTATTCGGGGTAAAGGATAGCAGTCAGGCTTAGTGATAGAATTAAGCTTGCGATAGTCTGTACAAAATCTGTAGGATCCATCTGGTTTATTTACAAGGAGACAAGGTGAACTCCAAGCACTAAAGCTGGACTCAGCCATATTATGATCTAATAAGTAAGTCACCTCCTTTTTCAACAAGTCCCGTTTCCTAGGGTTTACCCTATACGCATGCTGCTTAATTGGTAAAGCAGAACCCACATCAATGTCATGTTCAATCACTGTAGTGCAAGTAGGCACATCAGAAAATAAGTGAGGAAAGGACTCCACTAACTGAAGAATGTCGTTTTTCTCAGAGGGAGATAGATGGGGTAAATGATGGGCCAATTTTGAATACATCTCAGAGTTATTCAATCGTCCTCCGACAACTCCTCGAGAAGGAAAATGAACGCAATCATCCCCCATACAATTCAAGGAGGAACTCTCTGAGAAAGTTCCCTCCCCACTCAAATGTGAAGAATCATCTGACACAGTGGTTACTAACCCCACAAAAGATGCAGGAGGAAAATAAGGCTTCAAAAGATTTATGTGGCAAACCTGTACTCCCTTGCGTCATTCTGGGGTTTTCAAAAGATAATTCTGTCCAGAAAGGCATTTGAGGACTGGATAAGGACCCGCAAAACGGGCTTGAAAAGGATTACTTACAAGTGGCAACAAAGCTAGTACTTGGTCTCCAACCTGAAATTTCCGAGCCACTGCTTGTTTGTTAAACAACCTCTCCATCTTACTCTGTGAATTTCCCAGTTTCCTCTGAGCAATTGCTCGAGCCTCATGCAGCTGATATTGAAAACCACTCACAAAGTCCAAAACATTTTGGGAGGGTTCAGAAGGAATCCAGTTATCAGCTAAAACCGCAGTGGGACCACAAACTTCATGACCAAATACCAGATCATTTGGACTAAATCCAATGATCTCCTGAGTAACCTCTCTAACTCCCATAAGCAGCCAAGGCAGCCCATCCTCCCAATCGGAACCAAGCTCTACACAGTATGACCGTAGCAATGACTTCAGGGTCTGATGAAATCTTTCGAGGGCCCCTTGACTCTGAGGGTGATATGCACTGGAAATATTATGACTGATTTTCAATTGTCGCAAAGCCTTAGCAAACTGACGGCGCATAAAATTTGAGCCTTGGTCAGACTGGATAACTCTAGGAATGCCAAATGTTGACATGAAAGAGGTTAAAGCTTTTAGAATTGATTTTGTAGTAATGGACCTGACAGGATATGCAGCTGGATACCGGGTAGATAAACACATAACTGTGAGTAGATACAAATGACCAGTCTTTGATCTAGGTAAAGGACCTACGCAATCAACCAGCAAATACTCAAATGGTTTTGATATAGCTGGAATAGGTTGGAGAGGAGCCACAGGGATTTTCTGGTTTGGCCTACCAGTGAGTTGGCACACATGACAAGTTCTAATAAACTTTGCCACGTCTCTTTTTAAACCAGGCCAGAAAAACTTGCGTTGCAATCGATCATATGTTTTCCTCACTCCCATATGTCCAGCCACTCCATCATGTGCTAACCCGATCACAGACTGCCTAAATTTAAGAGGAACTACCACTTGAACATAAACCTTAGTAATGGGTTCAGATTCACTGACCCACCGTCTAAGCAACATTTCATCTTTCAGGAATTAGCAAGAGGGTAGCTGAGTCTCAATATCCCCCTCGATACAAACCATTGAGAACAAAGGTTTCAGAGTTACATCAGCTAACTGTTCTTGAATCAAGTCCTCTCTAGAGACATGAAAAACAGAGGACAAAAGATCCTCTGATACTGCTTTCTCCCGAGAGACAGACTCCTCAGAAAAGAAATCAGATGAATCAGAAATGTCATCTGCCAAAGTCATACCAAGTGGTTCCCCTTCAACTGTCTCACCAACCACCTGTTTTGAGGGAACAAAACTAGACCCATCTACATCATCCTCCAAATGAACGGGTAACCCTTTTTCCATAGTTACCTCAGGATGTAAAGGAACTTCACCTTCACACAGTCGGTCGGTTTTAAGTTGTTTTCCTCTGGCTCAGGTGACAGCACAGGAATGAAACGCGTGGGGAAATTTCAGACCACATTCATCAGGAACATCGGCAGACATAGGTGAGGAGACTACAACAGTAGATGGTACAGGTTTTGATGCTCCCCAGACATTTCCCTGAGCAAGATCGTTCCCCAAGATGAAAGAAACCCCTGGCACAGGAAGGGAAGCCCGTACTCCCACAATCGCATCACCAGTTACAAGATCAGAGATAAGATGTACCTTATGTAAGGGAACTTTTAAGAAAGTCATTTCTATCCCCCTAATCAATACATCCTTCCCAGTCGCAGTCTGACCTGAGAGTGGAAGAACTCCCTCTAGCAAAAATGATTGAGAAGCTCCGATGTCTCTCAGGATCCTCAAAGAAACTTTTTCTTCTTGTCCTGGCAAAGACACAAAGCCGTTAGTAATAAATGGAGCATACTCAGTATAATTATATTAGCACAAAGAGCGCGAGTCCCATATGGCAGTACCCCAGTCGCGGGGGCGCGTCCGGCCAGAAGAGAAATCACGTAAGCCACTCTGGATCAGTCTAATGCATAAGTCTGGGGTTTAAGTGAAAAAACTACTTCACACTGAATAAGAAATGAACGACAATTAGTTGGTTCACCAGCATAAACAGGAGGGTTATTAATACGGGGCTCATGACCAGTGGCCTGTTGGGATGCTGCAGATGAAACATTGAGATCGACGGGCTGAAGATAGCGTAACTTCTCCGAGAGCTCAGTAACTCGTGCAACCAAGGCATCCACAGTGTGACGAGCATGTGAGAGTTCCTCAGCCTGACGATTCAACATCGCTCCCTGATGTTCAATGGCAGCTCGGAGCTGAACTTCTTCTGCTGGGTCCATAATGGCCAGTGTGTTATGTCAGGTGTGGCTGAAATGAAGGACCCAGATGCAGTAGAAATGCAACAAGAGTTTTATTCAGTGATAATTCGAACTGCTGAATTCCAGATCCACAATCCCAGAACTCAATAGAGTAGATCAGAGTCCAAACAGATATGTTCCAGGCGAGCGGTAGTCAGTATCAGGCGATGGTCATTAAAGATGATAGACCAGGCAGATTCAGAGAGATCCACAAATCTAGATAATAATCCAGAGCAAACAATCCAAAAGTCCCGATGAACAGACCACTGGTCAAGGAGCATAGACAATCCAGACAGCAGTTGAAATAACTGAGCAGAAAAAAAGAGAAACTGAGAAAAAAATACAAAACTATAACTGATGAATCAAAACAAGAAACGCATAAAAAGCGTCAACAACAAAATACACTGGCAAAGGCAAAGCGCAATCAGCTGAATGTGGCTGGCATGCACAAGTGAAAAAACAAAACAAATCAACACGTGCACAACCACGTTGATCGCAAAATGCGAACAGCTGAGCTTGGCCGGCACGTGCAAACAGAAACAAAAACAAAGGCTCCAGCAGGAGCGAGAGACAGATCAAACCTGAGCCCTGACAGTTTCTTGTTCCAGTAATTGGCGTTCCAGTAATTCTTGTTCCTTCGCGATGGCCCAAAAGCTCTGGGACTCCTGCCGCAAGTGTCTACTGGCCGAGGGAAGTGACGTGGAGCATCTCATCGACCTGGTGGTGCTGGAGCAGTTTGTCGCTCGGCTGCCCAAGAAGACGGCCGAGTGGGTCCAGTTCCACCGCCCCACGTCGCTGGACTCGGCCATCCATCTGGCGGAGGACCACATGGTGGCGTGCCCAGGGGTCGGCGAACCCCTGCCCTCTAACTCTCTCTCTCCTTCTCTCTCTTCCCCCTCTCTCTCTCTCTCTCCTTCTCTCTCTTCCCCCTCTCTCTCTCGCCATGTCCCTCTCCCTAGGTCCCATCCAGCCGGCCCTCCTCGTGTCTCCTCGGTTTGACCAAGGGCACTTCGTGAGTCCAGGGGCCCCGCCCAGGGGGGCGAGTACCAAATACCTGTGAGTATCAAGGGGGGTGCATATCCGGCCTTGGTGGATTCAGGATGCAACCAAACCTCAATCCATCAAAGCCTGATTCAACCGGGGCATTGGATACAAGCCACGTGGTTAAGGTGCGGTGCATACACGGGGATGTGGTGGAGTATCCGGTCGTCCCAATTATTATTCAATTTCGGGGACAAAAGCATAGTGTAGAGGTGGCGGTTAGTCCCCACCTCCGGCATCCGATAATTTTGGGAACGAATTGGCCCGCGTTTACGGTTTTATTGGGGTCATTATGTGCGGATGCCTCTTAGGGAAGTAAGGCACGGAAGGAGACCGCGTGGGTACAGGTGGGAGAAACTGAACCGGGACTGCTGGGGTCTGCTTCAGGGGAACCGAACGAAACCGGGAGACTGATTCTCTCCGAGCATGATGACTTTCCTCTGGAGCAGTCTCAGGATGAGACATTAAAGCATGCATTTCACCAGGTCCGCTCCATCGATGGCCAGCCTCTCCAACCTGCCCTCCTGCTCACCTATCCGTATTTTCCCATTTTAAAAGACCGGTTGAATCGAGTGACCCAAGACGCTCAGACAAAAGTGAATACAACCCAATTGTTAATTCCGAAGAGCCGCAGGGAAATGCTGGTGGGGCTGGTGGGATATTATAGACGGTTTATTCCTAACAAATACCAATCTCCAACCTGCCTTCCTGCTCACCTATCCGTATTTTGCCATTTTAAAAGACCGGTTGTATCGAGTGACCCAAGACGCTCAGACAAAAGTGAATACAACCCAATTGTTAATTCCGAAGAGCCGCAGGGAAATGCTGGTGGGGCTGGTGGGATATTATAGACGGTTTATTCCTAATAAATACCAATCTCCAACCTGCCTTCCTGCTCACCTATCCGTATTTTGCCATTTTAAAAGACCGGTTGTATCGAGTGACCCAAGACGCTCAGACAAAAGTGAATACAACCCAATTGTTAATTCCGAAGAGCCGCAGGGAAATGCTGGTTGGGCTGGTGGGATATTATAGACGGTTTATTCCTAATTATTCTGATCTCACCAGCCCTTTGACTGACCTTACTAAAAAGGAGGTGCCAGATATGGTCCAGTGGACGGAGCCGTGTCAGCAGGCCTTTACCCAGGTCAAGGCTGCTCTGTGTTGCGGACCGTTGTTACACTCTCCTGATTTTTCTCTCCCTTTTCTGTTGCAGACAGACGCATCGGACAGGGAGCTGGGGGCAGTCCTGTCCCAGGAGATAGAGGGGGAGGAACGGCCGGTGCTGTACATTAGCCGGAAGCTCTCGAAGAGAGAGGCTAAGTACAGCACCATAGAGAAAGAGTGCCTTGCAATCAGATGGGCCGTCCTCACCCTCCGCTATTATCTCCTGGGACGGGAGTTCACCCTCTGTTCGGACCACGCTCCGCTGCAGTGGCTCCACCGCATGAAGGATACCGCGCGGATCACTCGTTGGTATCTAGCTCTTCAGCCTTTTAAGTTCAAGGTGGTCCACAGGCCGGGTGTTCAGATGGCGGTGGCCGACTTCCTCTCTCATTCTAACCCTATGGCGGGCCATTTGGGATAGGCAGCAACAATAAATCGCCTCATGACCCGTTTCTTTTGGCCGGGCATTGATGACAACGTGCGCAGGTGGTGCGCGTCTTGTCCGGAATGTCAGTTGGTGAACCCACCGGCCGCCCCAAAAGCGCCTTTGCGCCCTCTTCCCTTAATGCAGGTCCCCTTCGAGAGAATTGGTATGGACCTCATCGGGCCATTAGAGTGATCGGCACGAGGACATCGCTTTGCATTGGTCATAGTTGATTATGCAACACGATATCCTGAAGCAGTGGCCCTCCGCAACATTTCCATTAAAAGTGTTGCGGATGCCCTGTTTTGTCTTATCTCCCGGGTGGGGGTTTCAAAAGAAATCCTCACCGATCAGGGCACAGCGTTTATGTCACGTACGCTACGCGAACTGTACGGATTGTTGGGCATTAAATCGATTCGAACTAGCGTCTATCACCCACAAACCGACGGCCTGGTCGAACGATTTAATTGCACTCTTAAATCCATGATCCGTAAGTTTGTTCAGGAAGACGCCAAAAATTGGGATAGGTGGCTAGAGCCCTTGTTATTCGCTGTGCGAGAGGTCCCGCAAGCCTCCACGGGGTTTTCCCCCTTCGAGCTTCTCTATGGATGCCAGCCCCGGGTGGTGCTCGACGTACTGAGAGAAACTTGGGAGGAGGGACCATCTCAGGGCAAAAACGAAATTCAGTATGTGCTGGACTTCAGAACAAAACTCCACACATTGGGACGGCTATCAATGGAGAATTTGTTACAAGCCCAGGACCGCCAGAGCCAGCTGTATAACAGGGGAACTAGGTTACGCAAATTTGCACCGGGAGAGAAAGTACTTGTATTACTCCCAACGTCGAGCTCTAAATTAATGGCTAAGTGGCAGGGACCATTTGAGGTCGCACGACAAGTCGGAGATCTCGATTATGAGGTAATACGGACCGATAGGAACGGGACCCGTCAGATCTACCACCTCAACCTCCTTAAAAAATGGAATGAGGCAGAATCAGTGATGTTGGCAACGGTGATTGGGGGGGAGGATGATCTCCGACCAGAGGCGGATATCAAACCACAATCCCTCGCCCTGGCTCCAGGTGGAGATCACCTCTCGCCGTCCCAACTCACTGATTTAACGAAATTACAGGCAGAGTTTGTCGACGTCTTCTCACCCCTACCGGGCCGTATTAACCTGATTCAGCACCATATCGAGACAGAGCCGGGCGTGGTAGTTCGCAGCCAGCCGTATCGCTTACCTGAGCACAAGAAAAAAGTAGTTTAGGCTGAATTAGGCGCTATGCTTGACATGGGGGTAATAGAAGAATCCAACAGTAACTGGCGAGCCTGATAGTTTTAGTTCCGAAAACGGACGGCTCAATCCGGTTCTGTGTGGATTATCGCAAGGTGAATGCTGTGTCGAAATTCGACGCGTATCCAATGCCGCGGGTTGACGAGTTGATTGATCGGCTTGGCATGGCTCGTTTTTATTCGACATTGGACTTAACAAAGGGCTATTGGCAGATCCCCTTGTCTCCATTATCCAGAGAAAAGACAGCTTTCACAACGCCATTTGGATTACACCAATTTGTTACCCTTTCGTTTGGCTTGTTCGTGGCACCTGCTACCTTTCAGCGCCTCATGGATAAGATTCTGCGGCTCCATGCTGCATATGCGGCTGCCTACCTGGATGATATCATTATATTATATATATTTTACATATTATACTATATATTATACATATATATTATACATTATATATAATGATTGGCAGCGGCATATGAAGCATTTGAGGGTTGTCCTGAGGTCGCTGTACATTAGCCGGAAGCTCTCGAAGAGAGAGGCTAAGTACAGCACCATAGAGAACGAGTGCCTTGCCATCAGATGGGCCGTCCTCACCCTCCACTATTATCTCCTGGGACGGGAGTTCACCCTCTGTTCGGACCACGCTCCGCTGCAGTGGCTCCACCGCATGAAGGATACCAAGGCGCGGATCACTCGTTGGTATCTAGCTCTTCAGCCTTTTAAGTTCAAGGTGGTCCACAGGCCGGGTGTTCAGATGGCGGTGGCCGACTTCCTCTCCAGAAATGGGGGGGGGGGGGGGGACTGCAGGCCGGATGGCTCCCCGGCCTGAGTCGGGCGGTGGGGGTATGTGGCAGGGGGGGGTGTGGTTTAGCGAAGTCTGCAGCGGGAGAGAGAATCAGGAGACGAGCGGTAAGTGAGTGGTTTGGGCAAAAATTATCATCACCTGTTTCTTGTTCCAGTAATTGGCGTGGAGAGAGTATAAAACGCCAGGAGAGACAGAAGCAAGCGAGAGAGAGATGGACTGCTGACCCGAACCGGAACCCGAAACCGTAAAGAGTAAACCGAAAGTGTTGTGCCAACGTGTCAGAATAGAAGTCACCATTTGGTGTTTGTGAAGTTTCATTTATATTTGTTGTTAAATAAATACGTCAGCAGTCCAGCCGACCCCTTTGTCCTCTTCCTTTCCTCCAACGAACTTGTTACACTGAGCTTTACGCTATTTTTTTATTTTTTTTTTTTTTTTTTTTTTTTTTTTTTGTATTTTGTATTTTTTTTTTTTTTTTTTAAATCAATTTAAATATTAAAATGTTTAGCTAAGAATGTTGTCAGCAGTGTAGATGTTATATTCCACTTTAACTTTACTTAAACTTTATTTGAGAGCATCAGATTTAATAAATGTTGATTAAAAGCTAGTGTGCTCTTGAGAAGATGTGCAACATTATAATGACTGACACGACACCAGACCAATGATTTGCATTTGGTGGATTTTGCCTGAACTTTGATATCTAGGTACAAATCTAATATTTCTAAACCTCCTCTTATAGCAGCCATTTATTCATGCAAAGCCAGTTCCAGTAAAGCAGCTGAGTCTGTGTGTGTGCTTATGTAATTTACTCTTCTTATGGACTAATCTAAACCCTCTTCCATGTTTGATAATTCCACTCTTCCCTGGTTCAAGTGTATAGCATATTGGCTGAGTAAAGGTGTGAGATATAAGACCACTCAAGCTAAATGCCTGTCTGAAAATTATATTGGATTTACAATTCATACAGATAAACTGTCCAAAGCAAAGAGTGTCTTTGATGACTTACAACCCGAATTCCAGAAAAGTTGGGACGTTTTTTAAATTTTAATAAAATGAAAACTAAAAGACTTTCAAATCACATGAGCCAATATTTTATTCACAATAGAACATAGATAACATAGCAAATGTTTAAACTGAGAAAGTTTACAATTTTATGCACAAAATGAGCTCATTTCAATTTTGATTTCTGCTACAGGTCTCAAAATAGTTGGGACGGGGCATGTTTACCATGGTGTAGCATCTCCTTTTCTTTTCAAAACAGTTTGAAGACGTCTGGGCATTGAGGCTATGAGTTGCTGGAGTTTTGCTGTTGGAATTTGGTCCCATTCTTGCCTTATATAGATTTCCAGCTGCTGAAGAGTTCGTGGTCGTCTTTGACGTATTTTTCATTTAATGATGCGCCAAATGTTCTCTATAGGTGAAAGATCTGGACTGCAGGCAGGCCAGGTTAGCACCCGGACTCTTCTACGATGAAGCCATGCTGTTGTTATAGCTGCAGTATGTGGTTTTGCATTGTCCTGCTGAAATAAACAAGGCCTTCCCTGAAATAGACGTTGTTTGGAGGGAAGCATATGTTGCTCTAAAACCTTTATATACCTTTCAGCATTCACAGAGCCTTCCAAAACATGCAAGCTGCCCATACCGTATGCACTTATGCACCCCCATACCATCAGAGATGCTGGCTTTTGAACTGAACGCTGATAACATGCTGGAAGGTCTCCCTCCTCTTTAGCCCGGAGGACACGGCGTCCGTGATTTCCAACAAGAATGTCAAATTTGGACTCGTCTGACCATAAAACACTATTCCACTTTGAAATAGTCCATTTTAAATGAGCCTTGGCCCACAGGACACGACGGCGCTTCTGGACCATGTTCACATATGGCTTCCTTTTTGCATGATAGAGCTTTAGTTGGCATCTGCTGATGGCACGGCGGATTGTGTTTACCGACAGTGGTTTCTGAAAGTATTCCTGGGCCCATTTAGTAATGTCATTGACACAATCATGCCGATGAGTGATGCAGTGTCGTCTGAGAGCCCGAAGACCACGGGCATCCAATAAAGGTCTCCGGCCTTGTCCCTTACGCACAGAGATTTCTCCAGTTTCTCTGAATCTTTTGATGATGTTATGCACTGTAGATGATGAGATTTGCAAAGCCTTTGCAATTTGACGTTGAGGAACATTGTTTTTAAAGTTTTCCACAATTTTTTTACGCAGTCTTTCACAGATTGGAGAGCCTCTGCCCATCTTTACTTCTGAGACTCTGCTTCTCTAAGACAAAGCTTTTATAGCTAATCATGTTACAGACCTGATATCAATTAACTTAATTAATCACTAGATGTTCTCCCAGCTGAATCTTTTCAAAACTGCTTGCTTTTTTAGCCATTTGTTGCCCCCGTGCCAACTTTTTTGAGACCTGTAGCAGGCATTAAATTTTAAATTAGCTAATTAAGTGGATAAAAGTGTAAAATTTCTCAGTTTAAACATTTGCTATGTTATCTATGTTCTATTGTGAATAAAATATTGGCTCATGTGATTTGAAATTCCTTTAGTTTTCATTTTATTAAAATTTAAAAAACGTCCCAACTTTTCCGGAATTCGGGTTGTACACCTTCTTGTATACAATAAACATTTAATTTATTTAAAGGGGTCATATGATGCGATTTAAATTTTTCCTTTCTCTTTGGAGTGTTAGAAACTCTTGGTGCATAAAGTAGATCTGTAAAGTTGCAAAGACTAAAGTCTCCAATCCAAAGAAATATTCTTTATCAAAATTAAGACTCTGCCACGCCCCCCTAAAATGGCTCGTTCAAACACACTATCACATGTCTACGTACATCACTATGTGAAAATATTTGCATAATACTGTCCAAATGTTCACACAAAGAAAGAAGGCGTTGTTTCAGTAACAGCAGTTAGTGCTGAAGCAGCCGTGTCAGGGAGATGCTGCGTGTATCTACAACCCGAATTTCGGAAAAGTTGGGACGTTTTTAAAATTTTAATAAAATGAAAACTATAGGAATTTCAAATCACATGAGCCAATATTTTATTCACAATAGAACATAGATAACGTAGCAAATGTTTAAACTGAGAAATTTTACACTTTTATCCACTTAATTAGCTCATTTAAAATTTAATGCCTGCTACAGGTCTCAAAAAAGTTGGCACGGGGGCAATAAATGGCTAAAAAAGCAAGCAGTTTTGAAAAGATTCAGCTGGGAGAACATCTAGTGATTAATTAAGAGTCTCTCAGAAGTAAAGATGGGCAGAGGCTCTCCAATCTGTAAAAGACTGCGTAAAAGAATTGTGGAAAACTTTTAAAACAATGTTCTTCAACGTCAAATTGCAAAGGCTTTGCAAATCTCATCATCTACAGTGCATAACATCATCAAAAGATTCAGAGAAACTGGAGAAATCTCTGTGCGTAAGGGACAAGGCCGGAGACCTTTATTGGATGCCTGTGGTCTTCGGGCTCTCAGACGACACTGCATCACTCATCGGCATGATTGTGTCAATGACATTACTAAATGGGCCCAGGAATACTTTCAGAAACCACTGTCGGTAAACACAATCCGCCGTGCCATCAGCAGATGCCAACTAAAGCTCTATAATGCAAAAGGAAGCCATATGTGAACATGGTCCAGAAGCGCCGTCGTGTCCTGTGGGCCAAGGCTCATTTAAAATGGACTATTTCAAAGTGGAATAGTGTTTTATGGTCAGTTGAGTCCAAATTTGACATTCTTGTTGGAAATCACGGACGCCGTGTCCTCCGGGCTAAAGAGGAGGGAGACCTTCCAGCATGTTATCAGCGTTCAGTTCAAAAGCCAGCATCTCTGATGGTATGGGGGTGCATGAGTGCATACGGTATGGGCAGCTTGCATGTTTTGGAAGGCTCTGTGAATGCTGAAAGGTATATAAAGGTTTTAGAGCAACATATGCTTCCTTCCAAACAACGTCTATTTCAGGGAAGGCCTTGTTTATTTCAGCAGGACAATGCAAAACCACATACTGCAGCTATAACAACAGCATGGCTTCGTCGTAGAAGAGTCCGGGTGCTAACCTGGCCTGCCTGCAGTCCAGATCTTTCACCTATAGAGAACATTTGGCGCATCATTAAACGAAAAATACGTCAAAGACGACCACGAACTCTTCAGCAGCTGGAAATCTATATAAGGCAAGAATGGGACCAAATTCCAACAGCAAAACTCCAGCAACTCATAGCCTCAATGCCCAGACGTCTTCAAACTGTTTTGAAAAGAAAAGGAGATGCTACACCATGGTAAACATGCCCCTTCCCAACTATTTTGAGACCTGTAGCAGAAATCAAAATTGAAATGAGCTCATTTTGTGCATAAAATTGTAAACTTTCTCAGTTTAAACATTTGCTATGTTATCTATGTTCTATTGTGAATAAAATATTGGCTCATGGGATTTGAAAGTCTTTTAGTTTTCATTTTATTAAAATTTAAAAAACGTCCCAACTTTTCCGGAATTCGGGTTGTAGATGAAAGCAAAAGCACTTTATTTGACCTTCCGAAAGTAGATGCACTTAGGAATCTTTAAGATTGCCTACAACAGAACAGCAAAGCATTTAGACGACCGTTTCGTGAACCTAGGAGAGGAGGTCATTCTGACTTTGCTACGACTATCTGGAGCTTCTGAATCAGCTAGAAGTATGTTTTGATTAAGGTTTTTTTTTTTGTTACTGTTTAGTTTAAGTTTTGCGTGTCGCGCGTGTGTGTGAAAGAGAGAGAGAGAGACAGGGTCACACAGTGGAGTCAGCTGTCTTAACCGTTCGTGGTTTGTGTCCTGCAAACACATACGATCTTCATCACTGTGTCTGTCCCGCTACTCTGTTCCACTTTCGAGCTTGAACTGATGGTCAAACTAAGCATAGTTGCCAACTCTCGTGAGACAAATAAGGAAGCACAGCTTCAAAAACAAGCCCAAAATAAGCCCAATATATATATTTTTTTTTTATTAACATCAGTATTATTTATTATCAATTATTTATTACCAATAATTGAGCCTGCAACATGTTAAACTGAAACTACACTTTTATCTGAAAAGCAAAAACATAAGTTATTTATTTTATTTTTTTACAAAAATCAGCAAACTGCAACAACGTAGGAGCAAAACTTATCTCCAATCACCTGTGAGCAATAGGATTGAAGAGATGGAAAAGGAGAAAAATGCAAGGGCTTCAGAGGGGAGCTGTAACGTAGCCACATATTTATAGCCTTCTAATATTGTCTATTCGAACCAAATATACTCTTAGTTTTAGTAAGCTATAGGCCTAGTTGTTTTTTATTAAAGTGATAATTAATACATTACAAAAAACATTGTAAAAATAAAAAGTTAGGCTACCTTATAAAGGAAAAAAGTCATCCCACTCCTCTAAATCTACTACTGTCATTGCTTGGATTACTGCATCACGCGCCTTCTTTTAGGATGTACAATACCTCATTGAAGAAAAATCAGGTAAAAAAAAAAGGTGCGTGAGGAGGGGGCAAAATATTTTGAAAATTACGCTACAGTGCTTATATTTTTGCACTCATTGGTTATTAACTGTGAGCAGACAGAGTGTCAGTCAATGCATTGGAGACTACAGTGAACATAAATGAAAAGAAACAAAGCTGCTTGCCAGGTTTTCCTAACAGACAACCATATTTTTTAAAACACTGTAAGCCCAAAAAAAATGCATCTCGCGACCCAGGATTTTTTCACGCAACTTTACAAAAAAAAAAGCCCAAAGTCGCGTATAATACGTAGACTTGGCAACTATGAAACTAAGGACAATATTAACTTTACCACAGTATAAAGTCTTTACATTTTATTGCAAGATTTATGGAAAGGGGCGTTACATTTCCGACAAGTGTTTGCGGTGTTCGGCCAATCACAATGCACTGGGTCAGTTGGCCAATCAGAGCAGACTGCACATGGGAGGACTTTGTAGAAAACTATGCATTAGAGAGAGGCGGGGCATAGAGGACATACAATAATGTACAGTATTTGAAAATAGTGTTTTTTGAACATTAAAGCATGTCAGCATGTTTTGTTACACCAAATACACAAAATAATGATCTTTTAAAAAGCATCATATGACCTCTTTAAAATGACAATACTGGAGATGAATCAGTTTTGCAACTTTTAAACTAAATCTAATGAGTGAAACATTTGTGATTATTTCACATTTTGAATTTATACAATGTGCCTGATAGTCAAAGTACATGCTTTATGCATATTATACTAATCAAACAGATCAAAGCGGCTGCATGGTTATTACATGTTTGTTAGAAGCAGTTGCACACACAGATCTTGCTATCAACCCATTAGCACATTTGATGTGATTTAATTAGATTGCTTTTCATTTCAGTAATACCCATCATGCTGAGGCAGAGGTCTTTAGTGCTGTACGATGAGCGTTTCTTTCTCTGCTGCCCAGATGTGCTGTTGACTCCCGCAGGAGAATGATGGAAGAGAGAGAGGTTGAGACACTTTGATTCCCTTCTTGCATATTTATGGATGGGTTTTAGACACTTCAATTATTCAACTGGATGGATATTCTTAAGGAACCGTCCAATGAACTGCCCACCTTGAACTGTGAGTGATGCATGAGATTTAATGCCATTTCAGTAGCGGACAGGATAATCTTCAAAGGAATGTGTTTGGCCCTTTCTGAACACAGACTATTGAATCTCACCGTATCTTTTTCAAAACCCTACTGCTATTGTATTACGGGTGCTTCATGGTCATCATGATACTATGTGGAAATAAAAAATTACCCAATATTAATTCTATACTAAAGTCATGCATCATGTGGTAACATTTAAATTAATTTAGTTTATTAAAGTCAAAAATTTTATTTATATTTTTAATATGCCAATTAATTTTAATGCCAAAATAAGAATAGGAAATTATATCAAAAAGAACAATTAAAAATATTTAATACCAAAAGAAATTAGTTGACAAAATAATAGACAAAAAAAAATAGGACATGAAAATTAATTGTATTTGTTTTATTAAGTCATTTATTTCTTCCTTATTTATTTTCCCACTAATATATTTATTTAGTTATTTTGAGTGTTCATGCTGCCTTAAAATTGACAACACTGAGGAAAGTTATTCTAACACTAAGGTCTAAAATGTATAGCTGTTTGCAATAAAATTTTTCTTTCTTTCTTTTTATTTTTTATTTTTTTACCTTAATGCAAAAGTGCCTGAATACGAGGGCCTTAAAACGTGACTGGGGGCTGTGGGCTAAAATTAAATGTTGCATTATATTATATTAAAATGTATTACATTTTTAAAAATGTAAAATAATCGAATTCAATTTGACATAACAATTTCTTAATGAAAATTTTTTTTTATAAAAAAATCTTGAAAACTTTAATAGAAGAAAAATATAAATTAGTAATAAATGTATCCCTCCTCCTCTTGTGAAATGCTCCCTTAAAGGGGCAACTTATTTTCCCATGAATGATTATGTACATTTTAGGGATAAATAAGGATAGTTGTTATGATGTGAATCTTTTAAAGCCATTCCCTTCTTGACCCTACATGTTCCCTGTCTTGAGATGTTAACCACTGTCTTTTGTGAGGCACAGCTTTCATTAGACATCATTAGACATCTGCGGAGGAACCGTTACAAAAGGAAAAGATGAGACCATTGCTTTTTCATATCCCCCTCAGGAAGGAAATGCTTTAGCTGCTTTACAGTAGAGCCACAAGCTGTGCAGCGAGGAGGCAGAATCGCACAGCCCAGCCTTTCACAAACAGCTGCTTCTAGTGCCACTAGATGTATTATGGTGGGAAGGGGGTGGATGCTGCTCCCTGCACTTCTCAATGTGCCAGAAAGTGTTATCAGTTTAGTGGTAATGCATGTGTCGTGTCTTACTTTCCATTACCCGTCTCTTTATCGTTGTGTGTATATCAATGAGAAACTGCTGCTGAATTTAAATGAGACATCCTGTTGCTTGTTGCTTATGTCTGTTAGTGCATCATGGCGACATTTTATGAAAGGGTAATTTGTGTATTTCATCCCTTAAATAAATAATTTAATATTTTTTTTACAAAAATAATTAATAATAAAAAAAAAATCACCTATAACAACTGAATCATAAGGAAATAACGATAACACTTTACAATTAGATTCAATTTAGTAACATCATTTAATGTATTAGGTATTATAGGAACTTACAATGGACAACAATTTATGATAATCTGTGATAATATTATACTGTAAATACACTATGTATCATTTTAATTTTTTTTTTTTTTTAAATATGTAAAATTAATGTTAATTAATAACATTGTACTTTGTGTTTTATTACCTTGGCATTAAATTACAGAAAACTGGTAAATGCTAATATATGAGCATTTCTAATACAATAGGACTAGCAGATTTGACATCTTTCGCTCTTTTTCTTGAAATGCTTTTCATCTTTTGTAAAGTCATGGAAACTTTATTTGTTAATGGGACAAATGGAAATGCAAAAACTATATTCGCTGTAGTTTTTGTTCACCACTATATAATTTTACCCATCGAAGATTATGTCCGCTTCAGAGAAGCTCAGAAACTTTGTTGCCCAAATCTGTGATTTTCCACACAATTGGATGATTTTAGTACTGTTGAAGCTAAACCCCATTTTCCCCCAGAATCGCAATTGGGCAAATTTAGAGTACCAACTGACCCTTCGCAAAGAAATGCCCTCCCTTATTTGTTGCTATTTCTGACAAGCCATGCCGCTCTTATGCCACACATCTTGTTCTCACGCAGTGAAAAATACATCACGGAGCAAAGAGGAAACTAACAGGAGCAGATTAATTTAGGTATGAAACAAAATCTTAGAAATGTGGTCTTTTTTTAAGAAATTCCTACAATAAATGCTATATTGTGGATCTTTAATGTGTCATGACAGATCACTGTAGAACCTTCAAGCGGAACTTGAACCCATCGTATTTCTTCTTTACTAGTTAAAGCACCAAATAAACTGCAATGAACATCAGAAGGTATTTTATTTTAACCACGGAAACTACACAACTACACTGAACATTTTTCACAACAAGTTTAAGTCCACATAACTCAATCTGCTCTGTCTGATTTATTTTCCGTACAAAATGTAGGATTTGTCTTTATGATTGTTCAGACTGCCTGTCAATTAAGCCCCTGCAAAGGGTCAATCGAGCTTATTTTATTACTCAGACCTGGCATCTCCCCTTGAAATGTGAAATGTCAAATAAATTCAGTTCTTTAAAAAAAATAAAATAAAATAAAATAAATAAATACACATACAAATACAAATACACACATAAAGAAATAAATACATACATAAAAAAATATATGCATTAAACTGCATTAAAACGGCAAACTATTTTCAGTATTGAAAATAAAATATTTCTTGACCACCAAATCGACTTCTGATGGGATCATGTGATACTGTAGACTGGAGTAATGACTGCTAAAACAGAATAAATATCTTTTTTTTTTTTTTATGTCAAATTTAACAGTTTGAATGTTTTTTATATATTTGGTCAAACAAATTCAGCCTGCATGGGTGAGCAATAAGAAACTTCTTTCAAATTATCAGGACAGGACATCAGTAATTAAATGCTGTTTTTGCCACCACCATAGAACTACTAGCATGAGTGATCTCATGACTTGCATTTACATGTTAGTTGAATTTGATTCTAGATATCTGGCATATGTGCATGCTTGTGGAAAAAGCAACAAATGAATAATTCATGGAATAAATATGATAAGTGCTTTCAAATGGTCCCTAAACACTCACCAAAGCTACTATACACTATTCCCTTGCTCCTTTCTTTTATACTCATTCGGATGTGCTATGCATGCATGATTGATTAAATACAACTGCTATTACTTCATTAATAAACACTGTAAAATTGACAATGCAGCTGTCATGTATGAAAGTCCAAGCTTTAAGAAAGTTCTCTTACTGCAGTGAAATCTGGTTCAGATTATTGAACTAGTGATATCTTTACCCTGGCAATCAGTTTTGGAGACTTTTTTTTTACCCCGTTTAACATGCCAGTAAAACTTGTGACAGACTAAACAGGAAATGGCTAAGCGATTTGTCAGTTCACGTGAATGCACTATTGCACTTAGCGGTTTTGCTCATTATCATGAATAGTGGAATGACTTGATGCCTTGTGTATGTTTATATTTTGCTCAGAGGACACATGTAACTTATTTGAATTGCAACGTCCCTGGCTGTATCCACAGAGAGAACTATTTAACATGTATAAATATCTCTAGAATGTGACTGGTTGAATGAGGGCCGAGGCGGTTGTCTTGACAAAAGGGCGAGTACAAGCTTGGCTTGCATTGTTTTAAAAGACAAATGAAATCAAGGAGTCTTTTCCTTCTTTAGAGCTGCACAGGATGTGAGCCAACAGGGTGTGAGCAAAATGCAAAAATGCAAACCATCAAAACAATTTTTAAAAACAAGCTACAGTATTTTCCAACTATACAGAAAAAGTAATAAACAGTTTATATGTGTGTGTGTGTGTGTGTGTGTGTGTGTGTGTGTGTGTGTGTGTGTGTGTGTGTGTGTGTGTGTGTGTGTGTGTGTGTGTGTGAACCGATACTGATACCATTCAAAAGTATGTGTAGTAAGATTTAAAAAAGTAAACACAAAATAAAATAATTGCATGCTTTTATTCAGGAAGGACTCATTAAATTGATCAAAAGTGACAGAAAATATATTTATAGTATTGCAAAAGATTTTAATTTCAGATAAATGATGCACATTTGAACATTCTGTTATTTAAAAAGTCCTGAAAAATAATCATGATTTCCACAAAAATAAGTTTTAATTATTCATAATAATACATTATTAATAATTAAGTAACAAAATAATTGAAGATTACAGAACAGTAATGATGCTGAAAATTCAGCTTTGCATCACAGGAATAAATTGCATTTTAAAATACACTAAAATGTAAATATTGTATTTAAATTGTAATAATATTTCACAGTATTGCAGTTTTTATCAAATAAATTAAGCTTTGGTGATCATAAGAGACTTCTTTGAAAAAGATAAAAACAAATCTTACTGAATCTTATTCATCAATCCTTTCTTTCTTTCTTTCTTTCTTTCTTTCTTTCTTTCTTTTTTTTTCTTTCTTTCTTTCAAGCCATGACACTTCTGGGTTAAAAATGGTTGCTTTATAGCACTTCTTAAAGGGATAGTTCCCCTTCAGTTGGTCCCCATCGACTTGCATAGTGATTATTTTCCATAATTTAGATCTCAATGGGGACCAGCAACTGAAAGTGAACTATCCCTTTAAGAAGCTTTGCTTACAACTATGCCACTTTGAATAAAAGATGTGTCTCATGTCATGACATGACAGACATTTATGTGTGCCCTTCAGTGCATTCTCATCTATCCAGATACTTCCAGTGGGTTTGTAATGAATTGAGAGGTGGCACGGCACCCTGTCTCCAAACTGCTGTCACAGTCAGGCCTGTGAAAGCACAGTCAGCAGCTTTTCAACTCTAGCTGAATTTATTGGGGTTTTTCAGAGTGAGAGACTCTGAAATGCTAAATATGCTGTTTATTTCCTCCATCGGCTATCCATGGTGGCAACTCACTCTGTGCCTGCAGAAAGAACAGAGCCCCTTTAGTGCATTTTATGTGCTCTTGAAGGGAGGTTATGGCAATTTATCTGTCCCTTGCTATAAAATCCATCACACCCATACAACTGTATCAGTCGGGGAGAGGACAGCGTGAATATCAAACTCACAGTATCATTTATCTAAACTGTTTTTTTTTTTTCTCTCAATGAAGAAATGAACTCATCTACATATTGGATGGTTGGTAAAACATATATTTTTAGTCATTTTTTTATTGCATAATTGTTTTTATATTAAAATACTGGAGTGGATGTTACATTTTATATTTACATTTATTTATTGTTTATTTATTTATTTACTCATTCATTCATCCATGGTCTCTCTTGTGCTTTTAGCTATTTTATTTCAATCCAGTAAATAATCTTGCAATTGTGTAAATAATGCAATTTTTATTTTATTTGCATCACAGCACATTTCTAAAAGTCAGATATACCTTTTTATATATAAATCACAACAAAAAGCATTTTTTTTTAAAGGTTTAAGATTTAAAAATAAGTGACCCATAATTCTGCAGAGATTTACAGTAGTTTAGTTATTTTATTTAATCAATCACTGCAATAAACCTCAATAGACTTTTAATAGACATCGGTAATTTGGATTTATATATGTTTATGAATTATTTAGCAGTCTATTGCCTGTGCAGTTTCATTTCTCCTTTTAAAACTAATTATAGGTAGAGATTTTCAGTCATTCCCAGTGGCAAAATAACTCCATGTATAAAGATTAAGATTTCTGTGTGTAGGCCGTTGTGTGGAGATCTTTGATAGCATGTCTGTTTATTTCTAGTTGTCAGCTTTTAAAATGCCTGGGTGGGAAGGTTTAATTAAAGGGATTATTTACCCAGTGAAATTTAAAACTGGGGGTTGGTCCAGCACTCGCAGTATGGCAAAGCTATTAGAGAGCAGAAGCGCCAACAGTGACGGCTCAGCGCTAGTCTTTTTCTACCAGCTTTTCATCTAGCTGAAGTTTAATTTCCAAAATCTTTTAATCATAAAATGCAATTTTAGACTGTCAGCGCTCGAATCAAAGCACAAGTCATGTTTATGAGAAAGTGCCCAGCTAATTATTGCTAATCCTGTGTTGCTTCTGTGGTCATAATACAGACGTCACATAAATATCTGGATTAGAAAAGTCAGTTTGTGCTGAGAGGGACAGGGCATTAGAACAGTGCTACTGGACCTTAAAAGCTGTCATTTTAAGGACAATTTAGCTGCAGCATGACCATCAGAGATACTTCAAACCAATAGCTTCTGGAAATGGATGGTAATTTGTGTGCTGATTTTATAATGTGCAGAATCTGCCGACTTTTTGCATTATCTGATTTAAGGGGATTTTTTTGTGGATTGGGTCTGAATGTGGTAAAATATGTTAAATGAAGCTACTCAATACTAAGTGTTTTAACTGGTGATTTTATGACTTATTTAGCATGAACAATAAAGCATTAAAGAAGGTTTACATGACAGTTGTTATAATTTTGTTTAAATTTAATTGTATTACATTGATCGTGTTCTGAAGTAATTTTTAAAGAGTAGTAAAAATATATTCATAATTTAAGGCATATTAGATATTTGAAAGCAATAGATTTTGAATATAAAGTTAAATAGGTATAGATGTTCATTTTATAATAAGTAACAAATAATAATAATAATAAAATATATATATATATATATATATATATATATATAGATATGTACTGTATGTACTGTAATTTTAACATTATAATTTTTATTTTATAGAATTATATAATGCATTGATACTAAAGAGATTCACATTACACAAATATAATTCAAAATATGCATTCTTCATTTTGATTATGAATTAATTTGAGGATTCAGTGTTGTGTAAACAAAAAACTACAGATGTGATTAATTGAAATAAATTACAGAAAAAAAGAAAAATAAATAAATAAATACATACATATTAATAAATATGTATTAATAAAGAAATGATTGCTTAACAGGCCTAAATGAAATAAGTGTTCGTTTATTGTTGCTGGTGATTTGTTTGTTTGCGTCCTGTGGGAATGTCTGCCAAAATTAATGCTCCTTCCTCTCAGCTATGGCGAAGGAATTAATGACTTGAACAGACCAGAAGAGGGATTTGAAATAACAAAAACTAATGCCTCATGTCCAATAACTTCAGTTGCAGATTTCATAGAAATAGGAGATTGCATGGTAGGATTATGGGAATATGTGGCACTATGTCTCTCTTTAGAACCCTGCCTTTGCCACACATCAGCTTAAGTTACTAATGTTTGTACTGTGTGTTTCCCCCTCTCACTTGCAGATTGCGCCTTCACATTTGACTAAATAGCTTTATTTCGACTTACACGATGTCTAACTTGTCCGACCCGTCTTGTGGCATAGAACTGCACCTGTAGAAGATTGCTTGTCACTTTTTCAACACCTTTCAGTTTTCTTTTGTTTGCTTGCTGAGGGAATCAGTAGGCGGAGGCATTCCCATCGCATTCAAGCTTGTTTTGCTTGCTTGCACCAGTGTGTGGCTTTATTGTTTTTTTCACAGAAGTAATGGTGCAGATTCAGTTCAGAGTCAACAATTCGTATGCATGGCAGGATCTTACAGGAAAGTGCAGTTTGTTCCAGTTTATTGAACCCTTGAATACTTACAGAACTACCGATGCTGTTGAGATTGTGAATGTTTAACGTCATTCTTTCCTCTAAAAGCATAAGACAGCATAACAGTGTTGTGATTTAGCATTGCAGGATATCACAACCCATCACTCCAAAGGCAGAAGGCTGTATATTTGAAACCCTCTCGCTGCAGTGGAGTTTAAAAGCACATGTTGGCCTCTCTATTGATACCGGGGTAAAAATAGATGGAGGAGGTCTCTCTGGGTGTGTGTGTGTGTGTGTGTGTGTGGTGGTTTGAACACAGAAAAGATACTGATGCTCTATTAATAGTTTGGACAGCAAAACTGAAAAAAGAAAGTCGCCTGACATTTTCTCAGTCAACATCTGCTAAGCCTTCAAATGCCAGGGTGGTATCTTTATAATCAGGATGTTTCCCAAGGGAGCTGTTGCTTTTTGGTAGAGGTATTATCATGAATGTTTGAGAGTACAAGACTGGACCCTGAGGTTATTAGCCTGTTTTCTTTGTATGTTATGTTTTAAATGTTCTTTTCTTGGGAAAACTGAAAAGCAGTGCTGCATATTTATACTTCAAGACACCTGAAGAGTTTCTAGAGGGGAATGAATATGCAGAACCTGATCAGTACAGACATACTCAGTCTCATAATTGTAAACAAGAGAAAAAAGTTATCATGCCAAATTTCCACCGAGTTCACAACAGATGCAAACATAAATTCATTCTGTTAATGATTTGGATTATTTTAGATGAAGAAGTGCCAGCAGCAACTAGTAATTTGTATAAAACACACACAAACCAGGTGTTTATAAAGTGCTGCAGGTATGCTGTACTGTTTTAGGCCTCAATCTGGAAACAAGTTAGCATTTTAGCATTTTAAGCACTTCCGGTTCCACTGTCCTGACTTTATTTTAAGGTCCAGTTGTCACTATTAATGAAGTATTAACTATGACTTTTGCCTCAATAAACTCCTAATTACTGCTTATTAATAATCAGTAAGGTAGTTGTTAAATTTAGCTATTGGGTAGGATTAAGAATGTTGCTAGAACATGGTCGCGCAGGATATGTGCTTTATAAGTACTATTGGACATCCAATATGGTTGTTATATGCATGCTAATAAGCAACTAGTTAATATTGAGAATTGGTCCCTATACTAAAGTGTTGCGGTTTCATATAGGCTATATCTTTTAATTGTCTTGAAAATAACATTTGTTAGAGTGGAAAATGGGACTACAGAGGTTGTCAGGGACATTTAGGGTATATTTTGTGTACAGACAACAATGTTGTCATAACAATCCTCGTTCACATTTGCAAAAATGACTAAAAAGTATTATGCATGCCAGGCCAGTAGGTGGCGATTTCACTATATAAACAAGCACTGTGTGCCTGCACTGACTGTTTATTAGTCAATGCCTTATTCTGCATGGTCATATTCTATATCCATTAATCCGACCCAATACCCAAACTTAACCACTACCTTATTAACTATTAATAAGTAGCAAATTAAGAGTTTATTGAATGTGTGTTCCCTAATCGAAAGTGTTACCAATGTTTTCTTAACAATACTTGTTTCAAGGCACCGGCGGTCTTGGGGGGTCTCAAGACCCTGCCAAAAAACGCCTTGACTCCCCATTTGACCCCCCCCCCCCCCCACCCTCTTCGTGATTAAAAAATATATATATCCGGGATAAAGATTAAAAAATGTTTCTCTTCAAACTACGCAGAAGAATATAATTTATTCGACATTTATTTGTACACTGAACCGAGAACCGTTTCTGTCGGACTCGTCCGCTGATGATACTGCGTATGCGTGATTCAGTGTGAAGCAGACTGACACACAGAGCATATGAACCAAACTGGTTCTTTTGATGATTGATTCTGAACTGATTCTGTGCTAATGTTATGAGCGTGGGTAAACCGAAGGCTTGAATCATGGGCAATGATCGCCAATAACGCTTTTACATCGAGCGCAAAAGAACTGGTTAACTGTTTTCTTCAACTGTTTTATTGAACCAAACTGTTCGATAGAATCGTCTCGCCGAAAAGAACAGAGCTTCCCATCACTACTGGTGATCCGAAAACCGATGCGACCGTTCTTGACTCGAGAACGAGTCAATCTTTCGTTCGTCATTTGGCTCGGCTCAGTGTTCATCATCAGTTCTCTCTTCACAGCAGTTCAGTCAGTGTACTGTTTGAGTAAATGAATTACTCCGGGATATTGCTTTATTTTAACTCAGAGGGAGTGTCAGCCAAGTTAAGAAAGTTAACAGTTTAAGTCATTTGTGGATTAATGCTCATTGGAGACACGAACCATTTCAAACGATTCAGTTCGATTTGGTGAACTGGATCAAGAAGAACCAATTAAATCGAATCATTCGATTGCAAACTGGATATCATTACACTTGAACGTACATACATTTTTAATGGAGGGACAGAAAGCTCTCGGACTAAATCGTACTCGGTTACTAAACGTAACCTCGGTTCTCTCTAGAGGAGTGAACGAGTACTGCGTCTTAGCTAAGACGCTACTGGAAAAGTCTCTTTTCACGAAATACTGAAGCAAAAAATTATCCTTAATTTTGTATTTTTGTAAAGCGCATTTGCAGCAGTACACAGCCATAGGCGAGACGGCTCGTTCGCTCATTGGCTTGTTCTGCGGCAACTGCACAGCCTATCGAGCGCGGGCTGATGCAACATCAGACCAATAAGGGCGCTTCGCGCCCTTCTTGCCACTTCCCGCCGAAACAGGTGTGGCCCAACCTATAAAAGGAGCTCGAAAAGGCTGACTCACCTGATTTATTTCATCGCCGAAGCGAACCAGAGTGAATCGTGCGCCCGGCAGAGAACGCAGTACTCGTTCGCTCTTCTAGAGAGAACCGAGGTTACGTTTAGTAACCGAGTACATTCTCTTACTAGAGCTCTCTCGTATTGCGTCTTAGCTAAGACGCTACGGGAACCCAATGCAAAACGCCGTGCGCGCAGGGATCACACACCAATAAACCTGAAGCAACGCCCAGGATTTACAGTGCACAGTCACCTGAGGGACTCACAGAGAGTCCAGGACAGAAAAAGGGGGAAAGCCCTCTGTCCCATATCTAGCAGCATCCGTAGATGCGGCAATATGACATCACACAGCCGAGGCAAAGCCTGACCAATGTGGCAATGCGGGTCTTACGCAATACTGCCCATATAACAGTCGGCAGCGCATAGCGCTCATGAATTTAGAATTCCCCTCAGGGCCCTGATTCGACCATACCGACAGCAGCCTTGCTTGCAAGGCGGGAACCTCCAGGTTATAGAACCTGATAAATGTAGACGGCGAGGCCCAACCTGCCTACATACATATATCCTGCAAGGAGATCCCAGTAGACCACGCCCACGACGAGGCGACGCCTCTTGTGGAGAGTGCTCTGACGCCCAACGGGCACTGAAGGCCCCTGGAAGCGTAAGCTAACGCTATGGCGTCAACTATCCATCTGGATAGAGTCTGTCTCGAAACAGCCATTCCCTTGGAACGTCCACCGAACGAGACAAACAGCTGCTCCGTCTGCCGAAAGGCAGCAGAGCGAGACACATAAGCTCTTAAAACCCTGACAGGGCAAAGAAGACTCGAGTCTCTATCCTCTCCTGACACCGGCAGGGCAGACAGGGCAATAACCTGAGCCCGAAACGGCGTGTTGAGGGATTTCGGCACATAACCGTGCCTAGGTTTGAGTATGACCCTTGAGACATTAGGCCCAAACTCCAAGCACGACTGGCTCACCGAGAGCGCGTGCTAATCACCCACACGCTTCACCGAAGCGAGAGCCAACAAGAATACTGTCTTGAACGACAGATGCTGAAGGCTAACCGATTGGATAGGCTCAAAAGGGGGACCCTTCATGGCCTCCAAAACCGCCGCGAGGTCCCACATAGGGACTGATGGAGGTCTGGGAGGATTCAGCCTCCTAGCTTCCCTGAGGAACCGGATGACCAAAATCATTCCTTCCTATTGACTGACCGAGCGCTGTTTCAGAAAACGCTGCGATGGCCGCCACATAAACTTTGAGCGTGGATGGGGCTCTGCCCTTATCCAACAGCTCCTGTAGGAAGGAGAGAACCTCCGTCACCTCACAACTAAGGGGTGAATATCCTCGAGCTGTGCACCAGCTGGAGAACACCGACCACTTCGAGGCATACAGACGTCGTGTCGACGGAGCTCTAGCCTGAGTGATGGTATTCAGCACTCCCACTGCGAGATCAGCGGGTAACCGTTGAGCGCCCACACATGGAGGGACCACAACTCCGGTTGAGGGTGCCAAATCGAGCCCCTGGCCTGCGAGAGGAGGTCCCTCCTCAACGGTACTAGCCACGGGGCGACATCTGCTAACTGCATCAAATCTGGGAACCATGGTTGGTTCTTCCAAAGAGGTGCTACAAGCAGTATTGAACATCTCGTTTCTCTCACCCGTTCTATCACCTGCGGAAGGAGGGAGACGGGAGGGAAAGCATAAAGCGGGCAGCACGGCCTTTTCCGTGACAGCGCGCTTTCGTTCTTGGAAAAGAACGCAGGGCAGTGAGCGTTTTCGTGGGACGCGAAGAGGTCCACCTCCGCCCTGCCAAATCTCTCCCACAACAGCCGGACTGTTTGCGGGTGTAGAGACCATTCGCCCGCAGGAACATTGCCTCTGGACAGCCTGTCTGGACCCAGATTCTGTAGCCCAGGCACATGCACTGCCCTCAGCGAACGCACGTCGCGCTGAGCCCAAACCAGGAGGCGTTCCGCTAGCCTGTACAGGTTTCAGGACCCGAGACCGCCCTGGCGATTTATGTAGGACACCACAGACATGTTGCCCGAACGGACTAAGACGTGGTGATCCTTGATTTGGGGACAAAAGCGCATCAGCGCGTTCTCCACTGCCAGCATTTCCAGACAGTTGATATGATGGAGCTTTTCCCATTCTGACCATAGGCCAAAGGACGGTCTGCCCTCGAGCAGCGCTCCCCATCCCTTAGTGGAGGCGTCTGTCGACACCATCTTCACATTCGGGGAAGTCCCCAGGCTTACACCTGATCGGTACCAGCCGTTCGCTGTCCAAGGTGCCAGAGCTGTGACACAGCTCTGATTGACCTTGAGATGCAGCCAGCCAGACGCCCGCACTCTGCGTGGCACCCGCGTCTTCAGCCAGAACTGCAGGGGGCGCATGCTAAGCAGGCCCAGCTGCAGAGCCGGAGATGCTGAGGCCATGAGGCCCAGCATCTTCTGACAGTGTTTGAGCTACACGGTCGCGCCGCAGCGGAAAGAACTCGCTGCTCGCTGAATGCCCATCACGCGCTGTGGTGACAGCCGCGCCGTCATGGAACACGAGTTCAGAACTATACCCAGAAACAGAATCGTCTGACTGGGGTTCAGCGAACTCTTCGCCCAATTGACATTGAGGCCGAGCTTCTCGAGGTGATCGAGTAAAACGGCCCTGTGGTCCACGAGCTCCGCTCGTGATCGTGTCAGAACCAATCAGTCGTCCAAATAATTCAGCACTCGCATGACTCTGAGTCTGACATGAACCAGTCCCCTCTGCGAATCTGTGCGAGGAGTTTCCTGGTCGTAAGCATTTTGAAACTGCGTTTCATCAATGCCTTGTTCAGCTGTCTTAGATCCAGTATGGGCCTGAGACCCCTGTCTCTCTTGGGCACCAGAAAGTATCTGCTGTACAACCCCCCCTTGCTTTGAGCTTGAGACACAGGCTCTATAGCCCCTTTGCTCAACAGTTTTGATATTTCGGCCCGAAGTATGTGTGCTACTTCTGTTTTGACCGTAGTTTCGACAAGTGCTGAAAAGCGCGGAGGGCGTCGAAAAAAAAAACTGTAGCGAGTAGCCTCTCTTTATAATGCCTTGCACCCAATCCGAAACCCCTGGAAGCGCTGACCATGCATTTGCATGAATGGCTAAGGGCTGGATGCGAAGCGCACTCTGTTGACCGGGCAACGGCGGCGCTCGGGTGTGCTGCGCATTTGAGGCAGGGAGCGCGCTGATCACAGCAGGCAGATCGCTCCTCCTCGACCCCGTCCCGGCGCTAACCGACTGGGGGAAGGCTGAGCAAGTCCCGTGGGACTCGATATGTCTGCGAGTAACTGTGGGCTGCATATGTGCACATTTACCACTTTCAACTCGCTGTCTGCCTGTGCAGAGCGTACGTGCACGGGCCTCGTTTTTACAGAAGCCACGCGCCGTATGTGACATAGTGTATGTGGGCACTGGGGAGTGGGCACGTTTACTATGCGGCGCGCTCGACCGATCTGTGCCGATCTTATGTGCGCGAGCCCTGTGTGCAGGGCTGTGCTTACATGTGGAGATGGGCACTGAGGAGTGGGCATCGTCACTGCATTTATAGCACCATCGGCCGTGGCCGGATGAGCGTGCACGGGTTTTGTTTTTACAGAAACCACATGACGCGTGTGACATAGTAATTGTGGGCACTGAGGGGTGGGCACGCTTACTATGCAGTGTGCGCGATCGACTTGAGTCGCTTTTATGGGCGCAGGCCCTGTGTGCAGGGCTGTGCTTACATGTGGAGATGGGCACTGAGGAGTGGGCATCGTCACTACATTTATAGCACCATCGGCCGTGGCCGGATGAACGTGCACGGGTTTCGTTTTTACAGAAACCACATGACGCGTGTGACATAGTGATTGTGGGCACTGAGGAGTGGGCACGTCTTCTATGTAGTGTGCGTGATCGACTTGAGTCGCTTTTATGGGCGCGAGCCCTGTGTGAAGGGCTGTGCTTATATGTGGAGATGGGCACTGAGCAGTGGGCATCGTCACTACATTTATAGCACCATCGGCCGTGGCCGGGACACCAGAAATTACACCCTTTTCGGGAAATATCTGGGTAGCCGTGATAACGGTTTTTGTGCGCAGGCAAGCGGGCAACCGTACAGGCTTGCGCATTGCAAAAGACGCTGAAACAGTCACAATCTCTGGAACTGAAACAGCGGCGCGCTTAGGTGAGAGCCCGGCCACAGCGGAACTCGTACACCGGCGCTTCGATGAAGCAGCCATCGTTAGTAGTGCAGACGCAGCATCATGCAGCATGCATAGATGGCTTTCCTAGGATGGCTTCGGGGCTTCCGGCCTCACCTCAATCCTCTGCCGCGGTCCCCGCGGCGCGGGGCGACGGCCGGTAGAGCGAGAACGGGGGTCTCGAGCTGCGTTGCTGAAGCTGTTGTGATAACGGCTTTTGTGTGCAGGCAAGCGGGCAACTGTGCAGGTTTGCGCATTGCAGAAAACGCTGAGACAGTCACAATTCCTGGAACTGAAACAGCGGCGCGCTTGGGTGAGAGCTCGGCCACAGCGGAACTCGTACACCTGCGATTCGATGAAGCAGCCATCGTTAGTAGTGCAGGCGCAGCGTCAGGCAGCAGGCTTTAGATGGCAACACCGCTTTTGCCGCCGTCCAGCAGAGGGCGGACAAAGGTGCGTCGTTATCGCCTGTTCCACCGGCGGAAGTGACTGGTAGTTCCTGTTTTTAGCATCATCAGTGTGGAGAATGCTAGTGAGACAGACGAACGAGTTCGCGCTGAATATGGAGCGTTCCAAGCCTTCGCCACCTCTTCGTGAAGCTCAGGAAGAAATGAGGCAGGCTTTGAGAAGTACGCTCATCCGAAAGGGAAATAACATCCAGCCGGGAACGAGAGGGGGGGCGCTGGTGCAGACCACTCGCGGCCGAGACTCATTGCGGCCCACGCGAGCAGTCGCCCTGGCTCCTTCTCGATGTCAGCTCGTCTGCTGGGCTTCTGAGCAGAAGGCGCGAGATCCTCGGAGCTCGCCCAGCCCTCACTGCCCGAAGCTAGCAGAGAGCGCGTGTCCTCTTCCCCCGACGCGGCCCTGAGATCGACTTCCTCGGACGACGTGCCGGCAAACAGAGGGCGCTGCCCACCGGGAAGCGATGCAGGGGGGGGCGGTGAAGCAGGGCGAACCGGCGAGCTCGGTTGAGGCGAACACACACACACATAAAGAACAGCTAGATATAACAGAATTGAAAGGATATAGGCGCCGGATAGCGCAACAGGAATGGCAGTGGAAGGCGGCGATGCCAGCAGCTTCAGAATGGCTCGTCCTGCTGATATGCTTTCTCAGACGGCGCTTGCTTCCTCCGTGATCCAGCGATGCGTGAGCTTCGCTGAAGAGATGAAAAATCAGGTGAGTCAGCCTTTTCGAGCTCCTTTTATAGGTTGGGCCACACCTGTTTCGGCGGGAAGTGGCAAGAAGGGCGCGAAGCGCCCTTATTGGTCTGATGTTGCATCAGCCCGCGCTCGATAGGCTGTGCAGTTGCCGCAGAACAAGCCAATGAGCGAACGAGCCGTCTCGCCTATGGCTGTGTACTGCTGCAAATGCGCTTTACAAAAATACAAAATTAAGGATAATTTTTTGCTTCAGTATTTCGTGAAAAGAGACTTTTCCCGTAGCGTCTTAGCTAAGACACAGTACGAGAGAGCTCTCGTAAGAGAACTAAAATATCTCAAACTGTGTTCCAAAGATGAACGGAGGTCTTACGGGTTTGGAACGACATGAGGGTGAGTCATTAATGAATGAATGAATTTTCATTTTGGCTAAACTATCCCTTTAAAGTTTGAGCATATTGTTTGCAGACTTCAATTGATTAATTAATTAAAAACAAAGTAGCTGATATGCTGTGTTGTTTTTGTTGTTTAGTAGCAGTAATATGCAGTTATTAGCCGTGTCCACTGTATTTTTTGTTGGTTTTCATTTAACCCCCCTTGAAATGACCAGGACCCCCCATTGCCCCCCCCCAATCAAAATTGTCTGGAGCTGCCACTGTTTCAAGGTGATTTGTAAGCTACATATGTTTCAGCTGGTTTTAAATTTCAACAGAACTACATGATCATGATCAGATTTGAGCTTCCATTAGTCAATGGTCGAATATGTGGGGAACTTGCAGTATGGTATCTGCTAAATGCTGGCATCTGGAGACATCACATATGTTCAGTCTCCAGGTGAAACTCCAGCCTGCTGGCGCGAGTAATTATGTTGCGCCACAGGCCAGATTTCCTCTGCAACCTAACTGATGGCTGCAAGAATAGCTCCACAATGTGGAGAAATCTAGGCCAGTGTTTCACAACATTTTTAATTTTTAATTTTTTGTCTTAAAGCTCCACAAGCCTATCAGTAATGCTCAAATGAGATAAAATGACACTATACCATCAATTGTTTTTTTTTACAATTTTTTCCCATTCATAATGTCATGTGCCAGAACAGCGTTATTGCTGCATCTATTTGAAAACTACAGTGCCACTTTTCATTATGAAGCACAAGACAGGCAATTTAATTAAATGTAAATTGATTTTAGCTGTGGGAGCCTGTGTTTCATTTGTGTTTACTAGTAAAATATAGGGCCACTGGTGTTGTCATAATATCATGCAGTTTGTGCACCATAAAGCACATTAGTGTAATGAGCAAGCCTTCGTTGCGCATGGAGAACTCATTAAAGCCTGCTGACTGCCTTTACCATAATGTGTGCTGCCAATGGAGTGCCTAGATATGTACTAATACATTTGGAGAACTAATGCATATGGAAACACTTCTTCTCAATTTGTTTGATATCCTGCAACTTTCTAACTGTAAAATATTAGATAAATATATGTGATAAAGTCTGCCTCAATACAAATGTGAGGTTTTCATGAACATAAAACCTATTGAAATTATTTTGTTAATAATTCACATAGATTCATTATTATGTATGAAAAGAAAAGGGGAAAAAAAAACATCTGTAAAAATGCAATACATTATGATTATATGTGTACATGTATAATACAGTTCCATGAGACCAGAAGCCGTGACAGAAACATGCCAAGTTTGTATCTCTTTGTTTGTATAAAGGGAGTTTCCATACATGGAATGAAGAGTGGAAATAATTTCAGGAGAGCAGGGAGTGTGTCTATCTGTTATTTTGGTCACTTGGTGTTCATCATTTTATAAACAATACATTCATGTTTGCCATTTCCATCAACTTTTTGTCCCAACCCAGAGAAGTTCCACACAAGAATAGCTACTTTGGTGCACTACAGAACTTACTCTATTATATAATGTAATTTTTTAAGCATACCTTTAGTTATTTTAGTGTCTTTAGAGACAAATCAGTTTCAGAAGTGCTGGGCTGACTGGATATTGTGCATATAATTAAGCGAGCTGTAGATAGGCATGTTGTTGTTAAATTGTCTAATGATTGTATCTAACCTTTGTCTGGCCTGTTGATAATATGAGTGAAACAGTATTTCCAGAAAAGGCTTTAAATGTTCTTTCTTTCTTAGAATTTTGTGTGCAGATAGTAAAGTTAGTATTTAGATGCTTTATTGCTTTATGGTTTTATTAGCCTTATTGTATGTAAATCATATACAAATGCATAATCCACAATCAAGGCGTTTTTTTAAGACTTCCATGAAAACAAGTTCTTTGCTTAATTGCAGTTGACTGGGTTGCATCAAATGACTCCTTTTTAACAGAAAGTCAGTCCACTTGATCTGTGTCTTGGTGATTGGTAACAAGTACATTTTCATGTCTGCATTACATAAGTGGCTCCAAATGTTTTGTTTTTCTAGTGTAGTAAACTTGCTCAGTAGCTCACCTAAAAACCTTTTTAGCACCACTTATTGGACATTTAATTTCCGAACTGCCATGATACTTACAACAACCAGCATAATATAATGTTGCCAGATAAACAGTCATCTATTTTGAATAACACTTTTAGTGTAACCTACTGAACATTTTATGTTGAATATGTTGCAAAACATGCAAGAAGCAATGTACTTTAATGTAAACAAGTCGATGACTTCATGACAATTGAGCTGCTGTTCTTATAATCTCTCCAAAGGATATTTATGAGTGGCACATATAAAAACAGTATTATTGATCAAATAATTTGTAAAATAATATAATTCCCAACAGAAATTAAAGCATTTAATAAAAGTATTTAATATTTTTTGTCAAATTTTTCCCCAAATTCACATAACAAAATGCACTGGTCATATGGAACATTGTCAGAGAGGTTGCTTGTACTGTGAAGACGGTTTTCCCCTCCCCAGCAAGTCACTTTAATGCATCTACTAATGGATGCTAACATGTCAAGTCTGTGCCTGAAAAAGTTATTTAAAATTTTTCCACGATGCACTTGACTCGTGCGCATGAAGGAACTGCATGGTGAGTGTTTCCGTATCTAATCTATTTATGTAAAAGCAAATTTTTTTGGATCTCAAGCTGTATTTTTAAGCTTTTGTGTCCTATCAGACTTGAACCCACAGTGGTTGAACAACTTGAGTGAAGTGCAACCTGAAGTTTCTTCAGTGAGGCCCTCAAAACACACATCTGGTTCGCAAGGAACTTTTCCGTGGTCACCGTCAATGATTTCACAGTTGAGAGCGAAATGTCAGGAAACCCACACACATCTCAGAGGTAACATCAGCAGCCCAACAAGCAAAACTAAATAAATATGCTCTAACTTGGTCCTGTCATAATTGGATATTAGATAAAATAAGTGATCTCTGATGTTCATATCATCCAGTTTGCTGTAAAGACATTTGTGCAATGTGCCTCTTTTATTTTAGCAGACCTACTGTAGCATCATATTGCATCATTTAAAATAATTTAGTTTCACCACTATTGCTCCATTCACAATAGTGCTGAAATATTGACCTCATGGGAAAAAATAATAAAAGTCAAATACCGTTTAAGACCCCTTTCCTCTTTGGATTCTAAATTCTGGATGTGAATCCTGTCTCTGTGTGTGTGTGTGTGTGTGTGTGTGTGTGTGTGTGTGTATATATATATATATATATATATATATATATTATTTTTTATTTTATAATTTTTTTACTAAATGGTCACACATTGTGCATGTATATTTTTCTTTTCACGTAATGAAAAGAATTCCACTCAACTTTTCTTTTTTATCCAAATAAGGATGTTACAAAAATGCCAAATGTTTTCAAAAACCTATAAATAACATCTCTGTAGAACGACAGAAATATTTATATTTATATTTAGTCTGTTTATATGCATTTCCACCATACAGGCTGGAACCCCCACATGATTTTTCATACCTGACTCATATCCTGTTGAAAGAACAAACTGTACAACATCTTGCATTATCAAACTCTCCATATGTGTCCTTTATAATACTGTATTTATACTTTAATATGAAAATTCATTTCTTTTACTTTTTTTTGTAGTTTTGCTATGTCCTTTTGTCCTTTTTATCATTTGTTTTAAATATTAATGCATGATATATTTAATTTGTTTTTATTTCAGGTTTGTTTTATTTCATCAAATATTTTATTTTATTTCAACTTCAGTTTCTAGTAAGTTTAGTTTTAGTGATAATGACCCTGCTTAATAGGCCTATGTTGGATTCTTAAGCCAGTAACTATTAATCTTTATTCTCTCAGTTGTCTAAACACACACATGTATGCTAAACCATAAGAAAATTCAGAGAAAGCAGGTCTTCATGACTTAACAGTTGCTGTTATATGTTTGCTATGGTAACCAAACACAGCAGTGTGTCATCAGGCCCATGTACAACAGCTCTCAGTGTGAGTGTGGCGAGCGTCGGCCTCCACCCTATAACTGCACCTAGCATGATTCAGAATTTCACACTCTTCTTCCTCAAAACTCTGAGCAGAACACTGTGTTAGTACTGTAACCACAGCCGCCGTTCTGCTGTTCAAAGTCAAGAAACTAGAAGTTGTTCAGCAGATGGATCTCAAAGAGACTAATAACTTTCCTTAAAAAATCAATTTGTGAAGCATATCTGCTGCAGTAATATATTATGAAATGATCACACTTGCCAGCGATTCATCAAAAACAAAAAGCTAGTCCGTAAAAACTTCAGCTGTTGAGTTAAGCAAGCTGTTAAGCATGTTATGTCAGCTTGCAATGAAATAGTCCTAGGCCTGTCTTCATGACAAGTCTTTAAATTCTTTCAGATAATAATTCAGCATAAAAAAAATGAATGTGTATGTTATGAAATGTTGTACTGTATCACCTATATGGTTCCTTTGAGCATATAAAAAATATCCTTGTTTATTTATTTCATACCAGTATTGGGTTGTTGTTGTTTTCTGTGCATCATTAAACATTTTGTAAATAAAAACCATAAGAAAACAACAAGTGTCTAATGTAGGCCCAATGTTTATTTGTTTATTTATTTATATACAAGTGTACATTACCAGTCAATATTTTTTTCAACAAAAATATTATGTAGCAAAATGTTTTCTTCATTGATAATAATAAAAAATGTTTCTTGAGCACCAAATTAGCATATTCATTTTGATGGATATGTGAAGATCACTGGACATGCGAGTAATGGCTGCTGAAAATTAGATTAGAATAGACTGGGCTACATTTTAAAATATATTTCAAAACAGTTATTTTAAATTGTAATAATATGTCACTTTATTATTATTATTATTTTACTGTAGTCTATTTGATCTAATGTATGCAGACTAAGAGCAAGTTATTTATTTAAAAAATATTAAATAATCTTAATTATTCAAAGCGCTTAAAGGTAGCAGATTTTTATATATATATATATATATATATATGATTTATTTACGCATTAACATTTTACAAATATCGCTATAGTGTTTTGTTTCAAACGTAATTGAGTGCTATGGGCTTCAAAGTCAGTGAGTGTTGTGTATACCGAATACACCCAGAAAACAGAAAACTACTGACAGAAATTATTTTAAACATGCAGTTTACCTGCCATTCATGTGCTTTTATTATGAATACAATAATCAGTAAAGCATTCAGCTTATGATGCTGCACTGCGCCTCTACCGAGGTATGTGTCGTGTATACTGTACAAGAAACGCTCACATATCAGTCATAATGAGTGAGGCGGAGAATCAAGCACGCGGACCAGAGCGATGGTGACGGACTACGAGTAAACACTAACACGACGGGAGCTCGGACAGTCTCAGAGGGAAAGATAGATGTTTGGGGTAAAACCCAGAGACGTTTTATTCTCCGTTTTCGCGATAGAGTGCATAGGAGGAGAACTTAGTTCGGCTTCATTCATCGGCGGAGTTTCAATGAAAAGTGTACAACCTGTCACACGGCACAGAGTCTGACTGTTAACAACAGTCAGTGCTACAGATAAATAAACGCTTGATTTAGCGTTTACTCTCCGTTTACAATAGTTTCTCGCTGCGTTTCGAGGCTGTTGAATTGCTCAGGATGCAGGTGAAAAAGCAGAGGAGCTCCGAGGACTCTCAGAGGGATGATATGAAGAAAAAGCCCTCATGTTTCTCAAATATTAAAATATTTTTAGTGGCGGAATGTGCGTTGATGTTGGCACAGGGCACAGTGGGCGCATACTTGGTAAGTAAAGCGACGCTTTCCTTTTGTTTTGGATAAGTTTTACACTTTAGGCTCTGGGAGTGACTGTCTGTTCTTACTGAACTTGCTGAACTTATTTGGCTTACGCTAATCCGTTTCCTTAACCTTAAACGTCCTGTACTCGAGAAACGTCATGACGAGAAACACGGATGTGGGAGACAGTCTTACAATGATCTTCAGTCATTTATTCTATAACATGCCATGCCCTAAGTTCAAAGAAAAAGAAAATATGTAAAAAAGAAAAAAGAAAAAAAAGGGAACATCACTGAGTGTTCATGCAATAAAGCAGCTGCCTCAGCAGACATAAACAGAATATTATGGCTGTCAGGCTGTGAGAAATAAATTGCATTGTAAACTGTGGGCGAGTACATGTCCATTACAGATAACCTTACATGAGACATTTTAAAGGATTTAAAGGATTTTCAAATTAAAATTAACTGATAATTTACTCCACGCCCATGTCATCCAAAATGTTTACATCCTTCTTTCTTAGGTCGAAAAGAAATTAAGGTTTTTGATGAAAACATTCCAGGATTATTCTCCTTATAGTGGACTTCAACAGCTACCAAATGGTTGAAGGACAAAATTACAGTTTCAGTGCAGCTTCAAAGGGCTCTACACGATAACAGACAAGGAATAAGGGGTTTATCTAGCGAAACGATTGGTAATTTTCTGCAAAAAATAAAAATTTATATGCACGACTTCACGTAGTATACATAATCACGTTGAAAAGTGATCTGATGTAGGCGGAAGTACAGACTCAGTGTTTACAAGTCGAACGTGCAAAGACTAAAGGCCCATTCACACCAAGCATGATAACTATAAAGATATAGTTCTAAAAATCTCTCAAAATTAAAGAATAGCAGAGTTCACACCACAGCTCTAACGATAAAGGCACAGAGGGCCGATATCGTTGGAATCACTTTCAGAACAAAATTTTTTTTTCAGATGGTGAACGAAAAAAACTGATAGCCAGTCAGAAACAATCCTGCCGTGACGAGGTCAAGGGTTTAAAGGGTTAGTTCAGCCAAAAATTAAGCCATAATTTACTCAACCTGAACTCATCCTAGGTGTATATGACTTTCCCCTGGGACTGCTTCTGTTTTACAACAGTGAGCACAAGCTAGATTAAAGTGATTATTACATTTTGAATATGGATATTTTTCTTAGAAAAATGCATCGATTCGCTACAGAAGGCCTTTGTTCACCCCTCTGGAGCCGCATGAGACACTTTTTTAATGGATTCGCTTTCTATTAAACTTCTCAAGGACCGATTGAGTGCGACACCCATTGTCTTGCATCAAACAGCTTGACAGATCAAAGACAATTTTTTAAATAACTCTGACTGTATGAAAGAAGAAAGTCATATACTGTACACCTAATGATGACTTCAAGGTGAGAAATTTATGGGCTTATTTTCATTTTTGGGTGAACTAACCCTTTAAAGTGGCAGACACGCGTGTGCTTAGAATAAACAGACGATATCGTTGGCTGGTTTTGACGCTAATATCGTTATATTTATAGTTATAATTTTTGGTGTACCGGGGCTTAAGTCAAACACCATTTACAAAATATCTGAATATGTTTTACTGAACACACAACAACTTTTGAACGGTCCTCCTTATCCACATTTGTAAATACAAGGCGAGCATTATTTTAATTAAATTTTAATTTGAAAGTGAACTGATCCTTTAAATCTACATCAATAAAAACACAATTAAACAACATCAAACAAGCAGAAGTACTGTTGGAAGTGGACTAGCTGTAATTCTGCAGCGGGTGATTACAAATCTGCTGATATTCAGATTGTGGGTGTGATATTGCTTTTATTCAACAGCTCTATGGAAAGTAGGCTAATTCATGAAAAAAACATAAGACAACTGTTACTTTGTATATTTCTGCAACACCAATGCACTTTATTGAGGTAAGCCGGTTGGAATGTGGAACGGAGTGACTGAGTCCACAGTCCACAGTCCACTTGAAATCGTTTTACATTTTTCGCACTATTTCACTAACAAGAGAGACTAGAACAATTTTCATGGATAAATTAAAGAAAAATAAGTTGCAGAATTCTTTATTGTCAAAAAACTCTCCTCATGATGAAGATAATTCAAAATACAGTACAGCAAATGTTATGCAGCAGCTTAATATATAAGTATATATAAAGATATCATCATGAAAAAGTAAGGAAACGTATTTAGAAAAATGTATTAAATAACAGCATTAAAAGATATATTCAAAACAAGTGTTGCTATGTATTAAAAATAATGATGGATGCTGAATAATGATGGAACAGAATCCAGGATGGAAATAACATATTTACATATTTTTATGATAATCTCTTTTTTTTACTGAAAGAGAGCATGTCAAAGTCTTTATCTTGTGCTTATTTTGGCAAACATGCAAGACTGTCCAGAAACGTTCCTCTTATTTTGATTGTAGACTGTTCACAATACAGCACAGCAGTTGGCTTTGTAAAAATCTTGCATAAAAAAATGGTGCTATTCTGCAAAAATAATTATGGATCCAGGATAACAACAATCTGTTTTAGATATCTGAGAGATGTGCCTCTTTAGTGTTACAGGGAGCAAGAATCTCGTCCATATTTTTGCGAATATGCATGTTTTTTTGCTTATTCTATTTTGACACAACAGTGATGCTTTGCAGTTGCCTCTGCTTTGCTTGTAGTGTCCAATATCTAAAAGAAAATTCTCACATTGCTTGCTGTCAGTGAGTTGGACACCGCTCTATATCATCTTTGATAAGGAAGAGATCTGTCCAGCCATGTCCTCCATACCCTTGGGACGTCTCTGAAGTCTGTGCGCGCTCAGACCATATTTGGAAAGGCAACAATCATTTGCTCTGTGCCAGAAAGCCACAATACATCATGGGAACAGTCTCAAAGGGCTACACTTGTTGTGGACTGGATTTGTTCCCAGCTTATGGAAATTCTGATGTTTGGAAACCAAATCAACACAACTTTGCCATTAAAAGAAAAGTTTTAGGGACTGGAAGATTCAGAGATTGTCCAGATTTATTTTGACAGATAGATACAGCGTTAAACTAAACTTATCCTCCCTGGGGTTTTTCCATAGACAAACCAGCCCTTCAGATTGCTTCAAAATATTTCCAAATATGTCTAAAACATTTGTGTGAAACGGTAGAAGTTTGTATACTCGGAGTGCTTGTTTAATGTCTGGTCATTGACTCATGGGTTATTTATTTATACGTAGAACACAATATCAGTATTCTCACATGATAATGTTTTGTTCAAATCCACCTTTACTTGTTCAAAGTTAAAAATTGAATAGAGTTTATCATCCCACAGGTCATGTAGTAATATTTAATATTCCATGTAATTTCCAAATGATTCAATTCGATTATCTCAGAAGCAACTGTAATTGTCCATTTTGAAATAGAGTCTCCACCCTCCTTCACAGACTGACTCAGTGGCTTGTTTCAGACATCATACTCATTCCTGGGCATTGTGTCAGTTTCCTATGTTTAGCCTCAGCCCCGAGCTTGACTCTGGGCAGTCTGGACTTCCCCCATGTGCTAAGAGAGCCAGTTTCTTTTTTTAATCTCCTTAAAAGCACTCAAAACATGCGCACATCTTTGTATAGCTTTCAATATGCATATATTTAAGTAATCTGACTGTGATGCAAAAATGCTGGGGCAATGTTTGCAAATGTCCTTTGGCAGACGTGTCACGTGACATATCCAAACAAATATATCTGATTCATCTAACCTCAACTCTTTACTTTGTGCCAACTCAGTTTGCTTGTACTTAATGCAGTAGACAGAAACGTGTAGATGGCTGTATACTGTGTATTTATGACCACCATATTGCTCCTGGGAGATTAGCTGTTTCAATAAGATAAAAGCCAATAAGTGATATTAAGCAGAGCTTCAGATGCAGTAGTCTCAAAAGGTCAGTTTAATTGTTATTTAAAACGATGCACTTTAGTCTTTCCATAGTTATTATCCTTCTTTTAGGAACAAATAACCATTTAAATGCATGAAATGAAAATTCACCCTTTCCATTTTCTAAATTGCAGTGGATGATTCATCCATGCATGCATTTCATTTTTACTTTTACCAGACTTTACAGTACAAAAAAAATAAAAATAAATAAACATAAGCTTTGTGATCAACATTTGTTTATCATGATCATCTTTACAAATAAACCCAACTTCTATGAATGTTGAAGCCTAAATAAGTAAAAAGCTAAACGTAGGCTATAAATGAACTACACCACAGTCGCATGACTTCAATGTCAGTGTTTCATACTATATTTAAAAAGTATTTCCCCTAAAATTTTAACTTCAAATAGTTTGCAAGAACATGATTATGAACACAAGGAGGCTGTAAAAAGTGGACTATAGAGAGTACATGAGATTACTTTTTTGGTGTGATATTTAATGTTCCTGTTTATAGAATGGTTAGTTCCAGTCCTAGATTCTGATTGGTCAACAGCTACAGTATATTTATGATAAAGCATGGCTTTGACTGCTTCACCTAACAGTTCTGTATATCACAGTGCAACACCCATAGCAATATATTACGTATTTCAACAAAATTATCTGTTTAGTATTTATGTAATGACTTATGAGTGACCCCTACTGGCGACATGTTGTGTCCTTCACCTTTAATTTTAAGGCCATGACCTTCCCCACTCAAAGAAACTCTTCTTGTGTGAGAGATATGTTAATGTGTGTACATGTTTGTGTGTAAAAATATCACAAGGCAGTATTACTGATGCAATAAATGTAGTAGAATAAAACATGAAAATATACTGAGCATGTGTTAACCACAGACCTTATTTCACAGACTGAATCAGTGGCTTGTTTGACATATCATACTTATTTCTTTGCATGTGTCAGTTCCTAAGTTTATCCCCAGGCCTGAGCTTTTTAAGTTGTGGAATAAAACATAAAAATATCTTGAGCTTCTGTCAACCACTGACTTAATTTCTAGCATTTAACTAAAACACATTCAAAAAACCTATTGACTCCAGGACGATAGAACTCAAAGTGCTAAAATGAAATGCTAGTTTGTTTCCAGGTGTTGGCCTACAAAAATAATTAATCCCTGCAGCTCTCTATTCATTTATATCCACTTTTTAGTGCAACGGCCACATTTCAAAATCCATCAATAACTGATGCATAGATCCAAGTCCAAATTCTAAATTTTTCTTTTTTGATAATCTTTTACACTCAGATATACCTCACAATACAGAAGAAAAAAATGTATTGCAACTTTAAATATGCACTTTTTAATGCTTCCGAAAATGAGTGCATATGACTTTAAAGCCCTCATTTCTTTAGGGGTGATTTTGTGGTTGGAGCAGGATTCAAAATCAATGTCTGCCTGTCAGCAAACAATGGGCTGATACCGTAAATGAAAGCTTTCATTTATATTCTCATCACATTGTCTTTTGAAATGTGGTGTTGGACGCTGTTGGCAGTTGGAACAGCCAGATATTTCACTGTAATTTATTTAGTTTTATTCTTTGAAATCTGTCATGTATTAATGTTCTATATTCTTTTAAACAATATTTTTTAAACAAATAGATTGTTTTGACTCTCTCTCTAATGCAGTTTACTACTATAAACTGCTTGGAAGAACATCACTACAGTATAAAATCAATAAAAGAGCTTTGCGCCGCACCCAGAGGAATTAATTTGTGAAAACAGTCAATCACTGCTTTCTATCAGTCCACCCTCTTTTTACAGAAACCATTGAAACTTCAAGTACTATGGTTGTTCTGTTTCTTAGCATACTGATAAAGCAATGCTGAGTCTCTTTCATGTTGGAAATCAAACACAGATTGCTAGAGGATGCCTGCTAGCGCACATGTTCTAGAAACCATTTCACGCTTGAATGATACAGACTGGTTGTTCTGCACTCAGGAGTTTGTCATCATCTATTATGTAAGCTCAACTTGACTCAACAATAACATGATAGACATTTTTTGTCTCATTGTTCGATAATTCATAGTCTTCCTAATAATATGGTTTCATGCTGAGGGATTAGAAAGGCGATGGGTGTGACTATCGACAGAGACTTAGCGTTAGTTGAAACTGCTGGCATGTTGAATGTGTCTTGGCATTAAGGTGGCAGTCTATGTGCCCTATCGCTTTGCCACTGGCACTGATGTATGCAGAGAGATCCAGCTATTCAGTCAACAGGTTTCAGCAGGTTGGCAGAGACTCTGAGGCAGGCAGAAAGTGGAGGCAGATGGGGGATGTGGCCTGTCCCAGTCCTTTCGTCATGCTTCCAGAACTAGTAGGCTGGCACATATCTTTGGGCTTGGCAATTGAGCAAGTGCCAGTGTGAGTAGTACACAAGAACACACACACATAGTCAATCAAGAGGAAAAATTTGACTAAATGAAAAAGTTTTTCTTCTTCTTCACTAATAATTTATATCACACTGGCTTTTTTAAGCATCAGATTTAGTTTCTGATCGATGCAAGATGTTCTGCATTCTGTTTCTCACTATTTTGGTGCCCTTATTAGTAAAGATTTGACTGGATTCACAGAAGTAAAAATGTACTACAAACCATTCATCAATAGGGCTGTCATGATAACAACTTTTTGTTGTGCGATATATATACATATACGTATACATATACATATATATCACGACATTATGAGCTCTTTAATTTAATCTTGCTAATGTTGGGATAACTTGAGATTGAAACATGCAAATTATTTTTATAGTACATTTTAGGCCAGATCTCAAAATAGTTCTGTACTGGCACAATGCATAGTGCATAGTAAAGTCTTCTCTAACCTTCTTGAAAGAACAATATTCAAAATGTGAATAATGATTATGAATGTTGACCAAGTAGCTTTGATATTCAAATTGTGATGCCATGTATGCATGAACAGTAGCCTACTATGTTTCTTGCAGTTTATCTAAGTCCTATACCAACAGTTTAACAGTAAGGGAGTGAGAAGTGTTTTGCATGTGTTCATATTACTAACTGAGAACACTATAGACAGCTTCAAGTCAGGCTTCTAACAGACTGCAAATTAGGGTTGTGACAGTGAGGAAATTTTCCCACCGGTTAATCGAAGTGTGACAACAGCGATAATACTGGTATGAATATGGGGGTGGGGGCATGGGCATTCCCTCTTTTCCTCGCTTTCCTTCGCTTTTAAATAGCTTGTAAAAGCAGCGTGCACATTTTACTCGAATTAGCGCAATTCGCCGTCAATTGTTTGAATTAGAGCCCTGCACGGGCCTCAAATCTAGGTCCGAGCCCGGCCCTGGCCCGAGACGCTCAGGCCCTAGCCCGACCCGTGTCCGACAGCTCATCAGAATTATCAGCCCGAGTCCGACACGAGCCCGTGTTTTTATTTATTTATTTATTTTATTACACAGCTGAAGCCTGCCCTATTTGCAGCAATTAAAAAAGGGGTCAGTTTTGTGTTATGTTTCTTTTCATTTCTTTATCAAGTTTGTTTAGAAAAATGTTTGGAGCATTTTTTTTTAAAAATTACGATTAATGTTAATCAGCCGAGCGACAGCGAGTAGGGCTAGCCTAAAACATATTTAATCAATTAAGCCTCTCAAATTAAGGCTAATACTTGGATACAATAAAATCCATAGATATAAAACACTTCAAGCATATCACACAGACATTTAGTTTAATAAATGTTTATTTATTGGAAGGTTTTAACCGAGTCCACCTCTCTTCTATCACTCTTACCGCTGCGCTGAAGACACGTTCGCTGCTGCTGCTGGCGGGACACTAAACGCAGAGCGAGCCAGTCTTGACAGTTGCGGTAGCAGGGTCTCGTGCTGTTTCCACCATAGCAGCACATCTCGTCCATCACCTTCCATGTTGTGATTGAGGCACATGTATTGCTGTACTTCATCGTCGTCATCCTCGTCCTGCGCCACAATGTTTTCAAACGCGGCCAGCGCTCTCTTCTTTGCTGCGTGGCCAGCAACAACAGGTGCAGACACAGAAATGCTCGCCGCTGCATGAATCATCATTTTATAATTATTAGTTGGCCAACTAGGCTATGATTAATACATTAATTTAGCGGCCTATAATAGCTACTACTACAATAAGTGGATATAAGTGAAGTATAATCGTGGGTCGCGCTGACGGAAAAGCGTGCGTGCGTGAGAGTCATGTCAGTATGTCAGTGTAATTATAACGGGTTGAATTATCATATTATTAAAGTTATGAGGTTATGAAATGTCTTTCTATGTTTGTTTTTCTATCGTCGACGTCAACTTCTCATTTTTTTATTTTTATTAATGTCTAAAATATAAATAGAAGGATAACCCAAAAAAGGCCCGAGGCCCGGCCCGCATGTGAGTTATAACGTGAAAATTGGCCCGAAGCCCGGCCCTAGGGGCATAAATAAGTCGGGGCCCGTCGGGCTCGGGCTGAAATGCAGGGCTTTAGTTTGAATGCAACAACAAAATGCAAAGTCAAACTCTCTTTCGCTTATATATAAAACAGAACTTTTTTTAACAAAACCAATACAAATAATATGCCTAATATAATAAAAAATAACAAATAACTTACATAAAGTTTAAATAGGTATGCTTTACAAAACTAAGGAAATAAGTAAACATGTATAATATATAACCAAATAAAAATAAGAAACGTAGAATGTTTGTTAGCAAAACGAATAAGAAAGCTTGGAGGCACGACATACACCTTGATGTCAAATTAAATAAATAAATTAAACACAGTGTAAATATAGTAAAAATCAGCAAAGACTGTGGAACCAGTAAATCATCCGCCACTCTGTTTCAGCTCACTCTTCTTGTCAGTCAGCTCGACTCACTCGCCTCACTGGATAAATGAAATCTGATCTGTGATGCGACTGTCATTCAGCACGCTACATTGAGCAGCTGTGTTCAGTTTTTAATCGTAGTGTCTGTTCTTTTACTGAACTAAATTATTTTATTACTATAAAAAATCTAAACGATAGTGGGGGTCTGAGCCGAGGTGGCCATGTGACGTAACCGGTTTTGTGGCTTAACAACGTATCACAGTTAACACTGTCTATCACGGCAAGTCTACTGCAAATGTATCACAGACAACAGTTCTGCAGACAATAGAGCAGTTTGCCAGACTGTCCAAGTTACTTTCCAATTCATTTGCAAACAACTAACTACAAGAAATTCAGTTAAAGCAATCTGAATTATCATACAGTCATGACAACAACATAACTTCTCCGCTTAAAGCTCACAATAAACTCATTACTCACAACATGCATTTTAACTGTTTATCTTCCTCTGTACAGAATTTACAGTACAGATGATATGATAACAGAAATTGTGCCTTTTCACACTGCACAATTATATCAGTCCGCCCATTGAGCTGTGCTATTCAGAAGTTCTGATGACACTAGAATCACCATGATTCACAAAGAGGGCTATAAATAACACTGGATAGAGTACTAAAGCAAAGCCATCATCAAAAGTATGTACAGCTGATTCTGTCCTTTTTGGATATCCATAGACTTGCATTAAAAACGTTATACAAACTTACAGAGTGAGAGAAAGGTTTTTTTATTTTAATTTTTTAAAGAGATTTAAAGAGTTTTTAATAATGACTCCTTTTTACATGACTAATTAATGAGAAAAATAAATATTTTTTATCATATTGTTGCTTACTGCCACGATTGACCAATCATAATCAAGTATTCCAGAGAACTGTGTATGTAGCTAATTGAGAGAATCCATGCATATAGTATCTTGTTTATCAAATCAAAATGACAGAGTCTGTAGGAATCTGTAGTGCAGCATGGGGAGATGTGCAAAGAGCACTACACAGCATCTGAGAGAGGCCTACTCTAGAGAAATAGGATTATAGTAAAGAGCATGGCCTCAATAATATGCTCTTTTCACAGCCATGCCATATTTGTGTTGCTCCAGCTCAAAGCTGCTTCATTAAAGTTCCGCAATTGCTTATCAAGGCTGCCTGGTGGCATTTTTTACTTTCACTAGCTATTTTTGTCATAGGCCTCGATAATGAATGTGTGACAAGAAGCATGTTCATGTTTTCACAGATTGAAAGCATTTGTCAAAATCATTATTTACTGGGTCATTAGTTCTCTTCTTTGACATGGGTTTATTGTCCCTTGTTAGAATAGATGTGTTTGGGGACTTGATTACTTTAATCTCACATGCCCATTTCCATGTTCCATTACTCTGTCTCATTTTCTCACCTTAGGTTAAATAGTAGTGAAAGTGAAGACAGTTCCTTTATTTGAAATTTGCTGCTTATCTTTACCATTAAGTTACCTCTCATCCTTGGAAAAAAAAAGCTATATATTTATGCTTATACATTTACTTATACATGCTTATACAATAATACATTTATTACTTACTAAATATAGGTAAAATCTGCATATCACTCGAGACTTACTGATATAACAATTATAATTCAGCTTTACTTGAACTAAACAATTCACATTTCTAAATATTCTAAATATTTAACCTAAAATGTATACATGCTATAGTTCCACTTTAGCACAAACAAATATTTTTTATAGTCTTTTTAGTAAATATATTTAAGTCTTTAGTTGGAATTTAACACTACTTCCACACAATTAAAGTGCATTAAGTACAAAATTAGTTGTTCAAATTTAACCAACTTTAAGTATACCAGTTTAGTATACCAAAAGTACAATTATTGCAGGGTCTTTTTATTAAGTGCATAAATATGTACATTTATTTGTAATATATGTATTTCAAATACATTTTAGTATTTTCACTAGGGCAGGTTAGATTACATTTGGTATTACACTGTTTAGAGTCAAAATTGACTTCTGTATGATGCCAGCCTTTGGCTGTTTAGTATCAATATCAAATGAAACAAGTAAACAGAGAAAAACAAAAATAAACTATAGGAGCTATATTCAGCTATATATAATATTGTTCAAAGCTTTGGGGTCAATAGGTTTTTTTATACTATTATTCAGCAAGGATACATTAAGTAAAGGTCTACATCATTTAGGTCTACAATGTTACACAAAATTTTAAGCATCACAGCTGTTTTCAGCATTAATAATAATAATACATGTTTCTTGAGCTTCATATCAGCATATTGGAATGATTTCTGAAAGATATTGTGACATTGAAGTAATGTTAATACATTTAGTTAATAAAGCTTTTCCACCACAGGAATAATTGTTTTTTTAAACACACACACACACACACACACACATATATATATATATATATATATATATATATATATATATATATATATATATATATATATATTATTTTCAATTGTAATAATATTTCAGGATATTTATATTTTACTGAATTTTTGATCAAATAAATGCAGCCTATGAGTGAGCATAAGGGATTCCTTTTACAAAATTAAACAGTTATAATGCCTTAACACTTTACGTCACGCTGTCTGAACACCAACCTGTGCTGAATATTATTTTCATCCAGTTCAGATACTGTAATATGTGAAATGGTGATATTATACAACTATTTTAGATTAGCATTACAGTAATTACATTACGGAAAATTTTAGCATGGTAATAGATATGTGAATGATATGATAAAACAAGAACAGGAACTTGCTACTTCCAATACATAACGCCGATACAATGCTGTGAGTATTTAAGACCAGAGGTGGAAAGAGTACAAAAATATTCTACTCAAGTAAAAGTACCATTACATTAATGAAATTTTACTTAAGTACAAGTAAAAGTACCAGTCTAAAAAATCAACTCAAGTAAAAGTAAAAAGTAGCTCATTTAAAATTTACTCAGAGTAAAAATTACTTTTAGTTAGTTACATTTTAACAGTGGGAGGGAGTCAAAAATGGGACAGGCCAAGGATGTCAAACTCAGTTCCTGGAGGGCCACAGTCCTGCACAGTTTAGATATAACCCTAATTAAACACACCTGATCCAGCTAATCTAATCATTTAGGTTTATTTGAAAACTACATGATATGTGTGCTGGAGCAGGGTTAGAACTAAACTCTGCAGGGCTACGGCCCTCCAGGAACTGAGTTTGACACCCCTGGGATAGGCCTATTAATCTCAAACTAGTTGTTTTTACTTAAAGGAATCAGTTATTTAGAATAATAAAACATTTGGGCTGTTACCAGGCAAATCAGTATCAACAAACTCATCTTTTCAATACAGAGGAAATGCAAAAGCTTCATCGGACGTGGCATTTAGATGTATTTACACACTGTTTAGTGCAGGACAAGAATGCATTTAACCTGCAGTTACAAATGCATGAATAATGTTTTGATATGCCAGACATAAAATGTTGAATGCTCATTTGAAATTATAAAAACTTAATTATAAAAAAAAAAAAAAATCAAAAGATACTTTAAATGTGAAATTAAAATGGCCAGTATGTGGCAGCAAGTCACTGTTAATAAGTGAGTCATTGCGATTGAACCAAATCATTTAAACGGTTGATTCATTCAGAAACGAAACACTGTCATGTTGCTCAGAGATGCAAAATTTTGCTTTGGTGGCTGTGTTTGGAATAAATTTTTGTTGTAGAAATACGGCAATATGGTGTCTAAAACGCAAGTCTCTTAGTTTGCTGTCCTGTTGTAAAATATATATATATATATATATATATATATATATAAATATATATATATAAATATAAATATATATTTAATAAATATAAATATATATATATATATATATATATATATATATCAGTGGCGGCTGCTGGTCTTTCAAAGAGGGGAAGCTCATTTTCGGCCTACATTATAACCCTCTGATGGTCTTCATTTGTAGTGACACTCGGGGTCTTTTTGACCCCAGACAATAACATTTCATTTTGTAATAGTAAAATATTTACATTTTTTACAAATATAATTTTACTCTGTTCATTTATGTTTTTACTAAACTTTGTACAGTTTTTGGAGGATTTAAATCTTTTACATTTCTATAAATAAATAAATATTTATTTAAATAGGCTTTTTTTTTTACAAAAAAAGAAAAAAGCATTTCAGGTAAAATTCACTTCATAAAAGACCCAGATTTCTAACTTTCATACATGGGGATACCATGGATAATTTTATAAGGTTTAATGTAAGATTTTTGCCCATTTTTGGGGAAATTCAGTTTAAAAATTGTAATAAATCACTTTAACCACTAGACGGCTATAGTGTGTGTGTGTGTGTGTGTGTGTGTGTGTGTGTGTGTGTGTGTGCGCGCGCACATTTTCAATCTGTCTTAGTTACCAATTCAATTTTGTGGTGGTTCTGCATTTTACAAATATCAAGAAATATTGCCGAAGTTTGTCTTTCGAATACACTTGAGAAATCCGCGATCATGGGACTGAGCGTGAAACAGCTTCACCGACTTCTTATGGTGCAGACCGCTGTCAGTCAAAAGGAGATTGACAGATCCTCCAATCATCACGCGGAAGCCCAGTCTTCATTCACCTCCAGAGACGCTGAGCGTCCGTGGGCGGGACATAATCGCAGCATTTATCCAATGACCGTCTAGCTTCGGAGCACTGAAAAAAACTGTTCAAAGCAGCCCCATTGAAGTCGCTCGGCTTCTTCAGGGAAATGCACTGTGACGCTACGGGAATGTATGAGAAGAAAATCGAGTCAGCCGACATGTAGCTGATTAACACAATACATAATACACAATAGTACATATTTGACCGTTGTTTTTTTTTTTTTACATTACGTGGGGTTGATGTCTTGTCGAGATTTTATAAACTGCTAGTTTGGTCTCCCTAGGCAAGCACAGCATACACAGCATAATAGAGTATAAATATGGGCAGGGGTTCACTTCATTTCCTTCAAGTTCAACTTCAGAATATGACAGGGTTTCGTTTTCAGCGGTGTCTGCACCACTAACGCCTGTTTTGTCCGTCTGCATCTTTCTTGTGATTTTAGCGCCAGTTTGCCCTCCTGCCCATTATTTACTGACATAGCTTCCAGGGAGCGATTTTTTTTTACTCAGTAATTAATGTGTTTTAAAATGTAGCGAAGTACAATACTTCAAACTAAATATACTTAAGTAAAAGTAAAATTACAGATTAAAAAAAATACTTAAAAAAGTAGAAGTACACAAAAAAGCTACTCAATTACAGTAACGCGAGTAAATGTAATTCGTTACTTTCCACCTCTGTTTAAGACATACTGTACTGCTGCTGCACAAATAGCATCTATAATAGCCCGCAGAGGATCTATACAGGTGGAGCTGGGGAGGTGGAGGTTTCAGAGAAACTCTGAAAGCACACTGCGAACTGCTCTTGTGAATGCTAATCAACCATTTAAATGTAAAACAGCAAGCTCATTGGCTGCATATGCGACATGAACCAATCAGCTTGTGCCAATTCAACGCTTTAATATCATCAATATCATCAATTGGAGTTTCATGACAGAACTTGCCATTTATTCTGCTTTGTTTATCTCTTAGGTGAGTGTGCTGACCACACTGGAGCGGCGCTTCAATCTTCAGAGCGCTGATGTGGGCGTCATCGCAAGCAGCTTTGAGGTTGGCAACCTGGCCTTCATTCTCTTCGTTAGTTATTTTGGTGCTAAAGCCCACCGCCCTAGGTTAATTGGCTGCGGTGGCATTGTCATGGCTCTGGGAGCATTGCTCTCTGCATTACCAGAATTCCTCGCCAGTCAATACAAAATCACAGACACATGGAGCAAAGATCTGGGGCGAGACGTGTGCTCCAACACCTCTAAAGCTGATGAAGCATGTGGGAATAGAGCCAACACCAACATGATGTACCTGCTTCTGATTGGAGCCCAGGTGTTGCTGGGTATTGGTGCCACACCTGTTCAGCCCCTGGGTGTGTCCTACATAGACGATCATGTGCGGAAGAAAGACTCCTCTCTCTATATAGGTAAGTGAGCATACTGTAATTTATGTTTGCTACATGCTTAGTTTACATGGCCACAGGCAGCAATTGTTTCATATAAGTGAACTGCACCACAATTGTTTAAGGAAAAGCATTGTTTAAGGAAAATCTCCCCTATGGCTTAGTAATTAAAAAGTAGATGATTATCAGAGTGATTTATTGTGGTTTCAGGCCTTCCAATGGCAAGCCAAAACCACTGATGTATTAAAGTGGAAAAGCAAATAAGAAGGTTGCGTTGTTATGTGCCAGAAAGCAGCATGTGCACAAAACCACTGGATCAATAGGAAAAAAAGCATATGCGTGTGTGGAAACGTGTTATGTTTTATATTGTTTGTGACCACAGCTTTTACAATATAATCAGCAGGTGAGCAGTGCTCGGAGGGTTTTAAACATAATAACTTTTATTTTTTATGTGTAGGGATGAAAGGGATGGAAAAAGAATGTAAAGCAAAATAACTCTTCTGTGCAAACTAGGCTTGCTGTGATAGACGGTGTTAACATTGCTTGGCCACCACAGCACTGACCCCCATGGTCGTTTCGATGTTTTATAGTAATACAAATAATTTAGTTCAGTAACAGAACAGACACTATAATTAAAATCTGAATGCTGCTGCAAAAATGCAGCGTGCCCGAATGCAAGTTGCATAACAGATCAGATTTCATTTATCCAGTGAGCTGACTGACAAGAAGAGTGTGGTGAGACAGACAAGATGATGGTGGATAATTTAGTTTCGAAACGAAATGCAATAGCGCCTGTTTGGCAGTATTTTGGATTTTGAAAAGCCTGTTGACTTTTTCCTTTTATATAAGGTGATTTTGGAAGTTTTTTTAAACATACGTTTCTTATTTAATTGGTTCCACATTGTTTGCTGATTTTACTTTATTTAAACTTTGTGTAATTTATTTATTTTATTTGACATCAAGGCATATGCCGTGCCTCCAAGCTTTCTTACTATTTTTGCTAATAAACATTCTACATTTCTTATTTATTTGGTTATTCTTATTTATTATGTTTTTCTTAGCCTATTTCTAGTTTTATAACTTGTAAGTTTGTTTAAGTTATTTTATTTTAGGCATAGACTGCCCTATAGCATGGTGTATTTGTATTTGTTTTGTTAATTAAATGGTCTATGTTTTATATATAGGCTAAACTGCCCCCACGGTGATAACCGCATCGCACGTCGATTAACCGGTGGGAAAATTTCCTTACTGTCACAACCCTAGTAAACCCTAGGGCGACTAAATTATATCTAATATTAGCCAATGGCTAATACATTCTCCAATTTTACTCACCAGTGTGAGAGTTGGAGACTAAGTATAAGTTTAGCACGTATATATTTTCACAGCTTTAAAGAACTGCTGGTTTTGCGGTAGGTGGCGGAGCTGATGCGCAAACAGCAATCTCATTGGCTGGCGCTCACCTATTATCGTCCCTGTTTTGATTTCAGCAAATCAGTTTGAGGAACACACAAAACTTGATTAATATTCATGAATCCAGCAGCTCATTAACCCTAAGTAATTCTTAGTGCGTTTTATAGTTCTTATTAGTAGAATTCGTATCATTATCTTATCAGTATTTTTGTCAGTTTTTTCCCATTTTTAACTAAAAGATTTACTAGCCAATGGCAATTCAATCGCCAAGGTGTCCGTAGAGGGTTCTCAGTATTACAGTGTCAGTATTACAAAAGCAGTCTATTTAAAATAAATGCATTTATAGTATTCAAAGAATCCTGAAAACATGTTCCATGGTTTCCACAAAAATACTAAGCAGCACAACTCTTGTCAACGCAGATAATAAGAAATGGTATCTGCATATTTTAATCATTTATGAAGGTTCATGTGATACTTTATACTGGATTAATGACTGCTGGAATTTATTCAAAGGAATAAATTACACTTTAAAATATGTGTTGAATTTTAAAACTATATTAATATTTAAATGTGTTCTTGATTAAATAAATGCAGCCTTGGTGGGCATAAAATCATTTAAATATTTTCCACAACACACACACACACACAAAAAAAAAACTTTCAAATGATACACATTATATTTACACCCATTTCAGGTCAGTACTTCCATTTCCACAGAACACGACTTTAATATTATCGTTAGTATAAAAACATGTGACTATAGTTTACTTGGTTGATTTTGCAGTTGTCGGGGTAACAAGACAAATTTCATGTTCAAGGAAAACAAGAAACACATCTCATACAGGTACAGGCAGCAATTCTTATCAAACCACAAAGATTTCCAAGCCTCAAAGAAAGTGGGCCATGGTTCGTTTCACATGCATGCATTTCAGTGATAAGGAAGAGAAGATAAGTGTTGAAAAGGAAGTGCCTTCAGTCCATGTTTGATGCTATGATGCTTCACAGGTTCTACATCAAACAGGGGCGAAAGTGATAAATCACAATATATGTGATTGCATTAGATACAAAATTTTAGATCAAGTGACATTTCTACTAATTAACATTAAATGTGTACTGCTAATAATAATCATTATTATTAAAGTGTCATTGTGAACAGTATATTTGTAATCATTTAAATTTCATGTGCCTGTGCTGTCTTGTCCATCTGAAAACCAGCATTTCAGAAGGCTTTTGGGCAAGCGTTGTGCTTGTTTGACAGTAAGCAGTAGGAAATGGACACAAAAGCTCAGAGGGAGATTTGGAGCTGTGCTTCTCTGATAAGCCGTACAACAGAGTTTGAAGGCAAACAAGAAGCGTTTCGTTTGAGAACAATGTCATCTTGTAGTGGAAGCTGCACTCAGCTGATCGTGTAAATCCCCTTGCTTCAGGCATGGCATGTGCTGCATGAATGGGCCAGATTGTTCAGACATCACCTAGATTTCTTCTTTTTTTTATGCACTGCTAATATATTCTCAATTTGTAACACAATAACATAGCTGTAATTGTTTTTCTCTTTTATAAACTGTTGAGTGCCATTTGCCATGTACAAATGTAGGCTAAATGCTTGCTTCAAATGAGTTAAACATTATATGTGTTTGATATAAATAAAAACACATTGATAAGTGGTACAGCAAAGAGAAAGCAAATTGAAGCAATTATTTTGAGCTATGTTTGTGGTTAATGCCACATGTGTGGTAGTCTGTTGTCATGGTTCATACTATTTTGTGAAGCTATTTTCAGAGTAGTTTTGTCAGCCTTCATTCAGTGTTGGAAGAGCTGTGGACTAGAGCTAGTTATTTATTGAATATTTGCTATATATTTGCACTGATTTGCTGGCGAAATAAAACTAGACAACATTGTAAATATTGCAAGTGTAATGCATGCTTTCGGTTAAGTTTCCCAATGTAATGAATTAAACCTTGCTAATCATCGGGAAGAAGGAGGCGGGAATCGGCGGTCAATCAAACGAAGACTTTAATGACAAAATAAACACAAAACAGCGCACCAGCCCCTCACGGACGACTGGTGCGCTCAAATAAAAACCAAAACACAACTAAAAGCCCAGGCCTGGTCCTCTCTCATCCTTCACTGTCGTCGCTCCAGTTTTATATCCTTCCATCTCCTACGTGGGACTCGAGACCGGCAGTGGGCCGCAGGTGCCACTGATTTGCCCAATAATTGCCGGCCTCACTCCTTGTTCCCACGTCCCTCGGCCCCGCCCCACTCGCCACACCCAACTTAATTAATTAATACACTAATTTCCTTGTCTCATGACTTGTCATGTGAGTGTTAAGATATTTTAATAACATCACTGATAAACTAATAAAAATAGCAATAAAAGAGGTACAACAAAAATAGTGTCAGGTTTATAAATATGTATTTTATAATGTATAAAAATGTTTGATAAAAACATTTGCTAAAGATATATTGTAATATATCTATTAAAATCTATTAAAATTTTTGCAAATCTAAATTTTTAGCAGAATTTTCTTTAGTGTCATCTTTCTAAAATCATCGTAATTTGGTGCTCAACAATATAACATTATAAATGTCCAATGCTATCTCATGGCTTTGTTGTATGTATTTAATAAGGTGGCTAATTCATAGGGATTCGTACGACCTCACTTGTACAATTTTGTAAGATTTCAGTTATGGTTTAGTTTAGGGGCGGGGTTAGGTGTGGTCATTCCTACGAATACCAATTAATTTGCCACCTCTTAAATTACATAAGAATATGTAAGAACCCACACTGTCGTTCTTTTCTGCACTCATGCAGCCTGAATGTCACATTGCACTCGTGTTTCTGCACAAAGTAAAAAGCCTTCATTAGTGGAGCAAATAGTAGGATCTTATTAAAAAAAAATGTAGATGAAAATGTAAAAAGTAAAAAATTAGTAGATTCAGTTCTTTAAAGAAAGAAAGCAGGGAAGAAAAGAATCTTCATGGTAGATGTTGAACGTGCACACCTTTGCTTTCAATGTCTCTATTATTATCCATCAAGTACTTTGTCTGAATAAGTGCTAGCCCACTTCTGCTAAAATCTGAAAAGAAAACTAAATGGAGCTTTTATCATCAGGAAAGCAGTTTGAGAAATACTGTATGCTAATGTTGGATGAGACAATTACCACCTGTTGGCCATGACAACAGACAACTGAATTACTAAATGGTGATGCAAATTGCTTCAATAAACAATGTATTATGAAAATGCAACAAGATGCACGCAGGGCATTGAGGTGTTTTCTAATAAAGAACTGGGCCAATTTGTGTCCATAACATGTACTGTATATGTGAATGTAAGAAAAGCTATGCCAGGTGTATTTGTTTTTTTATTTATTTTTATTTTTTGTTGAGAAAAAATCCACTGTGTAAAAATAAACAACAATATTCTGAAAAATGGCATATGAAAAGTGTACAAATCATATGAAAGAAGGCAGTGCCTCCATTGTGCTATGATTGGCCTATTGTGCTATTCATGAGATAAAACCTGCCTCTCGTTTTCATGCAGTTCATATCCACAAGCTGATCTGAATTAGTAAATAATAAACTAATTGAAAGTAAATGAAAAACTTCGAGACCACCGCTTTATATCATGTCATATTAAACTTGGAAATGACTTGAAAACATGATCTGTGAAGGTTTTTTAGTAATCTGCAGAAGCGCACATAAAAAAAAAAAAAAAAAAAAAAAAACATCATGGAAACATAGAAGTGCTATAGAAAGAACTTTTTGTGAATGTAACCATAAAATGCCATCTTTCTTTTTTTCTTGGAATTGAAAAGATTAAGCAGAATTCAAGAGACGGTAACATTGATTGCATCAGAAAGCTTTTAGATTTTTTATTTGAAAAGTCTGTTTCCAAAAGGTACGAACAAGGATTTTTCTCTTAAAGAGTTTCTATGATGGTGGGTTTATGTGTTTTCCTGCAGTGTACATTTTCTGATGTGTGTTAATCTGATGTGAACCTGGTCTGATTGGGTGATTATTACTAGTTAACTCCTATTAATTAGTGTGATAACTTAAGTGATAACTTGTAAATGTGCAATCCAATATGGAGACGTGCCTTTTAAATGTTTGCTTAGGACCCTGAGGAAGGCCCTTAGATGAAACACGTTGGTATTGTTAATAAAAATCTCTTTATCACAAGCACCTTGTGATTGGTAAAGATTCCATTAAACGTTATTTACATTAATATAAAAAATACAAAATAGAATTATATTATAATTATGTTTACATTCATTCTCAAGGTCTAACAACCATGTGAAAAACATTTCCTTCCCCATTAATGGTAAATGAATGTTGTAATAAATATCGATATTGTTTGATATGGAAAAAAATGAATGTGATAATGTTTTGGCCATATCCCCCAGCCTTATATTCAATCTTCATGAATAGCATAAGTCAGTATGGAATGCACAAGCACAGTGTTTTACATGTGTGTGTTGTTAAAATGAGACCAGTACATGACAGAGCTAAGTGCTTTTAGAGCATGTTACTGGAAGATCTCTGTAGGAGTGGAGACGTAATTACAGAATGAGGCTGGAATGCCAAGCAGCCAGCCATGAGGTGGGTCTGAACTGGCCCGGCAGCACATGCATACCGCACAGCCCTATGAAAAACAACTCCCACAGGGGGATCTTGGCTTTTCCTGCTTCCTTAGTTACAGTAAGCTGCCCACAGATCTAACTGCCATGCCAAGTGCTTTTCATCAGCAAATGCACATTAGGTCACTATTAGTCCCGCTTCTCATTTAAGCTGTAGAAGACATGAAAGGATGGCGTATATGGAGCAGTGCATTAGTAAAAACAGTAGTTCAGAGGCCACCTGCAACATTTCTGAAACACTGGTCAACCAGATTTACACTTCGCAAATGCACCTCTTTTTTTGGTTATTGTGACTTTATACCTCACAATTACAATTATTGCTCATAGTTATTACTTTATATCTCACAATGCCTGTATTTCTCTCAGTTGCATCTTTATTTCTCCTAATAAGGCGATTATATTTTGTAATATGACTATATCTCACAACTGCAAAATCTCAAAATGTCACTTAATATCTCAGATATGACATTATATGCTGTGATTGCAACTTTATTTCTTGTAATTGTGAATTTATATCTCAGTGTGACTATCTTTTTGTATTGTGACTTTATATCTAAAATGGAATTAATTGCAAGATATAGTCACATTGTGAGATAGTAAGTTCCATTTTGAGGTATAAAATCACAATAAAAAATAAATAAAAAATAAAAGTTTAAGTGGTAAGATGTCAAGTTACATTTTATATCTCACTATTACTAGCTTTTTTCTAATTCTGATTTATATTTCCCAAAAAGTTATTTACACCTATAATTACACCTTTTATTTCACTATTGACTGTTATTGTTTTTGGACTACAACTTTACATCACAATGTGACTTTATGTCTTGTAGTTTCAACTTTATTTATTGTAAATGTGAAAGTATAACACATGGATTAATATGCTAAAAACATATATGACAATTGTGAAATTTTTGTACTGCTTTAATATCTCACATTCTGACTTAATATCTTGCTATTGAAACTCTTATTTCTTACAGTTTTGACTTTATATCTCACCATTACAACTATTTATCATAATTGTGACTTTATATCTGTTAAATTGACTGTAAATTATACAGTCACAGTTATAATCAGTTTGTAATTGGATTGACGGCTTAATCGGATTGAAAAACGTTCATATAAACACTTTAATCGATCCGATTGCTCTCAATCCGAATGAAATTTCAATCAGATTGAAGAGGGTGGTTTATTACTCTTCTAATATGATCGAGCGTGCATGTAAACAGTCGATCGGATTGAACCATGAAACTGAAAGGACTGCACATGTGCAATGACGCAGAAATAACGTAATGGCATATGACGCACGAAACGAGCGGCTCTTCCTTTTGAATAAAGTGTTGTATAAATTTGTGTCTTGTCATTATAAAACTCTCCTTTCACTCGGCAACTGTGAAGTTCAGCAGGACATCCTTGTTATGGCAACCCGTCTTGGGCACGCGGAGGGGCTTTTTTTTTTCGCATGATAAATATGAGCAGCACAGCACATGTTTATTTATCCATAAAGGTGTATATAATAATTCTGCTGTTAAAAACAAATAAAGAAACCATGTAGGAGAGTGGAGAGTGGTTATTATGTGCAAACAGTGAGAAACTCACTTTCACTTTCACTATTTAAGCAGTGTGCGCATGTCTAAAAAAAATCTTTTCCGATTTGTAGCTTGTGACATATAAACGTGCACATCAACCGGATCACTTTATTTAACGTTCATGTAAACACTACAATCAGATTCATCAATTGTAATGAATTCAGTCTGATTGAACCAAAAAGTGTGCATGTAAACGTAGCCAATGTGACTTCACATCCTGCAGTTGTGACATAATATGTATGACACTTCACTTTTAAAGCTGGTAAACAAACCTTTTGTATGATGATCTTATTTTTAGTGCCTCAACATTTGGGCCTTTGACTAAAGCAAACAAACGCAGATGGGGTCAGGACTGAAAATGGACGCTGTTCCCAGAACTCTTGTAACCTTTTGCAGTTCACTGCTAATTTTGGGTTTTCCCACAGGGGCTTGACTCTAGAAATTCACAGCATGTACATGCAGGGATTAGGCTATTTTCATGACAGACAGGAATGCTTGAGCCCCACCAAACTGTCTCTCAATGCTTTACAAGCTTTTACAGTGGCAGTAACATGATTCCTGCATGTTGACGTAGATGATTGAATTCATGTAGCCCAAAGACAGTGAGGGGACAGCAGCTGTAGACAGCTTATTCAAACACATTAGCCTGCTTATGTTTGAATATCCTGTTTCTGGTAACTGATAAAAATCAATACATACACAGAAATTTCCAGACAAGTCTGCAATAAAGAACGATGGATTCTGATAAGAATCACCAAAATACTGAGGAAAAATTCCTTACACTAGTGTGTGAACACAATACATTTTGCAATAGTAAAACGTCAAAAATAAATAAATAAATAAACAAATATGCAGTCAGGTACTGTAGCTAACACAGTGATAGACATGAAGACTGTTTGTTTTTGTCTCTGGTTAGGCAGATCTGGGAAGACCTAACCTGCTCTGAGCTTTTTTGTGCCACCCAGGCCAAAGATGATGTAGCAGATAAGTGGTTGGGGGAGGCAGGGAAATGAAAGTACCGTTTTATTCTGCTGTAGATTTATATGCAGGACACTGGCAAATATCTTTAAAATATAAAACATAGGCATCATATTCACAATGTGAACATTTATTAGCAAAATGAACTTTGTTGTGGCAAGTCTAATAAAGTTTTGTTAAACATGTAATGTGTGCATAATTTTTAAATAGCAATCATTTTGCATATAGACATTTAGTCATTTTTCCTGATAAAAAATATAAAATTTAGCATTACATCACTTGCTCATCAATGGATCATCTGCAGGAAATGGGTGCCGTCGGAGTCCAAACAGCTGATAAAAATATCACCATAATCCAGAAGTATTCCACACAACAGTGCATCAATTTAATATCTTGTGAAGCGAAAAGCTGTGTTTGTAAGAAACAAATCCATCATGAAGGCATAATGAAATGTTTTAATCATTTTAACTCAAAGGGATACTCCACCCCAATATAAAAATGTTGTCTTCAATCAGTTACCCCATGTAGTTCCAAACCCGTAAAAGCTTTGTTCGACTTCGGAACACAATTTAAGATATTTTGGATGAAAACCGTGAGGCTTGTGACTTTCCCATTGACTCCCAAGTAACAAAATATCTTAAAATGTGTTCCGAAGACGAATGAAGCTTTTATGGGTTTGAAAATGACATGGAGGTAAGTGATTAATGACAACATTTTCATTTTGGGGTGGATTAAACCTTTAACTGTCCCTTTTACCAAAATACCAAATTCCAAAATAATATGTTCCCTTGTTGTCATCTCGCATCAAAATCCTTTAACACATGTAATTGGAACTGTTTTAGACTGTTTACACTTGTAAACAGTGCTTGATCTGGGTATATTTCCCTCCTTAATAAGATATTAAGGATAGAGGACTTGTATTTTAGCCGGAAGCAGTGTTTTGAAGTTAAAAACGTCTTTATGGATTTGTTCATTACAAATATACAGCTTTTTGCTTCTCAAGACATTAACTGATGGATGGAGTCGTGTGGATTACTTGTGGATTTTTGTAATGTTTTTAATGGCTGTTTGGACTCTCATTCTGACGGCACCTATTCACTGCAGAGGATTCACTGGTGAGCAAGGGATGTATTGCTTAATTTCTCCAAATCTATTCTGATGAACAAACAAACTCATCTACATCTTGATTGGCCTGAGGGTGAGTAATTTTTTTTTTTTTTGAGGTTAACTATCTCTTTAATTTTAAACCTTTGTCTCTGTCTGTCAATACTGTTGTCCACAGATCTTTAAAAGTTCATATGTTTCTCTCTGAAGTTATCAAAGAAACTTATGATAAGGATTAACAATACTGGCAAATGCAATAAAATACAATCTTTTGAACATTGAACTTTATTCTGCTATGTTGATATTTATCTGAATGATGATGTTTAAAGATCTCAGATGCATCCTTAAGAGACACGTCAGCGTGGCTGCTGCAGTCATTCAATTTCACCCCCTGCCATCAGCCACGCATGCTCACAAGCTACTGAAACACTGCATGTGTCATGTAATGTCATCTTGAAGGATTAAGTTCTAAATGGGTTTTTCCATTTCGCCGATAAGCTTCATGCCAAGACCGCGCCTTACTAACTCCTGTTTGTTTAATTTGAGAACAATGAACGTTGTCGTCTCTTGCTCTGCGGGGGTGAGAGAACAGAGTCCAGCAGTCCTCTCTCCCAGACAAACCCATTCTTTTCAGACTCCTGTTAACCCCTGCATTATTTTGCTAAATAAATATAACCAGCCCTCACTTTAAGTTAGTCTCAAGTGCTTTAGTGCATACTTGTTTAGAATAATTAACAGTAGCACATAGTAAGGGGTCTCATGCACCTTTTTTTGGAGGTAAGCAATAGTTCACTTATGTGAGACATGACCAAATAATTTTTTTTTGTGGTTATTGTACAATCGCATTAAGTATTATAAATGGAGGTGTTATATTTACAAGAGTGTTCCAGAGAAGCAAAGTTTGAAATACAAAACAATATTTATGCAACACGCTAATATTTTGGTGGGAGAGTTGCGTTATCAGCTCACTTGGCTCAGAAATCTGAAGGGATTGGGTAGTTTGAATTGCCATGGTGCTTCTGCAGAAAGAGACTAGCAAGTAAAGATGGGATATGCTACTTAGAAAGAAACTAATCACGTGGGCAGAAAGCAGTGCTAAGATGATTATGTTGAGAAGAGCATGTCCTACCTTGGTGAAGCCCAATTGAATGGACTGCCTTTGAACTTGGATAAAACTGATTCATTTAAATGGAACAAAGGCAGACATCAAGATTAACATTAAGACTGCATTAAAATGAGGTTGAGTAATATCATTAGTGTCATCTGGCATCACTCGCTTTACTTAATCCTATCATTGGTCAATCCTGCCTCACCAATCAGACTAAAAAAATCCTATATAATAGAAAAGAGCTACTTTCCCTTCCAGACAATCTGTGCAAACAATAGAGTCATAGACTGTCATTCAGCCATGTTGAGGAACAGGATACAGCATTTGAATTGCATAACCATGTTTTATATCATGTTTTATTGCTACTATAACCACTTAATTTGCTCTTCATTGTAATGCTCATTATTATAAAAAGACAAGAAATGGCTTTGCACATTGATTTCCATGCTTCCATCCCACTCCAATAGCTTTAGAGGATGCAATGTCAAATGTTGTTACATGCAGTCACAAGCCAGATCTATGCTTGTAATTGTTATTTTCTGTTTACATGCTCTACAGTGCTTGTAGCCTTGTCAAAAATGGTTTGTTGGAGATGGCTTATGAGATGTGATGACCTAGTAGTCCAACTGCTTGGGAACTTTCCACCACACGATTTGTATCAATGTCATTGCATATGGAAATTTATAGTGACAAGTTACTTTTTTATGGATGTATAAAGTTAGTTCATCACATAAAATATAAACGTGTTGCACAAACGTTTAAAATCCATAAAATTTCCAAATGCAATTTATCCTAATTCTGAGCAGTTTAAGTAGTTGTTTTATCACTAAAAATATTAAAAAGTTATTTGTTTATTTTGTTTTGCTTTGGTGTGGTTTGGTTTATTTGCTGTTTGTTTTAGTTTGGTAGTTTATTTTGTTTTGTTTTAGTGGTTTGACTTTATGTGCTTTTTGTTCAGTTTTGGTTTTGGTTTGGTTGTATTATTGTATTAATTGTAGATTAATCTAGATTAAAATGGCTCATTTCTGCCGAAGGCATTCAGAATATGTGTTACCCAAATAAACAAATAATGAGAACGGGTTTCTTAAGACAGGTGGGGCATTAGACCAGGGGCTCATCTCCTGTTTTCAAAATGCAACACAAACTGCTTGAGAAAGAGCGAGAACCGTATGGCGTGTATTTCCCTGTCAAATGTCGAGAGCGCATTATTGTAGCTCGAAAGTACATTAATATAATGCGCGAGCGCGAATCTCTCTGCTCGCGCGTGGGAACTCTCAGATACACGTTGCTCTTTCACCTTGATATTTTAGTGCGGATGTGCGCGAGCGCGAATCTCTCTGCTCGCGCGGAATACAATGTGCCCTAGCGCGAATCTCTCTCCTCGGGTGCGGAATATAATGTGCGGAGTGCGAATCTCTCTGCTTCCCGCGCGCGCTCAGATACACGTTGCTCTTGTAAGAATTATCTCTGGGCTCGCTCAGAGAATATGCCTGCACTTAAAACGTGTTCATACACTCTTACTTTAAGCGAAGAGGAGAGATTCGCGATTGCACTGAACACATTTTAAGTGCAGGCATACTCTCTGATCGAGCTCAGAGATAATTCTTACAAGAACAACGTGTATCTGAGCGCGCGCGGGAAGCAGAGAGATTCGCACTCCGCACATTATATTCCGCACCCGAGGAGAGAGATTCGCGCTAGGGCACATTGTATTCCGCGCGAGCAGAGAGATTGGCGCTCGCGCACATCCGCACTAAAATATCAAGGTGAAAGTCATCATAGCTCGCGTAGTATAGACCCAGCTCCCAACCCAACTTGGAGAATAGATTAACGGCGATATTTTTTTTTATCGATAAGAATCTCATGTTAACGCAGCACGTTAACGCCGATAACGGCCCACCACTAATATGTATATATATATTCCTGTTAAACAATTAATCATGATTAATTGCATCCAAAATAAAAGTTTTTGTTTATGTAATATATGTGTGTGTAAATGTATTATGTATATAAAAATAAACACATAAGGTTTATATTATGTGTGTATTTATGCATTTACATGTCTATATTTATATTTATATAATTTATATTACATAATAAATATATTTAATACACCAATATAGCATATTTTTCTTAAATATATACATGCATGTGTATGTGTGTATTTATATATACATAATAAATATACACAGTAAATACACATATATTACAGAAACAAAAACTTTAATTTTGGATGTGATTAATCCAGGGGCGTAGCCATCTTTTCAGAAATGAGGGGGACAGAAATTATATATATATATATATATATATATATATATATATATATATATATATATATATATATATATATATATACATTACAATATAATATAAAACATTACAATAGAACATTTCTGTAATCTATAGCCTACCAGTCAACAGTTTTTGAACAGTAAGATTTTTAATGTTTTTAAAGAAGTCTCTTCTACTCACCAAGCCTGCGTTTATTTGATCCAAAGTACAGCAAAAGTTTTTACTATTTAAAATAACTATTTTCTATTTGAAAATATTTTAAAATGTAATTTATTCATGTGATCAAAGTTGAATGTTCAGCATCATTACTCCAGTCTAGTGTCACATCCTTAAGAAATCAAATCATTCTAATATGCTGATTTGCTGATTATCAATATTTAAAACATGAGTAAATTTTTTTTCAGCATTCTATGATGAATAGAAGGATCCAAAGGTCAGCATTTATGTGAAATAAAAAGCCTTTGCAACATTATACAGTATATCATTCAAAAATATCTTTTTTGGAAAAGAAATTATAGATATGAATACTTTTATTTAGCAAGCTTTAAAATCTCAATAAATAACATTTTGAAATATATTCAAATAGAAAACAGATATTTTAAATAGTCTAGTTAAAATATTTAAGTTTTCTGTTTTGCTGTACTTTGGATAAAATAAATGCAGGCTTGGTGAACAGAAGAGATTTGACTAGTAGTGGATACTATAGGCAACTTTAATTATTCTCTAATTTCTAGCTTTTAATTTGCTTAGAAATCTATAACTGCTTGACAATAACAAATAATATTTTTTTATATATATATACTACAAACACATATTTATCACATTATAAGGCAGAATAGTTTCTATACTGTAATAAATCTGTCACTTAGCACTGTTTTGTTGATATACTGTATTTATCACCTGCTGGAGATGACTTGAAAAACCATATATTGTCGCAATCGTATATTAATGTCTTCGTGTTTCCAAAAGTTTCAGATCTTCTGTCAAAACGAACTGTTTTCATTGTTGCCCATATTAGGAGTTTCCTGATATGACTTTCTGCGCGAGAGCGCGCTCCGGCTTCGAGGATGAATGAAACACCCACTGCAGGAGTGTTTAGCGCTTCTGGGTCCGAATAAAATATCAGGTCATGCGCAGACTATCCTGTCTCTTTGATTTTAAATCTATATTTATTCACACCAGCTCTTGAAAACATCTATGTGAACACATTTGACTGAAAAAGTGCGGGGGACGAATTTCCATGATATTAAAAGTGGGGGGGTAATCCACGTAATCTACGCCACTGGATTAATCAAAATTAATCAGCCCCTCCAGGATTTTGCGATTGCTGAATTTATTGCAAAATCAAGCAAACTATGCAAATTTCGTAAAAGTTTGCACATTTTCGTAATTGCCGCAAATTTCCCGCAGAATTTGGGCTTAAACACGTCCCGTGACTTCATCGCAATGCACATTAAGTCAAAGAAAGTTTGTTTCTAAGTTCCAAAAATAGAATGAACAGCCTGGTGTTCTCATCATGACCGATGTACAAGAGCTACATTGGATAAACGAACCGAAAGTGGAATGGATCCATGCTACTAGTTTGGGCTACACAGCGCAGACCGTTTATCTGCTCGAGCCGGATCCACGGGCTGATCTCGATCACGTGACACTGATATACACAGTGCTGGGAGATAAAGTGTGAAGAAAGTAGTCAAATTCGCCACAGAATCAACATCTCTTTTAAATCTTGTGAGAATCATTCAAATTCAGCGCAAAATTCTGTTAAAGCTACAGATACCAGAACAAAAGCCACTGATGTGGAAACAATTATTTAAAAATAAAAAAGATATTAAATGACCACTAGTAGATGGCTGCAGAGAAGTACTTATAGGCCATTTCCATTCCCTAATATGTATATTTTTGTATTCATTAAATTATATTTAGACATTATGAAGGACAGTAATAAAAGTAAATTTTCTCAGATGTAATATATTTATCACATCTGTAAGACGTCTGCTAAAGATCTGGGAATCATCTGCTGTGTACTCTGATAAACGTCTCAGAAGCAGTTTTACATGCATTCTAATAAATGTCTATTTGACATCTGACAGAAAACATTTTAGAGACGTATTGCAGATGAACAAGCACTATTAAAAATACATCTTGCATATGCAAATGCAAACATTAAATAGACATCTCCGAGATGTACATTAGAGGTGTAAATATTAATCGATTCGTATCGATGCATCGATTATACAGCCGACGATTCAATGCATCGATGCGTCCGCAAGAGTATCGATTAATGTGTTTATTTTGCCGCCCGTCTGTGTTCGGCTGTCTATTTTCAGCATCCGCTCCGACAATGCGTGCGTACAACCTAGGCTACTTCTAAGCTGCTGGTGGCGCTAACCTCATTATTGTCTTCTTCTTCTTCTTCACACCGCTTCACACGCGCGTTACGTTTCATTCACAGTCTATCTATCTATGTTCACACACACATTGAGTCAAGAGCGATGGAACCGTCAGAGCGAGCTGGCAATGAAAGTGAAATGCTACACATTCCAGTCGGCGCCAAGTCATGGGTGTGGAAGTATTTTGGCTTCAGGAAAACCGAAGGAGTAGTGGTAAGAGATGTTGCCGTTTGCAAAGAGAAAGACTGTCAGTGTGAGATAAGATACTGCGGCAATACGTCGAATCTATCCGCACACCTGAAAAGGCGCCATGGTATTGATGGCGAGTGTAAAGAAAGAACACAGGGCCAGGCTTCCACGCCCGCCACATCACTGTCACTGACAACGTTTTTCCCTCCAAAGTTGTCAAGCACTTCAAAAAGAGCAAAAAACATCACCAAAGCCATCGCGTTTTTTATATGCAAAGACATGAGGCCCTATTGCGTTTAGTACAGCAGGGGACATTGAGCGTTCAGAGCGTAGTGTATTGTCTTCTGAGCATGTGGACCAGTTGATTTTCTTGAAGAAAAATCTGTCAAGGAGCACCACTGAGAGTATTGAACTGTAGAACTGTAGTCAGTCTCCTTGTTTTTGGTTGTTTTGCCATTAATGGGCTGTAGGCTTATGTCCTTGACTTTTGTTACTTTTTTTTATTCTTACTGCACTTAAACTGTTTTGAGTAACTGTTCTATTTGCAAGGTCCCTGCTATAGCCCAAGCCATGAGCCATGCTTCTAAATACCTAAATACCTCATTCTTCTAAAATGCAAATGCATTTTTGTTATTTTGTAGTGAATGGGCTGTAGGCTTATGTCCTAGACTTTTGTTACTTTTTGTTATTATTGCACTTTACCTGATTTTGTGGAGTTAACTGTTCTATTTGCAGTTCATCTACTGCAGAGGATGTGTGACCATTACCTCTTAATAAGATACAAATTGTATTTTCAAAATGTAACCAATTTTGTATAAAAGAAACGTGCAGGGTTGATGTACTTGAACTGTAGAGGTCTTTTTTTAACAGTGAATAGGCTAATTGGCCATAGTAGACCTGCACTGTAAGCATTAGACTTTATTATTGTTATTTTGTTCTAATTACAATTTATCTGATTGCACTTTATTGTAACTGTAGATGCAGTTTGTTATATTTGCTGTTCTATTTGCAGTGCATTGAGCACAACTGCTATAGTGTAACATACAGTAATAGAATACTGTCTCAATAAAAGGCACATTATTTATTATTTTTGTTGATTTATTTGAAACTTAATAGATATCATTTAAAAATATCTATTATTGAATCGTATCGAATCGTATCGCAGGGAATTCTGAAGTATCGAAAATAATCGAATCGTTGGCTTAAGAAATCGGTATCGTATCGAATCGTCATGAAGGCTCCGATTTACACCCCTAATGTACATGTGTGATTAGGGTGAGTGCTTTACCGTCAGGTGCTGGTCCCACCTTCAACTTAATGGCACTAGTGCTGGTGTCCTCAAAGGTTAGTCTGGAGCCCTACAGTGGTTCTCGAAGACAGAAAAGTCATAACAGTGTCAGAAGAATGTTGTCTGTGGTATATTTTCACTGAAAAACAATAAGAAATGCCGCAAATATCACTGCAAATTTTGAGAAAAGCCGCAGCAAAATCTGTCAATTTAGGCCGCAAAAACATCAGAAAAAAAGTTCAGCCAAATCTTGGAGTGACTGGTTTTATGTTTGATTTATATATATATATATATATATATATATATATATATATATATATATATATATATATATATATATATATATATATATACAGGGTGCGATTTGTGAAAAAACCAGAGGGGGGGTGTTTTGAAACATTTTAATTCATAAAAATAAATCATGAGAACATGAACTAGATGATGTCATACGCTAATTAGCATATTTATGATGTAAGTGCGTCGTATTGTATTGCCTCCCTGTGCTCACATACTGCAATTTAATCTAGCCATTTAATTAAATTCTCAATAAAACTGTTTTTTATTACTATATTTTAATGTTTCTGTTGTCAGACAACGGAATGAAAATTATAATGACTGAAACACGGTCCATTAATACTACATAACCAGCTCTCAAACGTTAATCTGCACTAATGAAATCAAATACACATACGATAAAGTCAGTGGTTGTGCTGTGACTGATGTCGGCTATACTTGTTTGTAAAATAGAGTTAGAAGACACAAAATTTATTATTATTTTTTTTTTACTGAAAGTGCTGCTCCTCTCTGCGCTCGCTGAACACAGCAGATGCAGTGAGAGAGGCTCACGCTGGGAAAGAGAGACCTCGCTTGTGCTGCAGCACCAGAGAGTCTCAGAGACTAAATAATGATTGCCCAAAAAGTCGCTAGATTTGTCGCTAGTCGCTTTTTTTAAAAAAAAAGTCACTAAATCTAGCGACAAAGATGCCAAGTTAGCAACTCCACTGCCCAGCAGACCCAAGAAGGCCGCATTTTAAAATAAAATTGACTTTAATCAAACCACAGATCCGTGATAAGTTTTGTGATCCGTCTCGCCACTAGTGTAGTAGCACTGATCACTTTGAGGGGGGGATAAATTTATCCCCACCGGGGATAAAAATAATTAAGCAGAGGCAGGGATACATTGACCAGAAAGGGGGAAATCCCACGCATCCCCCCCAGAAAATCGCACCCTGTATATATATGTTTATTCAGACAAAAATACTATATCCTTTTAATATTGGTTATTTTCTGTTTGGTTTTAGAATAATTTTTGATAGTTTTCAGCATACTATAGTGCATTTGAATTGTAAAATTGTAGATGTTATGTATTTTCATTAAAGTATTCTATTTAATAAATTTTTTCAGCATCGTGAACATTCACCTTTAGATATCAGCATTGACATCTGCCATTACAAAACCCATATCAGAGCGCATTAGTCAGGACATGACATAATATATCTACAATTCATCTTTAGCACAGTTCATCACAGTCGTGTTTGTTTGAAAGATCAGTATTGCAACTTTCTACGAATACTAAAGTTCATACATGGCAGATCTAGTCTATTTACTGCTTTCCTTCCGGATGCAGTACAATTAGCGCCTAATTACGAATAGCAGGCATGCTTTGCTCTAAGGGGCTTCTTTATTCATTGGCCTGGTTCCTCTCTAGATACAGCTTGGAAGTATCTGGAGACCCGCTGTTGGCACTGTTATACTGATAATTAGGCCAAGGCACCTGCTGGAGAAGGGTGGACCAGCTGTAGTCAATACTGCGGCCCCCTCCTTCAGTGCAGCTGGAGCTCTTCACCAATAAGCCCATGGAGACTTCAGGCCTGCTGCTTCTTCAACGCTACTGCCTGCTCATCTTCTCTCAGGGCTTTTTGTGTTTCTGGCTTTTAGCACAAAGGAAACATCAAACACAGCAGCCAAAGTATGCTAGTGTTGCCAGTGGCCAGGACATAATTGCTGGACTTCTGTCTCTACTGTCATTCCATCTTTTGTTTTTTGTTTCACTCTTTGCCCTTGTGGTGCAATATAAGCATTCAGGAGGACAGTCTGTTTGCAAACATGCCAGCCCTGGTTTTATAATTTTATCATATTTGTTGTAATATGAGACTGCCACAAGCTATTATAATACAACCAACTGCTACAAAGAAAGTGCAATTATGCAGAAGATACAGAGAAATCTGGGATCAGTTCCCTTATTCTGCATTTACACAAAGGAATATTTAGCCATTGCTTGACCATCAGCTGATAAGACTGGATTGCATGATTCAGTCATCCCAAGCAATTTTATTTGAGTTAACTTTAGTTTAGTTTAGTAAACTAAATATTTTCTTTTCTTTTGTTTTTACTTTTGTTTATTTTTATTTTTATTTTTCGTTTGACTTTTGTTCTGTTTTACTTTCCCATGTTTTGTTTTGTTTTGCTTTGCTTTGCCATGTTTGTTTTATTTTGCTTTGCTTTGCTTTGTTTTGCTTTGCTCCATATTGTTTGAGGGTTCTTTTCAACTGAGAGCTTTCTCCAGCTATTTCAGACCTTCCTGAATAAGACTAAATTACATGAAATGGCTCGTGACCACATCATCATTGACTAAAATGTTTTTTTTCTACACAAGAGCATGTTTCATTTATTCACACTTTAGCTTCTGTTTGTGTGTGAACATATAAGCCTGTATTTTGGTGGGTTTTGCCACCCCAAGGTTATTTGGGATGCTTTGAAGTGAGTCAAACAAAATGTACAGTTGCAGATTTCTATCTTTCTTCAAAAGGCAGGTTGGCTTATCTCATTCCTGCAAACCTGGATTAAGGTTAACATTGGCCTGTGATGCTGCTGGCAAGCTGAATTATTTTCCAAGTATGTGTTTAGCTGTTTTGATGAAGACGTTGGAGATTTAAAATATTCTCAACACACATTTTTTCTTAGATTGACTGAGTAAATATAGCTAATGTAAGCAGTAGTAGAAGGCAAATCAGTTGGAAGCAGGGTGTTTGCAAATTATTGTGTTTCTTCTTTGGAGTAAAAGCCAAAAAAAAACCCCTACATATAGTGTGTTTTTAATAATGCTTTCTTTTTTAAGTGACCCGTCTTCACTGTATAATCATATTATTTGTTATCTGTTGTTCAAATGTTTCCTGCTTATATTTAAATTCAGAACTCCTCCAATGAAACACTAAGGCTGTAATTTAATAAAAGAATATGTTTTTTTTCATTTTAAGCTTTTTCTATGAATACACAGAGCACTTGTGGTCTAAAGCATATCTTCTGTCCTTGAAAGACCCCATTTCTCAAGTATAATTGCTGTTACTATTATATTCTTGCCTGCAGCGAAAGTAGACTGTGTGCTATTTGTTGCGGTTTCAGGCTACGGTTCTCAGCACTGAAGCGGCAATGCATTAAAGAGCCATCAGCTTTCATACTGAAGTCTAATGAGAGGTCTCAACCTTATAAGAGGTTTCAACCCCACAAAAGCGTTAGTCAAGAATTGTTATACTGCATGAATATTATAAAGAACAGTATACCGAAGTGCATGTACGTTATTGTAATGTGTGCATTTTAAATTTGGCTCCTTCTTTCACTCTCATTGGCTTTTTCATGATTATTTAGGTCAATATGAAAAAGTGAAGTGACATTCAGCCAAGTATGGTGACCCATACTCAGAATTTGTGCTCTGCATTTAACCCATCCAAAATGCACACACACAGAGCAGTGAACACACACACACACACTGTGAGCACACACCCGGAGCAGTGGGCAGCCATTTATGCTGCGGCGCCCGGGGAGCAGTTGGGGGTTCGATGCCTTGCTCAAGGGCACCTAAGTCGTGGTATTGAAGGTGGAGAGAGAACTGTACATGCACTCCCCCCACCCACAATTCCTGCCGGCCCAGGACTCGAACTCACAACCTTTCGATTGGGAGTCCAACTCTCTAACCATTAGGCCACGACTTCCCCTGAGGTGGAGAACTGAAACACTATCGATTTAATGAGAAGTTAATTAACATATTATCCCTGATAACTCACACAAACATTCCACAAAGATACTTACTCCAAGCGTCATAGTTGCGATTGGTTTTGAGTCATAGTAGAATATCCCTCCGATTTTGTATTATTTGTTGCAAACTAATCTGGTCATGTTGCAAGTACAACAGAATCAGATATTTCTTCCTTATTTAAAGACTTCTTTTTAAAAGAGTAATTACTTGTTGTGTCATCATCATGTCCTATATTTTGTTATGATGCACCCATACTATAATCAACAGCAATAATGAAAAGCAGCATAATCTATAAGCATCCACTGCCATTTTGTCTTATGGGACCCTAAATCAAGTAGATTAAAGGATTATCTGTCTTGTCAAAGCTTTTTTATTTGTTTATTTTTTTTATTTTTTGCCCTCAACTCTTCATGGGTTCTGTATATAACCATATATGGGTGTTTCTTCAGCTATGGGAATATATATATATATATATATATATATATATATATATATATATATATATATATATATATCGCACACTGCCATTCTACCAAGATTTTTTGATGTTTTTGAACCACCAAGGCTGCATTTATTTGATAAAGTATAAAATAAAAAACAGTAACATTTAAAATTACTTTTCTATTTAAATAGATTTTAAAATTTTATTTATTCCTATGATGGCAAAGCTGTATTTAAAGCATTATTTCTCCAGTCTTCATTCAGTGCCTCATTCTAGTCAGATATCATTCTAATATGCTGATTAGCTGCTCAAGAGACATTACCTTATATTATTAATGCCTATTAATATTAAGTAATGTCTTTTTTCTTAGAAAGAAAATATAATAAATATATAATACAATATTAGAAATTGAAAGTTTAAACGTTTATTTATTTGAAATAACATTTTAAATGAGTGTACAATAACTTTTAATCAGTGCTTTTTTGCTCATTATGGCTCTGAATTTCTTTTAATAAAAAAACTTTTGAAGAATTTTATTTTATTTTGTCTTGAACATTTTCACCACAGAGTCATTTTCAAATAACCTATTGTGTTTAATAGCATTCTGTGATTGAGATTGATAATATTAGAGGCTAACTGGAAATTAAATGATGGAACAATCAAGTATTCTGTTTAAAAACCTAGTTTTTCCTGTTTTCTTTTCTTCACACATTCACAAATATCATATGATGAAGTTTTACAGTTGTAGGTTGATCTTTATAAATATATTTTAAAAAAGCAAAACACAAAAGCTTAAAATTGTTGATAATTTATAAAGATTACTATTTTAATATAGAAAAAAAACAAGATTTGGGTCATAAAAGTGCCTGAAGTTGAAGAAACACCCATCTTACACGATAAATGGCAATTACAGTGCGTTTGCCTTTTCTGACACATTTATGTCCATAAAAACACTGAAGCCATGATACCTTGTTGTCCTAAGGAAAGATTACATTCCAATGCCCTAGTGAGATATTGTTCGTGAGCAATCTGTAATCGTGTCATTAAATGTCCCTGCATCAGAAAAGATGTGTGCATAATGCACCATAGGAAAATTTGCATTGGGTTCACCTTAAAATTATTTGTTTGCATTGGGTTGCTGTGTTGATTTGGCCAGTTTTGCTAAGATATAACTGTGGCTCCATTACATAAAAGATTTTCTTTATTTAGACATATGGGATTAGGTTTTTGGCATTTAAAATAACGTTTGAGATTAAGGCAGCAATATTTCAAAACGTATTTGTAGTACAGTATTTGCTTTGTCAAACACACGTCTGTGAGTGACAGACGGTTTGATGTGTTTGAACAGCAGGGGAGAAATGAAGAGAAAGGACACATATATTTATTTGATCAGTAGTTTATAACATGATATTATATCAAAATTGTAAAAATTAATAAGTAAATAAAATAAAATGTTGTAAACCACATGAAAGTCAATGGGAATTTGAGTAAGTTTTAAGGCCATATTCAAAAATATAAATAAATGTGACTTATGAGACTTGATGGCTTATAATTACTTATATCAGACCTGATGTGATGCATCTTACAGCGCCATATTTAGATTGAGACCTACTCCAAAGGAGTTTTTCAGAGAGTGATGACATAAAATTTTATTTATTTATTGCATACACAAATATTTTTATGATATTTTTCATCTTTTTTTTCTTTCTTATTCATTAATTCATTCATTTGGCAGCATCCATCCCAATTCATCATCTTTAAATGAAAATAAGTGGCCCCTAAATTCCCCCTTATGTTCTGCAAAAGAAAGAATGTCATAAAGGTTTGGAACAATTATATTTTCTAATTTTTGAGTGAACTGTTCCTTTAAGAATATAGAGTTATGCAGTTGTTGTTGACATGGATACACTGAATTTAGATTTCTACGTAGATTTATGATGCGCATGCCCTTGTCAGCCTTACTTAAAGAAAATAGTGTCTGTCTTTGGTAAAAATAATATATCATATTAAGCTTATCAGACACATTGGCCATCTGCCTTTCTCATGTTTGTCTTTGAAACTGCTACTTTCATACTGTCAGTTTTCTTCTGCCCTAATATTATGGGACTAACTGACTTTCCATCAGCATTTAACACTGTCATTTCATCAGTCAAGTGCTTTAAAAATATATAAATTTTGGTCATGTTTGATAATAATTTCACCCCTGTATAGCATGGGTCGTGTTACAAAGCTTTAGATCTCCCCTACGGAAAATGAAACTAATGCACATTCACATTTTGAAACAGGAATGGAGGAGCAGAAAGTGAAAATTTCCATCTGACAGCATGAATAAGTCCCTGACCTGACTTTATGTTTGCGAAATTCTTGCGTTCCTTCACTGCGGAAATGTCTAGTCCAATTGCATCAGTGTCACTGGATTTTTTTCGCTGTCAGTCTGTCAGCAGGCTCACACACACACACGTTACATACAGGAAAGCACTCATTCTCTTTGACTGTCTAAAACCGCCTGGTTTGTTAGGTCAGACACTGTGACACCTGAGATTTTGAAACTGTGTGTCATGCCACACAGTTCAGACTATTGTTTGAGTCTTTGATTTGTGATGGAATGCATATGCTCTTGGTGCATAAAGAAGATCTGTTAATTTGTAAAGACTAAAGTTTCAAATCCAAAGAGATATTCTTTATAAAAGTTAAGACTCATCCATACCCCCCTAAAACGGCTCGTTCTAACACGCTGTCACGCTGTCTGGTCTCTGTTTCCCTGAGTCTCCACTAGTGGTCTCACTTCCCCATAGGCACCTCACCGTACGCACTACAATTCCCACAAAGCCTTGTCCCTTCATCACAGTAATTGCACTCCTGTTAATTGCACTCAGGTGTCTTCACTTGTTAGTCATTATCCTCCCTATATTAACCAGTCCTTTTCTGTTTGTCTGGATGGAGTCCTTTCCTTCCGTCACCCAGTTTCCTCGCATTCCGAGTTTCTAGGTTCTATTCCTGTTTCCGTTCCTGTTCCTATTCCTTTTCCTGTTTATTTGTTTGTTTGTTTGGATGGATTTTTGGTTTTGACCCCTGCTTGTTGATTTCTCTTTGGATTACCCATTAAAACCCTACTGCGATTGGATCTCTTGTCTCCTGCGTTTCTCTGGGTTCCGAACATGTCTATGCCACTATGTGGGAAAATTTGCATAACGCCACCAAGATGTTCACGCAAAGAAAGAAAGCGTACCTTTTATTCTCGCTGTAGTATTATTGTTACCACCACCGCCATGTCATATAGACGTTTTGTCACACGTTTGAGGTATTCGGCCAATCACCATGCACTGGATAGCTGGACAATCAGAGCACACCTTGCTTTTCAGACCGATGAGCCTTGTAAAAATCTATGTGTTTCAGAAGGCGGGCATAGAGGAGAAACAATAATGTGCAGTATGTGGAAAATAATGTGTTTTTTTTTACCTTAAACCGCATAAACATATTTCATTACACCAAATAATGTTATTTTTAGCAGCGTCAAATGACCCCTTTAAGCACTTAAGTACAATAGAAGTGACTCTACGGTACAGTATATGTGCATGCTTACCCATACAATTTTGTGGGAGTGTGTGTCTGTTTATGTCGCATAAGCTCTGGTGTATAACGTACACAGGTGAAGTTGCTTTGTAAGCTCACTCTGTATTATGACAGGTAAAAAGTCTCTTGCAGCAAGTTATAATGAACACTAAGCACTTAACTGAAGCTCAACTACAATTTATTTGTGCCTGTATGGAAACATATTACTCATGCCTGCTTGAAAGTAATTAAAAAAAAAAAAAAACCTGACAGTGACATTAAAATTTTGGCCAAATATAATTGTTTTCATGTTATGCCCAGTAACCAGTAATTTTATTGTATCAGTATATACTGTGCATCCTTAGTTTTTGTGCTGAAATCAAATCAAATTTACTTGAATTCAGAAATATACCACATGCACTACTATTTGAGCACCAAATCAGAATACTGAAGTTTGAGATTACACTTTATTTTAAAGTTTTCTTGGTTTAAGTGTTATTATAGATATACGTACTGAGTAATATTATTTATCTACTTACTATAGGGTTAGGATTAGGGTTTGGTTTAGGGCATGTAACTCTGCATAATTTATTGCTATAATAATAATGTAATATATGTAACAAGTACGTACACCTCAAAATAAAGTGGATCCTTGAATGATTTCTGAAGGATAATGTGACATTGAACCCTGGAGTGCTTGCTACTGAAAAATTCAGCTTTTCCATCACAGGAATAATAACATGTAATTTATATAATTGGGCTTCTGGATTTATTGCAGAATTGTGGTGGGAAAAGTATACAAAGTGAAGCATAAAATGCAACCAGAGAATGCAGTAGATCTTAGGATAACTATTTAGCAGCTGTTTCTTTGCTCTGTAGTGCTTTGTTTCTTTTGGTATTGGAACTGGTAACTGCTAAAGACTTGCTGAGATGTGTGAGTGTGGTCTGTTGTGTGAAGTACAAAAACCAGCTCGTGTTCAAATCTTGATAACAATGAGATTATTGAATATAATTTGTCTTATTATTTATCCTAAATGTTAGTGATTTATCATAAAGTGCAATACTATGTCATGCAATTCTGTCTCGTATGGTTAATTTAACACACCACTGTTTCTTGAAGGATTTTACACATGCTTTTATAAAGATCCTTTCTTGAAGGATCGTCATAGTTCATGATCATAGACGCTTAGCTGATTTATTTGTAATTCTCAGTAAATGTCATTCTTTTCTGTCCTCTAAAGAGACATTTTAGGCAATAAAAGGCTGTAACATTATACCATTACGTCTAGGCTGCGCTGTAAGTGGATGTTAAAATGTGGCAGTTGAATAGGCCACACATGAATGTTTTTCCTTGGTATCCAAACAAGATTTCCTGGAAGAAAAAAAAGAGTAATTTCAAAGATATTTAAGAGAATAATGGACCTTACACAGCATGCCATTTTAATACCTGCTCTTTTCTTTAATGATGATTTAAGTTGTAAAATTAAAAATGCTTACCACCGAATTTGTACTTTGCAGTAAATTGGACATAATTACCTGCACGTAGATGATTAGCGGAAAGGATGTAGGAAGTAGCCCATTTCTCCAGTGACTAAACGCCCAGTTTTGTGTTCATGAAAGTCAGGAGATTTGTATTAACCCTATATATGTTACATGTCCCATGAGAAATACAAATTAAAGGACACTCAGGACAGACACAGTTTTGGAGAAGCAGCAGAAAGACAGATAAGGACAGAAAAAGTGAATGACTATGTATTTCCAACACTTTTTGACCTTTAAATCATCAAATTATACAGGCTAAATAATTTTAGAACTTCAGTTTTGATTTTCTTATCAAAACCGTCTTACCTCAGTAGGGTTAAAAATGACGTTTGTTTAACAAGAAGTGATGCTTATCGATCATAAGAAACATGTTATTTTGCTTTATACAGAAAGAAGCTGCCTTCTGAAGAAGTTGGTGGAAATTTTTTGTGGTAGGGTCCTTTGCCCAAACCAGCTGTCACAATACTTTAAAGGTGATTGCAAGATTTCTGCTGCCTTTTTGAGGTTTCCTGTTGGGGTAGTCAGTTCTGAAGCGTTGCTATGAGCAATCGGCGTACATAGATGCAAACATAAACATGCAGTCTCTAAGGAAACTCGCAGTAAAAACACTGCAGTGCCTTCCACTGGGCAGCACAACAGTTGGGATGGAAACTCTGCAGCTGTTCTTGTGAATCCAACACCATGGTTTTACTGTGTTTTCAAGCACATGCACATTTTTTTTTTTTTAAGCAAATCGCTGTGAAACCTGCAGACTAAATAATGTTCACAATTTTAAAATGTAAAAATATATACTCTTTAGAGATAATATGTATTAAACATTTATGTATTATACAACATATAGTATATTATTTAAAAAAAAATGAATATTTATTTTTACATTTCTGATTTCTATCAACATTTGTTATTATGGAAAATAAAGATTTTTGCAGAAACTTTGAGAAATGTCTGTTTTCAGGACACTTTGATCAATAGAAAGTTCAAAAGAACAGTTTATTTTAAATAGAAATCTTTTGTAACATTCAAAACATCTTCACTGTCACTTTTGATCCATTTAATGCATCCTTGCTGAAGAAAAGTGTTCACTTATTTTTTTTTTTTACTGACTCCGAATCTCTCCAAAAAATCTCTTCACTGTCACTTCAGATAATTTTTTGTGTTGAAAAAAAATTTTTATTTCATGTTTAAGTTGCTTTATTGGCATGACAAATGTGTATATTTCCAAAGCATTTTAAGTATGTGTAAAATACAGATTATAATTATACACAAAGTGATAAAAGACATGATAATGAGTAGTAAATATATATATATATATATATATATATATATCAAAATTTCTCCATGTAGCCCAACCCATCTAACTGTCAGTAAGTAGTAATTTCTATTAAAACTGAAGGAAAACATTTGACAACCTGTTCCTATTTGGGAAGTCGTGGCCTAATGGTTAGAGAGTCGGACTCCCAATCGAAAGGTTGTGAGTTCGAGTCCCGGTCCGGCAGGAATTGTGGGTGGGGGGAGTGCATGTACAGTTCTCTCTCCACCCTCAATACCATGACTTAGGTGCCCTTGAGCAAGGCATCGAACCCCCAACTGCTCCCCGGGCGCCGCAGCATAAATGGCTGCCCACTGCTCCGGGTGTGTGTGTGTGTGTTCACTGCTCTGTGTGTGTGCATTTCGGATGGGTTAAATGCAGAGCACGAATTCTGAGTATGGGTCACCATACTTGGCTGAATGTCACTTCACTTTTCACTTTAATGTTATTTGATTCATGGGAAACATGAAGATGTTCTGTAAATCGAGATCAGGCCTTGTGGTTGCGGTTTGTAACAGGACATGCGGTTTGCTCTGTGTACGTGTGAGTACTCTCTTACCCAGTTCGTTCCCAGTTATAATTTTTATAATTGTGATAGTATTCAAATTTATATGCAGTTATTTTTAATAATCAATTTTAATGTTTGTTTTATAAAAATAGTTAGACTTTTAAGTAAATTGTGTTAGTTTATCTTTTAATTAAGGTTATGAATCAAGAAAAATGAAGTAGGGTTTTAGCCATATACATTCATGATACACTTTGCATGGTTCCTAGTTGTAATATTTAGAATTGTTATAATTATAATAATTAATTTGTATTTATTTTTTATAATTTATTTTAATTATAATAATGGATTTTCTATTTATCCTTTTATAATATTTTTAATACTAATATTTTATTTGTTGTAATAAATGACCTGGAAATTTGGATTTTTACCTTAAATTATTGTCTAGTTTATATTTAAATTGCAGGGCTATGAATCAATAAAAATTTAAGTAGTGAATCTCACAGTTTTATATTATTTCACAGATAATAATAATAAAATAAATAAATAATAATTTATATATATATTTGGGTGAACACACATTTTTTTTATACATCTTTTACTCACTCTAATATTATGAGGTCAGTATTGAGGATATAAAATGCTGACATAAGCAACGTCCAACTCCACACCTGTCAGTAACAGACTGGACATTTGTGTTTTTCAGCTCTCTGTCAGCTCTCGGTCCTGCTGTACCCCATTGACTCAGAGCTGTCATAAACTGCAACTAAAGCTGTGTATCAGACTTGCTACCGTCAAATCGCACATTTGTTTTGTCCATAACACTCAGTGAGACACATTTGGCACCACCTTTTGTGATTGCACAGGCACGCATTGCTTGAAATGAAACAATATTGTGTGTGTTTTAATAAGAGAATGACAGAGGATCAGGAAAGCTGATGATGAGGAGTGCCTGGATAAAGGCTTCATAATCTCAGAAGCTGCATGAGACCCACAGGGCTATTGCTGGGCCGCTGTCACACTTTTTTGACAGCATATTAATAGGGATTTGTGCCCCAGATGTCTGCCACTCCATTCCGCTCAAAAGCCAAACCCTTTTTTCTTGCTTTGTGTGCAAACCTGTCAAGAACTGGTGAATTACTCGGACTGTGGAACTGAGTTCTCATTCTTCGCTTGGAATATTTGTTCAGGCAGCTTGTGCTCATAGTTTGGGAAGGTCATGCATTTGAATGCTTCTCCTTAATATATTGTATTTTTAGTAAACCATACTTTATTTATAATGCATTACTATTGATTTTGGAACATGTAGTGTCAAATAACAGCATATCATTGTTTCATATAGCATCAAGGGATATTACGGTTTTGGAAGAGATCTGATACGCCTTGCTTTGTTTGAATTAATCTGTTCTTTTGGAAAATATGGGAAAGGGTGAAAACATAACACTGCATGCACACTGCAATATTTATCATACAAAATGTTCCTTCATGTATTTCTGATATAAATCTGTCTTCTTTAGTAGAATTTTCCTTGGGTTGACTGTGCCACCTTGTGGCTGGAAAACTTAAATCTTTCCCTTTTTTGTAATGTTGTGAAAAATTGCCAACTGTTGTTTTAAATAATAAACTTTATCAGAAAATATTTACATTAATATTGTTATATAATAAAATGTCATTTTAATAACGATAATAATAATAATAATACACAATTATTATTTATATTTATAATATATAGAGATAATATTGAGAAAATAGATTACTGTTGTTTTATACCATAAACCTGATTAGAAAATATTTACATTTATTTGATATAATATCCTTATAATATAAAATGTTGTTTTAATAGTAATGCCATACAAATAGAATTTTATTTGGTAACACTTTATTTCAAGGTGTTCTTGTTACACGTGTTACATGTACTTACTATTATAATAACAATACATTATATGTAATTTCAAGCAAGTAATCCTAAGCCAAAACCATAATCCTAACCTTAACCATATAGTTAGTACATGTAGTTAATTAATATTACTCAGTGCTTAAATGTATAATGTATAAATGTAACCCTTTATTTAGATTTATTTTAGAGAATATTAAAAATATAAATAAAAAAAAATCAACAAATATAACAGGAAATGTTGGAATTTACTTTGTAACTGTGGTTCATATAATGATCATAAAATGACCATTTTATAATTGTAATGTTTTCAAAATATGATATCTGATCATTTTTATTGTTGTATTTCAGGTATCCTCTTTTCCACACTGGTGTTTGGACCTGCTTGCGGTTTCATCCTGGGATCTGTCTGTACCAACTTTTATGTGGATGCTTTGTTCATCAACACAAGTAAGTTTCAGTTCATCCTCTTTATCTCCAGATACAACACAAACACTCAGTTTACTGCAACAGGAAGCTGCTGCAAGGCATATTGTTTCCCACCAACATGGCTCTTGCATCAATTGAATAATTAAAAGCACTGTCTTCTGTGCTGTATTCTATATTCTGTTTTCAACTGTATTCGGTCTCACTGTCACGATCAATAATCAACGAGAGAATCAAAAAGGACAGAGAATCTTTCAAACTGCCACACTATTGCTGATTCATTATGTTGTCAAAAGTAAATGTGCATCCTTTTCTATTTAAGCGGCTTGGTCATTTCAGCTACATCCATTCCACCTAATATAGCAACAAAATCATTTTGAGTAGAATGAGGCTTACCGAATAGCTCATTGACTCCAGTGACTTTGAACAGCGCGATGGTTTTGATGTCAGATGTCTGTGAATTGCATCATGTAATTTAAATCTTTTTAAATGTCTGCATATGTGAGATATTCATCATTCTGCTACACATTTTTCATGTATTTATCACCCTGTGTTTGCTTTTCTCAGCTAAGCTGAACATCACTCCTGATGACCCCCGCTGGATCGGTGCATGGTGGGGCGGTTTTCTCCTCTGCGGTGTCTTACTCTTCTTCTCAGCCCTCTTCATGTTTGGTTTCCCTCAGTCTCTGCCTGGCAAGGAGGTGGAGGGAGGTCATGAGACTATGCTGCCCTCATCTTTACCCCAGGATTATGAGAAATCCAAGCTCAGCAATGGAGTCTACCAGAACTACCAGCCCAACAGCAACAGTCTTTCCTGCTGCCAGCATCTGCGAGGTCTCTGTGCCAGTATCTGGCTCCAATCACTATACACAGTTACACAACCGCTAAACGCTTCCTTTCACTGAGTCTATGACTTCCAAATCCACTGTGTGATGTTCAGTGTGTTCTTACTGAGATTAGTCTGCTTTAGCTGAATACAGTTACACTTGTCTTTAAAGAATAAGGAGAAATGTTAGACGCAAACACCTGATGTGGGTCTTTTTCTTGATTGTGTGTATGTTAAATTGAAGAGTTGATCTGCTTAAATCTGTTTAAACCTTACCGGACATCTTCCTCTAATCGCAAGTCTAATTATACTTAATGATACTCTGAGGAGGTAATTAGACAATTAGAGTTAAGTTGTACTTATGAGCAGGCTCACATGGAATCTGCACCCGCAGGAGTTTGTAGGAACCACTGAACGTCTACACATCCACATCCACTTATGTTTCAGCATTTAAAACTAAAATCATTAACTGAATATATTATCTGACTTTTTTTTTTTTAGTACTTAGTTATTGTAGTACTTGAACTTAAAAGAAAAGAAAATATATATTTTTAATTCAGTTTGTTCATATACTGGAATAACTCAAATTAAATAAACTAAAACTAAAAAAGACAGACATATAAGACTAAAATGAAACATTTAAAAAATGTAAAAAGTTGCTTTGGCCACTAACTCATATTAAAAGTAGTGCTAAAATTACCGAAACTAAAATTTAAATTAAATAAAGATTAAAAAAAAATAAAGCTAAATAATGATAAAAGCGCATAGCCTAATAAAATGAGTAAAACCTAAATTAAAATATAAATGAAAACTGACTATAAAAAGATAAAAACAGATTATTAATAAAATATTAATAAATGTCATATAAATAACATTATGTTTTGTAAGTGAAGTATATTGTGTAATTTAATTTTGCTTTGTGGTGCTCTCGTGTTTCTTATGAAATATAATGTTCAATTAGACAAAGTGTAGTGTAAGAAATATTTTATTAATAAATCATATAAATCATTTATAAAATGTTATACATTGTTTCTGGTCAAGTACATTTTTTGGTTGATTTTGTTATAAAAATAAAATAAAAAAAGAAAAGCCCTTTGTAGCATTGATGAGAGGGGCTCAAAATTTGATTGATTTGATTAAAAAAATTAAGAAAAAATATTTAGTTTAGAGTAATGTGCAAAAACAAACAAACAAAAAACATTAGTCTCCATCTGGATCTGCTTATTAGAGTCATGGTTTTAAACATGTTTCCAGCCAAACACGAAGAAGCACTTTTTGCGTGCTAACTGTCGCTCTCCAGGTTCATGCTGCCGTTCTTGTTTCTCGTCTGTTTGTCTGTAAATAGAGTAATTGTTATGCTGGAATTGTACTATACTTGTAAAGCTCCAATTTTGTACAACAGCATCCATCAATCATGGAAGATCTGATTACATGCTAGCTAACATGATGCATTACCAGCAAGGAAGCCATGGCAGCACAAGCTAAAGGCAAACGTACAAGACTCTGTGCAGCAATAATGCAGGCAGCGGTTTTGTCCAACTTTTACCATCTGGTGTAAAAGCAGTCTCCGTCGTGATGTTTCAGACACATCTGTCAAATATATCAGTCAAAATGAAGGCTCCTCACAATTTTTCTGCAGCACTTTAGAAAAGAAAGAGGAAATTAGGAGGTGAATGTCTGTTGATTGCATCATAAATCATCTGTTTCTGCATTCAAGTATTACAAGCGTCAATCTTAACTTTAACTGAATGCTATAGACTAGACTAGTCTGTCATTACTCAGTCACTGAACTCTCTGTCTCTCTTCCCATCTCCCTGTCTCTCCACTCTGTCTCTTCCTCTTTCACTCCAGTTATTCCCAAGGTGACCAAGCACCTGCTGTCGAACCCGGTGTTCACATGTATTGTGTTAGCTGCCTGTATGGAGATTGCTGTTGTTGCTGGCTTTGCTGCCTTCCTGGGCAAATATCTGGAGCAGCAGTTCAACCTCACCACAACCTCTGCTAACCAGCTGCTGGGTGTGTATAAACACACACTTAAACACATACAACGAGCTGCAAAAGTCGGTCAGAATCTCTTTTTTCCTGTTCTTTTTTATTGCCGACTTTTAGTAGGAAATGTATTTGTCTTATTTTTCTTATTTTTGCCATTTTTACATTACGATTTAGTTGCAATACAGTTTTGATATTTTATGTAATGCAGTTTTTATTGAAAGTTTAATACAAATTTTCATTGCAAATGATTAGCAAAAAAAATGTTTTCCTACTTTCCTACTTTATCTAATTTTATTTAAAATGCCAATTAATTTGACTATTTTTTCTAATACAAGTTTTATTGCTAATTTTTTACAGAAAATTTTAATTTTCCTTTATTTTTAGTATTATATAATAATAATTTAATAGTACTTTTTCAAAAAATTTTGCGAACAAATCTTTTTAAAAATTCAATAACTAATTATTAGAGAAAAAAGTCTGGTTTGCTTTTTTCATTTTTAATTGCAATTAAAATTGTTTTTACAATTCTTTCTAATACTCTTTCATTATAAATTATAGCAGATGTTCCCCTAGTTTTAGTGTTATTTACTAATGTTTTACAAATTATTTTTTCCCCAAAAAATATTAGCAGTTTGTGTATTTTACTGTATTTTTTCTTATTTAATACAAATTATTAGTAAAAATGTGTTTCCTATTTTTATTATTTTTTCTAATTTAATGTTAATTGTAATTACAATTAATTAAAAAAAATTATTAACAAGAATATCAGTTTTTAGTATTATATTCTAATTGAATATATATATTTTTCTAAATTATTAATCGAAAAACTGTTTTTATAATGTGTATTGTTTTTTTATTCAAAAGCATTTATTTCATTGCAAATTATTACAGGAATGAAATCAAATGAAACTTTTAATGCAATTAAAATTATTATTATTATTATTATTATTTTTACAATTTCTTTCTAATAGTTTCATTGCAAATTGTAGCAGATTTCCCTATATTTTTAATGTTCATTTCTAATGTTTTACAAATTGAATTTTTTTTTTCTCAAAACTATTAGCATTAGTCTATTTTTACTGTATTTTTATTATTATTTTTACTAATTTAAGTCAAATAATTGTTTACATATCACTCACAGAACATGTGCCTAATATGAATGTGTATATTTTGTCCAATTCTTAATTTCATTTCATTCAGTTTTTCTTTGCAAATTTTTTTTTTGTTTGTTTAAACAATTTTTTTGTGAAAAACATTTGGATTCCCAGATTGTCAAGACCTTCTCAGTCTTTTGAAACTCATTTTATCCCAACACGTTTATCTTTGTCTCTTACCCAGTAACAGTATAAATTATAATTTATAATTATAAGATTTGCATTTATTTGTCTAGCAAAAGCTTTCATCCAAAGCGACTTACAAATGAAGAATACACCAAAAGCAATTTATCGACATCTGAAGTGCCGCAATACAAAGAAAAGAACAAAGATAAGAGGGTGTACAGGAACACAGGAAACCAACTCTTGACTTTATGTAACACATCATTCTGTGGATCTTCTCGTCATAAACAGGGATGACGGCCATCCCGTGTGCCTGTCTGGGCATATTCCTGGGAGGTCTGCTGGTGAAGAAGCTGAACCTGTCTGCTCTGGGAGCGATTCAGATGGCCATGCTGGTCAATCTGATCTCCACGGCCTGTTACGTGTCCTTCCTGTTCCTGGGCTGTGACACAGGACCTGTCGCTGGGGTGAACATCGCCTATGGCAACAAGTACGGACGGCTCAGCTGCTTTTTTCTCCTCACAGCCTTGTTATTTTTTGTGCCATTTATAATGTCTTTGCAAAGAAGCTAGAGGATGACAAGTCTACATGCTGAAACCCCTTCATTTATTTTGTTTATGAGCCAGCTTCAGTATTTTATAGATTTCACTGGTTTCAAGGGAACAGGAGAAAAACGATTAGTAATACATCCCAATTTATTTTCCAGGCCCACTTTGAATCTTTGCTTTATAGATCTGCACACATAATGCTTTGGATTTAGATTGATCTGCGTGACTTCTGAAATCTGTTCATTTGCTGATCGTCATTACACCAGTAGGGGGCAAAATTAGTGTATTTTTGTGTTTTGAGCAAGTCATTGAATCACTCAGATTCTTATTATATTTGGATATATGCATTTTTAAACAATTAAAAGTAATTGAATTTGTATATAATTTAATTTTAATACATTTAATTTTTTGATAATATTCTTCTAATACAAATTTTGTTGAAATACCGTAATAGGAAAATTTCTTTTGTATTATTATTCACTTTTGATGTTTTTCTTATTCTTATGTAATTTGTTATATTATTTTAATTTTTTTGTAATTTGATACAAATAATTTTTCTAAATTATTAGCATAAGATTTTTTACACTGTTTTTATAATCATTTTAACTAGTTTGACACATTTTATATTATCATTTGTCCTTTTTAATGCAATACTATTTATTGCATTGCAAAATATTAGCAGACTTTTTTTGTGAAAACAGTTTTAGTGACAAACTAAACGAACTCACATGCCCCTCTTGTTCAGTCGGTCAGCAGATGATTCATTCATTCAGTTTGCTCAAGAACAAGATGTGACTCATGCTCCAATTTGTTCAGACTCAACACACAGACTCATTCAGTATTTGTTCAATGTTTCTGTGTACACCATCACACGCTATTGGATTTTCCCCAAAATGGGACCAATTCCATCCCCAAAAGTCAATTCAATCTGGGCCTGCTCATATCTAAGCTGCTAAACAAACAGGGCTGTGTGTGATACACAAAATGAACTCAATGACTCTCAGTATATATAAATAACTGGCGTCAAACAGGTGAATGTGTGTTTGTGTGTATATAGGACACTGCAAGTAGGCCAGAGACCGGAAGCCCCCTGCATGAGTCATTGTAACTGCTACACTTCATCCGTTAGCCCCGTTTGTGGCTCCAACGGTGTGACCTACTTGTCCTCCTGTTTCGCTGGCTGCACCAGAGTCATCAGAACCAGACTTCCACCTCCTCTCTCTCAGGTCATTACCCATCTCATTTACACAACAACTTTGTCTTTCACTCTTTCTTTCCTCTTCGCTGTCACATATTCTCTGTATGTCTGCTTCTCTGGCTCTCCGCTCATTTTCTGGACAGCTCATGTCCGGCGTGGGTCATTAGAAGCGAAGCCCACGCCGCTTATCAGATATACAGTATGTCTGCCTGCCAGGCATCATAATGGCCACTGCAGTATGGGCCTCTGCACTCACTACCATACAAAGCGAATGGTACAAACTGGAATAGATGAATCCAAGATATAAGTCACAGCCAGTACCATTATCATAATTGAGCACTGGCTCACGATATGAATATACCAACTTTTGGGTTTAATGAGCCTGTTTCTGCCAGGGTTCGAGGGTACATTGACTATAGTGTTCCTGTAGCTCAATTGGTAGAGCATTGCGCTATCAAGCGTAAGGTTGGGGGTTCGATTCCCCGGGAACGCATGATAGGTAAAAATTGATAGCCTGAATGCACTGTAAGTCGCTTTGGATAAAAGCGTCTGCTAAATGCATAAATTTCAAGCACATTCAGACAGACCATAATGACTCGTTTACTTTACACTAGTCCACTCAACACTCATTTAATATCGATATTAAATGTTTTTATTTTTAAATAAGCCCTCGTTTTAATTTAATGGTTGATGGTAGTATATATTAAGTGATTTAAAATCACTTTATCATGCTTACTGTCATATTTGCACATATCAGACAGCAGAATTATTAGCAAATTATTTTATGAGGAGAATATAAATGTTATTTGAGGTAACACTTTATTTTAAGGTGTCCTTGTAACATGTTACATAAACTTACTATTATAATAACAATAACTGATGCATAATTACATGCAAGTAACCCTAAGGCAAACCCTAACCATATAGTAAGTACATGTACTGTAGTTATTTTAATATTAAAATTAATATTACTCTAATAATATAAGTAATATATATAGTAATATATAGTAGTAAAATTAATATTACTCAATACTTAGTAAAGTGTAACCTTATTTGATCTTGTTTTTTACTTTCAGAATATGACAGGGTGCGCGTGTATCTCCACATACGACTCTGCCACGGCTGTGCCAGGGAAATGCCCACGTCCCGGCTGCAAGGAGGCCTTCCTCACCTTCCTGTGTGTGATCTGTGCCTGCAGTATGATTGGAGCCATGGCCCAGACGCCCTCCGTCATCATCCTCATCAGGTGACTCTACCAAACTTATTAAAAACCAGAGCTATGATGATAACTGTGATAGTGTTGTTTATTATAAGCATGCACTGCAGTCTGGTCGTCTGCAGCTATCAGTGATGAAGCTCTTTAATGCAGAAAGAAATCTATTTGGCTGTCAATGTTTTTTATTGTCCATAAGCTGGAACAATGGTTCTGAAAGTCTATCTATCTATCTATCTGTCTGTCTGTCTGTCTGTCTGTCTTTAAATCTGAGGGGACGCGTCATGAATGTGTGTATGGATGAACATGTTTTGTGCTCAATATGTTGACTTGCTTTCTTGCTCTTTTAGAACTGTGAGCCCAGAGCTGAAGTCATACGCTCTTGGAGTCCTTTTTCTGCTTCTGCGACTGTTAGGTGAGATATCACAGCTCAGAACAACCACATTTACCACTCAAACTACATGCTTTCACAGTATATTGTGGAGAGTAATTTGTTTGCCTCAGTGGAATAAGCATTCTACAGAGTCATTTTCCTCGCAATCCAAAGTGCCATAAAACAAGGATAAATGCATTTGCTACGTCTGTTATAGCAAATAGTTTTCTAGCTTTAAAATTAAAGGAATAGCTCATAAATTATTCACCCTTGTGTCTTTCCAAACCTGTAAGAGCTTCGTTCATCTTTGGAGCACAACTAAAGATATTTTTGATGAAATTCACAAGCTTTCTGACCCTGTTTAGACAACAACGCAACAGATAAATTCAAGGCTCAGAATGGTAGTAAGGACACTGTTGAATAAGAAAGAAGAAACTGTTGAATAAAGTCGTTATTTTTGTGTCCTTCGCACACAAAAAGTATTCTCATAGCTTCATGACATTACGGTTGAGCCACTGATGTCACATGGACTATTTTAATGATGTCTTTACTACTTTTCTGGGCCTTTAATGTGGTAGCTGTCTATACAGGGTCAGGGAGCTTTTGAATTTCATCAAAAATATCTTAATTTGTCTTCCGAAGATAAACTAAGGTCTTACAGGTTTGGAACGACATGAGGATGAGTAATAAATGACGGAATTTTCATTTTTGTGTGAACTATCCCATTTAAGCTGTTTGTCCTAATTAAGTAGTTCTCAGCTTGCTTTATTAATCAGAAAATGAAGACTTTCTCCATTCTCTCAATATTGCAAAACAGCTAATATGTGTAGAAGCAGATCAGAATGTCAGTTTTGTCTTTTAAATGCCTTTTTCAGGGTTCATTCCTCCTCCTCTGATATTTGGCACAGGGATCGATTCCACATGCCTTTTCTGGGGCACCGAGTGCGGGGACAAAGGCGCCTGTCTGCTGTACGACAACGTGAGCTACCGGCACCTGTACGTCAGCATGGCCATCGTCCTCAAGGTTGTGGCGTTCCTCCTCTACACAACCACCTGGCAATGCCTGCGCAGAAACTACAAGAAATACATTAAAAACAATGAGGGTTACGTTACACCCACGGAAATGTTCTCGTCCAGCGTGAATCTGGACAGCATCGGGAAGGACAGCAGTCAGAGCCAAGTCAACAGGACTAAATTTATATATAGTCTGGAGGATCACGAGTGGTGTGAAAACATGGAGTCCGTTTTATAGTGGTTTCATGCTAATTCAAGCATCGTTATACTGAAGGACCGTCTCTTATTCCAGGATGTGTCCGACTTTCTTGTAAACTCCTTCAAACTCTTCTACTGGGTCCATCTTGTTTTTACAAGTACTCTCACAGGTGTTTCTCCAGTGCCAGTAAAATGTTGTAGTAGTTAGCTGAAGGCGTCTACTTCAATGCCTGATTTTGTAGCTGGTTTGTTAACTTCACACAGCTGTGCATTAGCTGAAGTCATACACAAAATGACTTTTTTAATAAAAAAAAAAATATATACATATATATATATATATATATATATATATATATATATATATATATATACACACAACTAAGATCAAAAATTTAATTCGTCATCAGTCATCCGGCTGGTTGATGCTGGTTATGTTCTCGACCCCCGCCCCAGTCCGTTATTATTATGGGGATCATTTAGTACATCACAACCAGTTTATTAATACTAATATAACATTCTATTGTATACTACATACTGCAATTTTATACAGTATATATATATATATATATATATATATATATATATGAAAACAATATACATTTTTTCTTGAAACATTCAAAGGGGTGTTTGAGACATGTTTTTTTTTCTAAGTGCTTTTTGCAGCATTTGCTTTCGGCTGTTGTTAATTTATATTGTTTATTAAGGCCAATAATGTCTTAATTTGTAAAGGTTGTTGATACTGTACATTGTAAGCTTCTTTATATATTTGTGCAATAGTGGGAGAGTGTATTTGATTTTGTTTCGTATGGTGAAGACAGATAGCGAATGAGATTTGTAGTTTTATTAATGAATTTAGGAATGCCTCTTTATTCAGATGACAATAATGCCATGTTTGGGACTTTGGGAATATTGTGATCTACAGCGTGACTGACATCAGAGGAGAGGTATTGGGAAAAGGCGTTTTTATTAAATGGCAGAAGACTATTGTCATTTGTGAGTGGTGCTCTCATCTTGCTGTAGAGCAAATAACGTTCTGTTGGTCATACTGGGCCTTGGTATTTATGAGTTGGATGAAGAATTCAATTTTATACAATTATTATGTAACATGTAAAGTGTGTTTCATCTTTGGATTGAGATTAAACGGTTTTATTTCACTTCACTGCAATAAGAAATGGCACTGTGGGTAGAAATAGAGCTGTATACAAAAGACACTTGGATAAAAACTGTTCATGATGAATTTCTGGTTTTACATTATTTGAATTTCCTCTAAAGCTTCATAGAACATCATTCTTGTTTTACAAGCGTCACTGCAGGTAAAAATGTAAGCAGTGTACTTTTCATATCATTTTTTTTTAAATGGCAAAATAACTTTTATTTTATTCTGCAAATAAATTATTTTTCATAAAATCTCAGATTTGTCTCTATGGTTCTTTTTTTTACCTAAAAGTTTAAATAGTTCAAAAAATGTACTCACCCTCAGGCCAACCAAGAAAAAGATGAGTTTATTTGTTCATAAGAACAGATTTAAAAAAAACAACAACAACAAATACATCACTTGCTCAGCAGTGGATCCTCTATAGTGGATGGGTGCCGTCAGAATGAGAGACTAAACAGCTGTTAAAAATGACTAAATTGTATCAATGTCTTATGATGTGTTTTGCAATGAACAAATTCATCATTACATTTTTTAAATTCAAACTGTTACTTCAGGCTAAAATATGAGTCCTGTATGCATAATGTTGATTTTGTTTTCATGAAAAAGTGAATCAGGAGAGAAGTATGCACAGATAAAGCACCAATTACAACTGAAAACCGTTCTAAACCAAGATGTTACTGAACTGTGATGTGGAGGGGGAGGAACTGTCATTATGGATTATGGACTCATATTTTGGCCAAACGCAACAGTAAAATGTGTTAATGATGGGATATGCAGCTTTTCACTTCACTAGATGTTAGCTGACTGGAGACGTGTGGATTGCTGTGATGTTTTTATCAGCTGTTTCGACTCTCATTCTGACGGCACCCATTCACTGCAGAGGATCCTTTGGTGAGCAAGTGATATAATGCTACATTTCTCCAAATCTTTTCATATGAAGAAACAAGCTCAACTACATCTTGGATTGCCTACAGGAGGGTATGTACATTTTCAGCAAATCCTCAATTTTGGCTGAACTATTCTTTAATGAAATAGAATTTAAGATATTTTATCACTAGAGTTTTATGCAGAATCTACTCTGAAATATATATATATATATATATTCCATGTTAATAATCACTAGGATATTTTATTTATTTAATTTTCTTTCATACAGTTCTGTATTCACATCAAAATAAGAATAAGAGGATGTATTATAGTGTAGATGTAAATGGACCCAATTTGGTTATTTATAAAATCTAGGGCAAAATGGAGAGAAGATGACTATAAGCCATTCGACTGCTGGAGTGAGATTTCCACTCTATGGAAAAAGAGATTTCAATCAGAAAGGCATTATTGCATTTGTGTTTGTCTGCTTCTGATAATATATTCCTTGCTTTACCTTCTCCTCTTGAGCTACACCCTGCAGTTCAACCAAGGAGTTATTAAAAGTATGGACACAAAAAGCTTTTTTTTTCATAGAACCTGAAGCTAGTCCTCAAACAAAGAAACTTCTTGGTCTATTGTGGCTATGAAGGTGAAAAGCACATTATTTCACCATGGGCCTTTGAAATTGAACATCTCCAACATCAGAGGCTATACCGCTATTGGGTAAAAAGGCTTTCTTTTGATATCCTTCATAGACACACGCTCTTCACAACAAAAGGTCATATATAAACCTGGCAACCTTAAAAGTTTTTTTATTTATTTAACTGAATGGACACCAAATGTCAGGCTGTTTGGAATCAACATGAAGATTTCTGCAGGAGTATCGGAACTGAAATCCATCTGTTGGATTTATGAGTATTTATCTTCCATCAGTTTTTAACAGTGTCTCTTTAAGTGAGGTGACACATATAATGTGTGTTAATCTGCCCTGGTGTGTAAGAAGATTAAAGTCTTTATTTGATGTGGCTTAGATTCCCTTTTGCAGCCTTGACAAAGAACCAATAGAACTGGAAGGAGAGTATGATGAGAGACTTAAAGTGAAGATACCCATTAACTAATAGGGAAACAGATGCAATGTTTTGTTGTTGTTTTTTTTGTAGTTTGCAGCAATGTTGTTATAGAATAATTGATATACTAGTATAGTTTTTTTATTCAGCTTTTAAACTAGATTTTTTTGTGTGTGTTGTTTTCAGTTTAGAGTTTTATTTTTTATTCGTTTTTTTATGTCTCATATGTTACATATATTTTTAATGCAGCAATAAGACACATTTCTGATGCGAAAACCAACAACAAATGATCAATATTCACTAAATAATGTACTAAATATCCCTGAAAGATTCAAGAGGATATTTATAGCATGATGTCCTATTCATTAGCACCTGCTGAAGACACAAAACATCTGCCAACACTACAAAAGGTTTATTCTTGTTAAAAATATGCTCCATGGAACACACTGTTGTCAAGACTGACATCTCAAATATGTTTTCGGTGCAATACTGTTCAGTTCCCACTTTCATACATCTCAGAGGATCTAAATGCAGGAGGGATGGGGATATGAAGCATTTATGTTCTGCGGTGCAGGGTTATTTATCAGGGTTATTATTATCAGCAAATAGAGAGCTATTTAAACTGATGTGCAGCAATGAAACAGTTGAGAGAGCTAATTCAATTACAGACCATTTCACATACTTAAAGGAGTAGTACACCCCAAAAAATGAAAATTTGCTGAAAATGTACTCACCCTCAGGCCAACCATGTATATGAGTTTGTTTCTTTATCATCACAGATTTGGAGAAATGTAACATTACATCACTTGCTGCATTCACTCTGCAGTGAATGGGTGCCGTTAGTATAAGAGGCCATAAGTAATCCATACAACTTAAGTGAAAAACTGTGTGTTCGTAAGAAACAAATCAATCATTAAGGCGTTATGACTTAAACCATTGCTTCTTGCCAAAATATGAGTCCATAATCCATAATAATGCTCCCTCCAATTATAGGTTGTCATCTCACGTATGTTTTTTTTTTACTTGTAAATGGTGCTTGATCCGTGCATATTTCTGCTCTGATTCAGAAAAGACAGCCTTTTCACTGAAAAAGCAATATTATGTAGACAGAACTTGTATTTTAGCCAGGGCAGAAGCAATGTTAAGTAAAAAGAAAATGTCTTGATGGACTCAGAGTTTTGCTTCACAGTTTGTCAATTATTGGACTGGAGTTGTGTTGCTTATATGTGGAATTGATTGTGATATTTTTATCTCTCATTTTGAGTTTGAAGGATGGCCTAAAGGTAAGTCCATTTTCAGCAAATTTACATTTTTGGGTGAACTATTCCTTTAACTGCTAGTACAGAAGCCTTTGTTGGTATATTACCTGTGAAACTGGAGGGAAAACTCTTAAAAATGAAAAAGTGTTTTTGTTTGGGAATTAAAAGCTTTTACAATATCTACAATGTTTCCCTAAAGACTTTATCTCTAAAGTGTTGTGTATGTGTTTCTCTTCACATTGCATCTGTTTCGCTTTGTTTCACATAATAATCCATCACTGCTAGGGCTATCCCATCAAACTGTGCATAATTAATTTGAGGATACGTTACAAGGCCTAATTTCTCAGGAGACTGAGGTGTTTGTGTGAAAATGCACAGGATATTTTATGTAAATAAGTCAATCCAAAGAGAGTCGGTGTTCTGCTGCAGTGCTTTAACTGAAAAAAAGATGCTGAATTTATGGTTTTGAAAACTATCCTTCAGAACTACTGCTCAAGTTGTCCATAATAATCAAACAACTTAATCATCTTCAGCTGAAGATAAACCCTGCTGTGTCACAAATATAAATCCAAAATATGCCTGACACTCTTCAAATGGCACTAATAATATTTGAGAGAGAAGAGGGAATTAAGGATTGTCAGTTTGCTCTTTGTGTTGTGCATTTTTGATGTTCGGTTCAAAGTAGATGTTGAGAGCAGCTCAAATGCTCAAATACAGACTGAGTTTAGGGAAAAAACAAGGAACTTGATGCTTTGTGGTCATAACCAAAGGATATAAATATATCCTATTTATATGTTATATATACCCCACATATATATCCTATATATCTTTGATTTGACATATATATATATATAAATGTTGAATCCTCAGAATATTCTTTAATTTTAACTTTGTTTGTTTTCCATTAATGTACTAGCAGTTATTTTGTAAGCCTTACAATATATAATTGCATATTGTGCAATTGCAATATCTTTTTCTTTCTTTTTTTTTCACGATACAGTAAAAAGAGATTTTTTTAAATGAAGACAATAGAAAAAGTGTCAGATATCCTCCAAAGCATTTTTCACTTATTCTTTGGACTGTTTCAAAATAACATCTTACATAAAAATTAAATAGCAAAAGTATTTCCCTTCCCTGTGGCTGAGGGTTGAGCAGTGTGTGTGTGTGTGTGTGTGTGTGCGGAGGAAGGAAAAGATTATTTAAAAGCATTACAAAAACCCATTACTTGTCTTCATGAAATCCTTAGAAGCAGGTTGGAAATGAAGCATGGTCATTTTCCATTGGATAACTTGATATACACATTGCACATGCAGAGCTAAATTGTGTCCGGTGCAATGGCACACTGAGCTGATGGAAATATGGGCACTATTTTCTACCTTAAGCTGCAACAGAAGAATTATATTGGCTCAAGGCATTCAAGAACTGCTGTGACTCACTGACATGAAATGTTGCTCATTTATTTGCAAGCAGCTCCACTGACTCTCTGACAGCTTCAGTAGCCTGGTCCAAGTCCAAGATGAAAAAAGGCCTACAAACTACTTGAAATACCCTTTAAGACAGTCATTCTGAATTTGATTTGCTTTTTTTCTCTTATTTCACTTTACTACACTAGTATTGACATTACAAGGAAGGGTTTGCAGTTATACCATAGAACCATTTCGATTCCTGAATACTGGATGCTGACAATGCAGCAGGACAAATTCCCGACAGTAAACCGATGTCCCATTCTATTTCTGACCCTACTTCAAATGGCCAATAATAAAGAACCTTTAGGTATCATTTTCACTGACAGATAGTAGGCTAATTTAACGCTCACACATAAACAAAATGTTATTTAGAAGGTTTTCACAACCCATCATGCATACAGACTCCCTAAAGCAATTGTGAGGACAAATTAAAAATATAGCAGAAAGATGACCCCCTTTTTCCTTTCCTTACTCTTTTCTCCATGGACACCACCATTTCTAGGCCATCTCTTACAGCACGGAGCACACACATGTATCAGAATGATTCAAATAAGATTCCTTCTGATTCTTTTAGAAATTCACTATTGGTTTGTGGGCACAAAACAATATTTTGTGGGCTCATTTGCCCCTATATTAAAAACTTTGACAAAGAAAGAAAATTACAGATCTTATGCCGACGAAATATCAAGTAAAAGGCTTAGCCTAGTTCCCTCAAAAATGAAAATAAGCTTGTGTTTTACTCACCCTCGAAGCATCCTAGGTGTATACGACTATTCTTTCAGACGAATCCAGTCAGAGTTATATAAAAAAATTGTCCGGGCTATTCCAAGCATTATCATTGCAGTCAGCGGGTGTTAGAGTTGAACAGTCCACAAGTCATCAAATAAAGCATGCACATCCTTAATAAAACGTGCCGCACACGGCTCCGGTGGGTGAATAAAGGCCTTCTGTAGTGAATCTATTCGTTTTTGTAAGAAAAATATCCATATTTCAAACATAATAAACGCTTTTCTCTCACTTCATCTATCTGTCAAACACGAAAGCTGTTCCGGTGGATGACGTAGAACGTTGGCATTGTGTGATTAATGACAAACATGGAGAGAAAACAGAAGCTTATTTTCAATTTTGGGTGAATAAACCCTTTAAAGTCCTTGCACACTGAGTCCGAAATTTGTGAATATGTTTTTTTTTTTTTTTTTTCGTATTCGTCATCCTTTTCTATCAAAATGTTTGCTATGGATTAAACTTGAAACCAATTTATTTATTTTTTTATGATGGATGAAAGTTTTGGAGGCAGTGTGTAAATGTGATTGATACAACGTGAGTTCGTATTTATTTTTTTACGTGTAAAAAATTCAGACGGGAATTTGTGCATAGACATTTAGTTTAATGGCAATATGAACGTTATGCAGGAATTCATAAATGATCATGAACAATCAGTTAATAGGCTGAATGTACAGTATAGGACACTTTCAGTTTGCTAGCATTATGTGTATATTCTTCTATTTTATAAAAACAGTATTAGGTTCATCCTAAATATGCATGTGACGATGGTATGGCAATCAATGTATTATGATATTTGAATCATTAAAATATTATAAATGGACTAAAAATCCCAAAGTGCCCCACAATCAGTATTTTGTAATACAAAGTTAAAGTTGCCTACAAGCATATTTTGATAAGTAGTGAGGGTGTAAGACCTGACAGGAAACTGTGATATAAACAGTTCATCTTTCACAGTGCGAGAATCTTCTTCATTTGTAGGTTTAGAAATGATATGCCAGGACTGTCTGAGTGTATTCCTGAGCCTGGAAGATGGTGAAAACTGTCATGCACATTCTTCGTAAGTAACATTTTTGTCAGCTTTTTTTTCCAGTTATGCCTGCTTGGTGCACTCTTAAAAAGACAGCAAATTTTAATACCTCTCATAACATCTGGTGTTGTGAAACACTTGGTGAGTGATCCTGATAACCGGTCAATCTTAGCTTAAAAAACAATTATGCTGCCTAATTGTATAGGCTTTAGGCAAATTAAAGTTTTACTACCTTTCAATTAAATCAGAGACGATCAGAATCAAAGATAAAAGGACTGTTGGCTCTATGTGTGTGTGTGTTGTGGGGTTTAATTGACCAAATGTCCCTACAATGTAGGCAAAACCCCATTAGCACACTGACATTGTGACCTCCAGTAATTACATTTGTTTTCTGACCAGCTGTGACTGCAAGGCGATGAGCAAGAGTATACTAGCTAACATACTGCACTTACTGTTTTTTCCATATACTGTAAATATATGGCAACATCCACAATATTTTTAATGTAAGAGCTGGGGCAGACATTTTTAACTTTAATCGTCAAGGTTTGTCAGCCACTTCCTTTCATTCTAGCTTGTAATGTGCAGCCAGGTTTTCAAAATTTCAGTGAAATTTCACCGGAAAAAAATAAAAATAAATAAAAAATATTGTCAATAGTGTAGTAATGTATAAAGCACAGCTCACGCGGAAGTTTCTTTCAAACTAAGCAGCTTTCTGTTTTTGTGGCAAATCATTGTGATCAACTGAAACCTGCTGTGAAATCTGCGTGAGAAATTTCTCACCCTCAAATTAAACTCAAACTGCAGACTATTATTTCTTTTATATTATTTCTTATAATATAACTTTAATTTAGTTATTGCATTGTAATAATGAACAAACTGTGAGAAAACGGTGTTACTGTTACTGCACTCTGTTATTCTTCTAGTTATTTAGAAAGTGGCTAATGAATCGGAAGTCTCGCACATTAACAGGAAATGGATAAAATGTTGTAGCTATTTACTGCAGTTGCGTAGCTCCGCCCACACGAAAATCTAATTGAACATAATTAAGGCTCCTCGTGCATATTAAACATGATTCCACGATTGTGGATGTTGGGAAATATTTCTAAATAACAGCACAAGTCGGGAAAATAAAAGGACACACGAGAAAGCGCGCAGACGGAGGGAACTGTTCTGATTGGCTGTGATTTGTGATTGATCATGTCGCGTCGTGCAGATGTTTCAGGTTGACTGTGGACAGACAAATGGCTTGTCGCTGTAACCCTGTCGCGTCGCACCTGGTTAGGACAAGGATTTTAGAATTAGATGTCAGAAAATACCGTTAGCTCAATATAAAAACAACAGAAGTCAATGGAAAGTCTTCACTGTAGAGAAACAAACGTCTGTGTCTTTGTCAAATAGAAACAAAGAGAGCAAGATGGAGAGAGGGAATCATATTTCATATTCAATTTCAAATCCACGCCTTCTGTCACTATACCAATTTTAACTGAACGCATAACATTCATATGCGAGTTTATGCACCTTGCAGGCAAAGTTTCAAGGGAACTGCCACCCACCAGATCTTCGAGGAGTAACGGCAGGAGTAAAAAAGAAGAAAGCACGTTCACGTTTGCCTCATCTCTACACTACTTTAGTGGAAGAGGTGGAAGAAGCTGATGGACGTGATGTTTAACGCAGACAACTGCTCGCTAACCTGCACGGCCGGTTAGAATGGTCCGGCTTTGTCGAGGAGACGGAGGAACAGCACATGCATTGCCCTGCGTGAGGAAGCACTGTGAAAGAAGAACCGATTTCTATTGCGCTTATAGTTCAACGCATCTGTAGAACCGCACATATCGCTCCAGTCATGTCTTTTGAATTCCGAATACTGATGTTTGGAATCGGGACAGCCCTGGTTATATTTGTGATTATAGCTGATATATCGGAAGTGGAGGAAGAAATCGCGTAAGTAAATTCGATTAACGTCCAATAAACAATACTGATGAATATATCGCATTCTTGTTTTGGTCTTTGTTTCAACGCACAGTTGCACTCTATTTATGATGTTTATGTTTAGGACATTGTCCTCCGTGCTTTGATTGTCTCAAGAGAGACTTTGTAGATGCCCAAACAATGGACAGTCCATTTAGGACTAGCCTGAGCTTGTGTTTATACCATTACTGCTGTATACATATACAAGAAAATGACAAAGAGCAGTGCATTTTATTCACTTGATTGATTTTTGTTATTTTTTTTATTTTTATTTTGTTGGAAAATCAATCTTAAATTGGAGCTGTGTTTTGAAAAATAACTGGTCTGTAGTTAGTCTAAGCTTTTCAGTTGCTGTCTAAAAAGCAAACCATATTCCAAAAAGCCAGCCTGACCACCCTACTGAGCTGATTTGTTGCTGTTCCAAGATGATTTACCAACTTAATAACCACCTTGGACCAGCTAATAACCGTTTTGGAACCACAAATAACCAGCTTAGACCAATTACAATGTTGTAAAACACAGACTACATTTTAAACTGTGTCTTCCAGCAGGGTTGGTTTGGTCTTTCATCAAACAGGGTAATACTGTGTCTAAGTCAAAAGAGGGAGACAATGTGTTGTCCCAAGGACTATTGTTTGCAAAGCCATATCCTGTGGTTGAGGGTTCTTAAATTTGAGGGAATGGCTTGTTTGATATTACTTAGTTTGTCATTGATAGTTCTGTAGAATCTGGAGGGGATATGTGAGATTTTAAAGCTTTTAAAGTTAATCTTTTATCCATTCATAGTTACTTTCCAGCAGAGTGATAATATTTTGGAACTGGTTTAGCTGAATATTGTTAATATAGTCTCAAACTATTAACGCTTGGCAGGTCTCCAAAACAAGTCCTTCAGACTTTGCTGAGTGTGAAACCCTGTATGAGAGTCATCAGATAAATGCGGCTGACCCTGGTGCTCTGTAACGGATAGCTGTTGGTTTGTGGGTTTTTGTTCTGCTCTTGAGTGTGCTCCGTTTGTGCCCATTCATGGCAAGTGAAAAGACAGTCTGATCTGTGGTTTGTGGCAGCTAGGGGATTACTGTTTGATTTGTGACTTTAAAGTTACAGCCTGGAGACAAAAATGAACCGCTTGCCTTTCCTCAGTTATAATTGAACCCTGTAGCAGAAATCCTCAGGCTTACATAATTGCAAAAATCTCTGGACATACACTTTAAAGCTCTTGAGCGAGAATGTTTCTGTGTAGATGGATTAATTGCAAGAATAATTGCATGCGAAAACAACACTCAAACACAAGTGTATGCTGCCAAGATATGCATATAGGCCTAGTGCTTAATTTTTAAATGGATCATGCCTAGAGTTGCCACATTTGACATTTTATGCAAAGTATTTGGCTTGTTTCTGTAAACCGTGAGATTGTATTTCACATTTCTGCTGCACTGATTACTATTTATCCATTAAGCGTGGAAAGGGAATATTCCATCCCTCATATTTGCTAACCCAAAATATCCCAGAGACAAAATATAATTGTAAAATCCCAATTTGGAAATTTCACACCTCATTTACTAGCTGTCAGAAGGCATTAGTTGATGCTTATGATCTATTTTTTGCTTAAGTTATTGGTGAGATTCATAATTTATTGGAATTTAGAATATAATTCCATATCAAACAAAGGATCTAAGGGGTATATCTCAGAGCAGTTATAAGCGCTTTGAAGCAACACGACTATTAAATCTGCATTTGAAGCTGCTCCCCAGAATTTTAAGAGATCTGTGCTCTGTCTGCTTAATAATGCTCGTAGCCATGACTTTGAGGGAGACATGAAGAACATTACAAAAAGTGGTAGACAAAATAGGACCGATTTGCTCAAGGAGACAATGCTATCCTGTCCTAACTGCTTTGAAGGGGGGCACCCCGCAGGAAGAGGTGGTTTGAACGGCATGATGTCAGTTACCTATTATCCTTGCCATTATTTTCTGAATGGAATAGTTCACCAAAAAAGAAAATTTGCCCACCCACAGGCCACCCAAGGTGTAGATGCATTTGTTTCTTTATCAAAACCGATTTGGAGAAATTTGCCAAAACAACACTTTCTACCAATGGATCCTCTGCAGTGAATGGGTGCCGTCAGAATATGAGTCTAAACAGCTGATGAAAACATCACATTAATCCACAAGACACCAGTCCATCGGTTATCCTGTGATGTGAAAAGTTGCATGCTTAGAATGAACAAATTCAACACATGGTGAGCAAGTGATGCAATGCTAAATTCATCCAAATCTGTTCTACATCTTGAATGGCCTGGGGGTAATTCCTCTAGGCTTTAGTGAAAATTCTGACACTTTATTTTTATGAAATGATTAATCAGTAATAACCATAACCTTGTGTTTGTACCATTAAAATATTCTAAAAGGTTTAGAAGTGGGAGCGCCTTCTATTAAGACCTAAATAAACATCATCATAATTCAATTTCATATATTTTTCCAGTCCAGGGTCTAATTGCCTTTATCTCAATTATCTACTCAGAGAGCATTATTAATGGTTCTATTGCTGGATAATGATGATGAATATTTTATGCCTTCTGCTCTTAGAAACATTGAGGATTCACAGAAGTTTCACTTAAAAAGCTTCGTCCTTCAGTCCAGCAGGTTTGTAATCTGATTTGTTATATCATTTATGATTTATGGTGTTTTCATGAGAACATTCCAATGATGCTTACAAACACGCATTTAAGTCCGTTTCTCAGTGTTATAGACCTTTTTTTCATATTTCAAGAATTCATTAAACATAGCTGCCAGTATTTTTTGAGGTGACAGATGTTGTTATTTGTAGCTGTGTCTAACAGTGATGTTTGGCAGACATGCACATAAACCTGATCTTTTTCCTCCATCAGAAATTCAGTCCTGAATGCTGTTCCTACTTCACTAGTCACCTATAGAAAGAGCAAAGTCTCTGCTTCTCCAATTCCACTGCCAGGCATAAAGAGCAAAACCAGCAATTCATCCTCACCAGAATGGACTTTCAACAGAACCTTGTCTAACCTCATCAGGTACGGCTTGCATTTATTCAGATGCACTCTATGGCACTTCTAAAGAATATGGTTCCCTGTTAATACTTTGTTTTTGAATCCCTTAGCATTCATAAAGTGTGTTGCTGTTTTTCATTCTCCTTCCAGGAAAAACATTTTGAGGTTCCTGGATGCTGAGAGGGACATCTCAATTCTTAAGAGCACCTTTAAACCCGGCGATGTAATTCATTATATATTTGACCGGCAGAGCACCACAAACATCTCAGAGAACCTGTACAACCTTTTGCCGACTGTGTCTCCCATGAAGAACCAGCATTACAAACAATGTGCCATCGTAGGGAACTCTGGGATACTGCTGAATAGCAGCTGTGGCAGAGAGATCGATTCACATGACTTTGTCATCAGGTAAACAACTTTTCTTCTGTTTTGTGTCGTAGCATTCAACAGTTTGTGCTGTTGATGTAACCTTAGCCAGCTCTCATCCTGAATCAAACAATAAATCCACATAAACTAGCTGTAAAGAGCAATGTACTAGAACTAATACTATAAATAAAATACTCTCTTAAAGAAATAATTTGAAACTTCCTTTGATACCAGATTTATTTAAGTGATAACTGTGTTTGTGCCTCTGTGTAAAAAAAAAAAAAAGTGTCATGCAATTGCCACTTTTTCTCATAAATTGGTCTTTATTTCTTGTAACTGTGACTTTGTATCTCACAGTGACTTTTTGTATTGTCACAATTACCTTGTTTTTCTTTTTCTTTTCTTGTTTTTTAACTCTGAGGTGGAAACTTGTTTTTATGAATAACAGGCAGAAAAAAATCTCCGATTCAGAGGTTTCAAGTTCAACATGAGTAGTATTAATACCTCAGAGCGGCGAGGCTGATGTTCATTTATTTTGAAGTGAATTAAAACCTGTTCTGTGATGTGTGTGTCTTTGCAGCTGTAGATTCACATGCTCTGCGTTCAACTTGCTTTAAAGAAATTGGTTGGATTTCAAAAACATTACAATCTGTATGCGACACAATGCACTTTTGAAATAGCTGTCAGTACTACATCCAGCCTTGACTCATACTGTTGGAAGGCTTCCAGAAGGGTGATACATACTGCAATTAGTGACCAGCTGAGCCAATATGACATTTGTATAAGTCATAATAAGCCACATCCCAGGAAACATAATTAGGCTGTCTTCTAAAAGTGACTACAGTTCACTTGCCTGTAAAGTGCTTTGCCTAACAGCCGAAAGCTGTTTGCTTGGAAAAAAAAAAACAATTATTTTAGTGTGCTTCATGTAATATACTAGTGTAATACTGTGAGATTTCCAATCCTAAATGAGTCTTCATCAGCCCAGCTGAGCTCTTAGGACATTAATGTCATTCAGCCCCAGTCCAGGGACATACAGAGCCTCGAAGATTAAGTAATGGAAGAACTTAAATCCCTCCTGTGTGTTTGGCATGGCTTTTCTGCTGGGCAAGGACAAGACTGTGTGGGAGTGTGACCGTGACAGCTAAGCCTCGGCAGTCGGCATGATGCCAGTGTTGAAAGGTTTTCCAGGTATTGTGGCAAGATGATAATGCCAACACTGTGCTCAGTATTTGCTTTAAAGTCACCTCTGTGTGTCTTTATAGAATTTTTTTAAAGTTAAATTATGGGATGAGCTTTAAAAACACTTTCTTAGTCTGTAGGAGTATTCTGTATGTGAGAAGATAGTGCCTATTGTAGTATTAATGTTGTAGTTTATACAAAGATAAATTACTTGCTTTAAAATGAAGCAAGTCTGGAGTGAAGGTCATTTACTCGTTCTTGTTTTTTAGCTGTTTATGCCACTCTGTCTTGATGCTCAGTGGTCCGGCAGGGCTTTTCAGTTTTTCCACTTGAACCCATCTTTCATACACTAGTACACTAAATACATTTCTTAAATACAGAGATAGTATGTTAAAAGCTTATTTTAGTTCATTTTCATGGTGTCCCAAAATAGCACAGTTAAGTATACTTGATTTTAATGATGATTTTAAGTACTTTTAGTATATTAAGGATTACTTTTAGTATATTAAGTACAAAATGAGTGTGCGAAAATAGAGGACTTTAAGTACATTATGGAAGTGTACTTTTTTTTTATATTTCTTTTTTTTTTTCACCAGGGCAGATTGTTCATCCAATTTGAGGCCTTTTAATTAGTGATGCACCAATCATAATTTTTCATGGCTGATGCAGATTTCATTTAAAAAACAAACAAACAAAAAAAAACAGGCAAATTACTCAGTCCCAATACTGGTTGCAGATTATTTTATTTTGTTTTTTTAAAGCTAATTTATCAAAATCAATCAGATACTGTAAGTATGTTTTGTTATTAGTTGAAGTATTTGCTATTAAATGTTTAAATGCGGAGTTTTGTGTGTGTGTGTGTGTGTGTGTGTGTGTGTGAGAGAGAGAGAGACAGGGTCACACAGTGGAGTCAGCTGTCTTAACCGTGGCTTGTGTCCTGCAAACACAAATGAGCATCATCACTGTGTCTGTCACGCTACTCTGTTCCCCTTTCAGGCTTGAACTGATGGTCAAACTAAGGACATTTTTAACTGTTTTTACATTTATTTTTAAAAGATGAAGCTCGCTATTATGGAAAAGGACCTTACATTTCCGACGAGTGCTCGCGGTGTTCGGCCAATCACAATGCATTGGGTCAGCTGGCCAATCGGAGCAGACTTGTTGGCAGGAGAGACTTTGTAGAAAACAATGTGTTTGAGAGAGTTGGGGCATAGAGGACCTATAATAATGTAAAGTAGTGTTGTCACAATACCAAAATTATTGTTTCGATACCGATACCTAGTCAAGAATTGTGATTTCGATACTTTTTCGATACTTTTCCTGAAAAGGGAAAATACATTCTCAAATATCATTGATGTGATTTATTTTAAAACCAGGACAACATTCTAATCATATAACACACTAATAAATGAACATATTGAACAGCAGATATATGAACAGCAGATATATTAAACATTTGAACAAAATATGAAATATCAAAATATTAAAAAAAAAATATGAACAATGACATTCAAGGTAAAGAAAGAATAAATTTAGCAGCATTATCTCAGTTATCATAAGAAACATAAGAGTAATAAATTTATCTTGATTCTGAACTTTGAATAAAAATATGAACAGCGATTATATGAAGCAATGTTTCTGAACTCAGAAGATTAAATGTCAAAAGATAAATAATATCAATTTAAGCAATGGCATTCAAGTAAAAAAAAAAAAAAATTTAGCAGCAAAATCTCAGAAATTGTAACTTATTCTGTCAGTTGTGCAACCTTTTCTTTCAGAGGAGAAAACTCGGCCAGTGAGCTTTAATGAGCATCATCTTTTTCTACCAGTCTTGGACCGGCGGCCACAGTATCACTTGTGCTCGCACATGCAGCAAAGTGATGCGCGGGTCAGGTTTTTTTCCAACCCGCGGGTCCCGCTTTTATTAAATTATTTGGCCCGCCCCAGCCCGCAGATAAAGTAAAAAAAAATTACCCACCCTGACCCGCGCATCGGGGACATCACGGAAGATACGTTGGTACTAGACTCATATTTCTTGTTCACTGAAGTTACTCCCTCCACAGCAGCGCGCTATTAGCAGCGCATGCGCAGCTCGTAAATAGCTCTGTGAACTGTTTCATCCTGTCAAAGAGTTACTCAAGATGTGACGGAGCATGTGATTTGTTGAATGTCGTGAACCCATACGCCCCTTCACTGAACGAGATCGAGAAATCTTCTCATTCGTGAATGAGTTGAATGAACTGATACATCTTGTTCGTGAATGAAATAAATGAGTATACAGGGTCAGTGAGCCAAGCGTTAATGCAGATACGCTCGTTTTCATATTTAGCATACAGAACGTAACTCCACGTTTAATCCCAGCCATCTCGCTGTAGTGCTTTTTTGCTGCGTGTATGAGGAGAAAAAACACAGACGTCCATAGGGAGGCACTGGAAGCGTGCGTTGCACACACCAACATGAAATACGTCTCTTACAAATCTGGAATGCAGTCATTCTTTGAAGTATCGATACTAATAAATTTAGGAATTGTGACGTTTTTAATTTCCGAGAATCGCGATACTTTTGAAGTATCGGTGCACCGTGCAACACTAATGTAAAGTATTTGATGATACTGTTTTTTGAACATTAAAGCATGTCTTGTTACATCAAATACACAAAATAATGAAAAAGCATCATATGACCCCTTTAAAATGAAAACAGAATGGTCGGACTTTATCTTTGTAAAATCATGCTACATAAAATATCTGCCTGAAACAAAAACAACAGAGGGGCTAAAGGAATGCAAATTCACTCATTGACAGCAGGTGGTGCTTATGGAACAGCAGCGATATAGCGTTTCTTTGGTTACAGCTGTAAACAAAACACTGCTGCGCTTATAAACACTGCTTTATAAGAAGGTAAGAGGAGAAGAAATGCAATTGCATCAAAACTGTCAAAACAAATTACAGTTCCCTTCAGTGATACATGTATAACCCCCCACCCCCAATTCTATATTCATATTTTTTCCTGTAATTTTTGAGCTTTGAGAACAGTGAGCTGATATTGCCTGCTCCAGTATTTTCTCCTCTTTGCATCCGATATTCTGACCTCCGTTAACTTCATGTTTAAAATCTAAGGCATGATGTATTTTTCTTTATCACTGTTCCAGAAACTCCCATAAAAAATGTACACATGAAGGGAGTGACAGATTTACTTTTAAAGGTCTGTTCCATTAAATCGGATGTGTTATTACTCAAGCAGTGTTCTGTGAACAGTGCCTTTAAATTACTTGTGAAAACATTCAAATTGTTCCTTCATTGTGACTTGAAATAGTTGTATATTTTTTCACATAGATTTTTAAAGTCTTCATTAAAGCATTATAAGAAAAAACATTATAAACTAAAGGTCTGAGGTGAATCAAAATATTACAAACTTGTATTTGAAGCAAAAAAATCATATAAGGTATACAAGACTGTGTGCTTAACAGGTTTAATAAGGGAAATAACTACAATTCTGTGAATCATTATGAATGAGTCAAATAAAAAAAAGTGAAATAAAATAATTGGATTAAAGATGTTGTGACAAGCAAATCACAAGGAATATGATTAACTCAAAAGAATAAAGGTGAAGTGCAAAAAAAAAAAATCATCTAAAGCACAGGTTTTTTGTTTATCTTTTTTTACTTATTTGAAAAAGCCCCCTAAGGACTGGTAAAATGGAAGGTATTTTTTACTTCCAGAATCCAGCTGTTGCACTCTATAGAGAAATAACAGTAAAAGAAGACCATTTCGTCAGTGCTATCGCACTCCTTTTGGCAACAGCGTAAATGCAACACTTATTTGAAGGATCTGCATTGACACATTTGTGTAAAGTATGTTATGGGTGTAAAGTAGTCTCTTTGAAGCAGACATGCAGAGTGAAATAAACTTCAGATATATTTATAGTTGATAGCTTGTTACCAGAAAACTAAGGCTTGATCATATGTCACCTTGTGAATACACTCATAAGCATTTACATATACAATATGTAAAGAAACTAACTTGAGATAATATTAAGTAGTGCTATGAAACGATTAATCCCGATTAATCGCATCCAGAATAAGTTTTTGTTTACGTAATGTGTGTATTGTGTACATTTATTGTGTATATATAAATACACATTTATTTCAGAAATATTGATATGTACATATTTATATTCATATAATTCATTTTATATATAAATATTTTTTTAATATAAACAACTTATTTTTCTTAAATATATACTTGCATGTGTGTGCATTTATACATAAATATACATAGTATACCCACATATATTATGTAAACAAAAAGTTTTATTTTGATGCCATTAATCATTTGACAGCACTAATATTAAGACTTAACCATATGAATATATGTGTTTCCAAGGTGTAACCTGGCTCCAGTGGAGGAGTATGCGACCGATGTGGGCCTGCGCACCAGTCTGGTGACTATGAATCCTTCTGTGGTGCAGCGTGCTTTTCAGGACCTGAACAGTGAGGAGTGGGTACAGCGCTTCGTCCACAGGCTGCAGAGCCTCAGCGGGAGTGTGCTGTGGATCCCTGCCTTCATGGCTAAAGGAGGAGAGGAGCGAGTGGAGTGGGCCATCCGCCTAATTCTTCTGCATACCGTGAACGTCCGCACAGCCTTCCCCTCCCTGCGTCTGCTCCATGCTGTCAGAGGGTACGTGTCTGTGCATTAAAGGCTACTCAACACTCATGCTCGCTGAAGCAGGTGTATCAGGCCTCTCGCTATTTATAGTTCAAGCATCAATACATTCACATCCTACTCTGCGACCACAGTGTGGGGCTGTTCCTGTAAGTGGACCGAGGCGCAAGTGCATACCATCATTTCAATACCATCTGTATTTTTTCAAAAGGTCTTTGTAAGTTCGCTCAATAAATTCAAGCCCCTCTGGGCTCAGTTGTAGTAGGCTGTCTGTAAATAGCACGCAACCTTTGCCTCTTTCATTGACCTCTGCATATTTTAAGTCTGCTATTCAGCCCCCCTTGGAGCAGAGTGGCTGGAGCCCGCCATCCTTACAATGCACCTAGCCGAGGTTTTTTCTTCGATCCATCTGTGTAACATGGGTTGCTGGGGCCAGAAAAAAGGTCATGCAAGAGACAGCTGTTCAGTGAATGGTGAATTGAGGAAAATATGCCATTACAATATGTTGCAGTTGATCAAATGATTAAAAAGTAGTACTCATTTAAAAATAATATTTGCATACACTACAATAAAAAAAAAAAAAGCTTTACATGGTGAATTCCATTTTTAAAATCTCTCTCTCTCTCTCTCTGTCTCTCTCTATCTCCCTCTCTCTCTCTCTCTATCTCCCTCTCTCTCTCTCTCTCTCTCTCTCTCTCTCTCTCTCTCTGTCTCTCTGTCTCTCTCTCTCTCTCTCTCTCTCTCTCTCTCTCTCTCTCTATATATATATATATATATATATATATATATAGTTATAGTTATAACAGTTTCCACAAAAGCACAGCTGTTTTCAAGGTTGATAATCATGAGAAATCTGTCTTGAGCAATTCAGCATATTAGAAAGATTTCTAAAAGATCATGTGACACTGACAGCTGGAGAAATGGTTGATGGTAATTTAGCTTTGCCATTACAGGAATAAATTACAAATTTAAATATTATGAATATTTAAATATTTTAAAATCCCAAATGAATCAGAAAGCAGAATTCTGTACTCCGACCTGAAGTACAAAGACCAGAGGTAGCTTTAAGTTATGCGATCCTCTTTGTTATCTGAAACTCCTTTCCTCAAAGCCCCCCTTTTTCGTCAACCGTTCTGAATGAATGACACCTCACAGATACACAGAGAGTCCCACTGTGAGGGTTATTCAGGGATGAATGGACTGGAGAGGGTTCAGTGCATCTTTATGGACATTGTTCAATTGTCTGATCTTCTCCTTTTAAACCTGGAAGAGCGGCACAGGTTTGGATGTGGTCGAGTTTAGCATGAGAATATTTTAAAAAGGGGATTTAGCCTAAATTCAGCAGCTGAGTTCAGACTCCTTTTTTAGTAACCTTAGCTGTTAGCACACTTAGGATTTGGATTGGCACTTCTATAAAACCTTATACACCTACTATCCAGGTTTTGGGTGAGTTTTCTTTTTTTTTTTTTGAGAGGAATCACTATTTTTATTCTGTAACGACACAATCAATTCATAAAGTGACAGGAAAGACATTTCTAATGTTACAACAGTTTTTAATTTAAAGTTAATGTTGTTCTTTTGAACTTTAATCAAAACAATTCATTAAAAAAATAAATAAAAAAAAACAGGGAACAGTTTCCACAAAACTCTTAAGAACAAAAAGTTAAATATAAAGAATCGGAACAAAGGTTGTTAGAGCCCCAAATTAGCATATTAGTATGATTTCTGACGTACCATGTGATACTGAAGACTGGACTAATGGCTGCTGAACATTCAATCTTTCTGAAGACTTTATTAAAGGGATAGTTTAAAACAAAAATACTGTCATTAATTACTCACCCACATGTCGTTCCAAATCTGTAAGACTTTGTTCATCTTTGGAACATGTTCAAGGCCCAGAAAGGTTGTAAGGACATCATTAAAAGTCCATGTGACATCAGTGGTTAAGCTGTAATTTTATAATAGAATACTTTTAGTGCTCAAAGAAAACAGAAAACATGATACTCTTCTGAACACACAAAGACGAAGAATTGTTGAATGGAGTCATGTTTCTTTTTTTTTTCTTTGGCAAACAAAGTATTCCTGTAGCTTCATAAAACTGTTGAACTGGTGATGTCACATGGACTATTTTAACAACCTTTCTGGGCCTTGAACGTGCCAGTTGTGTTGCTGTCTATGCAGGGTTAGATAGCTCTCAGATTTCTTAAAATATTTTCTAAAAATATCTTAATTTGTGTTCCAAAGATGAATGGTCTTACGTGTCTTACGTGGTTCAAATGACATGAGTGTGAGTAATTAATGACAGTTTTCATTTTTGGGTGACCTATCCCTTCAATGTAATTGATCTACAAATAGAAAACAGCATAGCATCATAATAATAGTAAGAAAGCATGCACTCGGTCTGATGTCTGTAATCATTAATTTTCTTTCAGATACTGGTTGACCAATCAGGTTCAGATCAAAAGACCCACCACGGGACTCCTGATGTACACCATGGCCACACGCTTTTGTGATGAGATCCACTTGTACGGCTTCTGGCCTTTCGTTAATGATCCTGACGGCAAACCAATCAAGTACCACTACTACGACACGCTAACTTACCACTACACATCCAGTGCCAGTCCACACACCATGCCTTTGGAATTTCGAACTTTAAGTGCTCTTCACAGACAGGGGGCACTGCAGCTGCACACGGGACCCTGTAAACTTCCAACATGAGCGTTTGCAGCCTCATTCCAAATGGTTTCATACACTGGACCGTAGACATAGATTACCTGAATACTTCAGGTAAATTTCTGACCAAATGTGAGAATGCAGTATGAACGGGGGATATTGTTTCTTTCTTTTAAAGTGTTCAACCTTAAGAAGGTTTTTAATCCCTAATATTCTTTTTAATATATATTTAAAAGTCCCTTGCCATTGTTTTATCCCATGTTTTTAAACATGAAAAATAACTTCTTCTTTTTTTTTTTTTTTTTGATTTTATGCCATATTTGGCCACAAGGTGGAAGCATATGAGAGAATAAAATGAGAGGCTCTTTTTGTCTTTAGCCTTTAATCTTTTTGGGACAATTTGTGTGTATATATATATATATAAAAGAAAGCCTAAATTAAGAATGTCATTTATTTGTTGCCTTTTCAGTCTACATGTCTGTTGAGCCCAGAGACAGCATGACTGAATGTAGGACTGTTGTCAGTTTTTACATGTAACATGATATGGTTTAGACTTAGAATTAACATTTTAAATGGTTTAAAAGGGTTTTATCGCTACGTTGCTACATGCGTTCTTCTAGACGATGTTTTGGACAATAATTTAGTGCCTCAAGTAGGAGATGGTGTTATGCTGCATCATGTGACACTTGATCAAGTTGCCTTAGAAAGACAAAGTGAGTATTGTTGTGACTTTTAGCAGGTGTTAAAACTTTAGCATTAATGTGCAGTAATACTTGTGGAACATGTGAACTGCAGCTGTCTGAACACTCTGGTGTTTGCACAGCGAGGCAGCTATCAGAGCGTGTGCAGTCCCACGCTGAGATACTGTAGCCGAATCCAGTACACACCCAGCTGTTCACACACTCCTGTGTACTCAAGGATGGTCGACCGTGAAGGGATGCTCAGTGTGTACACTTTGGAATTTGTTAAAGCCACATAGTAGCGGCGTTTCTGTATCTAAGGGTTTTTTGGGGGGAGTTTTGGATTTCTTTTGTATGTGACACATATTACATGTTTAAGTGAATGTATTGGTGATAACTTATAAGTAAAGAATATACTACTGTTCTCATGTGCCCAGTGTGATATAAGGGTCAATGATATAACACAATGTTTTTTTTATTATTTTTTCCCAGTTTACTCTGTATTTTTTTCTTTTTACATAAACTGTAAAAAATATTTCAACTAATTATTATTTAGTAACTATTTTCACAAATTTTACATTCAGTCCATTTCTGACTTCGAAGTGTTATCTGAATTGTTAGTTTTTAGTTGGCTCAACCGTTACTGAACTATAGTCCATTCAGCTAAAATTTTTTTCATTGGTTAAACATTTAGAAAACTACAGCAAAGGATGTCAATTAAAATGTAACCATTTACTCCATATGTTTTATATGTTACCTCAAATAAGATTTATTATTTGGGCATCATAGGAGATTGCTTGGGAACTAGTTGTTACATATATTTTAATAGTTTAACAAAATGATTAACTGGTGTTTATCAATCACTAAAAACGCATTACTGGACATAAAAGCCTTTATTTAATAACAATCTCCATTTATAACATTTCTCATAAAGACTAAACATACGGTTTAAAAGTTTGGAGTAAGATTTTCAAAAAAATTTCTGAACGTCTCTTATGCCAATGCTACATTTAAATAAATAAAAAATACAGTAAAAGTAATATTGTAAAATATTACCATTTCAATTGTTCTAGTTTAATATAAAATAAAATATAAATTCAGGATTTTTTAAAAATAGAAATATCAACAGAAAAGTAGTCTAAGAAATGTATATTTTTGCTAATGTAAGTTTTTACTTTCACTTTTGGTCAAATTCATGCATTTGTTATTTTTATTATGTATATTAAAAAAAAAAAATAAAGGGATAAAAAAGGAATGGTAGTGTACATTGAAATTTATATTTTTGGGGGCCATAAAGTAAAAACGTAAGAGCAATGCAGAAATAAATAAAAAAAATTTTTTTAGAAAAACTACTTCACAAAATAACTTAATTGCTTTATTCATATTTTTTAAACTTCAAATTTATAAAAAGTAATGTGGTGTGACATCCCAAAAAAAAAAAAAAATGCAAATTTAATCACAGAAAAACCCCTGCAGACCTTTATCAAGGTCAACAAGTATCAGATTAATTTAATTCCGATTTTCATTTGGAATTAGACAAATTAATTTAATATTTTTTACAACAATGCAAGTTTATTTGAGATTGTAAAATGTGATGCGGCTCCCCTAAAAAGTCAAACGTATTGTAAAAACCCATGATATTTGTAGGCAATACTTTTTCCCTTTATAAAATATTTGAATGTCTTTAAATAATTTTGAAGTGGACTTGGTAATCAAGGAACAATATTACTTTTTTATTTAACGGTTACATCATGTCATGACTCTAGACATACAGTAATTTAGCATTTAACTTCTTGAAAATAGACAGAAGAAAAAAAAAACATTTTTAAAGGGTCATTTTATTTTGGACAAACAGATACACACACACAAAAATTAAAATAGCTGAGGGACAAATTTCATTACATTTTCTTTGAGGTCTAATAAAAGGATGTTTTCCTAGAAGTTGTTTGCTAGAGGTTTTCTGGAGGCAGTTAATCAGAATTAGTGAAATGTTTGGGATAGTTTTCTGCATAAACACCAGTCCAGCGAGGAGCTTCTCATGTGTTTTGAATCATGTGATCTGTCGTGTTTTTGACATGGAGCATTCGCTGCACTACATGTTGCTCTTATTATGTCTCCAGTTAAGTTAAAAATAGATAATTGTCTCACCGCAGACGTCAGCAGGCCATCCGACATAATGAACGCATTTATCCGTAAAAGCACCCCTGTGTTTTGAAAAAAATAGAAACGGTCTGTAACCAATATGAGTAAACTTAATTACGCTGCAACTGACTGCAGGTCACAGCTTGGAGGACGTTCGGAAGAGATGTCCACGTTTCTTGCTTTCAGGATGTGTTAATGATTACCACAGTGTCTGGTGTTTGAGGAGAAAGGGGGATCCTTTTGTTTCTGTTTTTACTGAATGACCTGTGTGGTTAGGGACCCTATTAACTTTACACCCAAAATAGCCCAGATGTTTGGGGGCATGAGAGCTTCTTTGTCTTCATTGTATGGTAAAACTGTAACAGGCTGTGTAAAATTCTTTAGATTTAAATGCATATTTTAAATTGGATGCTGGATCTCTGAGCTTAAAATGTCATGCTGTTATACTTTAAAGGAATAGTTCAGCCCCCCCCCCCACCCCCCACAGCTGCTCACCAATGTTTCCTCTGTAGTGAATGGTTGCCATTAGATTGAGAGTCCACACAGCAGATAAAAACATCACAATAATCCACAAGCAATTGGTATTTTGTCCACAAGCGGTGGCTTAAAGTTATAACACCTTAATGATGAATTTGTTTTTTTCTAGCTTTTCATTTCACAAGATGTTAATTGATGATCTGAAGTCATGTGGATTATTCTAATGTTTTTATCAGCTGTTGGAACTCTTATTCTGACGGCACCCATTCACTGCAGAGGATCCATAGGTGTATACAACTGATGTAAACTGATTAAGAAACAGACTTATCTACATCTTAGATGGCCTTATTTGCAGCAATTTTTCATTTGTACACTCTTAAAAATAAAAGTGCTTCACAGTGCCATAGAAGATCCTTTGTTTAAATGTTTCTGTTTCACTAAAAGATTATTTGTGGAGAAAGGAGGTTCTTCGGATTATAAAAAAGGTAAGAAAGAGAGAACCTTTGACTTAATGGTTCTTTGTGGAACCAAAAATAGTTCTTCTTTGGCATCGCTGTGAATAAATTTTTAAGCACCTTTATTTTTAAGAGGGTAGGTGAACGGTTCCTTTAATGAAGTATTATAGAGTTTAAATAAAAAGGAAAACAGAGATGCTACAAAATGGATCCAGTCTGGGAAAAACTAAATCGTTTATGATCTGTGAGCCACACAGCATTTTAGCCTATATTTTCATGTGGCGTGATGTCTTCAAATTTCTGGAAATATGGCGTTTTAAAGCCTTGTGGGTGACCAACGCGTGAGGAGTAGCTGTAGCCATAGAATGACTCAGCTCAGCCAAAGTTTGTTTTAAGATTTTATCACAGGAAAATACTTTTTAAAAAGCCTTTCATGTCAGGCAAAAAGAGTATTTACAATATTCTATGTGGTGCTTCACAACTTATTTTAGAGGGGAACAGCCACAAAGGATGGAAGAACTTGGTGGCTCGTTTAACACCAAAATTCCACATAAAGCCAGATTTGTGTCGTGTGGAACAAAATGTGTCCGCCTTCTGCAAGTAATGAAGTGGCATGCATCCATGTGATTAAGTGAAACATACTCTCTCAGTAAAACTCTCCACACACACACACACACACAACATGATTCTAAGTTCAAAGACACGAACTCAAAGTAATAATTCAAAAACTAAGAGGGCTATTAACATGGATACATTCTAGGTATACACTTCAAAGAAAAAAGGTGCAAAGCTATCACTGTGGCATCTTTGTTCCTTATTTACCTCCAAATTATACATATTAGTACTTTAAAACTACATGTTATTATTACCTTTTGACAGTACCACCTCAATGACAGTTTAGTACTTTTTTCTGAGTGTACACCAATAAAGGAACACCAAATTTGAACCTCGTCTTTTGCATGTATTTGTCTTTTTTTCTTTTTCTTTTTTTGAGTTAGCCAAAGTATTCTGTGGAGCTAAAGCTTGTGAAGTCAGACAATTGAAAAAATTGTTATTCCGTTCTTGAGCTGTTGCAAGTTATTGATTAACACGTATGTGGCAGATTAACACGTATGTGGCATTTGACACACCTTGTTTGAATAATTCTGATGCATTAACATTTGTATTTATTTCATTTAGAAAGTATTTTTATTAATCAAGAACCCCCCCCCAAAAAGTACATTTATGATTTGGTACTCTTCAGAAACAATAATCTACAATTTGCACAGACTTCTTTTTTTTTTTCAGTGTTTAGACTAGCAAGCATGTTGAGACAAAACCAGAAAAAAAGTTAAAGCATGTATTTTAAGACATGTTCAATTATCACAAAATGCCAAAGGAAGAAAAAAAAAAAAACACCCCAGACAAGAAAAAACACTTCATGTTAACAGTGCAGTTTTACAGCCGTCAGCAATAGCTCGCATTTAATACTTGTAACTTCCCATTCCTCTCCATTCAGATTTGTATGAAAAACATAAGGAAGTTGGAAACATTTAGAGTAGAACAGAAGGAGAGAGAATCACATACTTCAGTTTCTAGTCAGACAATAACAGCTACATCATAAACAATTTATAATTCAATAAACATTCTTATTGGCCCTTAGATGTTGAACATAAGTCCTTCACATTAACATCTAGTAGGAGCACCGAGAAGTTTTAAGGAAAAGTCACATATTACAATATATCACTGTAGCTATAAGATATTCTTTCAATGCTGCTCTAAACCTGGGAAATATAATTGAATATTTCTGATATGATAGCTATATATGCATTTAAACCCTTCATGATGTGTGGCACTGCAGTTTTCCACTGTAAAACCCACTAAACTAAAAAAGGAGGTGTGCATATGCGATGCAATAAAAAACAACCCCCAACGTCAGAGCAGCAATACGGCAACAATATTCTCCAAACTCCACACACATCCTCTCTCACACATACATTCAACCCTTATACAGTAAATATGCACAATTAGTGGTTAGTAGATTAATAGTTCTCAAAATATAGGGAGGTTTGAAACATATTACTCTTATTAAATCAAAATATGCCTTTTTCTGTCTAAAAAATATAACTATTTCAGAGGAATAATTTGCATACAGTATTTACAGACAATAGTATATATAATAAAGACAGTTTCAGTATTGGAACATAAAAATCCATTTAACATCGTCAGATTCAGGGAAAAAAAAAATAATAATCTCTGTCCATAACAAATATATCTATATTCATTTCGTTTGAAACTTTGAGCTGATTCAAGCACAGCTAAATCACTTAAAGTAAGCTATGTGTAGAATTTTTTAATCGATAATTAGAATTATTGTCTGGAATTATATTGATTACATTTCAAAGATATGACTCAAAATAGCTTTAGTGTGATATACTCTAACAGAAATCTTCAAGCTGCCTGATACATTCAAGGCCAATGTTGAATATATTATATTGAATTACCTGGAATGTTTTTGGAGCAAAAGGAAAAACATGAAATGTTGTGCAATAATTAAAGCAATAATAAATTTTTGGAGGATTAACTTTAGTGTCTCCCTTTTTTGAAGCAAAAGAACTCCTACTCTTTGATTAACTTTATGTGCTTTCTACAGAAAAGCTTCCATAAAACATCAGATTTCATGCTGGTTTGGAATGTCAAAACATATTAATACATAAACAAAACATTGCTTCTACTGAAGATTCAAGCCGAGCACAATTCCTGTATAGATGTGTTCACACAGAGGTATCCAGGGGGGGTAAAAGCGATCTTCAACAATGACTCGGAGCGCAGAATGTAATTCACCTATGAAAAAGCAAAGAATTTAAATGAGAGGGATAAGAAAACTAACAAAAATATCAAGTTTCTACTTGTCAAACTGGTTTGCCTCACTATCAAACAGCTACATTGCCAATAAAAGCTGATAAACAGGGAGCCATGCCCAGCAAAAAGGAAGCAGTTTCTCAGTCAAAGAACAATTGGACGGAAGGGAGAAGTCAAGTCTTGACGCTCACTAGTCGTCCAAATAACACAACTATTTCCATTGTGACCTGTGAGGTCACACTAAGAACATTCATATAGTCAGTAAACAACTACTGAGTATTAAAACACTGCTCTTTTAAGATTATAATAATGCACCTTGTAAGATATTTGCCCAGCAACACAAAAACAGGAAACATTTACAACTTAAGTCTGTATAAAAACCAAAAATTTCCTGCAGAAAGGTAGCACATAAACACTCTTCTTCAGCAAAATGTTCAAATATGCATTAAGTGCTTAGGGAGGCATTTTCCATTAGCTAATACTTTATTCTAATGAGATGAAAGTCCTTTGACATTTCAGTCTTTGTTCTATTTTTTGGCACCACTTCCTTGTCCCTCGACGTCGCTGCTCTGTTTACTGAAACATATTTAAAATGTGGTGTTAACTGCAGAAAAATATGGAGCTGCACTGCACTACACTACATTTATTGCCGAACATCCGGGAAGAAACGGAATCTTGTTTTCCTGTGAAGAATGAAGGTATTTAACAGGCAGACTTGGAAACAAATCAAATATGATTCAGACCCACATAGCACTAGTTTAGACATTAGTCCCCCTCCCTTCAACTTGTTTTTAAAATATCAATTTTAAAAAGCATCGGAATGCCCCCCATAGACAAAAAGGTTAATAAAGTTAATACACAAGATCTTATGCAATGTTGTAAGCAAATGTTGTGGTGCTCACCTGTACTTGATATCGAACAGGGTCGAGTCGTCGTCTTCGTCATTTTCTTCATTTAAAGGTGCCATCTCCACACGCTCAGCAGGAGTTGTGATGATGTCATACTTTCGCGTTTTTCTGATCTTCTTTGCCGATCTAATCAAACCAGGGATGGAGAGAACAGGCGAGTAAAGTTATGAACTGTATGTTCAATGAATGAGAGTTTTCTTTTTAGTAAAGTAGTGATGGGAAAATCAGATTTCAGTTCCTTAGCTATTAATGATCATTTTAGTAATTTTGAAAAACAAAACAAATGGTCACTCACTTCCCTTCACAGTCTGTTGCCAAATTAGATAATTTTAGAACTAATATAATAAATCATAAATAATAAAATTCTTTAAAAGGTTGTCTATAGTGATAGACTTTTCATATACTTTCTAGATATGACAAATGCAATCCAATAACTTATTCTGCTTTTATATATCATGTCATTTATTTATTTTTATGAAACACCACTTCCACAAAACTCATAATGTATTCAATTACATATCCTGTTGACATTTCAGTTACCGAGTTTCGTTTTAAGCACCACAATGACAAAACACACACTCGATCATTAAGTGTTTTGAATCACTAAAACGAACCGGTTCATAAGAGTCAATATTCGTTTGTTCAGAACTGTTCGTGCTCCGTATGTTTTTACTGTACACAGTGCTGGAAACACTGTCAGAGTATTTTAGTTTCGTTCGTATCTGTTAACGGAAACGAAATCAAAAAATATTTGGACTAGTTCCTAGATAAAGATTCTGAGTCGGTTCTCGGGTTCCTACCATAGACTGTATAAAAACAGCTTCCTACAGGCGAACCATATGCTTCCAAAGCCGTTAGGGGATTAAATCAGGGATAACGTGTCAAAGTTAACAGAGAATCTAGAATGTTCCGAAATAAACGAATTATATATTAGACGAACTGCGACACTAAACAACAGAGACATTTAGCTACCAATGAGTCGAAAATTACGCCATTTTCAATTATGAGCAAGGTGGCATTTTCTTGGAAACAACAATAACAGAATATCTGCACAACCACTCATACCAACAAAATAATAAACCATTTAAATATAGGACAAATATGTTACCTGCATATTTTTATGACAAGGCACGTGATTAGCAAGACTGTTAATACGCAGATGAAAATCGAAATGCTTTTGATGGTAGGAAGATCCCTTAGAATAGTAGAAATACGCGATCCCACCGCTGACTCGGTTTCATTATGTGATGAATTTTCTTCTTGAGGGGGTAATGTTGAGTTGAGCGGCGTCGCTGAGGATGGACGCGTATGTGGCTCTCCGTTCACCTCATGCGCAATCACAACCAGAGCAATAGCCAAAGTATATAGCCACATATTGTTTACCTATTTAAACTGCTTGCTTAATGTCTTGTTTATTGTACAGAGTCCGTACAGAGAAGGTCGGCGTTCTGTAACTCAAAACGTGAACAACAGCTGGCTGGCGAATGGTGCTGGGAAATGATGCTCTGACATCTCAAATATTCCACGGTTCCTCCAGTCGGTCGTCAAACGGGTCCTGTATCTGTCTTCCACCTCGCGTGCTCGGTTTCATTCGATGGTCTGCACTCACACGCAGCTCGGCCCGTTATCCAGGATGTTTTCTTGGGAATGCGAGGCGGCAGGAGGAAATGTGGGTTATCCGCACCCGGAAGAGCTCCGGGAGGGTCCAAGCCGACGAGGAACCAATGCGCATCAGCGTGTGGCACAAACGTGGTGTCATGGAAGAAGAGCGCATGTTGATAGTTGTGGTGTTGAAGTATTGCACTGTTCCTCGAGAGTAGCCTGTAAGACAGATTTACAGCAGACATTTTAATAATTAATTGGTGTCGTTAATTGGTGTTTAATAATTAATTATATGTGTCGTCATTTTATTATAAATTATATACATATTGCAAACCTATCTATCTATCTATCTATCTATCTATCTATCTATCTATCTATCTATCTATCTATCTATCTATCTATCTATCTATCTATCTATCTATCTATCTATCTATCTATCTATCTATCTATCTATCTATCTATCTATCTATCTATCTATCTATCAGCTATCTATCAGCTATCCATCCAAAGGAATAACTCACCTTTAAAAAGGAGCCAAGGATAGATACAGGTGGGTAAAGTTTTTATTTATTTATTATTATTACTATTTCAGCCAATTTGAGTAGTTTATGTGAAGAACACAGCTTATTTTTTTAAAAAAAATCAACGCTATGTAGACTTTACAAAGCAGCTTTTGTTGAAGAATTATTCATTAAAGTACTGTTTAACCGCAACAGAAAACCTGAAACCCTTATCTTATCAGAGAAAATCTCTGTTTCTAAAATAAGAGTGCATTAAATGTACCCTGCAGCACAAAAACAGCCTGCTTAATTTGAGAGTGAGAGAGAGAGAGAGAGAGGGTGGAAAATGGTCATGAAAAAAATAATGAGACGGTTTATATTGAAAAAAAAAAAACATTATATGTAAATAAGTGCATGATTTGACCCCTTAAGGTTATAAGTAAAGGAAATGGGTTATTCTTGGATTCGGCTTTGGCTTTCCTGTGTTCCATACTTGAACAATTAATAACAGAGGAGTCTCAGTTCATATAGCCTACTGAATCAAAATGCATATAATGTGATACTATATTAAATCCATAATATGCATTAAAATCAAACTCATATGAGTGTTTTTTATATTATTAATAATAATAATATTAATTATAATAATAATACTTTTAAAACAAAACAAAAAAAGTTTAATAATAAGCAGACACACATTCCTTGGTGTGTCACACTTCTAAATACATAACTAGTTTTGTAACCGAGGTTGTGATTTTTTGGAGGTGCTGTTGAATTATTCTCAAAGTTGAACACTTCTAAAACAAAGAAAAAGGGAAGTAAATTAAGTGCATAGTTTATATTAGCCACATGATGGCACACTGCACAAATACAATCAGTGGAAACAATTTTTTTTTCATGTTTTAGTTTGGATCCCAAACCAAAAATGTACTGGACAATGGTTGAGAATATGTTTACGCATATGTTATGTATATGTTAATGTCACTATTGTTGAGGATTGTATAATCTTTGAATAATATCAGTTTTAAATGCAAGATATTTAAAAGTATACTTGCAATAGTTCCACTTTAGCTATTCCAAATATTCCAAGATATTTTGTACATTTCCTACCGTAAATATATCAAAACTTAATTTTTATTGTATTGTGATTTTTTTGCACCCTCAGATTCCAGATTTTCAAATAGTTGTATCTTGGTCAAATATTGTCTCATCCTAATAATCCACATACATCAGTGGAAATCTTATTTATTAAAAAGATTTCGAAAAAGTTACACTTAAGACAGTAGTCCAGGGTAACGTGTGTGTGTGTGTGTGTGTGTGTGTGTGTGTGTGTGTGTGTGTATGTGTGTTTGTGTACACAAGTACAGATTTAACATTTATAAGTCAACTCTCAAGCATACATTAAGTCGGAAGAACTGCAACTTTCTTTATAGATCCACAGATTAAAAATATATTCATAAAGCCACAAGAGGGCTCCTAGATATCTGTGCAGCCTATTTTTCAGACCAGCCCATATTTTATTTAACACTTTGTTTTATTCAGTACTACACTAGCATGTGCATCCAAATTTGTGTGCTGATATTAGGGGCCATAATATCACATTATCATTATTTAGAAAAGTACAGACATAATAGCATATTGGCTTCGATGCCACATTCTATTTATATTTGGCTAATTTATATATAATTCTAGTCTTGGTTGTACACAAATAATCAATAGAGTTCAGCTCGGGGCTCTGCCTGCTATGAACAGTCCACCTGGTGCATTTGCAAGTGCCTACACAGTCTATGGTGCCTACGTGGCATGACTTTAGAGAAGAAGGGGGAGGGGAATGATCCAGTTACAGTTGCTTAGTGACCACATGCAGACTAGCTGTTGGAGAAGATAGAAATGAGCCTTTGACGGAGCTAAGCTTCTGCTACTGTAGGCTAAACATCAGCTACTTGTTCATAAATTAAAGGTTATAAATATTAAAACAACTTAATATGTTATTCATAATGCAATAGCATTAATCCAATGTGTCATATTTGGGCTGTTGTTGCAACCTGCACATGAAACCTGTTTTTTTCTTGGTGACTGTTGCATTGATAATGTAATTTATATTAAATGTTACTATAATATAAATGAGTATTAAATTAATATTAAAATAAAATAATCTAATGTTCCGAAAGAATCAAATCTACTGTTTACACTATTTAGATAACGAATTAAAGACTGATTTTTATTTTTTTTTATTAAAGACGTCATAATAGTAACACAAATTCAGATTGAATAATTTTCGCTTAATTAGCCTATAGGTTTAATGAAAAGTGAAGATGTCTGAAATGTACAACTCATGGAATTACTGAATATTAACACTGCGTATTAAATAAAAAATAATAACACTAGTAACATGGCACTCTGGGCACAAATTTCAGTCTTTACAAATCCCTTATTAACAAACATTGACTCTTACAAATGTTAGCATTCAGATGAAACTACAAAATTAAGAAGAGCACAGAGACAACTTTGTTTTTGTACAAATCACATTGTGATGAGATTAGGTTTAGGAGTTTAATACATAGTAAAATATATTTAAAAATTCAATTGCTTTTAATCTATCTATCTATCTATCTATCTATCTATCTATCTATCTATCTATCTATCTATCTATCTATCTATCTATCTATCTATCTATCTATCTATCTATCTATCTATCTATCTATCTATCTATCTATCTATCTATCTATCTATCTAATAGTCATATACATATATAGAAATGACACAGAATGAATGCAGAACGTTTCCTGTGAGGGTTAGGGTTTGGTGTAGGGCCATAGAAAATACGGTCTGTACAGTGTAAAAACCATTACGCCTATGGAGAGTCCCCACAAGGATAGCTGACCAGACGTGTGTGTGTGTGTGTGTGTGTGTGTGTGTGTGTAAAAACAATTTTCAATTAATCAGATATGATCTGTGGTTATCATCATTATAAGAGACTAAAACTACAACATAACACAAATTTTGAAGCTGCTGTTTTTTTTATTATTTTATTACAGGTCTCACATTCTTGCGTTAGCAAAAAAAAGAAAGAGAGAATAAAAATAAATCTTTAAAAATCACTTTTTAATAAGGGTCTGCGATATAACGATCGTGGACGATAAAAATGTCTCCACAATCTGGTTTTGAAGAAATATCGTAGTATTGTGCTACAGCGCACATTCTATAAGCTGTAGTTCTGGCGCCTCTTTCTCAAGATACTGCACAACAACATACATTCACATCAGTGTTAACTCAGCACAGAACACTGCACTTCATTGCAATCATAAAATTACAGGTGCATCTCAATAAATTAGAATGCCATGGAAAAGTTCATTTCGGTAATTCAATTTAAATTGTGAAACATCGTGTATTAAATAAATTCAATGCTCACAGACTGAAGTAGTTTAAGTCTTTGGTTCTTTTAATTGTGATGATTTTGGCTCAAATTTAACAAAAACCCACAAATTCACTTTCAAAAAAAGATGAAAAAAGATGCACAACCAACCGAGAGAACAGCAGCCTTATGAGAATTGTCAAGCAAAATTGATTCAAGAATTTGAGTGAACTTCACAAGGAATGGACTGAGGCTGGGGTCAAGGCATCAAGAGCCACCGCACACAGACGTGTCAAGAAATTTGCTGAACCAAAGACAACGTCAGAGGCGTCTTACCTGGGCTAAGGAGAAGAAGAACTGGACTGTTGCCCAGTGGTCCAAAGTCCTCTTTTCAGATGAGAGCAAGTTTTGTATTTTATTTGGAAACCAAGGTCCTAGAGTCTGGAGGAAGGGTGGAGAAGCTCATAGCCCAAGTTGCTTGAAGACCAGTGTTAAGTTTCCACAGTCTGTGATGATTTGGGGTGCAACGTCATCTGCTGGTGTTGGTCCATTGTGTTTTTTGAAAACCATAGTCTCTGCACCAGTTTAACCAAGAAATTTTGGAGGACTTCATGCTTCTTCTGCTGACCAGATTTTTAACGATGCTGATTTCATTTTCCAGCAAGATTTGGCACCTGCCCACACTGCCAATAGCGCCGAAAGTTGGTTAAATGACCATGGTGTTGGTGTGCTTGACTGGCCAGCAAACTCACCAGACCTGAACCCCATAGAGGATCTATGGGCTATTGTCAAGAGGAAAATGAGAAACGAGAGACCAAAAAATGCAGATGAGCTGAAGGCCACTGTCAAAGAAACCTGGGCTTCCACACCACCTCAGCAGTGCCACAAACTGAACACCTACATGCTACGTTGAATTGAGGCAGTAATTAAAGCAAAGGAGCCCCTGCCAAGTATTGAGTACATGTACAATAAATTAACATACTTTCCAGAAGGCCAACAATTCACTAAACATGTTTTTTTTATTGGTCTTATGAAGTATTCTAATTTGTTGAGATAGTGAATTTGTAGGTTTTTGTTAAATGTGAGCCAAAATCATCACAATTAAAAGAACCAAAGACTTTAACTACTTCAGTCTGTGTGCATTTAATTTATTTAATACACAAGTTTCACGGTTTGAGTTGAATTACTGAAATAAATGAACTTTTCCACTACATTATAATTTATTGAGATGCACCTGTACCTTATTTGCACATGTTTTAAAGCTTCTCTAGTTAAATGTTTCATTCATGTGCTGTTCTGACTTGAGCTTTCTCTGAGCAAGTACCTGAAGCACGCAAACTAAAATGTCTGTTAAACAGCACCTGATTACTGGACCAAGTTATCTTTTGAGCTAATACTGTCAAAGCACACAAGGTTTACTTATAGACTCAGTTGGTTATGTCTAAAATGAAAGTAAACAGTTGAGAGAAAATGGATGCATTCAGCTCTTAAAGGGATAGTACTGAACATGCTGCCGACTGTCATTAACCCTTTAACGTGTACGATCACACCGGTGTGATCAGTCTTGGCTGTTTCCTGAAGCGTACGATCACATCAGTGTGATTAGAACTTTCAGTGCGTCACAACATCAACTGCTGAATTTAAATCCACTTTCGTGCTTTGGCTGACGCAGAGCCAGATCAGACGCGCTGAGCGCAAAATATTCATATGCACAAATATTCAGTGTTTTCAAACATATAATGCTTATTTTAGGTTTCTGATATTTAAATACACATAAGTACTAGCAAAAACATACATTTACATACATTGTAAAATACACGCTGATGTATATGGAAACGGCAATAATGATCCTTACAAATATACAGGTGCTGGTCATATAATTAGAATATCATCAAAAAGTTGATTTATTTCATTAATCCTATTCAAAAAGTGAAACTTGTATATTATATTCATTCATTACACACAGACGGATATATTTCAAATGTTTATTCCTTTTAATTTTGAAGATTATATCTGACAACTAAGGAAAATCCCAAATTCAGTATCTCAGAAAATTAGAATATTACTTCAGACCAATACAAAGAAAGGATTTTTAGAAATCTTGGCCAACTGAAAAGTATGAACATGAAAAGTATGAGCATGTACAGCACTCAATACTTGGTTGGGGCTCCTTTTGCCTGAATTACTGCAGCAATGTGGCATGGCATGGAGTCGATCAGTCTGTGGCACTGCTCAGGTGTTATGAGAGCCCAGGTTGCTCTGATTGTGGCCTTCAGCTCTTCTACATTGTTGGGTCTGGCATATTGCATCTTCCTCTTCACAATACCCCATAGATTTTCTATGGGGTTAAGGTCAGGCGAGTTTGCTGGCCAATTAAGAACAGGGATACCATGGTCCTAAAACCAGGTACTAGTAGCTTTTGTACTGTGTGCAGGTGCCAAGTCCTGTTGGAAAATGAAATCTGCATCTCCATAAAGTTGGTCAGCAGCAGGAAGCATGCTAGTAAAACTTCCTGGTATAGGCTGCGTTGACCTTGAACCTCAGAAAACACAGTGGACCAACACCAGCAGATGACATGGCACCCCAAACCATCACTGACTGTGGAAACTTTACACTGGACCTCAAGCAACGTGGATTTTGTGCCTCTCCTCTCTTCCTTCAGACTCTGGGACTCTGATTTCCAAAGGAAATGCAAAATTTACTTTCATCAGAGAACATAGCTTTGGACCACTCAGCAGCAGTCCAGTCCTTTTTGTCTTTAGACCCTTCTGACGCTGTCTGTTGTTCAAGAGTGGCTTGACACAAGGAATCTGACGGCTGAAACCCATGTCTTGCATACGTCTGTGCGTAGTGGTTCTTGAAGCACTGACTCCAGCTGCAGTCCACTCTTTGTGAATCTCCCCCAGATTTTTGAATGGGTTTTGTTTCACAATCCTCTCCAGGGTGCGGTTATCCCTATTGCTTGTTCACTTTTTTTCTACCACATCTTTTCCTTCCCTTCACCTGTCTATTTATGTGCTTGGACACAGAGCTCTGTGGACAGCCAGCCTCTTTTGCAATGACCTTTTGTGTCTTGCCCTCCTTGTGCAAGGTGTCAATGGTCGTCTTTTGGATCAGTCAGCAGTCTTCCCCATGATTGTTTAGCCTACAGAACTTGACTGAGAGACCATTTAAAGGCCTTTTTCATGTGTTTTGAGTTAATTAGCTGATTAGAGTTTGGCACCAGGAAAAAGTAAAAGCGGTCCATGTGTCATACAGATCTATTTTGGCTGTGTTGTATCACATGACAAGCAGGACGCATCGCCATGGAAACAATAAGGCGGTACATTCTAAAATAACAATCGTCTAAAAAAACTCATGCTGGGGGCTCAGCTAGAATATTTTAAACTCAGATGCGAAAAGGTTAAAAGGGTCATGTGATGCTTTTTGAAAGATCATTATTTTGTGAATTTGGTGTAACTGAATATGTTGACATGCTTTAATGTTAAAAAATTGTGTGACCCTCTCTCTCTCTCTCTCTCTCTCTCTCTCTCTGTCTCTCACACACACACGCAAACAGGGCGCGCAAAACATATTTGAACATACAATAGCGAATACTTCAACTAATCACAAAACATACTTTCAGTGGCTGATTCAGAAGCACCAGATTGTCGTAGCAAAGTCAGAATTACCTCCTCTCCTAAGTTCACGAAACGGTCATCTATAAAATGCTTTGCTGTGCTGTTGTAAGTAATCTTAAATATTCCTAAATGCATCTACTTTCGGAAGGCCAAGTAAAGTGCTTTTGCTTTCGCCTAGAAACACACAGTATCTCTCTGACACGGCTGCTTCAGCACTAACTGCGGTTTCTGAAACCACGCCTTTTTTCTTTTCGTGAACATTTGGGCGGCATTACACAAATATTTCCACATAGTGACATATACATGTGGGGGCGTGTTTGAATGAGCCGTTTTAGGGGGCATGGCAGAGTCTTAACTTTGATAAAGAATATCTCTTTGGTTTTGAGACTTTAGTCTTTGCAACTTTATAGATCTTCTTTATGCACCAAGATCTTATAACACTCCAAAGAGAAAGGAAAAATTTTAATCGTATCATATGACCCCTTTAAAGGGATAGTTCACTCTAAAATGTAATTTCTGTCATTTTTTACTCACATGTTGTCCCAAACCTATAGCTATTAATTTCTTTCTTGTGCTGAACACAAAAGAAGATATTTTGAAGAATGTGGGTAACCAAACAGTAGCTGGTCCACATTGACTTTGATAGTATAGGAAAAAAAATACTATGGAAGTCACTGTGGACTAGCAACTGTTTGGTTTTCCACATTCTTCAAAACAACTTTTGAGTGAGTAAATGATGGTATAAAAATAAAACACTATGACAGAATTGACCGACAGATGACAGAATTTTTATTTTTGGGTGAAATATTGCTTTAATGTTAATAAAACAACAAAACACTAAGAGAAAAATCACTCACTACTTTTGACTGAAAAACTTTAATAGATATGCTTTAATTCGGTTGCTAAGCGATGACGTAAGAAGCGCTGTTACCTGGTCCAAGCCTCAACTCGCTTCACTTGAGAATACAACCTCAGCAGCCGTTTATGAGCACTGTTTATTCATATTAATAATTTAAGCTAAACGCTTTCAAACTTACGGTATACACTACAGTGTCCATGCTCACAGCGGCCCAAACACAAATAATTTTTATATATATTTTTTTATATTTATATTTTCATTGTCTGCCTATCTGGGACTTTGGAATGGAGTTAAAGGTTAAGATTATAACTTTTTCGCTAGTATTCTATCACATTGTGAGTTTATATTAGCACCTTTTGTTGTTTTCTCGTGGTAACTGATAGAGCGTTTGGGCACGGAAGCATTGCTATGTGACGTCAGACTTAACAAGCGAATAGGGCTTGGGCGCCACATTGCATTCTGGGATGTGGCGGCCATGTTGACTGCCTCGCAAATTTAAACATACAGCAAGTCGAACAAGAAGAAGAAGAGTTGGGAGAAAGAAAAAAGATGGTAAAATCATGAAAAGGTTGTGGGATTTATAGGGATACGCTAAATAGGGATGCCAGAGACCAGTATGTGGACAAAATCGGCACTATTAATGGTTTGGATCAATATGAAGTTCCCAACAAATAGTGGAGCACCGACGACAATGACGACTTGCCGCACTTTTGCATTACAGATATTTTCTGCTACCTTGTTTGTTTTGTGAGCGCCTACACTTCAGAATAGTTCCGAAGCTACAAGTCATTAGAGTCTAATGTACAGTTCACAAATGGATGGGTTCAGGAGATGCAGATCATAAAGCCAGTATCAGTATACAGTAATCCGACAAAGGTGAGCTACACCTAGCTTCTAGTTTAGTAACTGTTAGTGCTAACAACCACTCACACATGTACTGTTAACTATGTGTTTCTAAAGTGTAGTTAGTAGCTGTCAACCCTCCCATTTTTTTCCGGGGTTCTCACGTATATGAGCTCTTTTCCCGCTGTCTTCCAGTTTTAGTATTTTCCTGTAATATATCCCGTTAGCCCCTCCGTCAGACCTGTCAAGTCTCTGTGCTGTTGTCCTGTTGCTACCCCCTTGCCCTTCCAGCGAAACAGACGTTTTCAAAGCTTACTTGAAAGCAACCTTAGCATGATGTTGGTCTTTTTAAGATAGCGTGGTTGTTGTGAGAGCACGATTTCACGACAATCTGTATGCAAAGTCACGTTAGACCTAGCTTCACAACTTGCTTAACGTTTAATGCAGCAGTTTTGTAGTACGAAATTTTGCTGTCAGCAGAGGGATAGCAACAGAAAGATGAATGTTAAAATTTTCCCGTATTTTGGATGAGTAACCTGGGAAATTTCCCTTTTTTTTTAAATGTTCAATGTTGAGAGGGAGTACGTATAAACACTGTGCAGTAGTCAGAGTAGCAGTAAAGGAGGCCATCAACATGGTGCCACGCGAAGTAATGACGTCACGACGTCAAGCCCTAATGGAATCAATCTATATTCGCTAGTGTTTTCTTCAATTTCTTGAATTCTCCTGCTAAATACAGTTGTACCTAAAAATAAAATGCTGTATGTTTTATTTTTATATTATTCGTATATTATGGGTATTTGTAATGTATCTTTGTTCTTATTTTTTAATTACAAAGATAAAATAACAACAAAGATTTTTATCTCCCATTTAGCCTAAATATCAGTCATTATTTACCAAAGGCTATGTCTTTATAATAAGGAAATTTTTGGCTGCTCGGACAGCTTACACATAAATTTACATTAAAACCAACATGACAGAGAATCGTGATAAAACCGAGAATCGTAATATTTCTGGAAAAAAAGAAAGAAAATCATGATATTATTCTTTTTTCCATATCTTCCACCACTTCTTTTGAGGTCTGTGTTATTTCTCTTCTGATCCCTTCAAGTAGCTAACCACAAATGCAAATCAAATTTGGATTTGTGTAAATCAAAAACAAAAGAAATGTACAATCAGAAAACATGGTACCAAAAATGCAAATTCTCTGTTTGGTTTTAGAACTAGACTCGGCAGCTCTTTATCTTTTGTATTATTATATAAATGTCAAAAAATAACCATGGTTTTATTATAGTAAAACTGTAGTAACCCATGGTTTTTTGGCATGTTGACTAACATTTGTAAAACCACAGATTTACAAATACCATGGTTAAACTACGGTTAATATAGCACAACCATGGTTAATTTGTGGTTACCATGGTTAAACTATAGTAACCATGGTTTTTTGGTTTTATTTGTAGTAAAACCATGGTTAATTTTCGTAAGGGTTTATATAAGTGGTACGGAAATAAGTGGTGTTTGGTAACGCTTTGTTGTTGTATCGTCGGCATTTGTGGTTAAATTAAACTAAAGTGTTGTCAAAAAGTACTTTTTTTTTTACAGTCACTGAAATCAAAACGCTAGTTTAAGGATACAAGTATGGGTGTTGCGTTTCTTCTACCCAGAATGCTGCAGTGAGAGGAAGTGGTCTCTGCTTACGCTGAAGCTCAGGGCTGTCCACCCGATCAGTATAACAGCGCAGGCACAGGACGAGGAGCGCAGACGGGAGAGAACAGACGGCGGAGATGGAGAAGATGGCGATGCGGGGCGCTCTGCGCGACAAGACCTCATTAAAACAAAGAATATTAACGACGAAAAGGGCGTCGACCCGTTCAGATGAAAGAGCAGATCACAACGGTGTGAATATGGTAAGATTTCATTATAGATTCTAACTTCTTGACGTGTTTGAGCGAGTGCTACAGACGCACCAATATGGTGGAAAAGGAGAAGGTTCGACGAGGTGTTGTAAAATGGCCATGATGGGGCCATTGCCAAGTACTGAAAAATTGATTTACTTCGATTTAATCGACGAATTTATGGCAAAAACAACGCGAAAATGTTAGGAAAACAGTGTATGGATATGTAACAGGAAAACTGTGAAGATTTCAACTGGCGGCAACGAAGAGAAACAAGGATTTAACTGTCTACGCATTTAAAATTCGCTTTGTCCTTGAGAGGACATAATGTCCTTGTAACACTGAAAGCGGAAAAAATATACATTCAATTGAAACATTGTTGTAATAATGCAATTTTGGACGTTCCATTTCCATTATCAACATTTTGAGTGTCTTTTGTTGATTTCAAATGTTTTCTTTGAATAAACAGATTTATTAAACATTTTAATGCATTTGTTGTGTGTTAATTACTGAAAAATATTTCCTTTTTTTCCTGATGTACATTGTTTTGAACTTCTTAAGAAAACATTGTGAATATGTCAACTTACCATAGGATTTAGCACGTAAATTTTATGTTTTACTTAAAATAAAGATGCTATTGTTATCTGCATAAAATGTATTTGTTAAACATTTGTTCATTTTATGGTTCTTTTCTACTTGGTAATGAACTTAAATAAAGGTATCCACTTGTATTTTGAAAAACATTTATGCTGTATTTTTCAATGTTAAAAAAACAGGGTGTTGCCTTTTAACCCATTGTGGGTTAAATATATATCTGGGTTATATATATATATATATATATATTAAATTTACAAACTTCTTTCTTAATTTCTGTTTTTCCTTTTTGGTCAGATATTTATGTGAAGTACATTTGTTCCTGATTAGTTCTGTTTTAAAGTATTAAATGTCTTAAAATTGTGCAAAAATGATTGATCAGTATATAAAGTCAAATTTAAATCTGGAATTTCTTTTTCCCTCTGGTTGATGCCACAATATCATAGAAACATAACATAGAAAGTAATGTTCTTTAGTATGTCTTTATTTAAAGTGCAAAATGTTAACTTTGAAGTATTATGTGGTCTTTGCTAAATATGTATATAGAATCAACTGTTCACTGTTATTCGGAAAACAAAGGTTGCTACAAATGTTGCATGTACGAATAAATAAAAACAAAACATGAGCCCTCAGTGATGTTTCTGTATAGTCTTTGTACAAGGTGTATTTTCATTTTATGGACATGAAGTAGTTCCATTTACTTGGCCATTAACTAAAGAAATTGTATTTCATGTAGACAAACCATATGACTAAAGTATTTCTTTTGAACATTTTGACCCTGAAGTGAGCTTTACTAAGTAAAGGAGACAATAAAACACTAATTGTCTATATTTTTGTGTGTACAGGAATCAGAACAACTGGATGACAGATGATGGTGTTTCGTTCAGTCTCATTTCATGTAAATGTAAGTGTTGATAACGTAATGTTGAATAATGTAATGTAAAAAAAGAACTAATTTGTACATTTTAAGCAATATTATGCTTTTTATTTACTTTATCACTGACTACCACTAGGTTGTGCTCTAATTTTTTTGTATATTTGTTTTAACGAAGAATCTTTTTGTTTAAGGTTTCTGATCTGCCATACGTCAAGGAAAGATGAGGAAAATTATTTTCGCTGTAAGTATTGCACTTAAAGAAACATTGTAGAAGGCTAAATTATTAATTTTTTATTGAATGTCATACAGTTTATATTTTAGCTACTTTATAGTTATGCGGTATATTTATTAATGCCTTTGAAAAAGCTTCAAATTTGCTTCAGTTTTACTTTACAGTAATTTTTACATAAAGCAAATCGACAATAATGCTTTTATTCTATATGCAGTCAGTCATCTCTATGCTTTCAGGATAAAGAAAATAAAGTTGTTTGTTATGGTAGCTTTGTCATCTGTTAATATAACAGCAACATTCTTAATGGTGCTAACATTTTAACTTGCATCCATCTTTAGCGATGAAATGCAGACAGAAAAAAAAATTTATTAACAGAAATATACTGAAGGCAACATTATTGCACAATGTTGTTTGGGAATAGTGTGGAAAAATATTTTGTCACATTACATAATATACCGAATGGTATAATTTCCTTTACATTGCAACATTAATAGCTGGAACATTGCGACTTTTACTAATCTAATTAATTTTAACGGTCTAAATTATTCAGTCAATAACAATAATTTATTTATATTTCACTCCTGAGAACACATTAGCATCCCTAATGTGAACAGCTTTAATGCAGCAAACATAAAGGACATGTGACCTTGCAACAAATTTTATATTTACAATAAAAGCTAATCGTCACTTCAGTTACATTTGGGGTTGTTGGTGTTTTTACTTGAAAACCTATTATTTTAAATTTGCCAGCATACCTTAAGCTCATTGCATTTTTTGAGAACTTTACAATACCTTTTAGTTCTGACTTCAGTTTATGAAACTTGCAACCAGAAACTGCACCAGTTGTCAGTTCATGGATTCCCTGGAAATCGAACCCATAACCATAATTAGTGCAAGGATCTACTGTTTGAGCTTGCAGTAATAGCACTGCAATTCCTGCTCAAACTGTGGTTTCTAATAGCAAGGTAGCTACTTCATTGCAGCCAGGGTAATGGAGTCTAATTAGTGATAACATTTATTTATGATTCCCAAAGCAAACAGTATCATCTAGGTGGACGCTACACACTGAGTACCAATAAAAGTGCTATATAAATGTAAAAAATTATTATTATTACTGTAATTATTGCTCACTTTAAGTATTCAATTTCAGTGAGTAATTCACCCTGCACTGTTTGTGCTCCTAATGAGAAAAAGGAGAGTTGTTGTATTTTCTAAATGATCAGACACATGAATTTCATCTGGCAAGTTTTGAACATCCCTTACACTTTAAAAATTCATAAATCATATATAGGGATCGCAGTATTTTGGGCATGGAATCTTGTGACCTGTTTACTGGGCGCTAGTAATCAAGTCACAGCCAACTGCATAGTAATACTCCAACAACCAATCAAAACATCCGAACATCATGGCAGCAACTTTTGAATTAAGAAGCATCATTCACATTTTCAACAGAAAATACATTTAGTGGTATTTGGGAGATAAATAGGCTTTAGGCTTTTCCACTACTGAACCGATAGCATCTTGAATTAATCATTGGGCAGTGTGACTTTAACTCAGCTGACAGTATTGTGTTTTATACTTCTGATCTCACTGATTGTCTTTCTCCCTGCAGATGACGTTTGCCTGAAGAGGAAGCTTCAGCAAAGTTTCAAGGAACAGAAGACTGCTCTGTAAGTCCTCACAGTGTTGTTTGTATTAAGGTTTTACTCCATATGTCTGTCATTATAGCTACATTTAGGCCCCTGAGTTAAGGTATTTTAGCCCAGCAAATGTAGTAGTCAGTAAACAGCATGAAATGAATGTTGTCAAAATAATTAATTTAGAATGTCTGTAATTCTCCACAGTTTTACAAAAGGTAACGAACAAATTCAAAGCTTATTAAAATGAGGATAGGAATAGCTTTAAGTTCAAGTTCCTTTTGGATTTGTATTGATGACCAGACTTTTTCCCATTGACTTGTCTTCAGTACTTGAGCATGATTGAGTGCTGTCTTCACTTCATCTTGTTTTCACTGGAAACCTTTCTTGAGAAAAGTGACTCGTTTCTTGTGGAGTCAGTTCTGCTTTTGTGTGACTTGTTTTACACATCTTTCTTGATTCTCTGCCACAAATGGCCTCCTTTTTATTTTCACTGGCTATTGCATAATTCGTTATGCATTGAAGATGTCACTTTCACTTGCAGTAGTGCCACTTTTATATTGGAATACATCGCAACATTTCCATTTTCTTTGTGTCGTGTGATCGCGGAAACTTTTCTGCTTTTGATTTTGGGATAGGGATCCAGACAGGGACAGACCAACTATTGCACATTTAATAATGTGCTTATTTTAGTGAATTATTCCGTTCCCTTCATATTAAGACACTGTTTAATTTGACCTGCCACCTAATTATTGTAATGACATAGTTGATGAAAAGGGATTCAAACAGTTTAGAAGGAAAATGATCTAATGGCATATTTTTATTAAGAGCAGTGACTTGGAGTTTTTTAATCACTTTTCTGAAGCCTGGCTTTTATTAAACGTACTTCATACCTGGCCTTTTTTTCTTTGTGGATTTTTTTTCTTTTCTTTATAACATTTTGGACAACTTGTTACACACTAATGCACACAAATTTCTCTGATTATGAAGGGACACTTTGCAAGGTCGCTTCTCAATTTGGGTGGTTATTAAGCCTCTTTGTGACACTTTTTGCGCACACACACACACGCATATATAAATATATAAATGAATGCTTAGCAGCCTAAACATTCGAATGACTTAAATGTAACATTGTTACAGTTTTGTTTTAATCACTTAATACATTTTTTTAAATATTGGCCAAAGTTACACATTGTAATAACATTATCACAAGGACAGTTTTGTGACACTTTTTTAATTTTTGTAAAATTTCCTTTAATACATTTTTAATATTGGCCGAAGTTACACATTGTAATAACATTATCACAAGGACAGACACATGAATATTATTTATTACACTTAAATAATTGAAGTTCTCACTTGTTTGTCACTTGTTTCAACGCTTTTCAACTCTGACTTTTAACATGGATTGTTCTTGTATCAGTGACTATTATTACAAAGATTGGAATGAAGTTACCTTTTGTAAAGCACATTCAGAGAAATAATAGCTAATGACAGACATATGTTGTAACACTACAGGATTTCAAAATGCTTGTTTTTTTATGTTGTGATCGTTTAAACTTTGGGTCTATCATAAAGACACTTTATAATTAGCAATGTAAAAAGTAAACTTGTAAGTGAACTAAATCCAAGTATTATAGGTTTTTTTGGGAGTTAAAAAGTAAAGGGTTTTGTAGTGTTGTTTCTTGTGATTTTATGGTAACGAAATAGTGTGAATAGTTTTTTGCACCTACATCTATAGGTGAATGTAACAAAATTATGCTAAAGCTGCGGCAACTATGTAGCATTGTTCTGTTAGCATTTTACCATCAAAATATGAAAAATAGCGCACTTTGTTGTTATTGTCTGTTATTATGCTACTATTATTGTATGGAAAAGTTGTGCATGTTAATTTTGAAGTTGCCTTAATTGATCACCGTGGGAGATTGACCATTGTCTTAAACTTGATAATTGTTAGTTAGAGAACTATACAAAAGGAGTACTGATAAAAATATATATATATTTGTTCGTAGCTAAACCATAGCTGTACGTTACAGTTTTTATGAAAAGCTGTCATTGCATCGTACAGAATACATTTGGGGTTTAAATGTTTTCCCTTCTCCTTTTTGATTTCATTAAGAACCAATTCTGGACAGTCAAGTGGACACTACTGCTTAATGAGGAAGATGGCGGCTCATGTTTTGCTTTTGGATTTGGAAAGACATTTTATTTGTTTGTGATTTGCTGAGATTTTAATTCGCTAACGTGCACTACAAATGTATGTATTTTTTCATATTTTACTGCATTGTTGTTTTGATGAAATGCCTGTATTTCAAAATTTTAAAATGCTTATTTGCCTTTTTAAAATAAAAATAAAAACAATTCGTGATTGAACAATATCGAGTTGCTCTTATTGGATGGAGTATATAAATGACGTTTCGCAAAAGGTTTACTTTGCGGTTTACGTCCAAGTTTAACACAGCTTGTCCGGGTTTAAGGTTTTATTGTTTTATTTATAAAAAAGAAACTAATAATAATAAAAATACAGGTCTACTACATTTACTTATACTATGAATTATTAACTGACAAGCTAGGTGATATTTTCAAACATTAAAGGGTTTGTGTCATTTTTAACTGCCCTTAATGGTTTATTTTTAATTTTATTTATTTTTAAATTCATAGGTTGTATTCAATAATTGATGATTTTGCTTTTTTTTTAATTTTATTTACTTTACCCATTCATTTCTTATTGAATTAAGATAACTAATTTGCTCACAGGAGCCGTCCTGCAAGCAAACTTTCCTCTTTCAAATATCACTTTTGCAAAGTACATTACATATACAGAGCAGCTGTAAAAGGGTTCAAATTAAGTGGTCTAAAATGGTGTCCAGTGTAGTCCAGCACTCACTGCAAAATGGCTCTGTGGTCTGTTCTCTCATTTCCTGTCTCTGCAGGAAGTGAAGGCTTAAAGAAATAATTTTATTAACAAAGATCTCTGCTGCCCTTCATAAACACCAATCTTAAAACTCAGCTTCTATCCCTCTATGGTAAAATTAACTTTAACATTTATTTTATCTACAAAACTAGTTTATATTTCAAATAAAAGGGGTGGGACTTTGGTGCATCACCTGAGCCCTGGGTAAATGGAGAGAACGTCAATCAAAGGCTGAGCTCTCGAAGCTGGGAAGGAGCTTTAGATGGCGGATGAACCTTGGGAAGGGGAGAGCGTTGAGCCACGCAGGGCTCTCGATAGCACTTGTATCTCAACTTTGGTGAACTTTGAGTTCCTCCCGGGGCACCGTAATCGCGTGAAATCGTTCGTTTTAGTGCGTTTTGGACTGTAGAGACGTTAACGCGCACGTTTTGCGACTTTGTTTCGTCGAGAACGGCTCTGGTGTGTGCGTAGAGCGGCCAGTCGTTGTTTTCCCTGCCTTGCGCTGGCAGCCATGGCGGTCCTCCATTTTTAGTGCGCTCTGCTGGGCTCTTCTCTCACTCTCTCTCCATTCAAATAGCCATCGGTGGATTACTGCTATTATTTTTCTTTCTGAATATTATTCCGATTATTAATTTTGTCTCAATCCTGTAATATCTTTTGATTTTTTTTCATGTTATGGCCAAAGTAACAAATCGGATATTTTGTCAGATGTGAATGTACTGCTACAGTCCTCCTCCTGTCAATGCAATAGGTATGTTTACATAGCTTCTTTTTTTATTGTCGATTTTATATGCTATCATCGTTATGTTTTAATCGTCCTTTGTTTGATGACGCAGTAAGAATTTATGCTTGTGGCTCGGAATCTATTGCTTTGAAATGCCATCGACACATGGATATTTGACATCGAATACAGTCGAGCAGGTGTTCTTTCAATTGCGATGCCTTTTAATTTAAGAAATAATATAAATATTTATTAATTTTAAATTACCCGACGCCGACTTACCTTCTCCATATTTCGCAACGGCTGGAATTTTTTTTTTTTTTGATGGTTCATCCCACTTTAAACTTTTGACAGTTAATACCTGGACAAAAGACCATCATTAACACATCCCAAGACAAAATCATGATGAAGAATAAGAGTAAAAAGCAGGAAGATGAAGGCTCTACTCAAAGCAATGCTTCCAGGTACGATCTTTCATATTTTTCCTCTCTTTTTTTGACATGTGTCTTGATTGTTTACCTTTACAAGCATGGTTGATCACCTGTGCAGAACTTTAAACCACAATGTCTGTGAAATATTTGGGTTTCGGATCACTGACCTTGGGATAGATGTATAGCCACACCCTGATTTTTCTAGTATTTCTAAAAGTGAATTCAAGGCCTTTGGGCCTTTACCCAAATTTATAGTCAAGATGCACAGGGTTTATACAGATTTATGCAGTGATTACAGTTCTAATATTTCCACTTTAATAGTGATCGTGTGAAATGACCTTGTCTGATTAGTATGTGCTGCATTGCACCACTATGTAAAGTTAATGACATTTTAAACACTTTTACTTTTTACATTGCATGAGTTTAGCATTTGATAACTTTGAATTAAAATTGCTGTACTTGTATAGAGAACCTGTTCAGTCTGATTTTCTTTAAATATTTTAATGGAATCCCATTTCACACACAAACTGTTTAAAGAAAGTAAAAAGAAGAGAAATTTTACATATGAATGATTATATGTTGTAATTGGTTTTTTTTTTTTTTTTTGTAATAGCAACAAAATTATTGCTTGTGTGTTTACTGTGCAACTTTATTTTAAATTATATGACAAACTGTTGCTTATTACTTGAAATAAGGATCACTTTAGTTTTTTGTTTTGTTTATATATATATATATATATATATATAAGGTTACTAAAATGCTACACATGACCCGTGTGAATTACAATATTTGTCATTGGTTATAAGGGTACTAAACATTTGTGGAGTAAATATTTATATTTCCCTAATGACATTGGGTTTATGACCTCATATATTAGTACACTTCTAGCTTAGCACTCAGTCACATATTTCATAATTCACTACTTTTGAAACAATTTATTGTAAAATACTTTGGGTTCCGCTCTTTATGTTTGTTTTAAGAGTGTTTATGATTTTTAAGCGTTGTTGAGGACCAGACTTTTTTTCCTGTTTTGTTACAATTGGTTTAGTTTGTATAACTTTCTGCAGCATAGCTAGCTTTTGGGTGAAACATTAAAAACCTTGGAAAAAAATAACAGACATATATTTTGCTCCTTACACCGATAGTACCATCTAAAATTCCAATGTGAATATGTATATGTTCTAGCATTATCCCCTCCAAGCCAAATAAAAAACAGGATGTATTGGTTTCAAACATGCAAGTGGAAGCAAATTATTTTAGATACTTTACTACACTCACAGTTACTCTCATTTCCATATGAAAACTGGAACTATTTGAGTTGTAAATAGTTATTTTATATTAAGAAGAGTAATTTGCCTTTTTTCAGAAATGTTTTTAAATATTAATTTCTTTAAAATACTACAAAACGACAAGGTTTTTGCAGGGGACTTTGAAATAAGACAGTGATGCCATTTTTCAGAGGTTTATGTTTTGTTTAATCAGGAAATATACATAAAAATACTTTAAGACAACCATTTGACTGCAATATTTTATCTTAAGGGAGTCATATGATGTTGCTAAAAAGAACATTATTTTGTGTATTTGCTGTAATGCATTGTTTATGTGGTGTAAAGTAAAAAAAAAAAACACGTTATTTTCCACATACTGTACATTATTGTTTCTTCTCTATGCCCCGCCTTTCTGAAACACGTCGATTTTTTTCAAAGCTCTTCGCTCTGAAAAGTGAGCTATCAAGTGCGTTGTGATTGGCTGAATAAACTCAAGCGTGTGACAAAAATGTTACGCCCCTAAACACACTATGATGTGTGTCCCGGCCCGACCAGACAAAACCAATAAAACCAATTTCAAACGAGGCATTTGTTGCTTCCAGTGTGGACGTAATTGGTGATTATAATGACTCGTACTGTGTTTTTCCGCATTGTTGCAAATGGCACTGCGTAAACATAAAACCATGTCTGCATTTGTGATCGGAGAAACAACAACAAGTGCTACTTTACACTGCTCATAACTCACGTTTGAATCATCAGTGGCAATTCTTTAAATATAAAAAATATACTTACAGGCTGTGAGTCAGAAGAGCCAGACTGTCCTTGCAAATTTGGAACTGCCTCACTTTATAGAAATAGTCTTTGAGCACAGACCCATTGTAGGCTACTCTGCAGGTTCAGGAAATGGTCCTATATAAAATGCATCACACAGCGTCACACACACTGCGGTCTTGAGTGAGGAACGGCCAGCCGATCCGATGAAGGACACATGTGATGACCCCGGGCGGGACTCTGCTTCGTCCACGGTGAAAGCGGATCCGGCGATCCACCGCATGAAAATCTCCTCAGCAATCAGTACGGATCAGTTCTAGGCATGAAGAAGTGAATATCGTTCTCTTTCGAAATGCCAAACAAAGTAGTTTGCTTTCACAATGAAACACGGCGTCTCCACAACATACTACAGCGAGAATAAAAGTTACGCCGCCTTTCTTTGCGTGAACATTTGGGCGATATTATGCAAATCTTTCCACTCAATGATGTAGACGTGGGGCCATGTTAGAATGAGCCGATTTAGGTAGTAGTGGTTGAGTCTTTAACTTTTATAAAGAATTTCTCTTTGGATCTGAGAATTTAGTTTTTGCGACTTTACAGATCTTCTTTATTCACCAAGATATTGTAACACTCCAAAGAGAAATGAAAAACTGAAATTGCATCATATGACCCCTTTAATTACCACTTATTCAGTTGTGAAAGTCTAATAATAATTTATTTACACTAAACACTTAAACACAGACACACAATTTGTGTCATTTTGACATATAATTTGCTTCAACTTTTAACAACACAAGACCTCATCAATGAGGGTTTAACCCTGTGGGTCATAATTCTCAAAAAAAAGAAAAGGAAAAAAAACTGTTTTGATGTTATGTATAGTGCTTATGACTGGATCTGTCATTATTTTTATGGTTGTTTGTCAAGAATGTCCCTCTGAATTGATGACCGCTTTGAAGTTCCTGCATATGTGCCAGATACCAGAGTCTAAACTGAAAAAACCCCTCAAATGTATGTTATCTTTTCACAATTACACAAACAGTAGTTATGTCTTATGCTGTATATGTGAACATGAATTGTCAAATGAACATGTATGCTCACTTTTTTATAGGTTGCAAATAATGTTTTTTTTAGTAGTAAAGATGCACATTAGAGCCTAAATCAATGCAGTTTCCTCAGAAACATCTTCACTGTGTTTTTAACTGTGGCAGCCATTTTCTAAGTATTACTAAAAGAAACCAGAGTTGAAAAATTTGTTATTTTTCCTATATTACAGCCAGTGTACTTTTATTTGAGGTGCTAGTATGGCTTAGCGCTACATATAAAGCACTGCTGTTTCATCACTGTATAAGACTGGTTTCATTAAATGGCTGAAAGTCCTCAAAGTCACAAAATGGCTCTTGCTTTGTGCTGCAGAGCTTGTATTAGATGCTGCATTACATAAAAGCTTCTTGGAACTACAGGAAGCGGAAGTAGGAAGTCTTGTAGAGGTCAGATGACTTCATAATGAGTTTTCATTGGGCCTTCCTTTGGCTAGCAATAAGCAGCCAATGAGAATTCAGTTGAGAGGTTAGGTCCGCCCATATGTGATGTCAGCAACCATATATAGACAGTCTGGCTTGTAAGACTGCTTCATCAGCAGCTGTTTAGCTCCAGAGCACATGAGGGGGTGTTTGTTTCTAGCAGTATCTTTCGGTGTAGCACTGTATGCTAGTTTTCACATTCAGATCTGCATTACGGTTTCCCATGAATGCTATTGTACCAAATTAAAAGAGCACTTCCGAGATACTTTTAACTGAGGCTTAAGGAAACAAGTACATTGATTTAACCATGTAAGGAAGATAAATGTTCTGTTTTGAGATTGTTTCATTTATAGTAAGTAGGGTTGGGCTTGTTCGAGAAAGAAGCCATTGCATTTATTTTTAGTCTCCAAAGGCAAAAGTACAGCAGAAGTGGTCCGACACTAAATGACCTGCAGGATGATGCTGAATAGTTTCACATTTCATAAAGGTTATTTTGGTTAAAAAAAAAAAAATGTAATTTTTGGATTTGCACACAGAGATCTTAAATTTAAAATATAATTATATGAAATCATAAAAAAATCAGTATGTAAATGTCTCCATATACATTTGCACATGTAAAAAAGATTCTTAAGTCTGTCAATTAAATGAATTATTCAAATTTTTCAGGTGTTGTCAGTTTGTCATTTAAGTAACATATTTTCATTTTTTTTTTCTTTTAAAAGCAAAACGTTTCCCAATGTTTTGTGCTGGGTTTCCCCATTCCTAGTTTCCAAATCCTTGGAATGCTATTGTTCACACTGACAAAGAAACAGCATGGTTGAAGACATCCCACTTGAGGACCCAGCATTTCTTTGTTGGACTGAGATGATTCAATTTGGCTCAAAAGACAGACTTGTCCGTTTAAAATTGGTGAAAAGAAAAAGTGGCTTAATTAAATGATTTAGAATGAAACAAGTTAAAAACAATTAACAATTAACATTGACAATTCATAAGAGCTAAATGACATTTTTGACAATAACTGAGATTTAAGTCGACTTGTGAAGGTCTTGTGAAAGACATGTTTTCATAGTTTCTCAACATGCACATGTTTAATGTTGTAGCAATTCAGCATCAGAGGAATCAAACCGCTCTGGATCGGAGTCTGGGAGTCACTCTGAGAGCGAGCAAGGAAGTGATCGAACTCGTTCCCGTTCCCGGCGTTCCCAGTCCAACAGCACATCTGATTCAGAGAGCCACTCGGAGTCAGGCAGTGAATCCGCTGGGTCCAAATCCCGTCAGACCTCAGCACAGGTCAAAGATAAACCAGTCAGGAAGAAAGACAGTCTGGCAGATGTGAAGAAGGTACAAAACTAGGCCAGCCAGAACATTAGGATCAATCAGTTATTCCCAGTGGAAGTTTAAATTCAGCTGCTGATTAATTGCTTTATTGCTTTAAAATGAATGATATCCCTAATTATCATAGATGTGGGAGGAACATCCAGATATTTATGGCGTTAGAAGATCCAGTCGCAGCAGACAAGAGCCTGCACGCCTCAACATTGGAGCGGAGGTAGGCTGACTGTGCAAAAATGAATTCAACACTGACGCCTAGTGGTTTCATGCGTTCTTCCACATACAGTGTTAACATTTGCAAGTAAGTTGACAACGTGTTCTGCTTCTTGGATTAAAGTAGTTACAGACATGGTTACTTGCTTAAGTGTAAACGTCTCAGTTTGGCTCTAGACTCGGAACTGATCAGGCTTGGCAGCCCAAGTCGTGTAAACATACTCCCATGAGTTGAAAGCTGTGTTCTCTTGATTAACCTGAAACATGACATTTTCATGGCTTTTAATCTAGTGCCACCTATTCAAAATGGATTTTCATGGATTTTTAGGGCAGCAGTGATTCAGAGAGTGAAAGTCCCAAGAGAAAAAGCCCACGGCAGAAAAAGAAAGAGTAAGTGCACTGGAAGCATTTAAGTAGGTCTCTCACTCACCTTTTTCCATTTTGCATTTACAAATGTGCGCCTGTTTTTTTGTTTAGTTTATTTAATCATATATGTCTCCATTTACAACATTCAGCCATATTTTTGCATGTAAATGTCTTTTGGGCAGTTGTTTGTCTTTACACTAAACATATTATAATCATACTGTATATATTAAAAAGTATTTAAGAACGTAACACTTTTCCGAGACATTTTTTGTAAGTAATTGAAACAATAAATTACATTTGCTTGTTAAAATGTTAACTGAAAAAACAAAATGGCTCAGAAAAAAAGTTTTGAGAAAAGATGTTGTTGCAGATGCCACTTGATATGAAGTTTTGTGTATAGTGCAATGAGAGTCACGCATTAAGTGTGGTTTATAAAGTATATAGAATAAAATAAAAGTTGTCTTTAATGTAAACTATGAATGTAAGCATTTGACACAAGCACATGCAATACATAAGTTCTGATTACACTACACTTCAAAAGTTGGGGCGTCAGTAAGATTTAAAAAAAATACTGTTTTCTGCATTGATAGTAATAAGTAATGTTTCCTGAACACCAAATCAGCACATTAGAATGATTTGTGAAGGATCATGTCACACAGAAGAAAGAAGTTATTGCTGCTGAAAATTCAGCTTTGCTACCACAGGAATAAATTACAATTTTAAATTGGAAATTTAATTTGGACAAATATTTCACAATATTACATTTTAGCTGTATTTGTGATCAAATAAGTGCAGCCTTGGTAAGCATAAGACTTAAAAAAAACAACAACCTTACCACCTCAAACTTTTGAACCGTACTTTATACTCACTGAAGTGTTTCTCACAGCAGGTTTAATTGCCCGTGCGGTGGGTAATAAGTGAAACGGACTGGCTTGCAGCTTTACGTTAGGCTAGAATTAGAAGCTAACAGAGGTCCAATAGATGAACCTGTGGTATTTCTGTGTTGAAAGAAATACCTGGAAAGATGATGACTCAAATGACGAAGAGGATGTTGAGGAAGAGGCCAGCAGTTCAGAGAGTGAGCAGGAAGAGAAAAAAGTTAGATCCAGACGACTTCCTGCTAGAAGGTAAGAGTGTAGCGAAGCCTGGCCTTCAGACAGCGCATCGTAAACTATTAAATGAGCTGTCTTATTAAATGCAAGAGAAGATGGCTCATTTTTAATTGCTATGATTGTGCTAAAAATATTGATGTGATTTTTCTTTGCTCTATTATAAATTGTCACGTGTCCTAAATTGTTAAAGCATGTACTTTATGCATAATGATCAATATAATCATTAAAATATTGATTAATATATATATATATATATATATATAGCATATGAAGAATTAGGACTGCTATAGAAGTCTGACAGCTGTCTCAAGGCTATTGGCTTATGAGTCAGGCTGATAGGTGTGAAAACGAGTCGCTACACTAGCAAACACATCAGGGACGCCGAACGAAAGGCAAAAAGCCTACTATGGTAAAAGAGTGTATATATATGTGTCTTTACTTTTCTCTCTCCCTTCATAGGCCACAGACCAAATCATCTGTTAGTAAGCAGCAGGCACAAAAGGGACGGAAACTGAGGAAGCAGGAGTCCTCGGAAGAAGAAGATGAGGATGACGACGATGATGAGGAGGAGGATACACCAAAAAGACAGACAAGGCGGCGGGCAGCAACTAAAGTCAGGTAAGGATTCAGATGGTAATGTGTCTGATATATGGGAGATGCCATACAATAATTTATTCAGAGATATAGTTATTAAATACATACAGTAAATACTACACCTATTTCTGAGTTATGTTTTTCGGTTAAAAAAAATATCAAGCAAACTGTCTTTTAGCTTAATCCTATTAGTTAAATTTAAAATGTAGCCAATATGATACATTAGAAACATTATTTTCTGCATCGCTCAACCTTTATCGTATAACTGTTGTGGACTGAGATAAAAAAAAATATATTCAACAGAAAACATGAATGCAAACTTTTTGTTATTATTTAGATTTTATTTATGGTTTGGATTTTTCCTGTAATGATGAAGTATGTGTTGCAGTTACAAGGAGGACCAGAATGATTTCGAGACGGACTCTGATGACCTTATTGAAATGGCAGAAGGAGCCGAGGAGCAACAGGACGATGACAGTGAAACAATTGAGAAGGTCCTTGAGACCAAAATTGGCAAAAAAGGAGGTAAAGGAGGTTTTATTTTTTACAAGTTTCTCTTGTGCTTGTTTCTTAAAGCCCTTAATTTTTCCCCCACCTTGTTTCCAGCTACTGGAGCTTCCACAACTCTCTATGCTATTGAGGAGAATGGGGACCCTGGAGCAGACTTTGACCCTGAGAAAGATGAAGGGGGAACTCAGTTCCTCATCAAGTGGAAAGGCTGGTCCTACATCCACAGCACCTGGGAGAGTGTCGATTCCCTCACTCAGCAGAAAGTCAAAGGGATGAAAAAACTGGATAACTTCAAGAAGAAAAACGAAGAGCTTAATGCTTGGTCAGTGCTGTCAAAGATGCCATGTTCTCATTTTTATATGATCTCTGGAAGAAACTGGCACATTGAAGCCGAACATGAACGCCATTGTTTTACTGACTGAAAACTGACACCAAATGTTTAAATTACAATTATGTTTTTTAGGTTGAAGAAAGCATCACCTGAAGATTTAGAATATTACAACTGCCAGCAAGAACTAACCAATGACCTGAGCAAGCAATTTCAGATAGTAGAGAGAGTAATCGGTAAGTGCTGACTCGAGTAAGACAATCTTATGTTGAAATTGTTATATATATATATATATATATATATATATATATATATATATATATATATATATATATATTAGAGAGAGAAAGAGATTTGTATGATTCTTTGAGTGATAGAAAGTTCAGCTAGATCGCTTTTTTAAAACTGTTACTTTTGATCAGTGTAAAATATTATTTTCAAAAGCAAAAAAAATAAAAACCTGTTACGATCTGTTATTCATTTTCTTTTTCTCTCATTTAATCAGCAACAAGAACTGGGAAATCACAACCACCTTCAGACATTCCCTGTAAGTTTGCTGCTTTTGAAATTGCACTATCTCTGATCTACTTGGCCAAGAGAGATGTTTACTACTTAAATTATTGTCGCAGCAGCCCATAAAACCAGCTCCAGCGAGCCAGAGTATCTGTGTAAGTGGATGGGGCTGCCCTATGCAGAGTGCACATGGGAGGACGGTGCATTAATCAGAAAGAAATTTCAAGCCTGCGTTGAAAGTTTTCAAAACAGAAATGCCTGTAAGACCGTTCCTTCCAAAGATTGCAAGGTCAGTATGAGATTGTGTACTGATTGAGCTTTTCTTTCTTCTTTAATTAAAGGTGTTGAAGTTGTCATCTTTTTTTTTCTTCTTCAAATGGAAGGTATTGAAACAGAGGCCAAGATTTGTGGCCTTGAAGAAGCAGCCTTCTTACATTGGAGATGAGGTCCTTCAGCTCCGAGATTATCAGTTAGATGGCGTGAACTGGCTCGCTCACTCCTGGTGCAGGTGTGTAACATACAAGTGGATCTTCTAGTCAGGAACTTAATACTATTACAGATGAAGTACAGGCACTGGCATTCAATTTGTGTCAAAATATTATTTCTGTGCATAAAGCCTTGAAGTATAAATAAAACTTAATTAATGTGCTGCTTTATTAAAATTCCAAATAAACAACAGTACAAAAAAGAGTGCTTTTTTAACTCTCCATTTAATTGCTTGGGAAAACCTTTAAATGATATACACACATAGAAACACTTCAAAGTTACGTGTCTTTTTTCTTTCTTTTGTTATACAATTTAAATGTTATTAGCTTATATCATTTATTTTAAAGAACATTTTATATAATTTCAATGTTGTTTTAGTATTATTTATATACTATTATTAATATTTTTGACGGAGCTTTAAATTTTTTGTATTTTACTTTCATATTAATTTTAGTTTAAATTTAGTTTTTATATTTATATTACTATTTTTTTTTCTTTCTGTATTTTTTAGCTTGAATAATTTTTTATTAAATTCAGTTTTAGTACTTCATCTTATTTTATTTAGTTGCTGAGATAAATTGTTTTTTTGTCTTCTTTTTATTTATTTATTCGTTTTCTTCTAATATTTATTGTTTGTTATATTTTAGTGGTATTATTTTGATTAACAAACATGATTTCAATAGTTCTTGTTCATTAAAAAAGTAATTAATATCAATATTAGTTCTTGATTCTGAATGAACCATGCTTTCTTCATCTCTGGTTTGTGTTATGTTGTTTAGGTGTAACAGTGTTATCTTGGCTGATGAAATGGGCCTGGGGAAGACCATTCAGACGATCTCCTTCCTTTCCTACCTTTTTCATCAGCACCAGCTTTATGGTCCGTTCCTCCTGGTGGTCCCCCTGTCAACCCTCACTTCCTGGCAGAGGGAGTTTGATACATGGGCCCCGGACATGAATGTAGTGGTGTACCTGGGAGACGTCACAAGTAGAAAAACAGTAAGTTAGTACTCATGCTGGCACAATCCAACCAGAAAGAATCCAACCTGTTATAATAATGCTGGTTTGAGGTATAACTCTCTGTTTTTTCCAGATCCGGGACTATGAATGGATCCACCAGCAGACAAAAAGGATCAAGTTTAATGCACTTTTGACCACATATGAAATTCTACTGAAGGATAAGGTATGATATTCATATGTTTGATATAATCTTTTGTACTTGGATTGTTTGTCATAGAAATGAGTTGGTCTTCATTATTCACAAATGATTGAGTCAAGACGTGTCTGTGTGTGCAGGGAGTGCTGGGGAATATAAACTGGGCTTTTCTCGGAGTTGATGAAGCTCACCGGCTAAAGAATGACGACTCGCTGCTATATAAAACTCTGATCGACTTTCGATCCAATCACAGGCTACTCATTACTGGGACCCCACTGCAGAATTCACTCAAAGAGCTGTGGTCCCTTCTGCACTTTCTTATGCCTGACAAGTAGGTACTCACACTATGGGTTTGCAGGTTCATTTTTGACAATTTGGGTCCACCAAAATAGAGTAAAGGAAAAAATGTCAGAGTTAAAATATTAATTTAAGACATTTAGTAAATATAATTTAGAACACCATAAGGTTGCATTTGTTAACCACATTTAATGCATTAACTAACATTAAATAAGAGTGAGCAATGCATTTGTTACAGTATTCATCTTTGTTAACAGTAGTTAATTAAAAATTTAACTGTTCATTTGTCCATTAGATATAACATGAATAGATAACAATGTGTTAGTAAATGTTGAAAGCAACATGAACTAAGATTAATAAATGCTTTAGAAGTATTTTTCATTGTTAGTTTGTTAACTAATGTGTAACAAATGAAACCTTATCGTAAAGAGTTACCAAAAAATCTTTGGTCTTTGGTTACCAGAAAATCGTTAAATTCTTTGAAAACTTTTCAGTGGTAGTCTATTTTTAGGTAGTTATTTCAGGTAAAATTCTCCCAAAAATCGAATTTACTCACCCTCTACCTGTTCCAAACCTTTATGAGTTTCTTTTTTCTTTTGTGGTCAAAATAAAATATTTTAAAGAATGTTGGTAACCAAACACTTGAGGGTAGCCACTGACTTCCATAGTATGAAAAAAAGTACTATGGATGCCTATGGCTGCCTTCAGATGTTTGGTAAATGATGACAGAATTTGTATTTTTTGCTGAACTCCCTTTGAACTAATCCCTTTGAATTACTAATTACTTACTTGAAGAAATAAGCAGTACTCTTTATGATATTATATTTAGTATGTTCTCACACAGTATAAATGGGTCTTTTAACATGCACTTATGGAGCTGCCTTTATATTTTAGTTAGGGGGGTCATCCGTCATATTTGACCGTCCTTGGTGTCAAAACGTTTAAAACGCCTGTTTTTGACTTTGCTTCCCATTAGGTTTGAGTCCTGGGAGGATTTCGAGGATGAGCATGGTAAAGGCAGGGATAATGGTTATCAGAGCCTCCACAAAGTTCTGGAGCCATTCCTGCTGCGCCGTGTCAAGAAAGATGTCGAGAAATCCCTGCCGGCTAAAGTGGAGCAAATCCTCAGAGTTGACATGTCTGCCCAGCAAAAACAGTTCTACAAGTGAGTGCTGTTTTATCCAGTTTCATGCCTCTTTCCAAATGCTCTCTAAATGGTGGAACTCATTGATTGAGCCAAATTTCGATTCCAGACTTTAAGACCGTATACAATTGGAATGCAAGCGTTCAGAGAACATCTGTCCGTCTCATCGCTGTTCATTTGTAATGTGACCTTTTCAGATGGATCCTAACGAGAAACTACAAAGCCTTGTCTAAAGGCACCAGAGGCAGCTCTTCTGGCTTTCTGAACATTGTTATGGAGCTGAAGAAATGTTGTAACCATGGTTTTCTCATCAAACAACCAGAGGAGGTTGAGAATGAAAAAACACACGAGCACCTACAGGTATGACTCTCCTAGAATGGAACCGGATGATTTTGTTCATAGGTGAACGTATTTTTTTGAGCTTGTTTATTAATGTTTGTTCAGAGCTTGGTGCGAGGCAGCGGGAAACTGGTTCTGCTGGACAAGCTTCTCACGCGTCTCCGGGAGAGAGGCAACCGTGTGCTCATCTTCTCTCAGATGGTCCGAATGTTGGACATCCTTGCTGAATACCTGTCTTTGAAACGATATCCATTTCAGGTATGATCTGAACAGAAATGCGAAATGTTAAATTGTTTATTTGTACAGCACCATGAACCCTAATTAGAAAGCTGTCTACTAGGAATGTACATGTGTAATTTTGCTCGGCCCGACTAGTAAAAGCATTTTTCCTGGCAGTGTTCTCTGAATGCTCTAGGTGGTGCTGTGGATATCTGCCGTTAAGGTGATAAGAGATTTTTCTATATTATAAAAAGTAATACAAATGTATAAGGATCTCATGTAAAGTTAAGAAAGATAATTGGTTGCTTATCAGTGTTTTTTGTACTTTCACTAATTTTTTTATTTTCATAAGAAATGGATTACCATATCTTCCACAACCTGAGTCCCATTTTCTTTCTCTTCAATGAAACTTTGACCACTTACAATCATGTGTTTTTCCGGAAAAATGTGATTCTTGTTTTTGTGTGCTACTGAGTACTTGATTACAAAATGATGTTAATGCACTTGCTTAAGCCCTTTTCACACTGCATGTTGGACCCGGAAATTGCCAGAACATTGCCGGGTTGCCTTCTGTGTGAACGCAAACACATCCCGGGATCGATCCCGGGTCGCCTTCTGTGTAAACGCAAACACGTCCCGGGATTGATCCCGGGATTGATTCCGGGATCGATCCCGGGTCGCCTTCTGTGTAAACGCAAACACGTCCCGGGATTTATTCTGGGATTGATTCCGGGTCTGGGACCTGTTAACATTGCCGGGTTCAGTCCTGGAACGAGCGCTGTGTAAACAAAAGCCGGAACTGATTCCGTTAAAGTTAACGTGCCTAGAGTTTTCGCCTCATACATTTCGTAACAAACACCCTGATGTCACGTGTCATTCATTACGGGACCTTTAGAGGTTGTGTGTGAACGCATGCACATATTCCGGGTAATCACTTGCAGTGTGAAAGGGCCAAAATCTAGCGACCCTTGAACAATTGCCAGGACACATTACCCATGTATTTTCCGGAATGGCAGTGTGAAAAGGGCTTTCGTGTCCTTGTACAGTTAACAATTTGTATTTTTGTAATGTCTGAGGGAGACATTCATTCAGAGGTGTAGCTTGACTTTGCTGGGGTGATTTAGGGAATCATGTGTCAGGGTTGCAGTACGTCTGCTCAGATAGCAAGTTCCCAAGCCTATTTTTGTCCCTCGGTTGTTTTGTTTTTTTGATTGGTGCAGCTTTAAGCATTCGCACAGCTTGCGTCTTAATGTTGTTTTGGTCTGGCAAAACATCCTCAGTGTCGTCATAATTTTAAGGGAACTTTTTGGGGGGTTGTTAGGATTTTCTGGGTGTATAGCTGAGGTGCCCTAGTTTGGTCAGAGTGCCACGCTTTGACATTCCTTAACCACATCTCTGTCTTGTCTCATGTTCAGCGTTTGGACGGCTCCATCAGGGGCGAGCTCCGAAAACAAGCACTGGACCACTTTAATGCAGAAGGCTCTGAGGTAAGATCCCGAACTGTGGCATGCGTGTTTGTTTTGTTTGGGCAGAGCTGCACTGTCTGGAGGCATTTGTTATGGTTGTGATGTTCCAGTCAGCTCTCTGCGTCAGAGCTCGTTGTCAAGGTGCTTTACTGATTATGGGAATGCTTGATCCATGGGAAATACAGGCCTTATGTAATTATAAGAAGAATATAAATGTAATGCATAAAGGATTAGAAGAGTTCTGTCAGAATGAAACAAGATGTTTTTTCAAAAACTCTACAGTAAACTCATTAAATATATAGTATATACAATAAGTTAATGTTTCATTAGTTTGCGAAATGAGGTTCTACAAGGCTGATGTGTTTTTAACTCTTAAAATATACAGTATATGCAAAATATTGATGTTTGGTGTTGCTTAAGGTAGATTTTATATTTTATACAAGGTTGATTTGTATTTAAGTAGTGATGCAAAATCTGCAACACTAGTGTCACCAAAAATAGGTAAAAATTGCAACAACAAAAAATATATTCTTAAAATATAATATACTATATATAAAATATATTGATGGTTGAGTTTATATTTAATATAAGGTTGCTTTGTATTGAAATAGTGATGCAAATTCTGCGCCACTAATATCACATAAAAATAATGCAAAAATCATGAAGAAAAATAGATTTCTAACACATAATGTAGTAATCCGTACACAGAACATTTGTTTTAAGCTAAGCCTTTAGGTTCCATAAGGCTAATTGATCATTCATATAATATTGATTTTAGGTAATATAACTTCTGTGCCACTAATGTCACCAAAAATAATGCAAAACCACAAAGCTAAAATGATGGTTTTCTAACAATCACTCTACCTGCCTGCTGTTGCTCAGACAAACTGATTTATACCATTGCATAGGCTATTATAACGTTTTTATGCAAATTAACCTGGAATAGGGTAAATAGATTTAAGCATTCATCACCGTGCAGTTGGCTGTTGTCCTCACTGTCCACGGTCTTTAACAGGACTTCTGTTTCCTGCTGTCAACCCGTGCTGGAGGGCTTGGCATTAACCTAGCTTCTGCCGACACAGTGGTTATCTTTGACTCGGACTGGAACCCACAAAATGATCTTCAAGCCCAGGCAAGAGCCCACAGGATTGGCCAGAAAAAGCAAGTAAGTAGAGCACAAATGTTTGACCTGATGTGTAGCCGCACATACTTCTGGAGGAGTATGAGAGAGTGTCATAAATAGCATATGTAGACTGCAATTAAAATATATGTTTGCATAGGTGAATATCTATCGTCTGGTCACAAAAGGCACAGTGGAGGAAGACATTATTGAAAGGGCCAAAAAGAAGATGGTACTAGACCATCTTGTGATTCAGAGGATGGACACCACTGGGCGAACCGTTCTGGATAACAGCTCCGGAAATTCAAAGTGAGAACCTAGAATATTAAGTAGGAAAAAAATGACATTTCTCTTGTCAGAATGTTGTTTTAAGCATGTATTAAACTCCTGTGTGTTGTCTCCAGTTCAAACCCCTTCGGTAAAGAAGAACTGACGGCAATCTTGAAGTTCGGAGCAGAGGATCTGTTTAAGGAACCTGAGGGAGAGGAATCCGAACCACAGGAAATGGACATTGATGAGATCTTGCGGCTTGCTGAAACCAGAGAGAGCGATCAAGGATCTAGTGCTACAGACGAGCTTCTGTCACAGTTTAAGGTACTCAAGAGTCTGTCCAATCTTTTAAAAAGTAGCATATTTTCTCCTGAGCCTTGGCCCAGCATGAACTGTGTGTTTCCCTTCTGATAGTTTGCTAACTTCACCATGGATGAAACCACACCAGATCTTGAGGAGAAGCCTATACGCGACTGGGATGACATCATCCCAGAGGAGCAGCGGCGGAAGGTGGAGGAAGAGCAGAAGCAGAAGGAGATGGAAGACATCTACATGCTGCCCAGAAGCAGATCTAAAAAGAGGGTAAGGAAGTGCTTCTAGGTTACCTGAAGTGGTTACTGCCTGTAATTTCATTAGCGGTCGACTGATTTAGATTTTTTGAAAGCCGATGCCGATATCTTGGAAAACAGGATGGCCGATATAAAGCTGATGTAATTTTATTTATATGAATTAATGTTTAAGAAATTGAAGTAATTTGAAAATGGATTAAAAAAATACTTTGTATACAATATAACATTGTTTAGATGACAATTTTTTTTCACAAATAAATAAATATTTAATTAAAATATAATTAACAAGTAAGTAAATACTGTAACCAAAAGGGCACTCACGGGGTCGTCCTTAGCTGTCGCGGGGCCCGGTGCGGGGTAGGGAGCAGGGCCCCCACCTCGTGCAGAGAACACGTGATCAGGCAAATTTACAAATGCACACTTCACAAGATCTCACAGCTGGATTCGACTAAGTTTGCAAGGTTTGTGAAATTATATTCGTTAGTCATTAAAAGATTTGTTTAAATTTGCTATGAATGCTGATGGCAAACGAGAAAGTATTATGACATTTGCCTTTCTATTCCTAATGATATAAAAGCAATCGTTATAATACTTTTTTGTATACATTTTATTTTCTTTGTTTAACAGTTGTAGCTGATTATTAGACAGACTTCTATCCATATTAAATGACGACAGCGAACGAGGGAGAATGTGAGCACTGCATGTGCAGACCCTGCTGTTCTACACGCCGTCAAAATAAAAGTCGCGCCTCAAAAACATCAGCCAAACAGAAAAAATTGTCGACCGATGCCGATACTTGAAAAATGGCAAATATCGGCCGATATATTTGCCTTGGCGATATATCGACCGACCACTAATTTTCATGTACTGTTCAGGCTTGTGCCAGCTCAAATTGAGTATGATTTTCCTGAAAACACAGTAGTGGAGTATATAGTGTAAGCTAGGTAAATAAAAAATGGGCAATATTTTACCAAAAATAAAAATGTGGGCTTTGGGCTGACATACTTTGACAATTCAGCACACACAAACAATTATTCTTTTCAAAAGTAATTTTACAAAATATTTATATTTCAAATAAATGTTGTTCTTTTTTAATATTCTGTTTATAACAAGAAAAAAAATCTAAAAATTACTGTTTCCAGAAAAAAATATTAAGCAGCTCAACTGCTTTAAAAAAAAACATTGAAATGGAAAACACATTAAATTTGAATGCTATTTCACAATTATTAATTTTACTATATTTTGGATCTAATAAATACGGTCTTGTTGAGCTTAAGATACTTATTTAAAAATATATATATATATTTTATAGAAAGGCTTAAAATGATTTTCAGCTCTATAAACAGATATGATTCATTTATCAGCATGCATTTCTACTATACGTGTGTATCAGTAATATAAATGTACATAGCATACTGTGAAGTGCTCCCTGTGGCTTTTCAGCACTTTTATCCTCTCCTTGAGCTGGATCCATAATATCTTGCGCAGGCTGTAATAACTCATTAGATTTTATAGCCACACGCTGCATTCCCATGTGATGGCAGCACATGTACAAGTATGCGGCATCATAGCTTTTGGAAATGAGTCATTAAGTTTTACAGAGCAGTGGACTCCCCAGCGATAAGGCCATGTGTGTCACATGCTCATTACTCTTGCTTTACACCTGTGATGATTTAATCCAGACCAGAACAGAGACGTCCACAAAATATTCAGTGAAAACACTGTTTTAATATTCCTAAAAATGGTTTTGTTTATCTATGCATGGGGAGAATTAAAAAAAAAAAAAACATTCTGCAAGGATTTGTCCATAGCGCATTTTTGTAAAAGCTGTATTGTGGTGATTTTAGGCGCAGGCCAATGACAGCGACAGTGACGTGGGATCCAAACTGAAGCACAGATCCTCAGGTTCAGACAGTGAAACAGATGATAGTGAGGATGACAAACGGCCCAAGCGAAGAGGCAGGCCGAGGGCTCGCAAAAACAATGTGGAGGGATTTACTGACGCAGAGATCCGCAGGTAATTTCACTTAACATCCACTTACTAATTTAAAAAGGGCTTGGCTGTAAACATTTCATTTACTTAATGGTCTATTTATTGCAGGTTTATAAAAGCATACAAGAAATTTGGAGCTCCACTTGAGAGGTAAGAAATACAGTGATCAGAAGTGTTATTTTTTTGTTGCAATTCCAAATTTTGTATTCTATATAAAGGAATAGGTTATTCTGAAATGAAAAGTACAGTAATATTAATTTATAGCACTTTTCACGATGCAAATCGTTGCAAAGCAGCTTTACAGAAAAATAAAGTTTCTACAGTAGATTTAGTATTTTTGGGTGAACCATGTCTTTAATAATTATGTTTTTAGTTATCTTTTTAATGATGTAGTCCAGTGAGAAGCAGTACTGAACAAGGTTATGTTAGTATTATTTATATACTATTATAATATTTATTAACATTTTGATTTATATTCCATTGCTATACCTTTTGATTTTGTAATTTTTTGAGTTTTTGCTTTTTTTATGATAATATATATATATATATACATATATTTATGTAGCTTTCATTTACACTATTTCAGTTTTAGTATTTTAACTTAAAATTTTAAGTTGTTGACCTGTTTGTTTTCCATCTAATATTCATATTTTTTTTATTCTTATTTTTTTTTTACTTTTATTTTTAATTAGTTTAACATACAAGATTCACAATCACAATAAATATAGAACAATTTTAACAGGAAGGGATAGAACAAATCATACATTTAACATATACATATCAAACGTATGCTACAGCGTGTACAGTTGTATACTTGCACATCTTTGTTAACACATATAAACCAATATAAATAAATACACCTGTATATACATATGCGCATATACACGGATATATTTGTACATTCATCCACAGTATATGTAAGTTCTTCCATTAACAGGATTTCTTCAATTATGCCAAACCATTGTTTACAATTCAAAGTAATATTTTTAAGCCAATTCCTAGTTAAAGTCTTTTTACAAGCCACAAGAAGAATCTTACATAAATATTGGTCGCTTTTAGGTACTATGCCTTTAATATTTCCCATAAATAAAAACCAAGAGGTTCTTAATATTCAGTTTTTAATTCAGCTTTATTTCAATTAACAGAAACTATTTTTAATAATTTTTTAATTAACAGCAACAATATGCAGTCCATTTAACAGTAGTACTGAACCGGTTCTGGTGTTTTGTACAGGCTGGAGGCGATTGCCCGTGACTCTGAGCTGGTGGATAAGTCCGTTGCAGACCTGAAGAGACTGGGGGAACTGGTGCACAACACCTGTGTGACTGCTGTACAGGAGCATGAGGAGCACATCAAAGAAAACCCTGTGGAAGGTGTGTGAAGGTTAACAGCAGTGCTGAGTTTCCCTTGTCTTAAAATCATCTTTAATTTGTATTATATTTGTGTTGCAGCTAAAGGCCCGGGGAAAAGACGAGGAATTAACATAAAGATCTCTGGAGTTCAGGTCAATGCTAAGTCTATTATCCAGCACGAAGAGGAGTTTGAACCGCTTCATAAAGCTGTGCCTTCAAATCCTGCTGAAAGAAACAAGTGAGTCCTAATGAAAGCTAGATTATAGATTCTTTTTCATAATATAGGACACAGTTGAGTTGCTACAGTTGCTGGGTGGAGATTTAATCAAGCCACTTGAATATGATTTGATAGGCTTATTGGGGAACTTCAGTTTCAGTCAGTTCAAATAAATATACATTCCAGGGTGGTGCACCATAATGTCTTTTAAACCCAAGTTCAATTGAGGCTATTGAATTGAGGAGAAAACACAATCTAGAATTTAAGGAGGTAGAATTAGAAAAAAATCTGATAGCTGCACTGCATGTAGATTTTAATCATTTAGAATTCAGTATTATAATTATTTGACTTAGTACATTTTAAATGCATATAATCAGTTATCAAATAATTCTTCAGTTTGCTCAGTATTATATAATCAATAAATGTTTAAGTTGCCAAAATGTATAAAGTTGTCTGAATATTATGTGGTAAAGTTGGACTATATTGAAAATATGTAAACCGTTGAGGAAAATGGGCATAATCCAAATCTAATCTGATTTTCTCTGCTGTATCACTTTACATTTTCTGTCAAATTCCTCTTTATGATTTAAATTCTGGTTGCATTGAATGCATTTTTGAAGGTTTTGATAATGAAGTTTTTCCAACACTGATCCATTTATAAACGAGGAATAAAATGGGACTGAAAAGAGTCAGTGAAATTTTCCATTCGGCTAGATTTCAGCTGACCTGTCGGGTGAAGACTCCACACTTTGACGTAGACTGGGATATTCATGATGACACACAGCTGTTACTGGGTATCTACGAACACGGCTACGCCAACTGGGACCTGATCAAGACCGATCCTGATCTCAAACTTTCTGAGAAGGTACATTATTAAGTCAAGTTATTGCTCGCTCGCAGTTAAATAAGCAGCATCAACAATGTGCAGGTTTGCCTTGTTTGACCTCAAATGTCCTGTTGTCTTTATTTATAGATTCTCCTAGATGACCCTGATAAGAAACCTCAGGCAAAGCAGTTACAGATGCGAGCAGACTACTTGCTTAAGATGCTGAAGAAGGAGAATGAAAGCCAAGATGCTGCTAAAACAGGAGATGAGGTAAGGATTGTGGGTGTTTCAGGTTTGCAGGTTTTTAGACTTGCGCCACCTAGTGGTTTGGAGCAATAGAAGATCTTAAAGTGGTGGTAATGATTAAATTAAAAACATTTTGGTGGCCATACACCATTTTGGGCCGGCAGCTTTAAGCAAAAAATGTGACATTTTGAAAAATAGGTGGTCTTATCGTGTACTGAAGATCAGTTTCAGCCAATATATTTAATGGTATTTCTTTTTCATTCTTTTTTATCTTCTCACCACCCAGACTAAACCCAGAAAGAGGAAACCTCGAACGAAGAACAAGGCCCCCAACAATGATCTGGTCAATGAAATCACCTCTCCTCGTCTCTCCGACAACCTGTCAGAAGAGGGAGAGGTGAAGGTTTGTTCCTTTTATTCCATCGTGTCACCGATTTAAAGAAACCGATTTGTTAATGTAGAGATGTAAAGACATCGAATCCACAGCACTAACCAGTTAGGCTGCATATTTACAATTCTCTCGTTTTCCAGGACGACGGAGCTGAAAAATCACCCACAAAGAAGAAACAGAAAAAGGATAACAAAGAGAACAAAGAAAAAACAGGAACTCCTAAAAAAGAGAAGGAGGGGGACAAAGACAAAAAGCGTTCCAGATCCAAAAAAGAGAAGGTATTTTATATGGCAGTATTATGTTTCAGCATGAGAACATTTCCTTTAGAAACTTGGACTTAAGAGTTATGTTTCACTGTCATCCTGTGCACAATATGGTTGTTAGTTTCTTAGATCAACAGGTTGACTCAAACTCATGATTTAGTCTTAAATGCAGTTAAATTCTCTGTGTTATTATAACTATAAAAGCATTAGTTTGTCTGTTTTTGAGAATTAGATCATTTTTTTAAATCCAAGCTGGATTAGACTAAATCTGTACATGACCGTGTTATACCATGTGTCAGTGTGCTTCTCAACTTTTCACATTTTCAGGCTAAACCAGGAGGAAAAGGGAAGAAAGCTCAAGGCCCTGTGCACATCACTGCAGGAAGTGAGCCTGTACCAATTGGAGAGGAAGATGATGAGCTGGACCAGGAGACATTCAGTATTGTGAGTGTTAAAATTCTCATTTTTAATCTTCCCTTTACTAGTGTGATGTACACAGAAGTATGTTGATAATGTGTGATGTGTATGCAGTGTAAGGAGCGGATGAGGCCGGTGAAGAAGGCCCTGAAGCAGTTAGATAAGCCAGACGAGGGGCTGTCCGTGCAGGAGCAGCTGCAGCACACTCGTACCTGCCTGCTGAAGATCGGAGACCGCATCACAGAGTGCCTTAAATCATACAGCGACCCAGAGCATCTCAAGACCTGGCGCAGGTATCTCAACTACACATTACACATCTGATTTCAAGAGTTCCCATTAGATTCGAACAGTATATTCAACCCCGCTTTTTTTAATTTGTCAGAAACCTCTGGATTTTTGTTTCTAAATTTACTGAGTTTGGGGCCCGGAAACTGCACAAGCTGTATAAGATGGCTCAAAAGAAGCGCTCCCAGGAAGAAGAGGTAAGCAGATCTTAAATTCACAGTTCTGAACGACATTGTTCTCCTCATGGACCGCTTACTCACTTCCTCCTCTTACAGAAAGAGCAAAAGAAGAAAGATGATCCTGCCAAGAAAAAACCCTTCAGACCAGAACCGTCTGGATCTAGTCGGGACTCTGCAGGAACCCAGCATGCACCCAAACCCCATCCTCCGGTCAGCCATCCGTCTGGACCTCCCCCTCACGCCCACCATAGAGAGTACAACCAGCCCAATAAAAGACACTTTCCTAATGACGGTGAGAGATGCAACAATCCATCAAGTGTCACCGTTTTGGGGTCCAAACACTCTTATCGGATCAGAAAAACAAACACAGATAATTGCACTCACATTGTGCTGTAGAACTATTAAACCAGGACCCTATGATGTCTGTGATGCGGAACCAAGTCATAAAAATGAATTTGTCAAAGTTTGTATGGATAAAAATCAAAAGTAGGTCAATACAGTTAAATCAAAAGACGATATGGACTAGTGTCTGTGAATATTAAGCCGCAAAAAGAATATGAATATGAATCCTGCATGTTCTGAATGTCCCTGTGAATGAACGACGAAGATGCATGGTTTCATTTATGCAGCGTGTTTTCAGCCTCTGCTGCCTCAATATGTGAGTACATGAACACATGCCCTGAGAGCCACTTCATGAGGATTTGACCATTTCTTTTGAGGAAAAACTATAGTTATATCGTATACAATCAGAAACTTGGTCTTCATAGCAACAAAGCAAGTCAAAATAAAAGTTTGATTAACTTGAAGAAACTGTGACAAATATATTACTTAATGTAATGATAGTCTTACTAATACTAATAGTAATTTAAAAAAAAAAAGTAATATTTACCAGAAATAAAAAAAATATTCAACAGAATTTATTTAGCCTAAAAATTGAAATACACAACACAGTATTTCAGAAAAAATAAAATAATAATAATAATAAATGTTTTTATATATAAGATCAATTAATTAGAGATGCTTTTGATTATTACATTTTAATGGTAACATGAAATAGAATCCAGAAAAATAATGGACAACAGTTAAAATTTTAACAGTTTGGTTAAAATAGGACTGAATTTGAGAAAAAAATTACAAATTTCTTGGGACCTTTAATATGTCGTTTTTGTTAAACTAATAATAAATTGTGTAGGTTTCATGAATTCAATTAATTAGACATGCTTTTTGAATAATAACATTTTAATTTATTTAATTTACTTAATAATAAAAAAAAACGGATTTCATAAGGCCGTACTAACAGACTAGTGCTCATAAATGTCTTCTGAGAAAGTGTTCTCAATAAAAATGGAGTAGAGGCTTGGACCCACAAACCGTATAGCTACATCACATAGCTACTATAATTCTGGTTTTGATGTCGGATAATTTTTGTACAATCAAAAAAAATGCCATTTACAATTTCCTTTGGTCTCGTTTGGTATCTTTTAACAGACAGGGGAGACTGGCAAAGGGACCGGAAGTACAGCTACCCAGGTAACAGCAATCAGCCCTGGCAAGGGGATCGGCATCACCCGTATGACACTCACCGGTACAAGGACCATCATTACGGTGACCGCCGTCCTCACGGTGACTACCGCAGCTCAGGAAGTTACCGTAACAGCGGCTCCCCTCGCAAACGACCCTATGAGTATGGGAATGATAGAGATCACCGTGGCCATCGAGACTATTATGACAGGTGAGCAAGAGTGGCTTTTTATTAAATCTGTTAACGTTTACGAGCTATCCTCATACCCAAAACTGTGTTGTTGTGTGTAGAGCTGTAGGACTAATGTTTAGCTTCTTGTTTTCAGACATCCAGACCCCAAGAGAAGGCGTTCTGATGAATACCGCTCCCCGAACTATCACCCAGGTGGAGGAGGGCATCCACAGGACTTCAGAAGGATGCCGGACCACAGGGGACCCCCTGGAAACCATGGCCCCATGGGGCCCGATCACTACCGACCCTTCCACCCTGACAAACCCCCGTCCCTGATTGACCCCCGTTCCCCTCAGTCTCAGAAATCCCCCCTTGAGCCCATCTCACCTTCTATGGAAAGAACTGTGGAGCAGAAACCTGTGACGGACTTTAATTGGAACAACAGGAAGACGTGAGGTGAATACTTGCTTAGTGCAGAGACGCTCTGTACTGCAAAAAGGATGTGACTGAAAAGCAACCTAGGAAATAAATGGAGCCTCCACCAAACTCCTGTTTATTGCCACTGTGTCCTCTGCTCTCTTCTAGGATTCACAGCCAGGTTAAGTCTGCCATTTTGGACTGAGGAGACACAACAAAGCGTGGTTAGTCCTATGGACTATGATTGAACTTGAGAAAGTGTTCAAGTACGCCTAAGTTAGAAAGTGCCTCATGTATTTGGTTTTTGTTGAGTCATTAGCAGAAAGGGACTATCCCCAAAGCAAACTTTTCTTTGATGTTCATGTCTTTTTGTTTCGTGTTATTTTGGTTTGTGCAAAAAAGGATTATTTCATGAAATTAGCCTTTGTGGGAGGAGAAAAAGGAATCGTTTTAATTGCACCTTTAGATGTTGATTCCTATTTTTGTTGGGCTATTTGAAACTGTCGCTTTTGCTTTCCTAAATGCCCAGACCGTATGATCGTATGTCATTTTGAGGAAAGAAAATCAAGTAATTACTTGTACATTTTTTTCTTGTGTGATGAGCAACAACCGCAACAATTACTGGAATTGTTGTTTTTTTATTTTTTCGCTAAATGAGTCTTCGCTATTGCAGACCCGCCATTTGTTAATATTGCCATGTTGGAGGACAGTAGCCTTGTTTAAAAAACAAAGAAGGAAAAAAAGGCTAAACAGTATTCAGGGTCCATGTAGACCTTGTCAGAACACTAGATAATCATAACACTTAAGCTATCTTTGTTTTTATTTTCTTATATCTGTAACACTTGGCACCACTTAAGTCCACTTTATGGTCAGTGCTTGTACTGTTGCATCTTTTTATTGCACTAAAAGGACAGTACTTGCTCGATTTTGAGTATGTAGTAATGGGTAGACATTATCCGAATCTGATTTTCATGTTTCGTTGAGTTGTTTTCTCAGTGTAAGTGTGCTGAAACGCTGATAATGTTGACCTTTAAGTAGAAATGTGAGTTCTGTATGAATGTTTCAGGAGTGGGCAGGTGTCACAAGCTATTTTTGGTAAACCAGATTTTGTGCCAAAGCATTGACAGACTGGCAAGCTGGTAGACACTGTTCATTGATTGTTTATTTGATGTGTTTTTACATCTGTGCCTTATTCTTGTGTAGATTCAAACACCGGGTTGGTATAAGGATGTTGAGCGGTCGAAAATGACGCAGTATTATGCTGTTGTGTACAATTTCAAAACATTCGCCAAGATGGAGTTTTAATTTGGGTGCATGTAAAGCCAGCTCTGGTGAGTTGGGGGGACAATGTGGTGTGCTCAATCCCGAAAGATCCTGGTGTCTGGACTCAGAGAGCAGGTGAGCTGATGAAATGTGGACACGTCTGCGATGGAATACTGAAGATGTGTTACTTCTTTCCCACCCAAGCTCCTGCTCCCACTCGGCAGACGTGTTGAGGTTCGAAACAAGCCAATTTAAAGTAATTTATATTTGTGAAAAGCCACTGTTCAGATTAATTGTACTGTACATATGTTTATAGACCTATATGTATTAAACTTTCCTACATCATGGACAATCTGTTTTTGTTCTTGAGTGATAATTAAAACTAATTGCGGCTTTTAGAACTAGTTTTATGCAAACTATGTCAACTGCAAGTTGACCAGCTTGGATTTATTTCATTCATTTCCATTCATTTAATGTGATATTTAGGAAGAATCCTCTAAATTATAAAATTGTGTCCAAAGTTGGAAACCCCAGGCTTCGTCAGATATAACCTACATGAAACACACATTTTAGAATCATAGTGACGGATTGGATCATGTAACACGTTATAAAAACCTTCAAAGATTTTTGCTCTGTCTTTTTGTTTAAAATTTGTAATTTTTATAATAAGTGGGGAAAGTACATTTGACTAGAATATTTGTGGTTCACAGAGCAAAAGTTATAATAGGGCTCGAAAATGGTAATGTAAAGACAGGATCATGGCTGTGGTCTAAAGATGGTTCAGAATATTGAGTTTACTTTTTGTACCATTAGGTGGCAGTCTTAGCTCAACGTACTCGCATTACGTCTGTGGTGAAGTCAAAAAAAAGGAAATCGGCTGAATACAAAAACCCAAACATCAAAAATATATCAACATGACACTTTATTTTTTCTTTAATAAATACTTTACAGTATTTACAGGTGGTGTGTGGCACCGCTTTAGTCCTACATACAAAAACAGACTAAGCTGTCTGGTATCTCCCATTCAACGTTAATACATTTGAAAATGTTATCATACAGTTTAATTTTTTATAGCATTACAAGTTTGATAACCTCTTTCACCATCAAGTTAAAACCAAGTAAGAGCTAGGTTAAAGAGAATAAAAACATAAAGTGCTTTTGTAATAACACATGAACACCGCAAGTCACACGTTTCCTACTTTGTATTTACTTAAAGGACATGATGTCTGTTTTACTCTGGTTCCAAATTAGATTGTAAGTCCCTTATCGTATTGTTTTCTGGTGCTTGTGTACATATCCCTTTACATTTAAAGGTACATTTGACCAAACCCTATGATGTACCAAAAAATCAGCACAAAATATTATTTACTAAATCACACAAACTTATATACATGTCACATTACACATATAAACCCGAAAAGCACTGACAACACAAGCACACTGAAACACAAAAATCATTACAATCATTTTGCATGCTTTTAAAAGTCTCTTTAAAGCCATGAACTGCACCTACAACACAACTTTCTTAGCAGTAGTAAGGCTCGCAAAACTTTACAGTGTAAGAATAAATTACTGTGAAGTCTCTCAGAGGATTCTTTGTGCATAATTAATATCTAAGCCATATTTTCATAGTCCAAACTTTTTACTAAGAGAAAACAAACACTGATAAGTGACAGCTGTGAATGATGTTCTTAGAAGAAATGGGACATGATGATGATGAAGTTACATGGGCTTAATCTTCCATAAAAGCCTTTCCAACAGTCTCTAGACATGGCCTATAAAACTATTAGGCTGCCAAGGGTGCAGTTTCACTCTTCAAAATAGTGGTGCTATGTATCGTGTGACTTCAGCTCGCCAATATTACTACTGCTATTTACAATACTGAGTGCCAGTAATCCTGAGCCTGCTAATGGCTGAAGAGCAAATGCCCCCATTTCAAATGTTATAAGAAATGCATGGCAGATGTTCTCATAAGCTCCTGCACTGGTCCATCCACCACACTGTAGTTAGCAGCACCTTCCAATATTATACACAATCAGGACATCTGGTTTGAGCCCAAATACTTAAGTAAACCACAAAAGGTCCCATGAGAAAGCGAGAGAGAGAGAAAATTCAGCTGTTTGGGAAATTGTTGGCACCATGGCTTGTTCTTTGGCAAAACGCCTCGCCATAAATTCACAGATCTACAGAGTCGTGAGTTAAACGGGGCCTACAGCACAGCCACGTCGACACCCTTTTGAAATGGAGAGCAAGGCATTGCTCTTTAAGAAGCAGTAAGGATGACTGATGGATCTACCTTGTGGGTCCCATCTCAAACTGCAAACATTGTATGGAGGAACTTGGCTCTCTCCTGGATATATACATTGATGGTAATGCTACCTACTGCAAACTGACATGAATATTTTTCCACGAACGTGTATATTTGAAGCAAGTGTGTTCAGAGACAACTCTTTCTTGGGCTATACCATTGTATGACGTGGATGTTTTACTCCATGGCTTTTACTTTTTTTTACTTATTCTCTGTAGTTGTTCAGGCTGATTTTGAAAACCCTATTTGACAATGGAGGGAATTCAATAAATATTTTCCAAAATTATAACACCTAAGCAGTATGGGTGTAGTTTAAAGTCTGTTTGACACAATGGCTGACACCCTTTTTTATATGAAATGTAGCAAAGAGCTCTTGGCAGGCAGTAAAACTTATTACTGACCCATGAACCACCACACCAGAGCTATATTAGGACCCTGGGTGCAATATACAGATACCATGAAACACTTCACACATACACACACACACACACAAAATAACACATCTTTCTTTTGCACACACACATAAACAAACTATACAAAAGGCCTGATGTTATGGCCTGTTAATCTCTGTAGACAACATGACTTATTAGTCTGATATGGCCTTGGCCAGGGGGTTTTCTCTAGAAAGCTAACATTTTTCTGAAGCTGGAGCTTCTTCAAAGAGAAAACTCCTGCCGTCCCTCCAGCATTTGGAAACATTAATTAAATCTCCTGTCATGTCCTCTTGCCTGACTCCGGGAGACATACTTCACCTCTCACTTGGCATCAAGTGAACTGAAGAACATCTCCAAGCTCTTCTTTCTGCAAAGGATCATCCCCCTCTCACTCCTGTCAGTGGCACGTCACCCTGGTGGGAACAAGGGTGGTTTAATCTGACTCAGGTCTCGGGACCTCTCAGCGCTGCGTTCTCTGTCATGAAGCAGTTGTGAGATCAGCAGGATGACCACAGAGACCAGGAACGCTTCTGCTCTGGCCTGATGAATGAACGTACGTGATGATGATGAGAGATGAGTCCATGGTGTGACACAAGACACACAAGAGTGAAAACCCTCAGCAGAAGCTCAGGCTCTAGCTGAGAAGCCCAGCTTCTGGTAGATGGAACACAACACGGTGAGAGCAGCATTTCACATGCATACAGCATCTTACAACCATCTAACAAGGATGTCCAATGAGGACTACAGGCGAATGGAAAACGAGCCAGTCCACAGCTGTATGACAACAAGGCTGATGAGGATTAGGACACTAAAACCCCATTTTTCTGAGGCAGAGTTGAATATTGTATTCTTTTCAAAGAGGTGATACTTGTCTTTGTTGGAGTGGAGCATTTTAACATCCTCAAAGGCGTAGTAGGCCGCCAGAGTGAAGTTGATGTCCCCAGAAGATAGCAGGTCAAAAACACAGGATTGGAAGTACAAATCCTCAACTGGTAGACGTTCTTTGCACTTGGCCATGGCTGACTGGTATGTGAAGCCATTAATAGGAGCACCTGGCCGCCCCCTGCCTAAGACTTGGCTCTCTGCCGCTCGTGCTCTGAAGCTCCTGAAGTCTATTCGCTGGTTTGCAGGGCAACCATGCAGGCAGAGGTAAAGATCCTGGTTGTCCTGGTCCTCCACCGAATTCACAACCTCCTCTGGCATCCGCACCGCAAAGGTGAGGTAGCGGCCAACCTGCCGAACTACAATAGTGGTGCCGATATAGCGTGCCTGGATCTCCACGTGTTGTCCAGGCACCTTCTCTACTATGCGTAAGGTGTTGGCCCCATGGCGGTCGCCTCCGTTCTTTGAACCATCAGCAAATGCAGCAGGAAGCTCGTCGGTCTCCGCATGGTACATCTTCTGGTCTACACATTCTTGAAAGTTCTTGAAGATGATTGTTAGCTGTGGTAAAAGTGAGAGTGAGAACAAGTGAGAACAGTATTCAAGATCAATGATGGTCTTGGACATCAATACTTTAAAACAAAACAATTCTCTGGGGGAAAAGATGGCAAGAAAACATTTTAAGTGCACAGAGTTTTGATGTTGAAAATGCTATATTTGTTCAATCAAAACCAGCCAAGAAACAGCAACCACAGACATAAAGTGTTTTATGCACCACTGCATATGGCAAAAGATGGTGACTAAGTACTGAATTCTGCATAACCGAGCCTTGTCTGTATAAAACCAGAGGACTGTGTAGTGCAGACCCTCCAAGCCCAGAAGCTTTCGTAATGTCACATTTCAGCAGCAGCAGCTCAAGATACAGGGGGCCAATGTAAACGCACTCGGGAGAAACACAGGTCCAGTCTATGTTACAGCAGGCCTCAGTATGCAGACACAAAGACAATCCATTCATGCTGCTCAGAGCCTGCCTGTGAACCCCAGATTCAGCTCCAGGGAGTGGACTTGCGCCAACTAGAGAGCACAGCCTGCACAGAGGCTAATTAGAGAAGGCTGCTCCTACCTCTGACTCCTCCAGTAAGCTGCCATTAGGAGGCCAATGGACTGCTGACACATATGTGACCTCGAGATGTCCAGGCTGCTCTGATCTCGCAAATGATGCATATGAGTGTGTACATGTGTGTCTATGTCTGGAGACTCAGTTAAACCAAATAACCCTATAATAACTAATGGTGCAATGATCTACCTCCTGTTAGCACCACCCTAGTTTTTCGCAGGACAGCGAGAGCTCGTTTAAAGCAAAGGGTCTATCAATAAAAAAGGGATGTCTTGTTTGCACAGGTGCCATCTGCCTGCAGACCTGTTTGCGCATTTATCCAATCTGAATGGCCTCTGAGCCACTGTCATTTATTCAAAAACAGTCAGTTTAACAAAAATATCACGATCCCTTTCCCTCCAACAAGAAAGAACTGTGGGTCCATCTACTTAATGGGGAATCATTAGAGGTTTTTTCGATGGCGGAAAATTGCTCTGTTTCCTAATGTGACTGAGTACAAAGTTCTTGTGTTTTTCTGCCACAAGGAAAAACTCTGAAAAACATTCAACCCTGGTCACACAATTCCAGCAGCCAAAAGCACATCAGACATAGTGAAATTAGCATTCGGCAATCGGACAAATAAACTTGAAGTCCTGTGTTTTCACCTTAGGCTCCACAGCTGGCCAATTCTAAGGCAGCTCCCCAGTTTGACCAATGGGCCGTAAAGCAAAACAATGATAATTTATGAGGTATGAGGGCCAACTAATGCAGAGAAAATATCAGCAGCTTCCTGTATGGACCGAGCACTTAGTTAAAACAACAAGACTCCTAAATCACACAAACAATGGCAAGGGCTGCCACAGATATAGTAGCATTAGTTCTGACTGTCTGAAAAAAATGAAGGCACTGGAGTCTGCTAACATTCTAATTTATTACTTCTCTTTTTTTGTTGGCATTTCTTTAAAAAAAAAAAAAACATGATCAGACTTTCGCTAATTGTCTTATCTCGTCTTCATCTTACTTGGAACAGATCCAAATGCTAACTACATTCTGCAATTACAAAGTCTGCTTTCTCTTCCCACTGGTAAAACCACACTTTTACCATTAACCACTTCCATGCTGAAGCCGTTCCTTAAAAGGTTGATGAAATGAAACCGAGGCTGATGCTGAAATTACTTTTACTTGTTTTTTATGTGAGGTACAAAATATTGTTACCTTGCTAGTAGCCGTAGCAGAAGATCCAGGCACAACAGGAGTGTTCGTAACCTGCACAGACAGGTACTTATTGTGAATCAGTGGCCAGGCACCCTCAACTTTACAGGTCTGAAAGTCATCGTTGAATGTTCGGAGATGTGGGTCCCCAAAAAAGCCACAGTGAGTGTAATTTGGTGGCGCGGCATTACGTGGTAGACTCCGCTCGTAATGGCACACTTCTGGCCTGTCGGAGGGAATGTTGACATCCGGTGGTGCCTGGACTGGGGGTGGGGGTGTGCGGTCACGAGGCTGGGTAGTGGGACCTTCTTTGGAGCAGTTGTGTTGGCTCATAAGATCCTCTATACCATGTTGGGCTGAATGGTAGGCCAGGTCACCCCGGCACGTACGGGCAGTGCGACGGACACAGTTGTTATACGCTCGCAGCGCAGTGCAGAACTCCTCTTCTGGGCCAGAGCTGGAGGTGGAGGCCCAGAACTCAGAGTTACACTTGAGGATCTTACACTGCAGAGTTGCTGTAAAGTCAAAAGAGAGATAGCATAAACACACTGTCATGGTCAAACCAAGTTTACAGAAAGCTGAAATGCAATAAGCATCAACCAGAGTAGCTGACAAAACTGATTAAGCTTTTAAACTGAAAAGTAACAGTTAAAATAAAAACAAAAGGCTTTTGAGAAAAGGTGTCGTAAAATATCAACATCCTTTACATTTTTATTCAAGAATAGCCCATTTTCATTTCTTACAGTTAATTTTACACCCTCCTTGCACTTTTTATACACATTTCATTTAGGAATGCGTTTTATTCTGATTATGTCAGTTATGTTCATGAATGCCAGTTGCTCAATTATCTCATAACAACACATGAATTCTCTCATCATCTGGACAAAGTGAGGCTTTAATTCCATCAGTAATAAAAAACAATGACAAAAAAAAAAAAACATTCCAACCAGTTTCCAAGTTTCTGTGTTTTGCCAACTTCCATCAAGTCTAAATGCTCTAAATGCTTTATAAAGCAAAGCTATTGTCGTCTTGTTGCCTTTTCAAAAATAAATTCAACAAAAAAACATTCAAGTAGGCCAATCAACGTTTGTTGATTTTATGTGAAATTCAAAATGTTAATGGGATATTCTGATTACGTCTGTGTCACAGGGGAGAAAAGTTCAACACTTAAGTTCTATTGTAATACAAAACGTAAAGCAATAAGCATCTAAATAGGCATCGTTACAAAGTAATGAACTCTCGACAGGCTTATCTAACTTCATTACTTCAACGTGTATGACATCACTTTATATTAGTAAACGGGCTGTATGCTTTATCAAAAAATGACTGATTCCAAGATCCCAGTTGGATATCTAGCATTTCAAACTGTTTAAGGTGAAACATATATTAATAGCAATTAAAGACAAATGGGAAGGAAGCCTTCGAACTGACAATCACACCAGCAAAAGTCTATTATTTAGAAGTGCTAATCATCTCATATCAAATTCACACTCATTCACACCTTGTGCTGTCTCTTTGCATTGCTAATCGCAGATCGCGGGGGTGCTTTTGAGTAAAGCACAGTGGGTGTCAGTGACTGAGGGCAAATGCACATCTGAAAAAATTCACTTAGGGCTTTAACAGAAGGGGGTAGCTGTTTGTGTGTGTGTGTGTGTGTGTGTGTGTGTGTGTGTGTGTGTGTGTGTGTGTGTGTGTATGTGTGTGTCTGTGGGAGGGTGAAGTCCTAGGACTCTGAATGAAGACAATGCAATTTGTCATTGAGAAGAAACCAGCAGAGTCATAAATTAGCCCTGTGTAAAGGGATTAGGTAGAGTTTCATCAGCCATGCAGGGCAGGAGGGAAGGGGGCTAAGGACTGCCTTAAAGAAACAGGATCTCTGTAGAGAGACTGGCTCCAGGACCAATGGGCGGAAACACAGAGTAGGTCTCACCATTCCACAGGTCAAACTGGATATGAGATAGCCACCTGTCCAGAGCAAAAGGCCGTAATCAAAGGCAAAAGCAATTTCAAGCACATTCCCCCTTCTCGGATTACAAGATCTGAATTAAAATCTGAAGGCTTTTCAGTCATGTGGTTTTTCACTCTTTTCGTTTGATAAAATGCAAGGACATGCCAAAACTACACACAACTTTGTTTCCAAATGATCATGCAACAATCTTTGTTGTCTATCCACCTACCAGCTACAAAGGGCATTTATCATCCATCTGATAAGAGACAATAGGCTCATTTAAGATGTCAACAACTAGTGCTTGCACGATTGCCTTTTGTCTGGTGTTAAATAACTTGAAAGAAGATGCGACACAGGGTATAAAAATCAAACTGCACACTACTTACAGCTGACCAGAGCCTTGGCAGAAAATGAGATACAAGAATTAGGAATTGCACTTTTACTTTTATTAGACATTAGTTAGTTGAGCTGTATATATACATATATAAACCGAAAACAAAAACAACAAAAAAAAAACCGGCTGGCTGATCTTTTACATCTGTTAACTAATGACTCATGCAGTCATTCGCGCGGTTGTGATTTTTTAAAAGTGGAACGTAGGCATATTTTTACGTTTGCACGTGACTGTTTTGAACCCGTGTTTCCCCTGTGTCCGACCCGTATCCGACACAGTTGGATATTTTTCACCCGTTTCAGCCAAATTTGCGGGTCACCCGTCGGGTACCCGAACCCGTGCAGGACTCTATGCCACAGTGTATACTGGGAACATAAGTGTTAAATTCCTACTGTGGACATCAAAATATTAGGCTACAGTTCATCTGTAAACACATATAGTGTAATGCAGACAGAGATAATGTCTGTGATCCTACAATACCACACTTCAAAGTTTCCTACAACTTTTCACTGTAAAATCCTACCTAACACAGAACTGTACATTCAGATGTGTTATGTGAATTTAAACATACACATATCTATTTAAAATACAGACAACTTCTGCCATTTTTAGATTTTAAATAAGATTAACGTTCCATTTAAGAACTTTCAAGTTTTTTTTTTTTTGTACTTTTGAAGACGGTCTTCACGCGTTTTAAAAGGCTTTGCAGTGTGTGTGAAATGGTTTTTGGAAATGTTGCCCTCACAAGCCCAGCGAAGGCATGTAATAGGCTAGATGTGGAGGGTTCGCTTCCCCTCCCCCAAACACGAGAGCACGTCTCCGGCAGAGCTGTGGGAAACACTGCGGTAGTGCAGCACAATCGAACCGAACCTTCGGATGACCACGCTCTCATCGCACGGCTTTACCAATGGCTCAAAACAAATAAATTAATCACTCGCGCTATGCAAACATACTTTTTGTTCGTATCTTTTTAACGCGAAAAAGTTTAGATGGAAAGTAACACCTTTATCTTAAATGTATTATGTGTAGCGTAAACCTGAAAGTTATAAACAACATTATTCAAGCGTGCATAATGAAGGAACGCACACTGACATGAATTAGAAGATAAATAGCCTAACTTTTACTAGACATAACTGGGTCATGACTAAACAAAATACACCCAACTGCGTTTAATTTGCTGCTAAGTAACAAACCATGCTTTTGTCTGCGTTATTTTAACATATTTAACTGCTTTGGGTGTTTGTTGTTTTGTAGAGACTATGTTGCATCATTGCTTCGATAAATCAATTCCAAATAAACATCTTTATTTCCAGTCCTAAAACTCGAATTAGATTATCCATGATAAATGTTGTTCTTACCTGCTGGAAACAGACAGAGAAACACAACAACGAACTGGCAGACTTGTAGCGCCGATGGTGCTGCTCCTTTCCCCATAACCATCCATCCAGCACGGGACAGCGCTCCTCTCCTCTCCCTGTTTACACCAGCAATGTGAGGAAAGGCGGATTAGAGCAATGCTGCAACTTTCCGTTTGATTAAATTGCTGGAGAACCGCAACACAACGAAGTCATGCCGCCCGCCCTTCCGTCGGACAAATATCGCTGCTTTTTTGTCAGGTATTCTCAGTGTTCACACATTCCCAACCCTCATTAGAAACGTGCATCGATCTTCCAGTTCGCTAGTGTCAAGAGGGTGCAGCCTACACTGCGAGGTGCACCAATAAGAAGTCACTGTTTCGCCACCAACCCCTCACTAGTTTCAAGTTACGCCTGAGCTTTGAAAAGTACTTCACGCGTTTGCAATGTAGGCTGCGAACTCATGAAAGTGAACACATTGTTACTTTTTAATAAATTACTAAAGTGAATACGTTCCTGTGCAGCTGTATGTATCCTCAGTTCGGAGAGAATCAAAAGGGGGCTGAAAATGTATTTAAATCAAGTTCTAAAATTACTATGGTAATTAATTAGCGTTTACTTGTCTTATAGAAAAATTCACCAATTAGCCTGACCATTTAATCCCATTTGTCATCCCAATAATTGATGTATTGCAAAGTTGTTCACTATAAATGAAAGTAGGCTACAGACTGTCTTGTTTAGATTTTTGCATGGCTAGTGTGAATAGTCACATGTCCAGATTTAGTATACATAATAATTAAGCGTCCATTATAAATGTATCCAAGACAGATTGCTCTGTCTCATATAAATCATAATCACAATAAGTGTTAGTGAACACAGTACAGTTGAAAAAGGGGTCATACAGGCAAACTGAACATTTGCAAATACATATGAATTCATTCTTTTAGGCCTATATTAAGAATACAATGTTACTATATTGTTGTCACTACTTGCAATCTGAAATAAAACATACTTTCAATAACAATTTATTTTTTTAAACATGATAAAAAGTTTCATTAGACTGTCCAAGTAGTTAAATATACATGCTTGTATAGCGGATGGGATATAGCAGGTCCAATCCTAGTCATAAAGGGCCAAAGTCCTGCAGAGTTTAGCTCTAATTCGTCCCAATATACATGCCTAGAAGATTCTAGTAATTCTGAAGACCTTGATTTCTTTGGTTCAGGTCTTTAAAGGGTTAGTTCACCCAAGAATGAAAATTCATCCATATTCTACTCACCATCGAAGCATCCTAGATGTATGTGAGATTCTTCCTTCAGAATAATCAAATTAGAGTTATATTAAAAATGTCCTTGCTTTTCCAAGCCTTCCAATGGGGGTAAGCGGGTGTTTGTTGTCAACATTTCAGAAGACGTGAAATGAAGTGCGCGCATCTGTAATAAAATGTCCTTCACTTGGCTCTGGGGGGTGATTAAAGGCCCCCTGTAGTGAAACCATGCATTTTTGTAAGATAAATATACAGATTTCAAATGTAATGAACACTTTTTTCACACGTCTGCTGACTGTTGGGAACTCGAAGATGTGCAGGCAGATTTCGAAATAAGCCAAGAGGAGATTGGGTGTCCTTTGCAAAAATAAGGAAACTTTGTTTCCTTTGCTCCTACATTTCCCAGAGGCATGTGTGCATGACGCATACATCGTCGATCTTATGCCTTCAAGTCTTCCGGTTTCCCACAGTCAGCAGAAGTGAGAAAAAAAAGTGTTTATTACATTTGAAATCTGTATATTTATCTTACAAAAACGCATGGATTTGCTACAGGGGGCCTTTATTCACCCCCCCCCCCTCCCCCGGAGCCGTGTGAGGGACATTTTATTACAGATGCGCGCACTTTATTTCACGTCTTCTGAACTGTTGACAACAAACACCCGCTTACCCCCGTTGAAAGGCTTGGAAGAGCAAGGACATTTTTTAATGACTTCAATTGGGTTATTCTGAAAGAAGAAAGTCACATACACATAGGATTCTTCGAGGGTGAGTAGAAGATGGACAAATTTTCATTCTTGGGTGAACTAACCCTTTAATTGGGGATGGAGCTAAACTCTGCAGGACAGTAGCCCCCCCATCAGGAGCAGACTGGATGGACACCCCTGTGTTACATAGCCTATTCATTTAAATGCCAAAGAGAGAATCAGTTTCTGATTAAAACTGAATTTGGAATTTATGCTTTATTTAGCAGACTGAATTTAGGAAGAAATCAGAAAGGACAGATGCTGTCCAAACCTTCAAATTAAAAATGGAAGAGAATCCCATACCGCCCACAATTAATTGGAATGGTATAATGTATGATCACCTGTTCCATAGTGTTCTGTCTCTGTCAATGTAAATGCATCCGCCTAAGCATCGGCATACATAATCAATGCCTAGGACTTTTAAAACATCTAGCCAATATGTGATGTGACACCAGTTGAGAGATTTAACAAGCTTATGTCAATGCATTTGCTTCATTAAATCACCCTGACAGATTACCTTAACAAGATGCACTGCTATAAAACGTGAACTATTTATATAATGCATAATCATACTAGGACTTCTTTTTTGTTTGTGTGAACATATGAGATGAAGGATGAATAAGACTTGCCCATCTATAAAATAAAAAAGCTATTAAAGTATCATTAAAGTACTATTAAAGTAACAAACAATCTGATCATAAATGTCTTGTTGAGATTTTCACAGGCCAAGGTAACCAAAAGGTCCTAAAGAAAAGAAGGGAATGTTGATTTGTTATAGGGCAGGCTATATGGTGTTGTTTTTAGTGGTCAGCTGTTGCAGTCCAACAGATGGCGCTTGCACAGTGGTTGAGAATGAATGATATCTCCAGAGATGCGTCCTCATGTATAAGGTTTTTTTAAGAAACATATTATTTACAGTTCAACTGTGATGTCTTCATTTTCTTTTGAGATTAGAGAAAATTAAATGGAGGTACATTAAACCAAAACGTAACATTATGATACCTTATCCTTAATGATGGTGTTGTGAACCCAACACAAATGTTCTCTAACCATTTGTGAGTTTAATTGATCATTAACAGCCTGTCTATGATTTCTAGTGCGACAGAGGCTAAAATAATTTTTTTTAGAGATAGCACTCATTAGTGACAGAAGCTGTGCATGACATCTAAAAATCCCGTTCTCCCTTTCTTCTGTCCTAATTAATGCAAAAATGTAAATTAGTCCTGTTATTAAACATAATCCTTATATCTAGATCAGCACTGAAGACGAAGAACTGTACTAGCTACAGTGTAATGCAGACTTTTAAGTCAAAAACTACAAGAGACTGCAATATAATGTTCTCTGTGCCATTTAAGAGAGTGTTCACTGTTTAAGTAGCTAACCACTGCATACTGTTTGAGATGAATCAACGTTATCTGTCAAGAAATCAACCAGAACCCACCTTTTTGAATGCATGGAGCTCTTCGACACTTTTGGGTCGAGTTTCTTTGCAGAACCGGGATGAAGCTTGCCTGTCGAATCCGGACTGAAGCGCGAACAGGCGTGCTTTGTACCAGTAATCCGAAATACTTATTTAAGTCTATACATCGTTGTAAAACTAAAGGTTAAGCTCTCCTGTCGTCCCTGCATGATTTCCCTTGTTTATTAGCTGTTTATTATTTTAAAGGCAAGATAGTTTTTTTTTTTATCTAAACGCTGCTAATCTGCTTGCGGTGTCTGATGTTATTTTCATCATCGGTGTCGTGATCTGGAAATGAAGGTACGATCCGTCAACCAGTTTATCGAGACACACACGATAAAAAAGAAAACCTCGGAAATGTTTTCGAATCGATAGTGTTCTTCATTTTGCCGTGGTATTCCCAGGATTCCTCCGTGGCTCTCAGGACTTGAGTAGGAAGAGCCCTCGGGGCAGCAGTGTTGATAGCGCTGGCTCGTTTCCTCGCCTCAGTGTTGTGAAATGACGAGTTTGAAAGTGTGAGGCACAATGATCAGCGCTGCAGTCTCCAACTCCCCACACTGTCATAGTCAACACGGGCTTATGTCTGTTAAACCAAGCTTTATGATTAACGGTAAGATTATAATGTATCTGGATTAGCAAACACATTTTGTTTAAACATTTTTAGTCTATAATTTAGTGTGTGTGTGTGTGTGTGTGTGTGTGTGTGTGTGTCTCAACATCTAGATATAATTACCATACCTATCTACTACAACTTGAAGTAGCCTAGTTAACTACTCCACTACTTATCCATAAACTGTGTTAATTAGCCTAATGGTGTGCTGTTACTACTGGATGTACTTTAATAATAGCCTAATACAAAACATAGACATTTACATTTTTGTGTATTAATTTAATGTGGTCATCAAATTCACGTGTAATAACTGATATTGTGAGTGTGATGTTGCTATTATACAACAGTAGCCTATATTATACAGATGCTGTTCACACAGTATATTACTTAGGCTGTACAAATAAATTGTATGCAAATACAATGTGTTTTAGATAAAAAAAATAATAATAAAAAAAGTAAATAAAAAAATACTAGTAGGTTCTTATTTGATCAACTACAGCAAACAATAATAGTCTGAAAATTGCAGAAGCATCAGGCTTTGAGTTGCAAGCAACACAGACTGAAAGCTGGTCTGCAAGTTGCAACAGAGTATTCTTTTCACATCATTCAGTACTCACTCGATTCTAGGATTTTTTGTTTATAACTTTCCACACAGAGAAGGAGTGAAAGCGATAACACAGACACTTGGGCTGTGTCCAAAACTGCATACTCTCTGAGTAGGTATTTCTTCTGAATAAGTACTTATTTGGTGCCCATGAGTAGCATAAATGTAATCTGGACATACTGTATTCATCATGTTGTCATGTGACCATCAATGTCAGTTGTTTCATCTCACTGCCATTCACAAATCCTTCCCCATGGCCTCATTGGATAGTAAAATATCAGATGCAAACTTGATAACTTTTTTGCCTATATGAATACTGTGAATTTAGGCATACTACTCTTCACATGTATGTCATGTATGTATGTATGTATGTACTTATTTTTTTAATATTTTTATTTTGCCTACTATATAGGAAGTATGCCATTTCAAACGCAGCTTTTTACTTTTAAAAGTGCACATGCCCAGCAGATGTTGGCTCACAGGGACTCAGGTTTGAGTCTATCTTGGCGCCCTAACCTTCTAACCCTTACAAGAGAACCTGCTGAATCAGATGAAACCCAACTTTAACATCCATTAACATGATCGCAAATCAAAAGTTCAGGTTACAGTGTATTTATTTAAGAAAATTCTTAAAAGTAGGCGCACATATAGTTACAAACATGTCATACAAACAAACTATATAAACTAAACTTGGTTTATTGTTGGGTGTAATTACATGCAACCTCTTAGTAAAAGCAGTCAAGGTACAAATAATGTAATTAGAAAGTCTAAATGTAAATGGCAAAGATCCAGAAAGTAACTAAAGTGTTCGAAACAAGACTGGCTGCTTTGAGTCATGTCCTGGTAACTGCAGAGCAGGGGTGTGACTAGACTCTGCCAATGTCATTTTAGATTTAAGAAATAAAATACTATGACCTGTCTACATTATACCAATCCAATATGCATGTAATATTTTCAAGTCCTGTTAAATTTAGAAATTAGGGAATATTCATATTACAGCCATGACAACTCTTAGGATAGTTTCTAAAATATTTTATTAATGTAAATGGAGTGTACATAAGTTTGGGGTGGGTAGACTAGATCTGCTACGCTGCTGCTGCTGTTGTAGAGCAAGTATGACTTGCTTCTGCTAAATGCTCATAACATAAATTTAACAGAACAAGAAAGAGGGAGACCGCGTAACAGATCTATGGAGGTGGTGTTGGGGAGGTGGAGGGTTAGAATAAGAATTTCCATTACATATTTGCACAAAACTTTTGCAATATTTTATAAATGTAGATAAAAAAAAGTATTGTGTAATAACATTTCCCTTAACCTGTGTTATGAGGCTAAAACATAATTTTTTCCTCTCGCGGGAAGTCACTGTGCCTGTGATAAGATAGGTTCACATATATCGCAGCCACAACACTTTCCATAGTTTTTAATCGAAGGAGACGTATGCATGAAACTTTAATGAAGTAGTATGGAGAGCCACTTCTGTGATGCTTACAAGCCGTGGCGCAGCTGGTATAAACACAAGAAATGACTAGAGTGGCCGTGCTGGAGCCGTAGGCGCCGCAGACATGTGCAGTGTAAATAAGGGGGTTTTCATCCAATCATTCATTAATGGCAAGGACAGCCCTTTACAGCTGTTTCACACTGAGTGCAATGCAAAAAAGCGAGGTGAATCACCGACGAACGTTGTTTTCACACCGAGCACAAAACGATTAATCGCATCCTGTTAATTCACGCCTGCACTCAAGGTGGCCCCGACCTGCAATGCATTTTCGCTCATGTATCCTATGTGTCTCGTATATGGCTTTTACATTGTCTACTGCTAAATATACAGCATTAAATTAAGAGAAATAACTTTTGGTTCTTCATCAGAAACACAAACTATCCATACTACTTACAAGAAAATATAATTAGAGGTAAAATTAGCATCAAGCTAAATTTCAAAATGTATGTAATGAATGTTTTTGCTCAAACTCTTAACAAAATAACTTCTGATTGTGATCTAAAACGGATTTTGATTCTAAAACAGGCAGACATGCACTCTTTGTATGTTATGATGGACTGAACCCTAGCTGCTTGTCATTTGTCATAAACATCCTTTATTGTTATAAAAAATGAGCTGCATAAAAACATATACAGAAAATACAGTATCACTTTATTTGATGGTTCCGGAATGCATTCGTGTTGGGTATTTTTAACACTTTTAACACTTTCATATGGATAAAAAACAGCACTTGTTCGGAAACTTGAAGGCTGACTATGCATCTTTGGGAACTTTTTCATTAAAAAAAATAAAAAATAAAAAAAATAAAAATAGACAAAGCAACTGGCAATATTTTTTGTAACTCAATATAAACAAATCAATAGTTATCTGATTTTCAGATTACCCGCAGCCCTTTTGACTATTCTGATATTCGGAACAACATTACGCTTGTGAGCGAGATCCATTGAACAATTTACACAACTGTTTGAGAAGCTGTTCACTTGGAATGTATTTTTGCAGGTAAAAATGTGAGACACAGGGCAGGAAAAAATAAATAAATGAAAAAATAATCAGGGTCCCAGAATGCATGTTTTAGAAAGCTGAACTTCTTTTAACATGACAGGCATTCTAAAAATGCAACTGTTATGGACAAGACACAAGCGCAATGGTCAAAGACGTCCATCTAGTATGTTAAGTATGTTTACATAGAAAAAGCACAGTGCAATGCAAAAATTTTGTGTGAACAGCCCCTGTGGCAACAAGTTCGGCACAAACTGTATTATAATGAATGGTCATTGAAATAATAAAAAAGGTCTTTGAAGCATTGCATGCTTAGGGTGTACATTGGGGTGTTACAGTGCAGTTATTGCATATCAAATCAATCAATCTGCCATTTGAATTGCTGGAGTGCACACATAAGAAGGAAAGAAAAATACCCATCACTTTCCAAAAAAGCAGAACAAAGATGTATTTATCTGAGCATATCTGAGCAAATGCATTTGAGACTGTTTGTTGTCAGTCATAAATAAACAACCTAATGTTCAGAGGTGGGTAGTAACGAGTTACATTTACTTCGTTACATTTACTTGAGTAATTTTTTGGGGTAACGAATACTTTTCGGAGTATATTTAAAGATGGGTACTTTATACTCTTACTTGAGTAAATTTTTGGGGAAAAATCTGTACTTTTACTTCGTTACTGTGTATTACGCTCCTCTCGTTACTTTATCTTAATGCAATAAATGTTATAATGCTTCAGTTTATTCCAAACGCGCCGTCTACTTTTCTCTGGGCAATGAGCGATGCCCATTCGCGAATGATTCATTCTTTTGAGTCAATTCTGTTCAAAGGCTTGATCAAACCAATTGGCAAACGAGTGAATTGGTTCATGAATCAGTTTGAATGAGTCGTTCAGTTCCCTGCCGCACGCGCTGAGCATCTGAAGTGGTTCACTCGGAGTTGTAACGTTTAAGAACAGAAAGAGCGTTGAAAACGTGGCTGGAACTGCACTGAATTGAAATCTGCAAAGGCTATTATTTGCTAGCGATGGAGATCCTTATTAGATGAACACCGCGTGTGCTGTCTACTGTTTAACAGGTAATAACTTGGGCTACATTCGATTACAGTACACGATACCACTGTGACATTAGTTTGTTGTACGTGTGTGGCTTATAACAGAGGGGAGTCAAGTTGAATGCAGCTTCCAAAAGACAAAAAATAGCCGATTAAGATTTTATTAATTTTAATACAATCACACCTGTGCAAGTACGTTCAGCGAGTCATATTATCAGCTGCTAAATTCAGATCTGTGATTGCTGGCTGGCGCTTAGCCAGAGATAGATGCGTTTATACAGCGCTGCGCATTATAACCAATCACACATGATTCTTTTGAGCTTATTAAAGCATTGGCCAATCAGAGGTGTTCCGATGAGTCATCGCTAAAATGCCGGTGCTTCCTTCACTCGCTCACAGACTGGAGACCTCTTTCTGGCGAATTCTCTTGCAGGAACAATAAAGTGCAGATAATTAAGATATTGATTTCACAGTGTTAACAGTTTCAGTGATTTTAATGGGAGTTTCTGAGAGTGATTGAAATCTAGACTGTCAGTGAAAATTATCTTTAATAATGTAAATGTTATTTGCTCTCTTTCTGAACAATGAAAGATTAGTAGCAATATTTATATCACATTAACTTTCAATGTTAAATTCACATTTAATATAAAGTCAGTCGTATTAAAAATATGTTATGGCATGACACCTATATCTGTTACTTAAGTAAACAGACAGGGTTTTATAATAAATTACATAAATTGGAGTAAAGGCTGATGAAATATATACATTTATACACGCACACATACATTACATACATTTTATCTATATATCTAAATAAAAGTAGGCTCAGTACAGTATATATGACCCAAAGTAACTAGTAACTAACTACTTGAGTAGATTTTTTATCCGATACTCTTTTACTCTTATTCAAGTAACTATTCAAGACTAGTACTTTTACTTTTACTTGAGTAAATATTTCAAGAAGTACTTTTACTTTTACTTGAGTACAGTTTTTGGGTACTCTACCCACCTCTGCTAATGTTTGACAACCTAAAATGCTCTTTGACTTAATGTAATTAAATAGTAACATATTTTATTAAATAGTAACATTTTATATTTGACTGCCTGCTACGACTATGACAGATGCTTGAGGGATATCACATTTACATTAATCTGCTAGTTTCCAAGGCAGAGGTTTCCACCCTGGTGTGAAGAGAATGGCTTTTGAACAGTCGGATGCTGGACATCCACCTCAAACACAGCTGGCGGAGGACAAAAAAAGAGGGGGATGCAAGGGCAAACAGACTAGGCTTGCAGAAGCTATACGCTCAGTTGATACACGTTTGGCTGACATCTGAGTGATAAACTTGGCAGCTCTAAGAATGCATCTTTTAAATTTAGCACTGCAATAAAGAATCCAACTAGAGCATTAGCAAATACGAATGAGAAGGTGAAAATGACTGTTGCATATTTAGTGGAGGAAGACCCAGGCAATAACAGCATAATATAATTAAAGAATGGTGAGAAAAACACAAGTGAAAATAGTAATGGATAAAGAATGCAATATGAGTCAGACAGAGGAAACCACATAACATAGAAGATGAAGAAGAAAACACATCAAGAGCCAGACAGCTACAAGATGTCACACACATGCACTAAAAAACAAAACAAAAAAAAACACTAATTTATTATATTTTGACTTAACACAATGACTTTGATTTCAGTGGTTACTCATTCAGACATGAACAAAAAATTATTACAATACTATTACAACCAAAAATGAAGTAAAAACCAACCTTTTTTGCTTCCCTTGATTTCCATTCATTTGCTTTATGGTTGAATACTGACAGTGCCGATATCATTATGTTTCATGTAATACATTATAGACACTCTGTCAGTTTTAGGCACGTCTTAAAGCCTTGGCCACTATAACAGAATGTGAGGTGAGGAGAAGTTTTGCCAGAGAGTGAGGCATTCCAGCCAGTGATTATGGAAAGAGACCGTGGGATCCCGATCTGGGCGAAAACCACTAATTTTCCAATTTGTCTCATGAAAAGGCAGAGGATTGGGCACAGTGAATCTAGCCGATGTTTATTTTATGAGTGTTTGTGTAAGAAGAGCCTGTTGTAGGAACACTATGATCTGAAGCATGGTCACACATTTGAGATGAATGCTTACAACAATGTCGAAAGCATGATCAAAGGAAGGTTTATCTTATTTCTATTGTGTTGTTTATAATTAGTTAGATAAGTTGAAAGAATGACTAGACTGTTTTTTTTTTCCGCTTTGCTAGAGAGGGACTTTATCAGCGTATATGTGAGCTAGTGAATATCCGCACTAAGCTTTCTAAACAGCAGCTTAAACAAAGCTGTCACCATATTATCTTCAACACAACAATAATGAAGTATGTGTGTACTCTAAAATGCTTTTGAGTGTACCTTGCTTTAATGTGCCCTTGAAAATAAGTCAAAAAGATGCTATCAATCCTATTCTGTTCTTTTTATATAGCGATACATCTGTGGGACCAGTTCCATATTTAAATATGCACCTGTTTTGAAAATAGGCTAATTTTCCAACTCCTGTAGAGTTAAACAGTTGAGTTTTACTGTTTTCTAATCCATTCAGCCGATCTCCAGGTCTGGCGTTAACACGTTTAGTTTAGCTTAGCATAGATCATTGAATCTGATTAGACCGTTAACATCTTGCTTAAAAATGAACAAAAAGTTTCTATATTTTTCCTATTTAAAACTTGACTCTTCTGCAGTTACATCGGCCTAGAAAATCGCAACTTTACATTTCCGTCGGTCTTAGTACACAATGTTCCCTGGGAATTGATCCCATGACCTTTTCTGCTGTTAACACAATGCTGAGCCACAGGAACATCACTGTTCTTGATAAGAAACACGCTAGGTGGTTTCATAAACATCTGTGGACTCTTATTGCTTCTCATAAATTCTGACTATGATAGAACTGATAGATTCAAGTTTGTTTACATTCTCGGTCATCCCTGTTTTACCTGCAGGGACATTCCTGGTTATTTGTTGTACGGGACTGTTAAGTAAATACATTTGTCACATTCATCAACCCTTCCATCATATGAATCACAATAGCAGAGAACAATCATCACAACACGATCTTAATCAAACACACTGCTTTAAATCAACATCATAGGCTGTTCTGTATTCAATTTATTTGTATTTATCTTTTTTGAAGAAATTTGTCTAAGTTAAAAGATATTTTGTGAGACTGTAAATCTGTTTCTCTGATCTATATATTTGATCTATATATATTTCAAAGTCTGATACTTTGAAATTACTCTCACCAACATCAAACAGATTGGCTTGACTTAACCTGTCATCAGTTATTTCCTGCTGATAAGGTAATTCAGTGATTCAGCAATAACTAATGAGACATGAAGCCAAAGCATGTCGTAGACAAACTCCAAACAAATATGTCAGAACTGCCTGGTAGGAACACCCCCATCTGTGATTGCTGTGCCAACTGAAATAACTACCTTCATTTATCTCTTTCTCCCTCAGAGCATATCAGGATAATCCCTCTTCTTCAGACTTCATGCATAATGCATCAACCTAATCCTCAAGAATAGGTGGCAGGTGATTATAATTACTCAGGTAAGACTGTATCTATAAATGCAGAGCTCACATTATCCCTTTATCTCACAATATCATTATAAATTATACTTTTTAAATATTCAAATTAAGTTAATGGCTAATAATTATACACTTTTCGTAGAAATCATTGCCTATTATGGATAGATAAATTAAGTGAGTGGAAACATGATCAGGTGCATCAGTTTCCTTAATGCAGTAGTTATCAGTGGATACTAAAGTTATAGGTGAAATCAGTGTATAACTAAAATATCTACATCTAGAAGTTATTCTTAATGGCACAGTTGACTACATTTTTTTTTAAATTCAGTTTTCAATTTTGGTTCTTATTGGAAAAACATGCATGTGGTGAGATTTCTGCAAAATGACATTGCGCTGTTTCTTGCACGATTCACGTCACTTTCAAGGTGAAACATCCAGTGAAATGTCCAGTGACCTCAATTTTTTTTGAAACAGATGAATATGAATTAATGTGGCTAAGTTTTATTGTGACGGTTGTTGTACTTATCACATAATTTCTGGAAGTTAAATGTCTGGTAAGTGGCACTGAAATGGTTAATGCTAATCATGTTTGAAAATAAGGTACCACCTACACTTACCTCTAACCTAAACCTATTGATAGCGTTAACAAAACTAAACCTGAGAAAAAAATACATTTGCTGAAACAGGCTAGTAGGCCTACCTGAGTGATATAAGTGCAATGCATATGTCAGAAAAGCCATACATTAAAACTGGTAATGTGATGCAAACATCAAAATGTATTACTACGTGTGAATCATGCATAGTAAAAGCATTTTAAGCATTTTAAACACAATGAAGTCTTTATTAACTGCTAATCTACCCCGTAATCATAATTTGTGTGAATGAAAGTTATTATCATATTTTTTTTTTTTACTGCCACAGAGTGTTTATTTCAGCTGGAAACTGTAGTGAATTGTACAATTTGTACAGGTATGCTTTTAGCAGAGGCTTGTTTTTCCATTGAGCCTATTTGACTGTCAATGGAAAAAATTACAGTTACACAGGAACACAGTTTACAGCAACGTTACTGTGACTTTGCCAAATAGGAAGTGTTACTGAATTAACATCCTTTGTTTGTCCTGGAACAACATTTCAATCAACCAATCAAAACCTCTGATGTCATTAGTGTGTGTAGACCAAACATTGATCAATCCATTTAGACCAATCCCTTGTTTTTCATCTAGACACACTGCCATGAGGTATGCTATACTGTCTGTCTTCTTTGGTTTCATTTACGTCTCTTAACTGAACATGCAATGCTTTATGTAATGCTTTTTTTAACGGACTGTTAAACTATTTGCATTAGACATTCCCTTGTTTGTTTCATGACCCAAATGTCCATAGATTGTTTTTTTTCCCTAATCCCAGTATATTATGCACACACACTTGCACACACAGACAATTCATAGAGCTGCTGTGCTGAGAAGCCATTGATGACTGCCTAGACATGCATTATGCATCAGGAGCGTTAGCTGAATTAAAGAGGCAAAGAATCAGTGGTGTGCTGTGTCTCAGTGCACTTACATCACCTTAGCTTATTCTCACCGGCGTGTAATTTCCTCCTTGATGAAACACAAAATTAAATGTGTGGCCCTGAGAGCAAATGAAAAAGAAATGGATGGGAACAGATATAAATGCAGACAAGTGCCTCTTGGAGGGAGCTACCCACAAAACACAGGATAGTGCTAGACTTAAAATGTTGATCTATCTGTATGATTGAGGGTTTGTCTAACCCTCTCTGCACAGCACAAACCACTGATGTAGAGTGCTAGGAGGCATCATTACATTCACTTTATCAGATGCAGACAGAATTGATGTGTATCCTGGTGGAGTACTATATAAGCGAACACCTTTTAGGTGGAGGAATGGAGCTGAATGTTTAAAGCCTCATTATGTAAACACATTCTGGCTTAAAAGCTCAGACTGTTCGATGTTTCTTAAGCAGACATATCAGTCCGGTATGTGCTTTTAATTCACACTTTGCACCTAGAGATGCGTATGGTCAGCAATTGGAATTAATCCAGAGGCAAACTAGAGTTTATCAAAATGAAAATGGAGTAGGCAAGTTGGTTGAAAGGAGCATAATAAATACTTTGGCTTCAGGACCTAAAGCTTATAATGAATGCATAAACCTTTTTAAAATGCACTATTAAAGTTAGAACACTCATTATAAAAAAAATATAATGAATCAGCATACTATGTGAGCAATTAAAGGGACAGTTCACCAAAAAGTAAAAGTTTTGTTTCAAATCTGTATAACTTGATTACATCAGTAAGAACAGACTTTCTGAGCTCCTTTTTTCCCCATACAGTGAAAATGGATGGTACGGTGGCCGTGGCCCTGTAGTGCAGAACATAACGGATAGGACTAATTTAATTATTCTGTGGCTTGTTTATGATTTGTTGTGTCCGTTTCATTGTGTTTTGGCTTGTTTCCATTGTGTTAAGGCTTGCTTCCGTTGTATTGTGTTAAGCTAATTATGTTGTGTTACAGCTTGTTTACATTGTGTTGTGTCTTGTTTCCGTTGTCTTGTGTTATGGCTTATTGTCTTGTGTTATGGCTTGTTTACGCTGTGTTGTGTTAAAGGGGCACTAAGCGGTTTTTGCCAAACGATGTTGATATTTGAAAGCACCAAAACAAACACACCCATACCCCAACAGGACCTTGCATCTATTTCGAAATATCCGCTCCACATGTATGTACAAATCCATATCAACAACGATTGCAGAAACAAGTGAAGGTGACCCACAAGCACATACAAAAACAAAAGACAACATGGATAAGTTGTGTGAAACAAAGCAAAATCAGCGTTACTCACCTATCAAAAAGAAAAAAAACAACTCAACCTTGGTGTCCAATTCGAGTCCTTCCCACTCCTTTTTCAAAAAAAAAACCTAATCCGATATTTATGCGGGTCATACCTCTTGCCTGATTGTAACCCTTCTTTTTAATGTTTTGTTTCTCCATCTGCCATCTCTCTCTATCTATAGTCGGTCTGCTAATATCGGTCCTGTGCACTCAAATTGAACACTCTCTTCTCGCTATCATTACAAGCCACACCCCCTTACTGCTGATTGGCTACAAGTGTGTTTTGGGACTTGGTCCGACTCTGTGGTCAAAAGCATTTTTCAAAAATGAAATTTTAAGTTAATTTCATTGTGTTGCAGCTTGTTTCCATTGTGATGTGCTAATTTAATTTCGTTGTGTTGCGACTTATTTCCATTGTATGGCAGCTTGTTTCCGTGGTGTTGTGGTAAGTTAATTTCATTGTGTTGCAGCTTGTTTCCATTGTGCTATGCAAATTTTGTTGTGCTAATTTCATTGTGTTGTGGCTTGTTAACGTTGTGTTGAGGAGATTTTTTATTTTTCTGTGCACTACTGGGCCACCATAGGATGGAAACTAGGCACTGGTAATCTTTAGAAAGTTCTCTATATGACTTGTGCACTATATTTAAATCTAATGGAGCCATATTGTATGTGTGAGGAAAAAAAAATGTTAACTTGCCATTTACAGACAAAATTGCCTTGAAAATCTTGCTTGACAGCCGTGGTCACCATTCTAGAACCAGACAGACATTCTGTGTCCTAACATCTCACTCTATTTTATATGGATTTCAAATAACAGAAATTTCATTTTTGGACAGGTTATTCATTTAAGGGAATGAATTTTTACTTTTTTGTTGATGGAATGATAACTTTTTGGATTCTCAGAGAATGGGCTCATAAAGGGAGTCCTAGCTGCTGTCATCTTGTTGCAATGGTAACCACTAATAGTAATAGCCATTTTTTATAGAAGTCTTCAATATATATATATATATATATATATATATGTATATATATATATATATATATATATATATATATATATATATATATATATATATATATATATGTGTGTGTGTGTGTGTGTGTGTGTGTGTGTGTGTGTGTGTGTGTGTGTAAAATTTGAAATAGAAGGTTCTTAATTTATTTACTTATTTTTGCTGCATCCCATACCAGTAATATGAATCTAAAATGCAACCAATGGAAGGTCACCTATATATCTGTAACACTTTAGAAAAGGAAAGGACATGATGTGTGGCCAAGAATGGTGTCCGATAATAAGAATTAGTGGTCTGCATTTTAGCCATCCAAGTGCACATACACAGCAGTGAGTTGTGAACACACACTACCAGAGCAATGGGAAGCCATTTTTGGGGATTGGTGCTTTGCTCAAGGGTCTCACCTCGTTTGTGATATTGAAGGGGGAGAGAGCGCTGGTCATTCACTCTGCCCACCTACAATCCCTGCCAGTACCAATACTTAAACCAGTGACCTTTGGGTTACACTCTATAACCATCAGGCCACAGCTGTCCCAATGAAGGCCCTTTATGATAAAGTCCCATCAGTTAAAGGGATAGTTCACCCAAAAATTAAAACTACCCCATGATTAACTTATCCTCAAGACATCCTAGGTTTGTATGACTTTATCTTTTCATACGAATACAGTCAGAATTGAATAATAATAAAATGTCCGGTCTTTTCCAAGCTTTATAATGGCATTGAACGGTGGTCGAGATTTTGAAGCAAAATAAAGTGCATCCATCCATCATAAAAAGTACTTCACAAAGCTCCAAGGGGTTAATAAAATAAAAGTGAGTTCTTGCGTAGTTTTAAATATGGATATTTTTCTTAAACAAATGTTTCGCTTTGCTTCAGAAGGCCTTTATTAACCCCCAGGAGACATAAGGAGCACCTTTTATGATGGATGAATGGATGCTTCAAAATATCAAACACCATTCCCTCCCATTATAAAGCTTGGAAGAAACAGATTTTAATCACGTATAAATGTTAAAATGAACTAAAATATGTTTTAGAATTATTTATAATTGTTATTTTTTATTATCTAATGTGGGTAACATTGGTAATTTTTGTCCATATATGACATATACCACACATTGCCACACACATTTTAGTTCCTTTTATAAAGCCGGGATTATTTAAAACTTTGTGTGTATGTATATGTGTATGAATGTAATTTGAATTGGAATATCAATTTATTTATTCACATTTGGTGCATGTACCAATATCCATTTAATATCCAACTAATGAAAAATATATAATAACTTCACATAGGCTACTAGATGACAGGCACTCTACACACACAATTATACTACTGATTAGCATAAAAAATATATCTATCTTACAAATGTGTGAGTGGCAAAGATAAGAATCAACAAGTGATTAGGCAGTGATTCATGTCAGTGACATGTCATTCTCTCTCAGTGTCTAATGGGTGTGTTGTTAGATTGGAGGAGGGTCCTGCAGAGTCTTGTATGCACAGCTGTAGGGCTACGTCTTTTCTTTCCTTTGTGATGTCCAGTCACCAAGGCCAGAGCTAAAATTACTACATCTGCAAGCCAATTATCGACTCTTCACAATTCTTCACAGCTTCTCTGTCTGGCAGACAGAAGATGGCAGCTGCTCTGAGAGCTGTGATGGACAAAAAAAAAGAAAAAAGAAAAAAAAAAGATATTTGGCCCGGACCCTTCAGATTGGAGTATGCAGGTTCTGAATAAGAATCATATCTCATAGATCCATGCTAATGCACTTCATGTCACTCTTCAGTGGCTCAGGTGTTTAGTGGTGCAAGACTGTGTATTTGGAATTGCAGATGTGATTTCAAAGCAATTTTACGAGTTGGCAGGATTACTCGAAACACTTTAGACTAAATCACTTTTAATTAGGCAAGGAAAAAGCATAAAACCAGAAAACTACAAGTTGCCTAAATACATTTTTTGCTGGAGGAGCTCAGATGCTTTTGCCAGTAGCTCCAAAATAATAAAAGAAAGTATAATTAATAGACTGCTGTTTTGATGTGGATATGGATATGGATTAAGAGCTGTAACTCAATCAGTTTCCTGTTGAGAGAGTGTTAACAATCAATTAGATTGGGATTTACTCTGTTTAATCTGTGATTCAAATATCTGAGTGTTTACAGGAATTATCTATTAAAAACCTAATTTCTGTGTACAACACTTGTGTCAGGCAGATGATCATAACGGATAATGTTTTTTTGTATAAATGACAGACTTTTTTTTTTTTTACACTTTCAAGCAAGTGGACAGCACAGTGAATAGACAATCATAGTGTTAAGAAATGTTATTCATCTCTAACCATACCTGTCTCTGCACAGTTACATCCATTTCAACTCATGTCATCATGTCACCAACTATAATGTAATGTTTTTGCTTTTTTTTGGCATTCGTATGAGGATACCAGGAAGGTACATGAAAGGAAAGTGATGAAATAATCCATGCATCCATCCATCTTCTACCGCTTATCCGGGGCCGGGTCGCGGGGGCAGCAGTCTAAGCAGAGAACCCCAGACTTCCCTCTCCCTAGACACTTCCTCCAGCTCTTCTGGGGGGACACCGAGGCGTTCCCAGGCCAGCCGGGAGACATAGTCTCTCCAGCGTGTCCTAGGTCTCCCCCGGGGTCTCCTCCCAGTGGGATGTGCCCGGAACACCTTCCCGGGAAGGCGTCCAGGAGGCATCCGGAACAGATGCCCGAGCCACCTCAGCTGACCCCTCTCGATGTGGAGGAGCAGCGGCTCTACTCTGAGCTCCTCCCGGGTGACTGAGCTTCTCATGAAATAATATGTAAAACTTTATTTACATGGATGATAAATGCACCCCTCAAGAATTATGTCTGTAATGCTTATTTTTAAGCTTATTAGTGTGCATTTACACATTTAAGGAATTGATAGCATGCCACAAATGTCAAACATTATTTTGAAGACACTAGACTTATTTTGAGTGGAAGCAGAAACATGCTGTTTTTGTGCATTTCTCTTTAAATGCAAATGAGCTGCTGAACCCAACCCCCTTTTCCATAATAGACCTGTGCCTTTACATCTTGTACCTCAGATACTCTGGCAAAAAAAAAAAAAACCAACCAACCACTGATTTGGGTTTGATTATCCTGTCCATTTTGCTTATATCGTGCATTTTAAAGCAATATCAGTTGGTTTTCTGAGTGCACACATCCAAAGCACACGCAATGACAGTTCCTGTCACTTTAAAATAATGGGCTAAACAAACAAACATGATAAATGAATTGTTCACAATAAGATCAATATGCATTTATAAAACAGATAGGGGGAATTTATTTTTCATGCTGATTAATGTTGTGTTTTGTGGCTTTCAGTCCAAACATGTTGCCTTTTATATATACTTTTCTGTCAACACAATTAAAGTCAGCGGATTTCAACACAACATTCAGCATTATTAAATTTAATCGTTTAGGCAAAAACAGCTTTTGTGTTTTAGAAAAGAAAAATTTTATGCAGGTTTGGACTGACTTAATGCTGATGGAATTTTCAGAATGTAAACTATCCCTTCATGATATGATTGCTGAACTTGAGTAGAATGCCAACTTTAATATTCCTCAAGCTTTTAGAAGTTTTAATTATGCTTGCTAAACATGACCATAATTATTGGCTAATATTATGCAGGCTTTAAAGTGATCAACAAAGGGAAGTCAATTAATTCACAACAATATTTGAACGGAGTACATCTGAATTATTAATAGTTTTAGTTTAGAGCTGCAGCAGTTCTTATAAGGGATACATTTATCAAGCAGTTAACCTTTTGTTGCAGTAAAAACAGAACAATGCTATGTTAACATGTCATGGTGAGAGACGTTAGTGAGAGACGTTAAACAGGTTTCTATTCAATGCACTCTGACTCATTAATGAGCTGGGTAAATGTCACTGTGGAGGTCCAGATTAATTAAAAACCACAGACAGCTGATTACAGGAAAATGACTAACAGATATCCTACCGGCAACTGAGAGTCAAATGCAAAGTTCCGATGAGCTAAATTACACTATTATTGATCACTAGCAGTAAAATTAGACTGTAATTGCTCCAGCTTGCCTATTACAATGAAACTGTTAAAGATGGAGTAAATCCTACAAACAACATAAACAGTATCCTGGCACTAAATGACAGACATGTGAAAGTAATTTGTGGGACAGTTAGCTCCCCGCTGAGATGTATCTAAATGCAGCATTCAGGGCAGAAAAAGCTTAGAGATTTGGGGGTTTTAAACATGTAGTACTGCACTTTGCCAGAGAAATTATAACTTTGCAAAAACGGTTTTGCTAATTATATTAACAGAATTATGTAAATGAGTCCCTTCTGAAATAAAAGTATGTGATGGTGAGTAAATTGCTATTGGCATATCATAAGGAGTCCACATAAGTCTTGTAAACCCTCGGCCTAATGACATTATTGCATTATATTATGGTATCTGTTGACAGTGGTATGACGTTGAACCAGACAAACCTGATACTGTAAGTCACAGTGCGCCTTTAAATAGCAGCTACTTGTTGCAGATGTCCTTGTTACAAAGCACCTCATGTCAATTCAATTATGTTAGCAGATTGTGGTGATATTTTATTACCATACCCTAAACGATCAGTTTTAGAATATAGCTGCTCTATTAGCTGGAGTAGTTTCTTTTGTCTAGTGCCATGTGTGTATTTATCAGGGCAGGGCAGAGAAAGCCCTGAGAAACAGAAACTGGCTCCGGTTAAAAGTTGCTGAAACAGAAAAAGGCAGAGGCCCAATACAACTGCCACTGCCAAAATAATACCAGTGACTCATAGTTGCCTTCAAGCCATGCTGCCATTCTCTTCTCTGTTTCAACATGCAGTCTAGCCATGAATTTAATTAAACACACTACTATATATAGAGACTTCACAATCTCCACCATCTTTTTAAGTGAAAGTTGTGATAGCCTTCAGATAAGGTGCTGTAAAAACAAAAAATGCCTTTCATTCACCAATTTGTTGAACAATACAGTCATACCAAAATTATTCAGACACCAGATCTAATGTTTGATTTTTTTTTACTAGTGGGTGCAGGACACTATAGTTCATTTATTTAAGTGAGGATAGCAAAATAAAGTAAACTGTGACATATTATAGCAAAATACATTTCTCATACTAGTAAAACTGAAGAAAATTTGGGACCAAAAATGTTTCAGACACTTTGACCCGACCATGTTTTGCTTAAGTGTTTTTTTCTTTAATTGCTAATGTGACCTTTTTACACCACAAACTGAACTAAATTAAGCATTGCTTGGTAATTGGTTGACCTAAATTTGTATTATTTATACTGACTGTGTACTTAAATGTAACAGCTGACAGCTATTCAAACTAATTCATTACATACCTTTCTATCAAAGTTTACACTTTGTAGACACAGTTTAACTCAGAACAAGTTCTTGTCATATTTTATTACTATTTTCTAAGCTATAGCAATTAAACTGTGATAATGTGAGAAATGTTGAAGGTGTCTGAATACATTTTGTTTCCAGCATGGAACAAACAATATTAAAAAGGTAATTGTGACTTTCAGGGGGGAAAAAGTCAAAACTATGAGGACTAATTCTGACTTGCCCCCCAAATGATATCTCAACATTATCATATCTTGCAATTACATTTTTCTTTTTTAGTTATAGTTATGTATTTAGTTATATTTATACTTTTTTAAAATTATTATTCTAAGGTGAAAACACGCTTCCATAAATAAGAGTATCAAAAAAGTAATGTTAAGTTAAAAAAGTTTTATTATTATTATTATTATAAATATCAGCAATTATTAACTTACATTTTCTAAGAGCCCACCATACTAATTAATGAGAGTCTAAAGAGGTACTCTCTGTGACATTGTTTTCTGTTTTTATTTTTATTTATTTTTTTAATAATAATAATAAAGAATTACAGCGATACAAATTTGTATTGAACATGTTACTATTTTTCCCAGTAAATATATTTCTAAAGGTGCTGTTGACAAAATTTTCCCCAGATGTTGGTAACAATCCAAGGAATCCATACATACATAGAAATAAAACGAAAAGAAATACGTTCAGAAATAAAGTGATGTGTAATAAAATGGAATGACCCAGGGAAAAGTATGTACAAAAGCCTCTGTTGGTAATGACAGCTTCAAGATGCCTCCTGTATGGAGAAACTAATCTCATGCGTTGCTCAGGTGTGATTTTGGCTCTTTCTTCCACAGAGTCTTCAAATCTTGAAGGTTCGTGGGCCTCTTCTATGAACTCTGATCTTAAGTTCTTATTTTCTATTGGATTCAAGTCAGGTGTTTAGCTGGGCCATTCTAGCAGCTTTATATTCTCTTTCTCTGAAACCAATTGAGAGTTTCCTTGGCTGTTGTTGGGATCATTGTCTTGCTGAAACTCCCACTCTTGTTTCATCTTCATCATTCTGGTACTGTAGGTGTTTGGACTGAAGCAGCTAATATTAATTTCCGCTGACAAGGGGCAGGATTGCTTTAAAATTACTGAAAGATTTCAGCTGGTGTCTTGGCTTTCCATGCCTTTTTGCACCTCCCTTTCTTCATGTGTTCAATGCTTTCTCCCTGTGTCATTCCATTTTATTACACATAACTTAATTTCTGAACTTATTTGTTTTGTTATTTTTTTTATATATGGATTAGTTGGGTTGTTACTAGTCTCGCTTAGCCAGACCATCTGACGGAAGGTCTGGAATTCATGGCAGCTTTCAGTGGCCAAGGCCTGCCTAAGAGGCCGCTTGACTGACATGTCAAACAACCAATCACATTTTGTTTCTTCAGTAGAACACAAACTGAGATTTTTAATTGAAACCGTTGCAGTCTGTCAGTCTTATAATGTAAGTGGATGGGAATCAACGCTAAAACATACAATAAAACAACAACAAAAAAACATACACAAACAAAACCTAATGAAACCCTGCGACTTGTGACGATACATTGATGTGTAAAGACACAAAACGATCGTTCTGTGCAAGAAACTGAACAGTATTGATATATATATTTACCTCTGATTCATGCAATGTGCAAACTCTCCTAAGTGCGTTCTCCAGAGCGCATTCTCAAGCAGGCGCATAAGGCGTCTTCTTCTTGCTTCATGGCGAATTGCAAACTTATAAGTGGATTACCGCCAGCTATCTCTGAAATGGACTATTGACACTCTACAATCTCAATAAGGAGTGGCAGTAATGCACTTATAATAGGTGGCAGTAATGCACTTATAAGTCTGCATCCGTTGTAAAGCAAGAAGAAGAAGAAGCCTCCTCACACGCCTGCTTGAGAACGTGCTCAGGAGGACGCGCTTAGGAGAGTTCGAACAGTTTGCATATTGCGTGAATCAGAGGTAAAAAACGATATAAATACTTTTCAGTTTCTTGCACAGGCTGATCGTTTTGTGTCTTTACACATCAATCTATCGTCACAAGCCGCAGGATTTAATTTGGATTTGTTTGTATATGTTTGTTTTTTGTTTGTTTGTTTTATTGTATGTTTTAGCCATGATTCACATCCGCTTACATTATAAAACTGACAGACTGCAACGGTTTCCGTTAAAAATCTCAGTTTGTGTTCTACTGAAGAAATTCATTTTTGGGTGAACTTTCCCTTTTACAACTATCTTACCAAGTATTAATGAGCAGTAAATTAGGAGGTTTTTAGAGGCAAATTTTGTAGTTAATGGTTTGTTAATAGTGAGAATTGGACCTTAACATAAAGTGTCATAAAAATTTTAAACCTACTCATCATATAAGAGGTTTATTCAATGCATTGTATGTAATAATTACATTTTGTGTAATAATATATCTGAATAATAAAAAAGTAATATCGTTGACAAATGAACTATAAGGAAAATAAGTTGCATGTTTAAGGGTTAAGCAGGACATCTCCAGGAAAACAGGCCTGGAGTGACTTAAGCAGATGTGTGCAGGCTTTTCCCCTCCCAGAGCGGGATGAAACTGTTTAATACATGCAACGTGGGAGAGGGATCTGCTGTACTCTAATTCAGTATTCCTGCACAACATGAACAAAAAATCTGCCTCGCTGAAACAATATCTGGCAAATGCACTGTTGTCCAAACCAAGTAAAATGTGGGCGCTTCGACCTCTCGGCCAACACAAATCCTCCTGAATTGGTATTCAGGCAACATGTCTTAAAACAAGTGTTTGGGTATTGTAGTGCCAAGACTTGCCATTAGCTTTCTCTGCAGAGCTAGAGCAGAATGCCAATTCAAACACAGTAGTGCAGCAGTAATATTCTCAGAGCTTAGGTCTTGTAGAGCTGAGTGAGTTGCAGGATGGATTGTGTTATGTAACCACGGCCCGTTCCAGTCTGTTCGCGTCAACCAAAACAGACGGCAGTAGTTTCGAAAGCAGCAGAATGCAAGATTAGACTTTGCAAACAGTGAAATAAATTCTGTGTGTGAGCATACGGCAGGATGCGCTGCATCTACTGCTCATCCAGATGGCTAACACATGTTCTTTCCTGTTGCTGTCACTCTCTCTCTCTTTTTTTTTCCTATGAAAAGGTGATCCACACCAGCAGCCCCAGCTATATCTGTCTGTTTGGCAAAGCTATATTGTAACAGCAGTGCAGCGCCTTGATCTAAACTCCACCACTCTGAGCTAAGAACCACCTTTATTCCATTTGGCAAAGGCCTAAATGTGTACACACTCTGACTGCAAAAGAATGAACACTGTAAAACACCCCCATAGTGCTAGGTAGTAAAGCATTGAAAAAGAGGTAGAGGAGAGGTGAAAATGTGTGTCAGGTTAATCCTAACAACTGCAAACCATTTTTTTTGCTAAATACGCTATTGATTTAAGCCCATTGATATGTACACGTGTGTGAGCGTGTTTGTGTGTCTCTGTGAGTGTGTGTGTAAACAGCTGCTCTTGTGACACATTGGCATTCCTGCCAATATCTGTCAGTATGGAGATCTGAAAATAAATCCTAGGCTTTCAGCTGTCTCAGCCCACGCAGAGGAAATTTGAAATCACACAGCAGTTTTAGATAAGAAAGTCACACAGCCTCGATTCCTGCCAGATACGTCAGCCGAAAACTGCCCAGGCCGCAGATGCTGTCCATACTTGCCTCTTTGTTGCATCTATATAAATATTTAGGGAAGGTGTTGGCTGTTTTTGTAGTATTAAGTTTGAGAGATACAAAGTCAGTGGCTGAAGAATGAAGGCGCACTGTATGAAGACTGAATATTGTTCATTAAGTAGCACATATCATGTTTTTCAACAGATGATGATGTCAACTTTGCCTTAAAACATACCTAATGTAAAAGTAATAGGGTCAGTTGCATATTTTCATCCATATCTATTGATTGATTCATGTATTTCATACATACAGTGACTTACAATGATTTAATTAATTAAATGAGCTTCTTATTAACATATGAGAAACTTTTGGCAATCAAAGTCAAGTGGTGATAATAATATAATAAGAAATTATATCATAGAAGACTTCTGCAAACTCCTCATAATTGTGTACCAAGGTCAGTCCATTTCTTAAAATATAAGATATTTTGACCTTTTTATGACAAGAAAGGTTAGTTCAGAGTGTAAAATGTCCTTTGCGATGACATTGAATTAATATTTCAAGAAAAATTCTAAAAATACTTTTTTTGAAGATTTCTTTTTAAAATAATGATTATGATGTGTACACATGCATTCAAAGTATAGGAATATTACTTTTACTTTTACAATTCTGTGAGAAATAAGTAAGATTTGCGAGGTGTGCACTAGAAAAATATCTAGAAATTGCAAATATATATATATATATTTTTTTTTCACACAACTTTTCTTCTCAGCATTGCACATTTATATATCGCAAATCTAACTTTAGATCTCTGGCTTTTGTTTTCTGAATTGCTTGAAAGAAAAAAAGACACAAATGTGAAATATAAACTCAGAATTGCAAAAAAAAAAATTGAGATAAAAAGCTGTAATTACTTCATTAGTTATTTTTTTATTTTTATTGTAAAACAAGCTTCCATACATTTGCCATTGATCCACACACAAAAACGTTATTCGTACTGACTTGAAAAAATTCTGCTGTGACTTGCTTGAGACTTGTTTCGAAATTGAGTCTGACCTTAAGTACAATGTTTATTTGGACACATACACACACATACAGGCACACACACACATAAACCCCCATCTCTGCTACTTCATTTATAAAGACGTCCTTTTGCACCTGCAAATCCTTTGACACAATGCAGCTGACTGACAAAGAGGTGAAGCCTTCAATCTTATTGAGGCAACTGACAGCCAATGAGGCTCCCACACAAAAAGCAGAAGAAAATAAGATTCTTTAAAGGCATCTAGTGGAACCATTGAAGGAAACAGCTCAAAGGAGAGACAAAAAGAGAGTACGTGAGAGAGCAAGTGTGTGTTTGAGAGTTGAACACAGACAGGCCATGCCTAAACCCACTCACCAGCCTTCACCAAACACAATATTTCACCAAACAAAGACAACATGGCTGCTAAAAGTTCATCTGAGTCGCAAATACATTAATTCAAATGACAGTTATGTGTTCAGTTAAGTTAACACTCCTCTTCGTAGGCTCTCAACTGTGGTTTCATGCCATGAATAAACCTAATAGATTAAATCAGCCCCAGGAACTGTTTGCTTTGTTGGACCTACCTGATTTGGGAAAGGAGTTGTGGATAAAATATGCAAAATTTATGTAATAATGCACGTCATCAACATTAGACAAGCACTTATCAAAAGTGGGTCATTTAATGCTTCTTAACATTCATTGTTAAAGGAATTAACATAGGGCTGAACTTGAATATCAAGTTTTGTCAAGTCACCTTTATTTATATAGTGCTTTATACAGCTCTAAACAGGAAATAACAGAATAAATCAAGCAAACAACTCATGTTTTTGTTTTTGACACTTCACTTTGCAGTGAACTTTTGTTTTTGTGAATTGCTAGAAAAAAAAAGGCAGAATTGTGAAAAATAAACTCAGAATCGCGAGAAATTTTTTTTGTGATTGTGATTCTTTTTATTTATTTTTATTTTTTTTTATCCCTCTTTGGAAACAAGCTTCCATTTGTCATTGACCCACACAAAAAATTAAGTGCTTTATACAATTCTACACAGGAAATAACAGAATCAATCATGCAGACTTCTTCAAATATAAGACAAGTTCAAATTCAGTTGTAAAGCAACTTTAAACATACAATAGTGTCATTATTCAGCTGAAGTAAGTTCACTGTTGATTCATGTAAATTCAAAAACTGTGTATTTGCATTGTGAAAAGCGCTATACAAATAAACTTGAATTGAATTGAATAATAACAGTCTTCAGTTCAGTTCAATGACCATCCATTATGAAACAATTTGTATCAAGTACCTTCTTGTCAAGTTCTGAATCAGAATCTGAATTGACAGAATCTGAATTTTTAATTGTAACCACACTTTTTTTTTAATTCAGTCCCTGTCCATGTGACAAACAACCTCTCTCAAATAGTGTAAAGGCGACAAGATTTGCTTTGTCAGACACCTGGGATATGACTCATGTGGACCGGCCCTCCCTCTGTAAATGAAAGCGCCATGTGTCTAAAAGAAGCGCCTTGAAGGAAATGACTCCTGCACAGCAATAAGATTGTGAGCTCTGTAGGCCTTTATCTGATAATCACCTCTATTATCCAGACTATGGGTAATGCTGCAAGTCTAATTTGAAATGGTAGTCCTTGTGGTGTGAACAAAGATGAGGTGACACCTGGAATTAAACTATAGTCAAACTGGCTGTTGTATTACGCTGAATTAAGCTACTGATTTGGAACGAGCCCTTACAACGAAGCTCCTAAAGTATTCGGAATAGAATTTTTGGACGAACTCTGTAAAAAGTGTAGCAAATGATTGCATCTATTAAACTGCACACATAACCCAGAAGCGCAGGAAAGCAAATATTACGGTGTTAACACCAAAAACACATTCCCAAACACTATTAGATGCATACTTATAGTGTGGTAACGTAACCCCAGAGGTCCCCTGGGGGTATGGGAAAAAAGTCTAATGTCAGATTTGACAGTTCTGACATTTAGGCAGATAACAACTGACTGCACTGACTGATAGCCATTTTCCTTCAAAATTGTGCTGGTAAATGTGAGTGGAGTTTGGGGCCTGTAAGATTTTTTAAATGTTTTTGAAAGAAGTCACTTATATTATTATAATATTATTATGTTATGGCATGTCATGAAATGTCATGAAAAACAGTAAAAAAACAGTGATAAAAATACAGTAATACTGTTTAAATAAGTGTGAAACTGTGAATTTTATTTCAGTTTTACATTTACATTTACATTTAATCATTTAGCAGACGCTTTTATCCAAAGCAACTTACAAATGAGAACAATAGAAGCAGTCAGGTTAACAAGAAAACAACAACAGTGTACAAGTGCCATGACAAGTCTCAGTTAGTCTAGTATAGAACGCATAGGTAGGTTTTTTTTTTTTTATAAATTAAAAGACAAGAAAAGGAAAAGTGCTAGTGTTAGTTGGTTAAGTGCAGGCGAAAAAGATGAGTCTTTAGCTGTTTCTTGAAAATGAGTAAAGACTCAGCTGTACGAATTGAGATTGGGAGGTCATTCCACCAGCTGGGCACAGTCCAGGAAAAGGTCCGTGAGAGTGATTTTGAACTTCTTTGGGATGGCACCACAAGGCGTCGTTCACTTGCAGAGCGCAAAACTTCTGGAAAAGTAATAAGGAAAAGATTTATAGTTTTAAAATCAAATGAATTACTGTACTGTTCAGCATGTTCAGCAAGTCTTCAGTGTGCCGTGATCCTTCAGAAATTATTATAATATACTGATTTGTTGCTAAAGGAGCATTTCTTATCAATGGTGAAACCATTTTACTTTACCGTAAAATATATGGTAGCAACATTTTAGGTTTTACAGACTTCACAGCTAAAGAACTCTATTTCATTATCTGATATAATATTCATATATCATTAATGTACCACTTTTTAACAAAATGAGGAAGGAAATCAAATACTTATATATATATATATATAGAAATACTATATAGAAATCTATGCAGAGAATATGGTTTTGCACTGTAAATTATACAATGACATGTTCTTTTTCACCCCCCCCCCCAACAACAACAACATAATTTTAACAGTATTTTACTGTATCATTATATTAAATGTAATTATAGTTAACCAGCTAACATATTTTTACTGTAGGATTTTTACAGTATTTTACTGTAACATAGTATAATATAAATGTTCTTTCTGTCAAGTTTGATAATTTAATGTGTCCTAACTTAATAAAAAATTATTAATTTCTTTTTGACTTTTGAATGGTAGTATATTTTAATATGCATAAAACTATTACAATGGTAGATTTCTATCCCTTGACCACACTTTATTATTTTAGTCATGCAAAACAAACAAATTTTGTTTGGACTTGTTTCCTAATTCATCCCAAAATCTACTTTTAAAGGAGCACTAACTGTTTAAAATATAACAGTTTTTTTCATTTTATTTTAAGTAATATTTAAATAATTGAAAACTTTATTTAATCACCCTCGTGTTGTTCCAAACGTTTATGACTTACTTTCTGCTGTGAAGCTCAAAAATGAGTAAAGTGAGTAAATAATAACTAAATTAGCATTTTTGGATCATCTACCCCTTTAAGACTTTTACATAACTCTCTCAAACAAGTTTCTTTCCAAAAAATGCTGACTGCTCCTGAAACTGTAGGAGGTAGAGGATTGAATTGTGTTTGCACATACCTGATATGACTACGCTGAGCATTGAGCATTAAGGTTATTACTGATGTTACATTTATAGAGCATTTCATTCATACCGGTTTGAAATGAATACTGCATTCACCTAAATCCTCCTGGGGTTTAAACTACATGTTTTTTTTTTTACAACAACATAAACTCATATTTCTAAAGGGCATCTAGGGAGAGGCCCGTTTCTATTTGAACAAGACACAATCCCTCAAAAGAGACTAATATGACAAGTCAGTAGTTGCACATTATGTATTTTCTCAGCCCCGCCCACCAACCTGCGTATTTCATCGGTTCAGCCCTCTGCTACTTCACTAGAATGATTTAATGTCCATATCCTTTTCACAGCCGCTCTACGATTGTCCACGGTGAGAAATGACTCTAGTCTCCTTTTATAAGGTTAAGACAAAAAGTGACAGGGCAATACCTGTAAACGGGCTGATGAGTCTGGGAAAGACAGACGGCCTAATCTCAGTTTGGTTGGATTTATCATATCTGCTCTAGTAATCCTTAACACAAAGCCTGGATGAGTGCTGTCTTTGTGTGTGTCAGAATAGCAGGCTTGCAGAACAAGCCTTGGCGTGTATTTTCTGTTTTCTCTTTGTTCAGCGGTAACACTGTGGCAGGTACGGAATCTTAGGTTACAGTGAGGATATCTTCTGACAGCATGGAGGTGCTGAGGGTACTGGGTGGGGTGGGCCGGAAGGTTGATGTGGAGCATAGCAACAATGTGCATCTAGAGTGCTGCGTCTTAACTATTTCTGTCAGCCTAAATAATTCCAGCTAAACTGTCTAAAAATAAACCCCCTTAAAACAAGATAAATGCACTCATGAAGCAATACTGCATAAGATATTGAGACTAGTTGAAAGAGAATGGGTGTCTAACCTTAAAAAGCATGCAGTATCATATCGGATAGCAAATTTCTCTTTAAAAAAACGGTCTGTAAATGATCAAAAACTTCTGACAAACTTGTTGTACACAATCTACTTCATGCTTTGTCTGATTGAACTTTTTAGTAATACTTTATAATTTTAATATTATGTATTCATATTTTATAATTATATATACATGTATATAATTACACTTTAATTATACTGCTAATAAATTAGTATAATTATGAAATGTCCCCCTTCAGGTAGTGGTATTTTTAGCATCACGTATCTTTGTGCTGTGAAATGTTTACTGATTTTTATGGCGTAAATGCATTATAACTTTCATATTGTTAGTAATATTTTAAGACAAACACTGGACTGAAGCAGTTTCAGTTTACTTGATTATCCATATATATATATATATATATATATATATATATATATTTAATCAGGTTAAAATGCAATTATCAAATATAATTCAGTAGGCTTTTGAGGAATGTTTATTTGTACATTCGTATATATTTCACCCACCTTATATGTTTTGCTCCCAAAATAAAAACTTTGATCATAAAACGATGCATTCTTATACTAAGACGTATTGTTGGGAGATAAAATGTTATGATGCATGTTTATGATGAATTTCAAGTGTTGTAAATATCTCATTGATTTACATTACAGAAATTTAATCAGAATTTCACATTTTATTTTTAGTTTGTTTTTTCCACCTTATATTAACCAAATATTATCTCAACATATTCAGACATCATAATTTTTTTAGATTAAAAAAATTAATAAACAGGCAAAACAGTCATTAAATCTCATGCAGTTTTGCTTCTCAATTAAATTCATCTTGTTTTATGGTATTTTTACTAGAACATTTTTTTTATGCTGAAAATAAAATATTTAGCCAATGAGAGAATAGGATAAACATTTATTTTCTTGTTCTAAGGATGCTTGGATATGAAGGCAAAAATAAATGTATAATGCAGCATGTATCTCCACACTAGTGATACTCAAGAGCGAGAGAATCTGTGACATTTAAACACTCAAATATTTTCAGTTATTCAAAGGTGCTTTAAGTATGACAAAGCTACTTAGTGCAAAAGTCTGAGCAGACCATATGCTGAAGTGTGGTGAAAGAACAAAAGAGCCACAGGTGCAGGCTGGCTTTACACCTTGACCTGGTTTGTCAGCTTGTCTGCTGAATTTGTGCCACTGCAAAGTGAAGTGTCAAAAGCAGCAAATCTGGGTTGACGGGAGGGAGATTAAGGGCCACAGGTCGGAGAACAAACACAAAACTCTTCAGACATTTGGAAAATTCTCTTCAACACAAAGTTACTTCACACACTTTGCACTTACCTTTCATTTTAACCTATTGTAAAATGAATATATTATGGCTAAATGGGCTTGGATTGTAATTGGATATGTTAAGTATGCGTGCTTTGTGTATGCGCACATGTGTGTTTATTTGTTGCTCTTCGCGTCTGTGAACCTGAGTGAGGTGTTACTGCAGTGCAGCTGTTAAAAGACGATATCACTCTTTAGTCCTGACTTTGTGTGTTTATTTTGTGTGTGTGTGTGTGTGTGTGTGTAGACATAAATGCACCTGGGGGTGTCCATGATTGCAAACCTTCTGAAAACCTCAAAGCTGTTCTGGCTGAGACACAGAATACCTGCATCATTGTCACTTCAGCACCTTAGGCAGGCAGGAGGCATTGGATGGGGAGAATGTCAGAATGGGGCAAGTTGAAACTACAACCCCATTTGCTCCACTAGAGCAAGTTATGGATCTAGTTAATGAGAAGAGACAAGGTCTTACACATTTTCAAGCACACTCATATTCAAATGCATACATTGACTTGGCTGTTTACACACACACACACACACACACACACACACACACGCACACGCACACATACACACACACACACACACACACACAAATGGGCACAATACTTGCTGTAATGCAGTCATGTGGAAAGTGAGAGGGAGAAGCTTTGTCATCTGTCTACATTACTATAACAATGTAGATAGGAAAGTCAAGTGAGAGGGTGAGTATCGCTATGCCTCTGACACATAAAAGAACAATGATCATTCACCATAAAGTTTCTGGGAGTTATGATGTGTCAAGAAGCAAGCATTTCTCTTGACAGACTCTGTCTCGTGAAATATGATCCTGTATGTCTGAAGAAGTTATAAAATTGTGCCCAGAATATAAAAACTGGCACTAGTTGTTAAAACACATAAAGTATTTTTTTATATATACTGACAAATGACCAGGCCCAGTAAGAATTTATGTTTTAGCAGTGCATTTTTGTGGAAAAATATGCTTAATTAATTTAAATATGGAAAATGTATTAAATGGAGTACTACATAAAGTAAGCTATACAAATTAAAAGTTTAACTATTTTTTGCTAGTTTAAATCATTATGTTGTAATAATCATTTGTTGTGCTTTAAAGAAATGCACTTATTTTGTTTCCTAACATACTAAAACACATGTAAAGTAGTTGATTACAGTTTTCACTGTGGTGCGTTATTCAATATAAAACACTTTAACTGCATTTAATATAATTTAAAACTATAATGCATTTTCATTTAATTGCAATTAACATGCAAGTGTCAGAGAACATTACATTCAGATCACACTTATTTTTAATAGAATATTATTAATATCCGATAATTAGTCCTCTTTGGTAACACTTTATTTTAAGATCCAATTCTCGCTATTAACAAACCATTAATTACGACTTTTGCTCAGTAAACTCCCAATTTGCTGCTTATTAATAGTTAGTAAGGTAGTTGTTAAATTTAGTTATTGGGTAGGATTAGGGATGTAGAATATGGTCATGCAGAATATGTGCTTTATACGTACTAATAAACAGCTGATATGTTAATAAAAGGCTTGCTTAATGAGCAACTAGTTTATAGTCAGAATTGGTCCCTATACTAAAGTTTCCTACTCTTTCAAAAAGTATGCTTTAATATGTGTTAGTCTGTTTCTCAAGGGTGTTGATATAATCAGGAAGGATTAAAAATGCAGGATTTCTTGTGTTGTCGTGATATTGTGTTATGATGTCATATGAACTTACCATTCCTTGACCTTTGGTAAAAATGATGCCTTAATTCACAGCATAATCAAATTAGTCAAAAAACCAAAACCAAAAAAATACTCACACAGGGCAGATAATGTGTATAGCTTTGTGAAGCTGGAAGTGACATATTCTCATCTCAGGTAGTATTAGAAATGTGCTGCACCCGACTGATAATGATCTGTTTATGTTTTGGGTTACTTGTGTTTCACAGCAGTCCTGGTGCTTCAAATTAAGATCGCATTGCAGTATGATATTGGATGCCCTTAAAATGAACCTTTTTGTTTTTATGTGCATCATATATTAAAAATACTGGTCATTAGCAGCTTGCAATCCTGGTCCTTTTCCACCATCAGGCTTTGGCAGCTGTTCTCAGATCAGCTCTATCACTCTGACATGGACACATCTGTCTGGCTTCAGCCAAACCTAATTGCTGGCCTTTGCAAAATTGGTGAACGCCGGCCTGGTGAACTCTCATTGCCATCCTTGGCCATCAAAATCACTCTCGGTTTGAATCAAAATGAGCCTTGCGTACATATTCATAATGCTGCCTCGCCTAACTTTGCATAATTTAGGGGAAATACATCCTAACTTGGCTGCATGTGGAATTTTGTGGATTAAAAATGTCTATTTTGGCCCACCTCATAAGTGTTCGCTTTGGCAACGTGTGTGTTTTTAGGCATGGCGGAAGAACATCGATTTCATATGGAGAATCTACTGTGACAGATTAAAATGTGTTTTAGCCAAAAGATATTCATGTGTGACGTGCATCGTGTGTTTTTAGAGTGATCAGACGCATGAGAACTGAGGGTTCGGTCGGCATCATAATGTTCATTATGCCAGTGATAACAAAAACATGACAGCTGCAGTTTTCCATTTCCTGGCTCAAAAGATGGAAAAGTCTAACGTCTCTGTGAATTCATAATTATGTTCTCTTTCATAACTGTATATCTGTCTATGTCGACAAAATGACAACACATGGCATTCATATATATATATATATATATATATATATATATATATATATATAATTTTTATTTATTTATTTATTTTTGGTAATTTTGTATAAATTTAGTGTAGCACCCAAGTAAAGTTTTGGCTCAGGCAGACTTTCCTGCTTGTTTTTTTTCTTCTTCTCAACATTGTCTAAATTTTAATTAAATGGCCATACTTTGTTTTCTCGTATATCTCATATTTATGTTTCCTCATGATGTTGTTTTGGTAAAACAGATGACAAGTTTAGATTAACCAATATAAATTTGATCATCATTTACTTACCCCTTTTTTTCATTCTGTGGAAAACATAAGATTTTTCTGTGTGTCTGTGTCTGTGTTTATGTGTCCACACAGTGAAAGTCGGTGGGGTCCAATAAACAATAGCATTCTTCAGATTATCTTATTTTCAGTTCCACAGAAGAAAGAAAGTTATAAAAGTCAATTTCCACAACAGAAAAAAGGTAACTGCAACTCTTTATTTCACAGTTCTGAGTTTATACAGGTGCATCTCAAAAAATTTGAATATCATGGAAAAGTTTTTTATTTTTATGTAATTAAAAAAAGAAAAAAAAATCTTCTATTCTAGATTCATTGTACACAAGCTGAAATATTTCAAGAGTTTATTTTTTTTATATTCTGATGGTTATAACTTATAGCTTAGGAAAATTAAACATTCATTATCTCAAAAAATTTGAATATCACATTTTGAGCTTGATTAGTTTGATTAATTTTGAGTATAAATACTGGCTACCTATTGGGCTAGTTTAGAACATGCAACCACAATTATGGGAAAGACTGACTTGACAGTTGTCCAGAAGAGAATCATTAACACCCTCCACAAGGAGGGTAAGCCACAGAAGGTCATTGCTGAAAGGGCTGGCTGTTCACAGAGTGCTCTATCAAAATATATTCATAGAAAGTTGACTGGAAGGAAAAATTATGGTAGGAAAAGCTGCACAAGCAACAGGGATGACCACAGCCTTGGGAATATTGTCAGGATAAGCCGATTCAAGAACTTGGGAGAGCTTCACAAGGAGTGGACTGAAGCCGGAGTCAGCAATTCAGAATTACAAGATTACTTTTTTGACAATTTTGAGTCTAGATTTCATAATTCTGAGTTTATATCTCACAATTGTGCAATTTCTTGCAATTCTGATTTTCTTCTTTGAATTATTTTTTAAATGAATTTGTCTCACAATTCAGAATTACCCTGTTTTTGCTGACCTTTTATTTCTCTCAGAATTGTGTTCTGTACACTTAGGCTATACAGACATGCTCAAAGCCAAATCCTGTAAACAGAAAACTCCTATAATTGCATTATGCATATCGTTAGGTATAAAAAGCACTTCAGTGTAGTGTTGCTCTGACATTGTGGCAGTGAAAAGGCTAGAGCTTTACTATCTGTCAGCCATGAAATGTTTAATGAAGGATCAAGAGTTATGCAGGGAGAAGTGGGACAGTGCGTATGGGAGTTGCTTTTCCAAGTTTTCCACAAGTCTGCCATCTGACTGGCATGTCTGAACACATTCTGTGGAAAAAACTGTGTGTGTGGGGGGTGGGGGGGGGGGGGAGTATAAGACGGTACATTGTTGAGAGGATTGCTGTCATATCAATTTTAATATATTTCTCAAATACATTAAATGCAGGCTGTCCACACTGTGCTGCTTCGTTCACAAAACTGTCATTATGGGAAAATAAGGCTCTGGCTATCAGTGCTGAGATGGGCATATAAGAAAGACTGGGGCATTGCTCAAGGATGAGTTGTGTCTGTAAGGGGAAGGAATGCTATAAATCTCTCTGACGATGTTCCGGTAAACGTCTAGAGTCATCTCAACAGAGCAGTGGAGGAGATGCCTTTGTGTCTAAATTCTTCTTCTTATAATTTATTTGTTCATTCATTCAATATTGGATAGGCAGTGCGATTAATTTAATCTTAGCTTAATTCAAAACCATAATCATTACTTCAATAAACATTTATATCCATACTACTATTCCAGGACTCCATGAAGAGGGAGAGGAAGTGAGAGAGAGAGAGAGAGAGAGAGAGTCAAGCAATTCAATACAGTTGATAATTAGTGGAAATAAAGATCAAAAACATGAAAGAAATTTAAAAGAACAAAGAGCTGTCAAATATAAAAGCATTACTAATAACTAACATGCATGTCAAAATAATATTTAGAAATGTTAGTCGTTTATTTTATATTAATTATATTCATGACAGACTTTAATGTCGACTTTGATGTTTTAATGAAATAATAATTTCACTTGCCTTTATAAGAAGTCTAATTAATATAGCAACTTTAGATTCATAGTAAGTGAGTTAAATGGATTAAACGGCCAAATCTTATATACATAAATTGTTACCTAAAAAGTGTTACTTTAATTTACTTGAAAATATCTCAGTATTATCCAAAAAACAACAAAACAACAACAACAACAAAACAACAACAAACACATGAATAGATAATACTTGTATGTATGGTAGGCTATGTGGTAAAAAAAATGCTTTCCCAAGCACAAAACAGTCTGCTTGGAAAAAAGCCCAAGCATTTAGTTCAAAACATACTTTATGAATTACAGTACTGGTGGATAAGTTAATACATGCACTATTGCTGTAGAAAAACTGACTTGTATGTCTAATCAAATAGTCAGATGAGAGAAAAGGTCAAAAAGCACATTTGCCATTAATAATGCACTAAAAAGGTGCAAAATGTTGATATTCTAATGCATTTACATGAATAATTAAACCATACAAAAACAATGCTACAGACTAAATAAATGAACTTCATGATGCATTATTCATACTTGTGATGGCTAAATTGGACTTTATTGTGGGTCACAGAGCTTAGTTTTGAAAAAAAAAAAAAACTGCTTTGTCCCCCTTGCTATTTTTACTCATTTTCTCTAATGGAATTCTAACACAGACTCTGCGATCATGGTAGAAAATCCAAATGAAGGGAGAAGTGAATAAAACTGCTGGGTCTCATTGTGTGAGCATCTCCCATTTTCATTCCAAGAGTGCAGTAACTAAGCATCCTCCAAAGCTTACAGAAAGCATCTGATTTGTGCCCTGCGTCTCATTTCCACAGCCAACTCCTCGCTTCTGTCAATCAAACACACTCACACACAACGGCAGCACATTATATATATTCAAATCAAGAAACAACTACAAACAGCTAATGTTGACAAAGGACCTCCAATGACACCACAAGAAAGCTCAATCAGGGAGAGCAGCACTGCGGCAATCACAGTTTTGTATGGGCGACAGCTGGTTTTGTTCGAGCTGACTGAGAACAAACCCAGTTGTGCTGAAAGCATGTAAAAAAAGACCCCGGAGATGTCTGAATTTTGGAATGACGGAATGCTTCTATGCTGTCCATTCAGTGCAGCCGGATGGATTTTCCCAACCCAGTAGTTCTCACGCTTAGTGCAGCATCTCAAATAAACCTCCTATGGATTCCCAACTTCAGAGAGGAGGCCAAGGAGGGGTTATTGGGAGTGGGGGATTTGGGCCACGCGTAAAAAGGTGTTTTATAGAGATGCTGATTTCTCATTCAGCCCAGTCTGAGGGGGTACGGAGGCCCGGGAAGGAATGCAATGCTGCTCAAAGTGAAAGAGGGAGCATGGATGATCCAAGCTCTCTCGTAGAAGTTATACCGCATGATATATTTCAGTGTTGAGAAGCAGCTCCCCGCTGGGAATGGACCGACCTTTGAACCATGCCTGTGAAAATCTGCAGTCCTCTGTAAAAGCACTCAGAGTTCAAGGTGGCTTCTTTTCACCTGCAGACAGACAGAAACAGAGAGTGAGAGAAGGGGGAAGGAGTGTTTATTGCAAGCCCTGCTCTTCTTTTGCAGCCAGGCAAATATATACATGTATAAGTCCTGCTTGATAACGACAAGATGCGGATTTGCCAGATCGTAATCTCTTTCATTCAGGAATACCATTGAAAAGGCACACAGGACTGCAGCCCTGCATTTGCCTTCAGCTCACTTCCCTTTCTCCTTTTGTTCTGTGGTGGATCAAGCCGTAGACATTACCGAGCATGAAGATGAGCGTGACAAAGAGCTGTCATCCATGATAACGATCGTAAACACAAAACCATCCTCTGTGAAACAGGTTACAGCATAAACAAATGCATTTCCTCCTTCCTTCGCATTTAGCTTTGTGAACATTTGAAACATTCTAGTGTAAGTGAATAAACATATTTATCATCAGCTTTTTGGTGGCTATTTAAGGTGGCTAGCCAAAAAAAATAAATAAATAAATAAATAATTGGTATAGAGTAGATTTACCAAACAAAGTCTGTTCTCTGACTGATATATTTTGCTCACAAAAGTAGACAACTTCTGCTATATGACAAACACTAATTTGAATGGCTAATATTATTCAACTTCTGGGAATTTACATATATGTTTAGAGGAATCAACGTTTGGATATATCCAGTTTGACAGGTTAGTGTATCACATTTTTGATATTTAGTGTTTTGTTGGACTCCGAACAGAGATATCGGGAAATATTATTTTATAATAGATTGATTATACTATTTAAATACAGTATATGTTAAAGTGTTATTCCTTTCTATGATTGGAAAAGCTGAAATTTTAGCAACCTTTAGTCATCTATATGCTTATTTGGTGTTTAAAAAACATTCTTATTAATTATTAATGTTTAGAATGCATACTATTTTTTGGAAACTGACACATTTTACACGATTCTCTGATGAATAGAAAGAACAGCATTTTAAAATGTTGCTGTCAATTTTGACCAATTCAATGCATCTTTGCTAAATACAAGTATTAATTTAAGTTAAAAAATATATATAATCAAAATAAAACTGTATTTTTTCATGGCCTTCTGTAGAACCATTTGATGAGAGCGATCTTTTTTTCTTTCTTTCTTTCTTTTTAGTAACACAAGTTTGTTATGACAGTGTCTATTTAAATGTGGTACACAATTCACTCTAAATAGCATCTATGTTATGTAATAGCATTTGTTATAGCTTCTTTGTATGTCCTTGTTGTATAATATATGCCAGATATCCCCACTTTTAAATGGCACATAAAAACAAAAGAAATTGCCTTTAGCTGCATTACATGTCACCCAAATGGTCTCTTCCTGTCTAATTGGGCGGTTCTTGTCCAGATGAATGTGGACCAGATTTATGACATTTAATCAAAGGCCTGGCTATAGCTAAACAGTTTCATTTGGATTTCTGTTTCCTTTGCCTCCACTCCTTCTATCACTGTCATTCTTGTTCTATTCCTAGTCTTTCCCCCCACATATGACCATTTTCATCCTAAATCTGAATTTGCTAAAAGTTTAAATTATGCATGGACACTGGCGGACTTACCAATAATTCACTTTTCCAGCTGACGTGACTGTTAAGCAGATGTTGAAAATGTGGAAAATAATCCCCAGTGGAAAGAGGCCAAAAGAAACAATTGGTTTTCTACAATATGAGAGGACGAACACATGGCCGTCAAACTGCACATGTGGGTGTATGAGAGTGTTTGCGTGTGTGTGTGTTTACCTCACCAAAGCTCTGTTTATAGGGGTATCCGCAATGGTTCTGCTCACATTGTACTTCACAAGACACAAAGACTTTGATTGGACTTGATGAATCTTGGTTTCTGGATATTTTAAGCATAATAGCTTCTTAAAGAGATTGTTCAAAACACCCCCCCCCCACACACAAAAACAAAAACAAAACAAAACAAAATTCTGATATCACTTGAAAAATTACCTGTGTGAGTCTCTTTCTTCTGTTGAGCACAAAAGAAGCTATTTTGAAGAATGGATGGAAAGTCAATAGCTACCATCAACTGTTTGGATAACATTTTTCAAAATGTCTTCTTTTGTGTACAACAGAAGAAAGAATAAGTAAAGGTTGAGTAAATGATGACAGAATTTTCTTTTCTTTTTTTGATGAACTATCTGTTTAATGCACATAAATCTTAAATGAATTAACTATGAGACATATAATATTTAAAGATTACGTGTGTTAAAATACTTTTTTCCAATATATCCCAGCTTAACATGTAACATAAGACCTAAAACCTATAAAGTGACGTGACATTCAGCCAAGTATGGTGACCCATACTCAGAATTTGTGCTCTGATTTTTAACCCATCCGAAGTGCACACACACAGAGCAGTGAACACACACCCGAAGCAGTGGGCAGCCATTTATGCTGTGGCACCCAGGGAGCAGTTGGGGGTTCAGTGCCTTGCTCAAGGGCACCTAAGTCATGGTATTGAGGGTGGAGAGAGAACTGTACATGCACTCCCCCCACCTACAATTCCTGCCGGCCCAAGACTTGAACTCACAACCTTTCGATTGCCAGTCCGACTCTCTAAAGACTCTCTAACCATTAGGCCACGACTACTTCCTCTACTTTTAAAGTATGTACCAAATTTGATTAAGAACTTATACAACCATTCAAAAGTTTCTACTTTCTATTCATCAAAGATTCCTGAAGAAGGATCATGTTTCTGCAAAAATGTTGAGCAGCACAAATATTTTCAGCATTGATAATTATAAGAAATGTTTCTTGAGCACCAAATCAGCATATTAGAATGATTTCTGAAGGATCCTACAACATCACATTAACCATTTATTTAAACTGTAATGATATTTCACAGTAGTTTTTACTGTATTTTTGGTCAGCCTTGATCAGCATGAGACCTTTTTTTTTTTTTAAAAAACTAAAAGACTTAATAAATAAATCAAAAAGTCAAATAAATTATACATAATAAAATATGCACTATATCCACAATGGTCCACAGACTCATATTTTGTAACCCATGATCAGAGGTGGAAAGAGTACAAAAATATTCTACTCAAGTAAAAGTACCATTACATTAATGAAATTTTACTTAAGTACAAGTAAAAGTACCAGTCTAAAAATCTACTCAAGTAAAAGTAAAAAGTAGCTCATTTAAAATTTACTCAGAGTAAAAATTACTTAGTTACATTTTAACAGTGGGAGGGAGTCAAAATGGGACAGGCCAAGGATGTCAAACTCAGTTCCTGGAGGGCCACAGTCCTGCACAGTTTAGATTTAACACTAATTAAACACACCTGATCCAGCTAATCTAATCATTTAGGTTTATTTGAAAACTACATGATATGTGTGCTGGAGCAGGGTTAGAACTAAACTCTGCAGGGCTATGGCCCTCCAGGAACTGAGTTTGACACCCTTAGGTCTATTAATCTCAAACTAGTTGTTTTTAATTAAAGGAATCAGTTATTTAGAATAATAAAACATTTGGGCTGTTACCAGGCAAATCAGTATCAACAAACTCATCTTTTAATGCAGAGGAAATGCAGAAGATTCATTGGAAGTGGCATTTAGATGTATTACACTGTTTAGTGCAGGACAAGAATGCATTTAACCTGCAGTTACAAATGCATGAATAATGTTTTGATATACAAGACATAAAATGTTGAATACTCATTTGAAATGATAAGAAATTAATTATTTAAAAAAATGAAAAGATACTTTAAATGTGAAATTAAAATGGCCAGTATGTGTCAGCAAGTCACTGTTAATAAGTGAGTCATTGCGATTGAACCGAATCATTTAAACGGTTGATTCATTCAGGAACGAGACACTGTCAACGTTGCTCAGAGACGCAAAACTGTGCTTTGGTGGCTGTGTTTGGAATTATTTTCTGTTGTAGAAATAGAGCTAAAAAAGGAAATATGGTGTCTAAAACGCAAGTCTCTTAATTAACTTGTTTACTGAACTGTTATATATATGTATGTATATATTCATGATGATTTTTGGAGGAAAAGATGGCATTCTTTGTGTGATTTTGATTTAATATATGAAATTATATAAATATGTGAATTTTCTGCCCCTATATCTTCAATTTTGTGATCATTCTAAATGCATTTTAGGAGACTGAATCACAGTGAAAGAACGCACTATAAATGCGCGCGCACATCATTAAAACAAAAATAGCACACTCCTCACCACTGTCTTTTTGGCTAATTTGTGCAAAACCTCTTGCTAAAATGTCAAAGCTTCATTTTAACCACCAATGCACCGATGCAATTATTTAGCTTACCTCTACATTCTTGCGAAGGGTTGATGTCTTGTCGAGATTTTATAAGCTGGTAGTTTGGTCTTCCTAGGCAAGTACAGTTTACACTGCATAATAGAGCATACATATGGCCAGGGGTTCACTTCATTTCCTTCGAGTTCAACTTCAGAATATGACGGGGTTTCGTTTTCAGCGGTGTCTGCACAACTAACGCCTGTTTTGACCGTCTGCATCTTTCTTGTGATTTTAGCGCCAGTTTGCCCTCCTGCCCATTATTTACTGCCGAAGTTTCCAGGGAGCGATTTATTTATTTATTTATTTATTTTTTTACTCAGTAATTAATGTGTTTTAAAATGTAGCGAAGTACAATACTTCAAACAAAATATACTTAAGTAAAAGTAAAATTACAGATTTAAAAAATTACTTTAAAAAGTATTAGTACACAAAAAAGCTACTCAATTACAGTAACGCGAGTAAATGTAATTCGTTACTTTCCACCTCTGCCCATGATGTATAAACTTTTTCAAGTTTATGACTCTTCAGATCATGTAGCCTTAAAAAAAAAGTATAACATTGCAGAAAGCTCAACAAAACAACATTGACTCAATCATTATTTTGACTGTTTGCTGACATTACAACGTTGCATTTCAGCTTTAACTCTCTAATACTACATTGATTCAGAAATGTATTTTGCCACAAACAGGACACCACTTTTAAGCTGATGTTTGGAGAATGGGAGAGACAAGACACAAGCGAATGACTGACAGCCATTGGGAACATTTCGGTTTCCTTGGTTACAATGGGGTCAGTCTGAGCTGTACGTACAGCCTCTATTCTCTCTCCTTTCATGTGGCCACCCCCACATTCCCTTCACCCCTTGTGCTTTTTTTCATTATGCCACTATTAGACGGTTGTCTAATAAAGGTTAGTGCTTTTATCCCGCCCTCTCTTTTCAAAGATCACCATGTCCATTTACCCAATCCATATGCTTCATTCTCACCAAAGATCACAGCAAAAAAGCCGAAAGAGAGCAAACTTAAGACATGTTTCTAACTGAAATGCTTTTCAAATATTTAAGGTTGTGCATCAAGGGAGCACTTACCATTTGATAAAAGACAAAGGAACTGTTACTGTGGGACACTTATATGGATTCAACCGTAACTCATAGAAGAAGAAATTTGGGCATTGGAAAACCTTAATGAGCAGATGTGCTTCTTATTTACAATGTGGCAGGTATTGGTGCACTGAGAGCTTTGTGTCTAGTCCGTTAATGTATGAGAGTGGATGCGTGGTCACATACTCTATGGCAGTGGTTCCCAAACTTTTCCATTCCACGACCCACCTAGACAAGTGTAATCTATTTCATGACCCACCACAATATTTGAGGAAAAAAAAGGTTGATATTACTTTAAGCCTAATCTTACTTAAAAGTTTGATGACAGAAATGAAGTATTTAAGAAAAAAAAACTTTTTATTTTAGAGTAGGCCTACACCTGAAAAAAATCACTATTAATATTTAAGTTTTAATTTTTGTTTACAGACTTTAGAATATGTAGTGTCCATAAAAACGTTAAACAGGCTCACTCCAGTGAACTGTAATCTGCGCTGCTGTGTTTTGTTGCAGAAAATGCATTCACGATCCTTCCGTGTGTGTCGGTGAGAACGGAGCACAATCCAACACTTTTTTTAGAAAAAGCATAAGAAGCAAAGCAGAACTATCTAAAACTGTTTGGAGATTAAAATAATTGTGAAATAGGTAAAAAATAATAATAAACATGTGTCTCGTTTTAAATAAACAAAAAAAAAAAAAACTGGATGACATTAAGTTCAGGCAGAAATTTATTTTAGCAATGGTTAAATTAATGTTCAGCAATATCTTCAAAAGATTTCTGAACTTTGGCAAATTTTTCTCTAAAAAGAGATGATACGTCAAGGAGTATTGCATTATTTTTTTGTGCATTTTGTTATGTGGAAATGTTTAAATCTTGTAGTGTTACAATTAACCCTGCGTTTGTGCACTGCTCACCCTGTACATGTGAAATGCTTTTTACAAACCGTTTCCCGAACGAAAAAAGTGCACAGAGCTCAAACGGACGATAGAAATGAATGAACATGGCCTACCTGAAACCGTTTTCGTAACATTTGTTTTCTGGTGTATGCAATCTCATGCGGAATATAGTGTATTGAAGTGAGCAAGTTTTTCTCTTTTAATAATGCGGACCGATTGAACCTTTTAATGACATTGCTCTGAGACCTTCACTGTTATTACAACTCGTGCGCGCCCGCGCTTCAAAACACGCAAAGCACGCGGACTTAATTGCAATTCGAAAATCACACTAAGGATATTGCAGTCCTTATTAATGTTGGTGGGCTATATCATTGTGACGAGTGGGTTCCCGGTTCCCGCCTCCTCCTTCCCGTGATTGAGAAGTTTTTAATGTGTTAGACTGGTGCCGAAGCCTGGGAGGAAGGAGGGACGCGCTGCCGAAGATCCCTCGGCACTGAGGTGAATCCGCAGTGCCATCGAGTAGGGCGAAGGAGGATGCTCGAGGCGGTGGGCTGGAGTGAGTTGCCGGGGAGACGGACGCTCCTCTTTTGTATCCTTCCGATCTCCTCCGTGGTTCTCGAGACTGGTGAGTCGAGCAGGTGTCGCTCAATTCCAATCACTCCACCGGCCTCGCACCGTTCCCACTCGTCACTTTCGTGCAGCCCTAGACTGAACTGTGTGTGTGTGTGTCATTGAAACGCAAATTTAGCTGCAGCCAAGTGACTTTGTGCGACCCACCTTGTTCCATTCTGTGACCCACAAGTGGGTCGCGACCCACAGTTTGAAAACCCCTGCTCTATGGGACTGTGGGGAGGCAAAATGCTAGATTCGCTGATGGGAGGGCAGAAGGAGAGTGCCCAATCCAAAATAAATCAGTCTGCCAATTAGGTACTGGCTGATTTAGCTTTGATGTGGCGTGCGTGCCAAGAGCCCTCCGTGCCGCAGCACCTGGGTCTAGAGAATAACCGAGAGACTGTGGACTCGATCCAGAGCCAATCATCGACTAGGCCTTATTGTTCCCCATCTGACCTTCCCATCAATTCAGAGACGAATAAAAGGAATTAAAATTGTAAGGAGAGGAGAGGGAGCTGAGATGCCAGAGAGCTCCTAATGAGCAAGCTGAATACAGCAGCGCTAGGCAACTAGCAAGCCCAAACCACAAGAACGGAAGCAGGCCTTGAGTCCTGGCCTGTTACAATAGGACTCTAATTGGGTTCCAAGTAGTGGTGGGCAAGGCTTATATGCAGTGCTGTGTACACATGACCAGCCAAGTGTGAGAAACTATATTACTCTAAGAGTCTTAGAGTTGGGAAGAGCTCTTGTGCTTCCACTGGACATTCCTTAATTGAGAAGAAACAATTGGCCATGAAGCATTCATTTCATCCATCCATCCCATCCCATCCCATCCCATCCAATCCATCCATCCATCTTTTGGGCTCTTACATATATCAAGAGATTGAATATATTACAGATAAAATGAATTATCATTATAGAGAATAAAGGGGAGACCAGGGGTTGGTGTCACACTTTTTCTTTTTAGTGAATATTTTCAGTCTTTGCTTTTTATTCCAGTGAATATTTGCAAAATGTAAAATATACAAAAATGTAAAAATAACTTACAACTACCTTTCAAAAGCTTGGGGTCAGTAAGTTTTTTTCATTTAAAATTTTTTATAAAATCGCAACCTTTGATTTGATAATTACACTAAGCTATATTGCGATTATCATGCAGCTACATTTTTATATTATATTTTACATTCACTATCACTATCACTATCTAGCTATCTATCTACCTACCTCTCTGTCTGTCTAACTTGCCATCCATCCATCAAGACAAAAAGTTTTCACAGAATATATTTAAAATGATTTAAGCAAAATTGAGACATATTTTGCTTAAAAAATCAGCATATCAGAATGATTTCTGAAGGATCAAGTGACACTGAAGATCGGAGTAAAGACCACAGAAAATTAATCGCAGGTATAAATTACATTTAAAATATCAAATTAGAAAACAGTAATTTTAAATAATAATAATAATATTTTACAATATTACAGTTTTATTGTATTTTTGTTCAAATAAATCCAATCAGCTTTGGTGAGAGACAGCACATATATATATATATATATATATATATATGTGTGTGTGTATATATATATATAACTCTGGTCTCCCCTGCTTATATTAAACAATCAATTTAGCAGAAGGGTTGAGCTTCACTCAGCTGAATCCAAATATCTGTGGTAGCTGTCTGTCTGTCTGTCTGTCTGTCTGTCTGTCTGTATGCTGTGTGGATCCATTTAGTCTTAAGTCGTAAGTCTTGAGATCAGGTCTAGAGAGACATATGGTGTAGTGAGACAGACTCCTGTCAGCAGCTTCTACCACCTCTGTGTGGGGCAGAAGAGCTTATGAGCAGAATGGACCTCCTGTTTTTTCTGTGTGGTGTTAAAGCAGGGCGGTATTTGGTCAGGTCACAACAAACATTGAATGATGTTTTGAAGTTTTTGTCTTTCATGTGGCCACAAATTTAGGATGGATGAAAGTGTGCTTAGAGAAAGAAAGTTTTCAGTCCGTGGAGAACCACTGTGCCCATAAAAAAAAGCTTATGTTATGAATGTTTACCGGATCTTTATATATTATTGTTTTTGATTTATAAGACCTCCAAAGAAAAAAAAGAAAGAAAAACTTACACTTTTACGAAACCAGATATAAGACGTAATCTTGAGGGAATGTTAATTCATTGTGATCATTTTAGGAAGCCCTGAATAATGTCAGCAATGACAAAAGCCAAACCACTGTTAACGCTGTTGCCTCTTTTGGAATAAAACAGTCTCTTGTTTGACTAAAATTACCAGCATTGGTATGTGGGAAAACTGTTGTCACACAAAAGGCATTGTATGTCAGAGTAGGGCAGGTGATAGGCTTTACTGTGTGGCAACTGCTGTAAAAAAAACAATAGGGACAAATGAGCACGAGTCGTCAATGTCTGCCTGTCATGAAGATGCTTTACTCAAGGGAGCTTTAGCCTGCGGAATCACTTTTCTGCAAAATTTGGGAGCTGTGGAAAGTTAAGGAGACTCAGAGAAAATCTGTGTCTTTTTCATGTAAAAAAAAATAATAATAAATAAATAAATAAAACAAAATTCACACTGAAGTGCTCTGTGTGCTTCACTTTGATACATGTGGCAAATCAGGATTGCAACCTTTGGTTTTGATAACTGCACTGTATATTGTGATTATTGTGCAGCTACATTTATTTATTTTAGGTGTACATTTTATATAATTATTAGCTTTTCATCAACTGATGAACACCCTGCAGTTCCTCCACAAACCCCTGTTTGGGAAACCTTGTTCTAAAAATAGGAAATTTATAAAAGATTTAAAAGAATATATATATATATATATATATATATATATATATATATATATATATATATATATATATATATATATATATATTTAAAAGAGCAGAATAAGTAGGTGCAAAATATATTTTCTGACTAAAGTTCTTATAACCTAACACATTTTTATTTCTTGGGTAAATGTATCTTTTTTTTTTTAAAGATGTTTGGATATTTGTACTGTTAAACAAGACAATGAATGACTGTTATGTATCATAATATCTTCCTTTCACCATTTACATAGTGTGTTATCTGAGATTTAATCCTCTAACTGAAAACGTAAAGCTTTTTTGTTCCTTTAAAATGCTAGTTAAACTTTACATCATTTGCACGTGACAGTGTTGGAGGTTTCATAACCTGTTGTTTGAGTTTGACTGCTGCTGTCGTTGAGTATTTGTGTTCTCATATGCATAAGGGAACAGGAACGTAATGTGTGTTTGGTGCTGTAGAATGAGAGGGTTGTTGAGGTGTGAGGAGTGTGTGGAGGTGTGAACAGGTGTCTGGGTTCACTGGAGTGTAGGAATGGAAGCTCCTCCAGGTGCACAGCTGCAGGGAGGGGCACCGCTGACACACAGACACATATATATCCTTGGGGGAAGTGTGTTTATGCAAGCATGTAACTGTGTGTGGGTGGGTGAATGGGCAAGTGACCAAAAAAAAAAAAATCTGGAAAAAATTCTAATAATTATTTGGAAAGTAAAATTGTATATTGCTAAATTCCTGTTTCCAGGATATATATATATATATATATATATATATATATATATATATATATATATATATATATATATATATATCTAGATATATATCTATATCAAATCTAATATATATATATATATATATATATATATATATATATGTGTGTGTGTGTGTGTGTGTGTGTGTGTGTGTGTCTGTGTGTGTGTGTGTGTGTGTTTGTGTGTGTATCTAAATCCAAACCCCTTAAAATATTTACATGAATTACCCCCTGATATTTTCAATATTTTTATTATATATAATCACATTTTAGTATATTTCAATAATTTAAAGAAAAATTTGCATGTTTACACAGTTTCCTTGTCATAATAATAACATAAACGCAACAACACGTTTGTACATGGTTCTCTGATGTCATCGTCACCATAATAATATTATATTGTGTGTATGAGTGTGTGTAGGCTGGGAGAAAAAGCGCATGAGATGGAGGCAGTTGTATTTGTCTTGAGTGAATATTTGACCTTTTCCCAGTGCTGTTCCAATGACTTCATAATTAAACTGCGAGTCATTTGCAAACTAGCCATTCATCTGTTGGAAGCCCAATGCAAATGCCAAGCATTGCTGTTTTTCTCACAACACTGGCCTCCTCCATCATAATTTGGGATGGGTTAGGATTTAAACAAGCACTCTTATTGATAAACACTCACGACCTTCCAGTTGCTGTAAGACAATGCGGCAACAGCAAAGGTCAGAACTGCACTCACATGCACACATACTGACCTGATGAGACCAAAGCTGCTATAGCAGCAAGCGGTTTAAAGGAATAGTTCACCCAAAAATGAAACTTATGTCATTATTCACTCCATACTACCATTATTAACATCATAAAAATAATACTACTTTCCAAATCTTTTGCAGTTAAAACAGATTTCTAAAATTTACCATTTAGAATTTATATCTGAATCAAGACATGCAAAAGCAAATGACAATTTCTGACATCAAAAACTTGTGTGTGGTTAAGTGAATAATAGATTAAATTTCATTCTATTCATCACTCAAAGCTATAATATATATATAAAAAAATATGTCACATGGATTACTTATACTGTATAATGCTTTTAAAGTGTTGTTCTGGCCTTTTTTGGAGCTTGATGAGTCAATGGTCACTACAGTCTGTCATAGTATGGAAAAGGCTGTGTGAAAATTTACCAAAATATTTACTTTTTTGTGTTCCAGAGAAGATATGATATGGGTTTGAAACTACATGATTTTAATTAAACAATAACAAAATTGGCCTAAAATTAACCTCAAATTCGGGCAATCCCTGCTGGCTGTAACTCAAGGCACAGATGGCCAGTGGTCTGACATTACAGACGATCTTTGAAGTTAATGATCCTGTAACCCCAGCAAGTAAATGTGACTACCTATATGCTCTTTTCACTGACATTCCTTCCCTTGTGTAAGTGTAAACTTCAGGCACTGAGCCAGACACACACCCTAACCTCTGGCTGTCCTTGAGACAGCAAGTGCTGCGCAAATGCATTCATCATTCTATCATCCAATGAATTTTAACAACATTTTTCTCCTTTTCTTCCTGTTTCCATCCCCCACGTCTGTGGTCTCTCTTGCTATGTTCTGAAGCCACTGGATTTATCCTTTTATTATCTTTCAGAACTCCAATTACTGTATGTCCTGTGGAGAAATAAGCTTCAGCGTACTGTCATAAGAGCTGAAAAGTACAATGCATGACAATATCCTCCGGATCGCTCAGAGCACATAGACTGCTGGCGGCTCAGCAAAATTAATTCTCAGACAAACGTGTATAAGACGGCAAAGCTTCAGGGCTGCCTCTAGCTCATAGGGATAGGAGACAAAATAACGTGTTAAAGACTCTTAAAGGGAGAGCTCATGCAAAAATCTCAAATCTGTCATTATTTACTCACCCTCCTGCTGTTCCAAACTTGTGTAAAACTTACCTTCAATGAAAAACAACAAAATATATATCTTTATCTCAGAGGAGAATCCTAAAACTGATCCATAAAGCTTGTGAACTATATTTCAAGTATTCTAGGGCCATACTATAGATTTGTATTTTTATCTGGCACATTCGTTCATGAAGTGAAATACTGAATCTTCAAATCTTTTTAATGAATCAGTTCACAGTTCACTCCGCATAAGCAATTGAATGATTCAGTCACGAGTGAGTTGAGTTAAACTCATCAAAGATTAGCAATGCACAATTTCCCTTGTGTTACTTCAAAGTTGTTAAAACAAACATGTGATGTTTAATTCAGTCTTCTTCTTTGTATTTATTATCAATTGATCTGCAATTCATCATAATTATCTCAAAACGTGCATTGGAAGATGGGCCACAAGGAGCAATTTTGTGGTGTTTTTCCTTCCCTTTTTGAAGCTAATAAGTCGCTTTTTCTTATAATTATTCCTTCTGATGATGAGGAGTCACCAAAACTCACCAAGACAAGAACAAATAAATAAAATGTTTGTCACTGTGGTGGTACCCTTTCAAAATTTATTAATACACTGTATGTACTCTTAAAGTAATAATATGTAAAGTAATAATTCAAGGTACTAATAAGCATTGTTTAGTGGTAAAAAAAAGAAAGAAAAAAAGAGTGTACCTTTTAAAAGGTTGCTGTTCCAGCGAGATTTGTACCTTTTTTGAGAATGCATTATATTCTTCTTTTGTGTTTCAAAGAATCAAGTCATATGACAAAAAAACTGCCTGTTATTCACATCAAACCATGATTTGCAATCAACGTATGCCGACCACACCATCTGACCTGGTGACAAGTCATCCTAATCACTCTTTAATAACATGCAACAAGCAAGGACAAGCATTATAAAGTAACAGAGGGCTGTAGAACAGGGTTATGGACAAATGAGAATGAAAAATTCCATTAGCCCAGGTCAAAAGAGTGACCAGTCTTGGAATTAAAGGTTGTATGGAAATCAGCATTCAGACAGAAAGATAATATGACTGCCTACATTGCACATTTCAAGAATGTCAGAATCTATTAGAAGTGGGAAGCTAATTATCACAGACTCTGGGGTTAATTAAAAGAAATCACTAAGCAGCAGCATAGCGCATTATGCTAATGATCACTCATTTAAAGGAGTCATGGTCTACAGCTCTTAAGAGGATTTGGGGAAGTGTGCTCCAGTCTAACGTCATGCGCGAGTTCAGTTTGGAGGCTTATCATGCCAATGTTTCCAGGGTGATCAGTGTAAATTAATGGTGTTGATCCTCTTCCCAAATGGGTTTCCTCCAGAATGCAGATTTTACAAGTGGTGGCTAATACAGAAAAATTAAAATAAAAATATACTCGATAACTAACTAAATCTGTTTAATAAGTATATTTCTTTTAAATAATAAATACAAAATAATTAAATATTATTCAATCGAAAAAATCTATAAAAAAGTAAAATTGTATTAATATATCCATGAACAAGCCAATTATAAATGTATACATTTTGCAAATGGTTTTACTTATTCATTTATAACAACTACATTGCCTGATGCATTTTGTTATATGCATTTAACTTGTCTTTTCCTGCCAGTGATGACTTGTTGTGACCAACCGATGTAGAAAAAATGGTCCTAGTTGGGGAGAATTTCATGTTTAAATTGTGTTTATAATATGAATCTGTTGTTAGTAGGCAATAAATCATCCTTCTAATCAAAACAGCAACCTTTTCATCATATACTTGCTTATTTTAGGATCATGCATCACCACATGCACTATGAATGCTGCTGGAATGGATCTTTCATTGTCATGGAAACATTCTGACATGATCATACAGGATGAACTGCCAGAACATTTGTCATTAAGCGAGCTAAATTAGCCTTGAAATATTCCAGCACAAATGAAGCCAATCATCTGTGACTTTGACACTTACACAAAAAGAAAGACAGAACAAAATCAGCACTATTCAAGTTTCGCTTAAAGGCATTACAAATCACACAAAAGGGAAAGGTAAAAGATGGTCCAATCTACGTTCCAGTGGGTTTTCAAACAGAAGTACACAGTATAGTGCAAGTAATGCATTTAGTGCTTAAACATTTATATGGTATGTGTTTATGTATTCCAGTACATTATCCAGTAAGCATGTGTAAATGAGCTTATTACATTATGACATTCTACTGTCCTTAAAGGCACAGTGCTCAATTTTGTCCCCTACAGTATTTTGCTAACCTAATCAGAAGTGCCTGATCTGTTTTCTAACATAAATAACTGCTATTCACCACAAGTTCGATGTTTCCTAAAATGCAAAAATGTTTACTATTGTTTAGAAATTTTTTTTTTTTTTTTTTTTTTTTTTTTACCATATCAGAATGTTTTGAAGGATCATTTGACTGAAGACTACAGTATTGGCTAATGAAAATTCAACTTTGGAATACAGTATGTATATATATATATATATCAAATCTATCAAAAATCTATATGGTAAATCTGGTAATATTCTATATGGTATGTAGTAATAGATATATAACACTGTAGTATATCTGTAAAATCTGGTAATATTTAATCAACTGTTTTTTTTTCAGTTTCTCAGTGTTTGAATTCATCTTTAATATTACATTTTAGGTTAAACATTTCTTACTAGTTCATGTTATGCTAAAATAAGGCTATACTAAATTACTTTATTTGTTAATATTGCATGAAATCTCTTCACACATAGTAATAATAACATCATCTGAGAAGGTTATGTAAAATAGAGTCAACTTCTCAAAAGTATTCTGAACTACTTTAATATCTTGTATTTATCCACATTAAGAAATACCTCATATTTCGGGACATATATTATTTAAACAATGGGCTGACATGCACTGAAGTAAGCATATATAATGTACCACACTAAACAGTTATGTATGATACTTTTATAGCCCTGAAGGAGGTAAACAGAGAGCAAGTCAGAGGAAGTCATGAGCTGAAGGCCCCACACAAGGATACAATCAGTTAGCTATCAGCACTCCGGAACATGCATTGTATGCACTTCACACCCATTGTGTTTACACTGGTTGGTCAATAACGAATGAAAAATAGCAAAGCTTTCCCCTTCATTTGATAATGCAAATAAATACTATTTGGCAGAGATATTCCAGTTCCATACGAAACTACACGCATGTGTTCACATGCCATGGCCACAAAAACATTTACTGTATGCATAGTGCACACGTGCACAATGATCAAGAACAAACATGGAAAAACATAAATAAAACATAAATAATTTCTGTGTATTACAACCACATTTAGTATTTCGATATTGGCTTCCCATTTATGGAGGCCGCAGTGACACCAGAACAGAGGACTTTGTTTAGGTTTTTCAACCCTGTAGGGGTTAATCCACTGACTGAAAAGAATCACTTACCACTCTGCCTGCTTCCTTGGCCTTTCAGGATGCTCCTCTGTAATCCCATAATACCATGCCTTTCATCATGAATTCTGTACTGTGTGCTGTCTTAAAGAAAGGGATGAGGGAGGGGAAGAGAAAGCAAAACATATCTTGAAGAGGTAGGGTGTTGGGCAATTTGACATGCATACCCCCACTATGTATTTACTCATTCCAAAAGACTGGAGCAATTTCCCTTCCAGGGACTCAACCCCAGCATGTGTGGAGTGGATTTCTCAACCACAGATTGTTTCTTTACACAATGAGTTGGACTCAGTGCATACAGAAAAAGAATGGCAAATTATTACCCTCAGATACCGACGTAAAGCACTGTGTCATTCAATTAGGAAATCTATTATCTTGTTTGCCCATGCAATCCATCAAGTTACTTTAGAGGACAGAGAGAAAATATCAGTTCATTTTCACTGTGAACTAGAAACTGCTTTTATGACCAGCACCAATTCAGGTGATTTTATTGAACTGTAATTGTCTGATAACCACAACCACAACCTAATAAGAATTTTTAGTAACACTTTAGTATAGGGACCAAATTTAAAATAAAGCATGACAAACAGTTTTTTTTTTTTGCACACTCAATAATAAATAAACAATTATTTTACTGCAAAAAAAAAAAAAAAACAAGAAAAAAAAACAACAACCCTATAATAATAATTATTATTTTTATGACAGCAATAATAGTTTTACTTATAGTGTCAAACAAATTATCATTGCATGACAAAAGTTAAACCATATGTACTATTAACAGTATTATATTATTATTGTTAATAACAATAAGTAAATATTAATAGAGAATTAATAGAGAGTTTTTTATTTTTGTTGTTTTACAGGCTGGATGGTTAGAAAATTCATTTAATATTTCTTACCTTTACTTTTGTTAAAAATTTTAAACTTCACTTTTTGCATTTTGGAATGACAGCAAAAAACAAAACAAAAAACAAAGCCTTATATGACATAATTTGATGATGCTGAGCCTAATATATATATATATATATATATATATATATATATATATATATATATATATATATATATATATATATATATATATATATACAGTACAGACCACAAGTTTGGACTCTACAATTTTCATAGTCATGAAAATAAAGCAAACTCTTTGAATGAGAAGGTGTGTCCAAACTTTTGGTCTGTAATGTATATAAAACTGTAAATAGTAGTAAAAATCCCACAGACGTAACAGAAAACATCTGGTTCATGACTGTATTTTCTTCTGTCACTGGCCATAATTTAAAACTTGAAATTAGGATTAGGCCTCAGATTCATTCATACATGTGAAAATGAGAGAACTCAGCAAATGATTGTACTGGCTTAGAGGAATATAAGAATCATGTCTTTGTGTCAGTTTTTATGAAGACTTCTTCAACCTACAAATGGTTTTCAAAATCAAAATTGCTACAAAATATTTTGTAAGAAAGTGTGACATGCTAGAGCAAAACAGGCATCATTACCATAAAATTAGTAAGAAACAAGTATTGGATTTCATTAAGTATATATGATGCAGGGCAGAGGTTAAATAAACTGTATCAGAGAAGTGCAAAACAAATCCCAATTCTGATAAAAAATAAGTCAGAAAACACAATGACAAATCAGATAAATCAAATTGGTGCGAGAATAGATTACTTACCACTGACTGGACGAGGCATCTGTCAATCGGTATACAGGAAGAATAGCAGTGTAGTGGTAGAAAGTTCGGAGATGGTCTTAAAGTAACACAGTTTAAATGTATTGTATGAATTGACCTTACTGGAATAAAAACAAATATGCATGTACATTAGCAACACTTTTCTTAAATTACCTTTGAATCAGATTACAAAAACTAGTTAACACTAATGGGAGGGTGTTTCTAATGGGAGTGAATGAGTCCGCTTAAAAAGGGTGGTCTGGAGTATGGTTCATGTGAACTCTGGTATGGTTCGCTGCTGATATGAACACAGTCGTACCAAATCAAAGACTTTAACTGGTATTAATGATGTTTTATTTGATAAAAAAATGTGTGTTTGTGTTTCACTCACTTTCCTTAAGAGTGTGACTAACGCGCTGCAAGCAGAGAGCTGCATCGCATTTCATTGTTGTTGTGTTTTCGGACGTATTTTTTTAAATTTGCATTTGCGTTTGTAATACCGATATGACTACCAATACTAAAGAACCAATTATCGGGCAAACCCATATCTATTATGAACAGCCTTAATGAATACCTGAGAACAATATGAAAGGTGAGAGGGCCTAAATGAGCCGCCAAATCTGTGTGGCCCCCCAGAATGCAGTAGATCCTCTTCATCTTTCTGAGAGCCCTAGAGGCAGGGCAGGCAGCCCCAGCTGCAGTCACGGATGTCCTGAAGGCCCTTGTGAAGGCCAGTATTGTCCATTCATACGGTTCACTGTGTGAGAGGTCACAGTGGAGGGAGAAGGGGTCAAAAACGGCAGGAAATGGAGGTGGTTTGGCCCTGTGGGATTATAAAGGCTGCTACTAACAGAATAAACAGGCAAAAGTGGCTCCCAGGTTTGTCTGTAGTTGCCTGGTAAATATTCTCACACTGCGGCTACAAAGGGGAGAAAAAGAAAAAGAGAGAGCTGTTTTTATGTCACTTGGTCAGCTCCCCACCTACAAACTTCCCACCATCTATTTGAGGGTAGTTAAGAAACCCGACATTGTTCAGTCTGGGGACCGCTTCGCAGATGTGCAGATAAATCTTCATTTTTCAGCCAGTTAAGCAAGCGTAGGCTGCCGCCATGCTGGCTCTGGCCAAAGGCACCTTGCAGGAGCCAGATATCCTGCAGAACAAATTGGGGAACAAACAGGCACACAGGGTCGCTCGCACTGTCCATTATATACAAAGTTAGGAGGCCCTATTGGGAGGGCGCCACGACTCAACAATGGTCAATAACAGACATGTTATGATAGGACCCCACTGGGGCTGTTAAAGACCACTGTTCGTTTGAGACTAAAACGTTACACAGTCTAAATCACACACCATCAGAGGTGTCTGGCTGACAACTTAATGTTGTAAAACAACTTTTCCAGTAATACTTAACATGGGTGAAATGTTTAAGAGTAGTTTTCGATCTAATCAAAATACATGTTCAAATGTTTAGATTTTTTAAAATGTTTTTGAAAGAAGTCTTTTATGCTCAGTAAGGTTGCATTTATAGTAAAACATAAAAAAATGCAGTAATATTGTGAAGTATTATTACAATTTAAAATAACCATTGTCAGTTTTAATATGTCTTAAATATATAATTTATTCCTCGGATGGGAAAGCTGAATTTGCAGCAGTCTTCAGTGTCACACTATATCCTTCAGAAATCACTTTAGTATGCTAATTTGGTACTTAAAAACATTTTTATTGTGCTGCTTATTATTTTTGTGGAAACAGACAAATGTTTTCCACAGGATGCTTTCAACAGCATTAATTTTAAATAAATTTTTTTGCAACAACATAAAAGATTTTCATTTATCATCAGTCTAAAATAATCTTGCTGAATATTTTTTTCAATCAATCAATCAATCAATCAATCAAAATAGTCCAAACATTTTGAAAGATAGTACTAATTCATTCCCTAATTTTAATTAAAAACAAACTAATTGCTAATTGGTACGAAGTCGCTGTGATATACAAAAATGAGGGAAGTTAATAAGTCATGATAAATATATTTTTTCTGCATTTTATGTGCAGGGTTCTTTAACTTTGAGAAGATGGCCGATGTAAACGATCAGTTAAGATTGTCAAGAAACAAAGTGTTGATGGTTGTACAACTTCACTTTGATAACAATAATAAAAAAACTAAACAGAAAACAAAACAAAACAAAAACATTATATTCAACAAAGATAGCTAGCTATGTCGTTTTTTATTATGGCTACATAGTGATTCAATCTAACTTAGCACACAATAATTCTAAAGCGTTCTCACATCATTATTTTGCTGTCATGTCACATTTCATATGATGTGATCATCAAGAGTGACATTCTTTCCACAGAACTTTCAAAGCACTGAGAATCCCCACGAAAACGAGATGTCTCATCTCAAGGGGTTATCCTCAACAATAAATTTCAAATTTCAAAATCCCACCACTTGTGAGGTCTGGTGGGGCAAACAAACGCAGAAAGTTGTTCCAATCCTTCATCAAACTGCAGTGTGCTTTTTCATTATACTTCCCCATTGGAAAATGACCTTTAAATACACTTAAAAGACTCAGAAGTAACTTAAAAGAACCAGGAAGGCCTTGGATATTAGGAAAGGCTATTCAACAGTATGGGCAGGAAACATTAGAGTAATTTGTTACTCTGACAAGACAATTTCAGGAGCATTTGTGAAGCTTTGGGCCTAATAACCCAGTGAGCTACTGCTGGCAGATCATGTCTTGTCTAGACACGGCTGAACACAGTAATGTTACATGAACCTAATACTTTACAAACTGTGTTGGTTTCTATTAACAATCATGTTCACCCATTTACAGCAAACATAGATGTGTAATGCTGAGCCTCTAATGAGATTTACAATTAAGGCAGTGTGTTCAACAAAGATTTGACAATAATGGTGGGAACTCCACTTGAGAATGATTGCAAATGCCCAAGTCTGTGGACATAATACACCTAATTACTTCTTCCTAAGCGGGATCTTTTCACAAATAAAAAACAAAAGCCACACAAAAAGGGAGCAAAATACTATGTTAGGAACACAAAAGGTCAGAAATGGGGGAAGCACTTATAAAGCTTAACAAAATGCTGAAAAAGAAAGAAATTATAATGAATAATTAATTACTGAATAATTCATTACTAATAAAGCAACATTTTATGTAGAGTTTACATGGCTTTTAAAAAGCCGTAGAATGAAAAAATGTCTACATTTTGTTTCTTTGTCTTGTACTGTTGCATTTTTAATTTTTTTAATGCCAGAGAAGTGAGGATAAGTTCATGTGCAAGAGAGACTAATAATAATAAAGAGCTAAAAACATGGGGGAAAAAAGCTTAATTCTTTCTGGGCACAAAGTACAAGCTTGAAAGAAAGAAGATAAACCATAGAAATGTAAAGAAGAAAGAGACAATGAGAGTTTAAAATAAAGAGTAATTGGGATTCTTAGTGGGGGTGTGTGACTGCTGACCAACTGACTCTTCAGTCCATCAGTAACTGGTAATAAATCACAGCAATTATCAAGCCTCTCAGTTTGTTTGTTCTGATCTAAAAAAGCTCCAGACAGTGATAATTACCACCCACGCAGATACACTGAAGGGCACAAACACAGGCATCAAATCACATAACATACACAAGTCAATAAACAATTTTAATAATAGAAGTTCTGAGGTTTATTTCACCCATGGTTTATGTAATATGTTCTTACATATTAATTCATATTTGGGGCTAGGAAGTTTATTAACAAATTTATCAAAAGTGAAAGACGAAAGCAAGTTTGAATTTTTTTTTAAATATATAAATAAGGTTATTTACTGCACTGTAAAAAATCATAAGTTGGGCCAACTTAAAATTTTAAGGCAACAAACTTCAGCAGATTTTTGAGTTTGCTCAACTTAAAGGTCAATTAGTTGTACACACTTTTGTGCATGTTCAATCAACATAATATATTAAGTTAATTGAACTTTTAGTTAAACTTTCAATTTTGTGTTTAGTTGACTTAAAATTTTAAGTTGGCCCACACTAAGTCAACTAAACACAAAATTGAAAGTTTAACATTGGGGAAAAAACCCTTCAAAGTGCTATCTCATTCAACCGGTCCTAAATACTTTAAATGTTCTATGTCTAACATTTAAAATTGTTAACACAAAACATGTTACAAAACAAGCAATATAAGTGCAAGTTAAAGGAGTACGCTGAATTTTTGGGGCTTTAGCTTATTCACCGTATCCACCACAGTTAGGGTGAGGCTCCTTTGTCTGTTTGGTGTTTCTGGCTTCATTGCACATGCGCCAATTTCTTGGTCATTACAGTGCGCATGCTCCAACCTTCAACCCAACTTGTATGATTGTTAACTTGAATTTACAAATTGAATTTACAATTAATTCTAGGTTGGTTCAACGATTGTTGAACCAACGTCTTTTCACTAGTTAGGCCAACATTTTTGCATTTAATTGTCCAGTTAACTAAAATATAATCATTAGTCTAACTTTTTGTGAGTTGGATTTTTTACAGTGCACTGGACTAAAAATACATTCATCATTCATTGCTTCCTAAATGAAATCAACAGGTCATCTTGTTAATGCTATGAATTGATTACAGCAGTAAAATAAAATTTCATCATGAACAACAATAAAACATGACACCACAGAAATTCCAAAATTACATTTCCCTTACATTCAGCTTCCAAAAGTGCATTCATCTTTGCCATGGGGGATATTCAAAGCATCTATTACTGTCTAGAGTGCGTGGAATGGTGCGCTATGATTGGTTGTTACTGTTTACAGTGCGTGTAATGGTGTGCTGTGATTGGTTGTTACTGTTTACAGTGCGTGGAATGGGGTGCTGTGATTGGAGCGGATATATCACATTCTGCAAAGGCGTTTGCCGCGGTTTGGAAAATAAGGGAGGAAACATGACCTAATGCGAATATCACATTTTGTCTAAAATAAAAAATGTACTCTTCAATAGCGACCAGATACAATATACAATATATATATATATATATATATTTATATATATATATATTTTTAAAACATATAAAAATAGAAAACAAGTATTTTAAATTTAAATAAATTACGCTTTAAAACATATAAAAATAGAAAACAAGTATTTTAAATTTAAATAATAGTTCACAATATGTCCTTACTGTATTTTTGATCAAATAATTACAACCTTGTTGAGTTTAAAAGACAAATCTAAAAAAAAAATTTTTTTAAGTATATTTTAAGAATTTGAAATTTAACACACTACTTTGGTTTTGACAGAAAATAATTTACTTGTTAGCATTTAGTAAATAATCTCACCAAAATCCTGTTAAAAGCAGCTGTTCTGCTGCACAAGCTGCCTTGGAAATTACTAAATGCCTCAAAAAGAGTGAAGCAGAGCAAATCACAGGCTGCTGGCACCATTTCACACCGAATCTCGATGCAGGGGCCAGAGAAAAAACACCAATCCATGTGGCAGCTGCGCGCCATCGCACACAGCACAACCCAGGCAGCTACGAGGGTGATTTGTTGACATGTCTTGCATGCAGGAGAGAAAATCACATCAACTATTTCCACATATACACACAGCCCTCAATGTCACCGCACTTGTTTTATTCCTCTGAGAGAAAGCCCTATAATTACATAGGATAGGCTACAGTAAATGCAGTCTGATCAGCTGTCAGGCAACATTACTGTCGCAGCACAGAGGAAAGGTTGTCAGACAGTAATCTGCCAATATGAGGTTTTCACATGCCTTTGTTAAGGGATTATACAGCTGCATGTAATTGACTAGGATAATTATGATTGGCTGGACAAAGGGCCATGTAATTTCACCACATCATATTCCCAGAGGTGTACCGTACAGTGCTCAAAACTGCAATCACAATCATTTTGTAAGTATAAGAGTGTTTCAAGAGATATTCTATAAGCAAACTGTAGCGTTTTTGCTGAAATAATGAATCAGCAGGTGATGAACTATCAAATGACTGAACAGAAATGTAGTCATTCTAAAAAAATATGCCATCTGTGTCCTTTACATACATATGTACAAAAATGTAATTTTAAATCCCCAGCAGACAATGTCTGCACAATAAATACATAGCTACCAGAAATCTTTATTTAGAAGTCTAAATCTCTATTGTCTATCAAAATCAAAATATAATTTGACATGACAACTCTCGGAGGGATTGGCATGGTAATGTACATGACAATGTTAATGTTTCTTTACCGTGGCAGAATAGATCTGCTATGCTGCTGCTGTGGAATAATAATTCCAACTATATAACAGGGTAACACTTAATAATAACAGTAAGTAACTGCTAATTACAGAACATGATATAACTAACCCTAAACCAGACCCTAATCCTGACACTATAAGTATATATTGTTAATTAATATTACTCAGTCCTACAATGTAAAATTACTGTAAAAAGGAAACCATAAAATAGAGTGCAATCTATTATTGAAATATATAAATATACCATTCAAATATAAAATATTAACATATTTGCAGATAATATGTTCGGTTAAGTTAATAAATATATAATCATAAATATCTGGAACTCTTCAAGGACAGATCAAAGTCTTGTTTCATTTCATACAAATGGAAACAAAGCAGCATCAGAGCTGCCTCTGAGAGACTGGCCAATAAAAAAACCTTAATATGCACAACGGTACGAGATTAAACAGGGAAGATCATAAAGTTAGGTGACTGGGTGGTAATGACTTCATTTAGAGTGTAGTAGTGGTATATAGAGATTGAATATCTATCAGTGCCACCTGATCGAAATCTAGCCCAGTCGTGTCATGAAAGTCTTCCTTAATCAAATTAAAGTTCTCATAGATCTATATAGAAAGTTTGCGGTGTCAACAAAGGCTCCGTTTTCAACATATTTCTCAAGGGCAATTAAAAAGATCAATTTCACCAGTAAAGAACAGTTCCATCTCATTAAATTAAAGCTAATGCCAACATAATGTGCTACAACACCTTTTATTTAGTGCGCCATTGATTTTAGCAGCTCAGTGAAGGATTCATTAGGCTTGTGTTCGACTGATATCTACATCTACAGAGGCCCTCAGTAGTACCTGGCTCTTAGAACAGTCCCTGGCACATCGACAACTGAAACTTAATGCTGGCGAGCTGCGCTGTGAATAGGCTTTCAGCTGTTTGCTTCTCTCAAGCTGTTTCCTCTAACGGCAGGTCTTTCAATCTTAATGGTGCTGGGCAAATAGAAAATGTGTGTCAAAACAGACAAAGGGCCAGGTGTCTTTCTGTGCTCAGACTGAATAATATTTCAAGTTAAGTAATCAGGTTAATTTGAATTTTTTCTTGTGCTGTTGCACTGTTTAAATGTTGCCATAGATTAAAGGAATGGTTTAAGGAAAATGTACTTACCCTCAGGCCAGCCAATATGTAGATGAGTTTTGGAGATTTGTATTTTGGATTAAGTTTAAAACGCCTTATTTTGTTTCTTATGAACACTCTTCTTATCTATTCTTATAAATGCTTTTCACGTCAAAGGATGTTAACTGAATATTGTATGATTAATAGACAAAATCATCTACATCTTGGATAGCCTGAGGATGAGGCTATCCATACGTGTGAATATATCCTCTATTGTATTCTACAACAAAAACAATCAGAGCGCCTCGCTATCACTAGTTTTATTTTGATCTCCCGGGTCCGCTATTAGCTTTTAGCCCGTTAGCATCAGCGGCGTGGTTGCAGCTAACTGCGCTTACATTGCTAATACTCTATCCACACACATTACCACTGCTGTACTCACTGTTACTTGCTTTAATGGCGGATGAATGTCTCCACTCTGTGCAGCTCGAGCTCGAGGCCGTGGGAAAGCAGATTCGCGACCTGGAGGTGAGGCAGGCCCAGCTGAGAGAGCGGAGAGCCGCGCTGGAATCATCCCGGGCTGACGCTCACAAGTCCGGGGTAAGTATACAGCGATCTGCTAACAGTCCCACCACGTCTACTCCGTGTGTTTCTCTGCACAGGCCCGGTGCACCCAGGATGCAATCTTCCCAGATGTCCTTTACTGCGACGCCGGGACACCACGGACCCTGGGTGCATCCACAGCGGAGGACGCGAGCCGGGTCCCGGGCGACGACTTCTCCCCCTCCTGCCTTCGACATCTCCATCCGGAACCGCTTCGCTCCCCTCCGCGAGACAGGACGCGACGCTGTGATCATCGGAGACTCCATCGTCCGACACGTAAGTGCTACGTTAGCCGAAGGTAAAGTGCACACTCATTGTTTGCCTGGTGCTCGTGTTCTCGATGTTTCTGCGCAGATACCCGCGATCCTGAAGGTCGACGAGAGCCCCAGAGCAGTCGTGCTCCAAAACCATTCAAGCTGGCGGTTATCAAGCCTCTTATTAAGAAACCAAAACTAGATCCTAGTGTACTGGCAAATTATAGGCCTATTTCAAATCTTACATTTATGTCTAAAATTTTAGAAAAAGTTGTGTCTGCTCAATTGAGCACCTTCCTGCATAAAATTTATCTGTATGAAGAATTTCAGTCAGGTTTTAGGCCCCACCATAGCACAGAAACTGCACTTGTTAAAATTACAAATGACCTGCTTCTTGCGTCAGATCAAGGCTGCATCTCATTTCTAGTCTTACTTGATCTTAGTGCTGCGTTCGACACCATAGATCATGACATACTCATAGATCGATTACAAAACTATACAGGTATTCAAGGGCAGGCTCTAAGATGGTTTAGATCCTACCTGTCCGATCGCTACCATTTTGTTTACTTAAATGGGGTGTCATCTCATTTATCATCAGTAAAATATGGAGTGCCACAAGGATCCGTCCTAGGTCCACTTCTATTTTCAATATACATGTTGCCCCTTGGTAATATTATTAGAAAATACGGAATTAGCTTCCACTGTTATGCTGATGATACTCAGCTATATATCTCAACGAGACCAGATGAAACTTCCCAATTATCTAAGCTAACAGAGTGTTTTAAAAATGTAAAAGATTGGATGAAAAATAATTTTCTCCAATTAAATTCGGATAAGACAGAGATATTAATTATTGGGCCAAAAAACACCACACAGAATCTTGTAGATTACAATCTGCAACTAGACGGATGTACTGTTACTTCCTCTACAGTCAGAAATCTGGGTGTTATATTGGACAGCAATTTGTCTTTTGAAAATCATATTTCCAATGTTACAAAAACCGCATTCTTCCATCTTAGAAACATTGCCAAGCTACGAAACATGTTATCTGTTTCTGATGCAGAAAAGCTAGTTCATGCTTTCATGACCTCTAGACTGGACTATTGTAATGCACTTCTAGGTGGTTGTCCTGCTTCGTCAATAAACAAGCTACAGGTAGTCCAAAATGCAGCAGCTAGAGTCCTTACCAGGTCAAGAAAATATGATCATATTACCCCAATTTTACAGTCTCTGCACTGGCTACCTATTAAGTTCCGTATCAGTTACAAATTATCATTACTTACCTATAAGGCCCTAAATGGTTTAGCTCCTGCGTACCTAACTAGCCTTCTACCACGCTACAACCCATCACGCACCCTAAGGTCACAAAACACTGGACTTTTGGTAGTTCCTAGGATAGCAAAGTCCACTAAAGGAGGTAGAGCTTTTTCACATTTGGCTCCCAAACTCTGGAATAGCCTTCCTGATAATGTTCGGGGTTCAGACACACTCTCTCTGTTTAAATCTAGATTAAAAACGCATCTCTTTCGCCAAGCATTCAAATAATGTATCTCTTAAATTGTGAGTGTAGTTGCATCTGCATTTTTATTCTTTAGCTTGGGTTAAACTAATTTTACTTTGTTGGATCAGCAGCTATGCTAATGATGTCTCTATTTTGTTTCTATGTTTTGCCACGGGATTTACATCCCGTGGTAACTAGGATTTACACAAGCTCCAGTCTGGATCCAGAACACCTGAGAAGAGATGATGCTGACCCTCAGAGGACCCCAGATGATCCTAACCTTGAATCAACAAACAGAACTAACAATTATTGCTACATGTGTGACTGCATCATATAATTACTATTAATTAATAATATTGATAGTTCATCATCTAGCTGACTACGTCTTGTATTATTATTATTATTTTTATTTTTCTAAAATCCTGTCAAACGTGCACAAACTACTAGCTACTACTAAATATTGTAGAAACATAATTTTCTGTAAAGTTGCTTTGTAACGATTTGTATTGTAAAAAGCACTATACAAATAAACTTGAATTGAATGAGCATTTTCAGCAAATTTTTGTTTTTGGATGAACTGTTAAGGTGGAAAGCCAAATATGATTTTTAACATTTAAATATAAATCATAATTCTCTAAACAAGATTTTTTTTCAATGAAAGAGCATAACATAATTATTATACATGAAATAGATGAATAATAGAAATAGATTAATGACGGAAGACTTCTACTGTGAAGCCTGTAATGAGATGCAATCAATTCTGGCATATCTCTCTGGAACGACACCCAGGTGACAATCCCAAATCTGAATCTGTCACAGGAATCTCATGTCCACCTCTCACCCACCTGTCCCTGACAACTATCCAATCTGCACACTACAGCAGACATCTGTATGTACACTAAAAGAGAATGATAGAAAAAAAAGTAGATGTGAATTTGAGCTACATGATTTCCAAACCAGCTGTTTGAATGAGAATAGTTGTTATAAAAAAAAAAAAACCTGGTTTATAAAGTGATGATGAGATTGTTTAGTTCGTGCTTGATACTGAATGTCTAAGTTCAGAAGAAAATAATATTGAGACGAGCAGTATGTGAACACCCTGGATACATTTTGCTGCATAATGCAAGAAAATTGGATTAGCAATCAACTTGTGAGGGGGAAAAACAGACTGTCAAACTGACTTTGATTGGTTATGTTTGGCTGAAACCTGATGTTGTGAATAACATATTTATGTAATATATGTAAAATATATTTCAAGAATGCTTAAAAAAAAAAAAAAAAAAAAAACAGAACCATCAGAGAAGAGGAAATTGATACAGATGATTCCACTTCATGCACAAATTATGTATTAGAAAGAGATATAGTGGTGTCTCCTGCTTTTGGATTGAAAGACTAATATCTTACATTTAGATTTTCTAACAAAATGAAACATTAAAGATGTGTTTTCCTAACATTAATAGTCAAGAAGAAAGATATAAGTAAAAACGTTGCACATTTATTTAATTGATCATTTGGATTAGTTAAATAATCATTTAATTTCTGCAATACATTCACACTAAACTGCTTATCAGTCTCCATTCACACTGATTAGTTGTTCTATCTAGTTTTTAAGTGATGTAAGAAAATCTCCTGTTGACTTACATTGATCGAATGTTTGCTCTTCAAGTTTAACCAGCAGTGATGACGTCATCAGACTGTTTGCATACTCAACTGATCTTTTTTCTTAAATCTATTTGCATATACTGAAATGTGATTTGATTTTGAGGTTTATTTGTTTGAGTTTGAACTTTAAAAGTTTGTCCTCACTGATTGCTCATTATCTTTGAATGTTGCTTTCTGCTCTGCCAGTAGAACAGATGATAAAAATTACAGTAAAATATTGACACAGAAAGTTCTTACATTATATAGCAGAGAGAAAACCCAGAAACCCTGCAAAAGAAAGAAATGAATACATGTTTGAAATGTCACAACATGACTTAAAAAAATAAAAACTGAATGTATTGAAATAAACTAGAAAATTAATTAAACTGAATCAAAGAAAGTTAATGAACCTTTTCTAAAGGATGAAAAGTCAGGCCTAGAAAACTATAAATGTGAAAATGTTTTATTTTGAATTAACATGAAAATAGAAAACCTGTCGGTTAATGGCTGCTGTAACTGGGGTTGAAGAAAGCTGTTATCTGGTGCAGCTGTTAAATGAAACTAATTTTATTTTATTTTATTTTATTTAAAGTTTATTTAACAGGGACCATACAAGCAAACATAGTTACAATACAAAGCCTGTAACTGATGTGCAGCATATAGAGTTTATAGCTAGTGCTAATTTTCAACTCCATTGAGTGCTTGGATGTGAAGTGAAATAATAGACCAGTGAGGATGTGGCTATTTGTTTGATATATCCATTTATCCTCTCTATTTTAGAACCTGATATATGTGGAAAAGTCACCATATCCCACAAATGCACTCTTGATAGTTTCTGCAAACCACAATTTAAGTGCTTCATTGCTTCGGTTTGCATCTAGAGCTCTTTACATGATGCAGTTTATTGGCTCACTACAATGCATCTTGTTAAACCAATACAGATTGCTGCTGTTGGACTTGTCTCTATTCATTACCTGACTCCTGACTCCCAGAGGCTGTCCCTCTTTTGCAGCTGCCACTGACAACTTTGCTCTTATAGAAGATGTTTCATTCTTGGACGGCGATAAACGGTTGGTCTTTCAAAATATGGTTCAATTGTATGATTACAAGAAAGATAAATGTAATACAGTCAAGGTGTTTGCACTTAAAGAGTCATTTGTGACATGCATGTACATTTAATATCCTCCAGGCTGACCTTCAGAGAAAAAACATGTCATGCTATAAGGACACCCAAAACCAGTACAATTAAAATGTAACATTCAATTTTTTATTTAAAACTCGTATGCAAGTGCTACAGCGACTGTTCCATTAATATGATAGTGATGGGGTGGTGCTAGCGCAGTGGATAAGACACATGTCTTTGGTGTGAGAGACCTGGGTTCGAATCCACTGTGAGACACCAATGTGTCCCTGAGCAAGACACTTAACCCCTAGTTGCTCCAGAGGTGTGCGACCTCTGACATATGTGGCAATTGTAAGTTGCTTTGGACAAAAGCGTCAGCTAAGTGAATAAATGAAATAAATGAAATGATGATAGCATCAATTTCCACTCAGCGGATCTCTAATAAGCAAACAGGGATGACAGTAACAGGTCTGACAATTTCAAACTAATTCCTAATTTTTAGCTAACAGTCAAGTTCACAAAAACACATGCTGTACACTTTGAAAAGATTTTATTTGTAGATATTGATTATATTAAATGTAATAAATAATTGTTTAAATTTACATTTTGAAAAATGGTTACAGTATTGACACTGCATAATGGCCCCCCTCAGTAAAGCCTCATGAATAATCAAAAATAGAACATTATAGAACAAACAGAACATTAGAGAGAGAAACATGCTTGTGTTTTATGTGTAGGAATCCTGGTTGAGAGATGATGTAACCTCCTAGATGTGATGTCACTTGAATGTACATAATTGTACAATGGTTTTTTGATGAGCGTAACAAGGATGACATGAAATCAGGGGACACCAATAAAAAGATTTAAATTTACTGTATAGAAAAAATGCATACTTGTGCCACAAACATTTCTTAATAATGAGACTATATTAAGAACAATATGCAAATGTAATTTGTTATATCATTTTGCCTTCATTTTGCAAATTAAAAGTCCAAAACTCATACCCTTATCAGCATAAATGCTATTTAAATTATTTCATATTTTTTATTTCCTTTTTTTATGTAGTATTGATGAAAGAATACATAGTGTTGTTATGTTTTCAAATTGCAGATGTATATGTTGTTATATTAAATATATGTTTGATTATTTCTTAGGGAAGTAAAAGGTACTTCTTTTGTGGAATGACCCAGCAACAGTCAATAATACATTGTACGGGTCAAAATTATCCATTTTCCTTTTATGCCAAAAATCATTAGGATATTTAGTAAAGATCATGTCCATGAAGAATTTTTTTTTATACATTTCCTACTGTAAATATATCAAAATTAACCCCCAGATTCCAGATTTTCAAATAGTTGTATCTCAATCAAATATTGTCCTATCGTATAGCAAACCATTATATCAATGGAAAGCTTATTTATTCAGTTTTCAGATGGTTTATAAAAAAAAAAAAAGAAACTTATGACTGGTTTTGTGTTCCATGGACACATATTATATTATATTATATTATATTATATTATATTATATTATATTATATTATATTATATTATATTAAAAAAGCAATAAAATATATATAAAAAATTAAATAAAAATATTTTAATGGTTTATATTGTATTCAATGGTTTCAACTTTTTTTGTAACTTTATGACAAGGCTGTGGACGAACAATCCTTTATGCATATAGTTTCACATTGCACTCTACCTGATCTAATTAAATGCAAACAGCTTGCTTTCTATGGAAGCATATGGGTAGCAAAATTCATTTTGAAATGTAATTTGCTAAATGGCAATGCTGTATGTAAAATGACAATGCATTTATTTACTTAAATTGACATTTTCCCATACATATGTGCAACATTTAGTGCAAAATGAAAATGAAAATGAAATTATATAATTTACATTTGCCATTTCCTACACTAGTTTCAATATGTAAATTAAAAACATATTTTAACACTTTATAAGTTGCAAAATTAAAATAAAATTGTATTACCTAAATTGATTGGATATGTTTAACATGTCTACCGTGAGATAATTGTAGCAATTTTCTTAAATGCATAGACACTTACACTTAAGGTGTTTGAATTGTATTTTCATTAAATACCCCACGATAATGTATAGTTAAAGTCAATGTGGATTTGAAAATGCATTTTGAGCCAATCAGGCCTCGACCTGTCAATCATTATATCAAGGCGGGGCTCGGCAACAATTGTCAATGGTCAGTTTTCACCATTAACCAAACGCTTTTCACCTGCCTCAGCATCTCACTGTTTTACACTCCGATTGATGCACGTAATCAACCAGACAGTGTAGTTCTACACTTTTACCTATTTGCCACCATACCTACTTACCACTTTACATTATATTGTGTTCCTGTCTTTTAATCTGTAATAAAGTGTGTGTTCGTGGCACCTAAAGTCACCCGCCTGCCTCAAGAGCTCTCACTGTTTACAGCCACAGGACACCGCGATTGAAGCCTGTGATTTTTAATATTAAGTGATCTCACTTTGTCTGTGGCATGTTCTGTGACAGCTGCATCTGACTGGTGAAGTGTCATGTGGTACAGGCAGGAGTAGCAGTGTTTTCTGTACGGTCACGGGCATCAACCGGAGTATAAACAGACTGAGGGGACCTTAAGGCATGCGGGACGCTTAGGTGCCATAGGACGTGCACTCTATTATTGGTTAGAAGAGAAGAAGACAACACTTTGTCTACACTGGATGCGAGCGGCACGACAAACTACAGTACTGAACCCATTATAATCAGCGATGTTGTCTATACTGGATGCTATACAACTCTCGCGTAGTAATAAGTATATAACTGCACTGTCTGTTTGCCTATGTGCATCAATCAGAGTGTAAAACAGTGAGATGTTGACGTAGGTGAAAAGCGTTTGGTTAATGGTGAATTTCCACCTATTGTCCGTAACCCTGTTGCCGAGCCCCGCCTTGATATAATGATTGACCGGTCAGGGGTGTGATCGGCTCAGAATACACTTTCAAATCCACCTTGACTTCAATTACATTATCACAGGGTATTTAAATAAAATGCAATTCAAACATCTTAAGTGTAATTGTCAATGCATTTAAGAAAAATAAAAGACATTTAAATCACCTTTTTTGCAACAATTTTGCTGCACCTTGGCTCAGAATGCATTTTGAAATTCACACAGCATTTTGCTACAATTATCTTGCGGTAGCACGATGTGTGTCATACCCATAAGTCTAAATGGATTTAGGAAAAATGGCATTTAAATGATAATTTTGCTACAGTTTATGCTTGGACATGTTAAACATCTAATCAATTTGGGTACTACAATTTCATTTAATTTTTTTAATTTATAAAGTGTTAAAATATGTTTTTAATTTACATATTAAAACTAGAATAGAAAATGGCAAATGTAAATTATATAATTGAATTGTAATTTTAATTTTGCACTAAACGTTGCACATATGTATGGAAAATGTAAATAAAATTAAATAAAGAAATGATTGCGATTTTACATATTGCATTGCCATTTTACCAATGACATTTCAAAATGAATTTTGCTACCCATTTGCTTCCATAGATTTCTCCTGTTGCAACATGTCTATACTTCTAAAGAGCAAAGTGCTTTATGATAGCAGCTCATTCAGCAAGATGCAATTAAGCAATAGCAATAGCAACAACAAAAACAACCCCCCCCCAAAACAAAACAAAACAACAACAATACTTAATTAGAAAGTTGTGAATAAATGCAGACAGCGGTCACATAATAATGGCTCTAACACTACATAGTTGTGTCTACATATATATAGAGAGCCTGGTTTTATATATATATATATATATATATATATATATATATATATATATATATATATATATATATATACATATATATATATATATATATATATATATATATATATATATATATATATATATATATATATATATATATATATATATATATATAAACAGTGGGGGGAGAACTGAAGACATTTCATTTGCATTATTACAGATGTAGCCCTCTAACCCAACCCCCATAACCCTGATTTGTGCCTTTGAAGTCTGCACTGGAAGAACATAAAGAGACTGTGGAAACCAAGGAAAATCTGTATAAATATCCTCTTACATTCCTTTAATATCAGGTAGCATTTATACCATTTATTGTGTAGGTGTGCATGTACTCAGTAGTTTCCAGGAAACAAGGAGTAAATAACAGCAAAACAAACAAAATAGTAGCAACAAGCACACCTGTTATGAGAGTCTATTTAATCTAAATTGATTAAATATATAATGTCAGCCCACCATAAACATCTTCTGATGTGTTTTAAACCCCTTTCTGTCAATTTGTCTTCACTTTGTAGTGTAAGACGGATATGAAATATTGATGGACTGAGCATCATGGAAGCACTCCGGAGTGCTGGAGAAAGGTCTAGCTCTTTCATCGCTGCAGCACAAAGGGAGCTATCATTTAGTGAAGTCTTTGTTGCTCCCCACCAAATCAATATGCGATGACATTTTTAGTAAGGGCTAGGCCTATGGGTGAGTGTGTGTGTGTGTGTGTGTGTTGGGGGGAGTAGAACCAAGCAGTGCTGGAACAAAGGCAATGCTTTTGAAACTATGACAAGCATTGCATGGCCATTAGCTTCTCTCTGAATCCTGCCGAGAGGTGGAGGAAGAGGGGGTGGCCGCTATGGAGAGACTGTCATTTCAGGTCATTCTGTTTCATCAATATTCAATACTCAGTGACACTAACACCTACCAGGATGCAACTCAGTGTACAGAAGAGTGGCAAATAATTAAACAGGGATGAACACACTTGATTAAATTTAAAACCAAAATACAATAATGTCAATAACAATTATAATTGTTATTTTGTTCTAAATATATCTCTGGTCAAATGTTATGGGACACTGTAAATGTATTTAATTCCTCCAGGAGTCTCATCCACAAATTAAAATTCAATCATTCATATGATGAAAACGCTTTCAGTTTGTATTTACATTTTTATTGGGCATGAAAATCAAATTATGATACACAGGAATGAGGATATTTATTATGACCAAAAAAAAAAAAAAAAAGGTAGTAGGAATGAATAATGAATAATTGGTGATTTATTAACTAAACAACAATGTAATATTATGACCAAAAATTTAAATATATATTATTATAATACAATTGAAAAAAATCTATCTATCTATCTATTGAAACATTCACTCTATATATTACATAAAATTAAATCTATATATTATACAGACAGACAGACAGACAGATAGATAGATAGATATTCTCAGTTTTGTAAATAATATTTACTTAAAATATGCATGGAAATCTAATATAGAATATAGATAAACTGTCATTTAATGACTAAACAAAAATGTTACAATATAAAAAAAACGCTATGTTAAAAAATACCATTGTAACATAATTATTATTTATAATAAAATAACAAATGCCCTAAGAGTATGATTCCTGTGCAGAGTACTATTACATTTCACTCTAGATTTCTGGAATAACATATTTGGTATGTTTTGGTGTGTTGGTAAGTCTTTTTCTCTCTTTTTTCTTTCTTTTTTTCTTTTACTGAAATGACAGAGAGAGATAGCACAGTGAATGTGACTGTGGATAACAATATCGATTGGTGCAGGAGCGAGAAAGTTTATCTTTATCATGCACAGAGTGTCTCAGGTGAGTGACGAGATTGAAGCCAACTATAGGAGTTTGTCACCAGGCTTCCCTCGAGGCAACCACTCCTGTAAAAGATATAAAATAATTAGAGGTAGCAAGTGAGGTAATATTAATGATTGAATAACTGTTCCTGTCAGAGCCCTCACTGGTTCAGTGGAACTTTACAGAGGTTTTTATCAACATGTTGTGTGTTGTCGGTGTCAGAGGCTATCTGCTGAATGGATAGGCTAGCCGTGGGCTACTTATGTGCGAGGCTGCTGCATTTCTCACTTTTTGACCTCCACACTAGCTGACAATTCACTCTCAGCAATGACAAGAAACTGCCTCTGGCTCTTCCTCGCTCCAGACATAAAAACATACATAAAGCAGACTCTTAAATTTGATTGGATTCTGCGTTGTTTATCCATGCATTCAGAGAGACCTGTAACTCTCCATCAAACACAAACATTATATAAGTCCTTTTCTGCCTCAGAGTAAAAATAAATAATGAATTGTGAGATGAAATAGTGATATGAGACATAAAATCGCACTCTTGAGATGTAGTCAATTATGAGAAGTAAATTCAAATTGTGGGATTTGAAATCAAATTGTATGATATAAAGTCATAATTGTAGATAGATGTAAAATGATAAGTACAAGAAATAAATCTATTGCAAAATGGAAAGTCATTCTATGAGATCGTAACTTTGAGATATAAAGTCACAACTGCAAAATTTGAAGTCACAATGTGAGATAAAAAATGCATTCCCAAGAAATAAAAATGCAAGTATGTGATATAAAGTTACATTGCAAAATATAAAGTAATATTTTGTGGGATGTCAAGTCAGAATTAAAAATTGCATTTACAAGAAATACAGCTGATTAAATTATATTATGAAATATAGTCACTTTGTGAGAAATACTTTTGCAATTATAAGATTTATTTGCAATTGTGAGATATAAAGTGGCATTTTCAATCAATTATATCACTGTTGTGAGTAAAGTGACATTGTGAGACTTAATGGCAAAATTTTAAGATATAAAGTTGCATTTACAAGAAATAAAACCACAAATGCAAAATATTAAGTCGTATTAAAAGATATAAAGTCATATTATAGAGCATAAAGTCATAGTTTTGAGATTTACTTTAAAGTCACAATTGTGAGATATAACCCAATAACTGGGACATAAAGTCACAAATGTGAGATATGAAGTCACTGTGTAATATAAAGTCGCAATTACAAAAAATTCATAATTGTGAGATGTAAAATCTCCATTGCTAGAGTTGCAACATTCCCCGAAAGAGATATTTTAAAAGAAATATAGGCTGAAAATGAACCAACACTTTTATGTATTTGTTTTCTTTTCCTCCCTGCAGTCATTCAAAAACTGATATTTAATCCTGCCTGATGTCCCTAAGCAAGTGCACATACCTATTCATTTACAGAGGCAAGAGTATTCTTCTTGTGCATGGCAGTTGAAGTCTCCAATATTTCACTCGTGCCAGTGAAACCTGGGAGATAATCAATATGACATGCCAAACAATAGAACACAATGATTGGAGTTTAATACCCTCAACTCGAAAATCGCTAATGTTCCTGTTGTAGAAAATCGATCCTTCTAACACCACAGCAATTCGAACTTAAACGCGCACTGCTGGACAATTACAGCACCATCGATGGGAGTCTCAATAAAAACAAAAAGTAATAAGATAAAGATGGAATTTTTTTTTGGGGGGGGGGGGGGGGGTTCAAGACAGTAACAAGGGCATCTCTCTTCTGTAAAAACAAATACTCAGCTCCTGTTTATCTAGAGACTGTGAAACATCCAGAAAGAGTATTATGATATGTGCCCGAGGGATTGATACAGAGATAGACAGATGAGCTGTCATTTTAAGAGAGGATACTGTAATACAATATATTTAATTTGTCTTTCGTTCTTGATAAAGCTACGGATCTTATTATAAGCTCTTATACATACAGCCTAATTTATACTAAAAATAAGCCAGTCTTTAAAGCTAGAAGATGATGTGTTCAGACATGTCTTTGGAAGTAAGGGAAGCTTTTAAAGATGGGCTCGATCAGGAGGGCTACGGATAATTAATTAAACACAACCAGAGGGAAGCTGATGACAGCCATATTGCTCTTCTTCTATAACAGGGTGTTGAATTCCCTGCCCCCGAGGCTCTCTGCCGCTCAAGAACCTTTTTCCAATATCAGAGAGGTGATAAATATTCAATGACACAGAGACTTGTGGGCAACAATTGGATCCGGTTCTCTCTGTGTTTGAAGGAGGAGGAGGAGGTCGCTGGCAGAGTGACATAATGCGGTGATCCTGTGTGAAAGCTGAAGTCAGGACTTTTATCAGCACCCCCTGGGATACTCGCTCTGATCTCCAAAACCAGGGATGCCAATGACCAATCTCCAGATGTCAGTAACTAAACCCCAGAGCTCACTGCGCCTATACTCTTTACAGGTAAAGTTAGCTAAATGCTAAAAAGTGTTATTGATAGACTGACTATAGAAAATTTGACTCTATACATTGCATATCCACAAAATTTATAATTTTGAATTTAATCCCAAATAATTTTATTTGGGCATTGTTGGTGGTTAGCGCTACAGATGTAATCAGCTAAACATGAAATATTTGAGATGTTAAACTACAGATGGTAATGTCCTGTAAATTACTTTGATTTTTAAAATCAAATTTCACTGTAATGTAATTTGTATTATCAGTGAAAAGAAACATAGTAAAAGAAAAGTTTTCCACTCTATTCCAGCTCTATTTGCTAAGAAAATAGGTGGTGACAAGTCTTTAAAGTGAGTCAATTGAATCATTTACTCATTCATTCAGGAAATGTCAGATTCATTTAGGAAATGTATTTATGAGTGAGTCAATGAAGACTTCACTAATTCATTTTGTAATGAAGCAATTCAGGGTCTCTACGATTGAGTCATTGAACTGCCCACTCAACCGATTTATTTAAAAATGCAAATTAATTCGGAAGTAGAACACAACTGCCCGGATTTTCTGCTTTGACTTTGTTTTGTACTATTTACACTGATGGAGAAAAAAAAATACACAGAGCTGCCAGTAACTGGTAATCTTGAATAGCTTACATTTTAGACACAGTATTTTCTTGTTTGTTGTATCCACCATGTATTTAATGTAAGAGCTTACACAGCCATTTGTATCTTTAATGCACAAGGCTTCCGGTGTCATCCACTTTCAGTTATTTAAGCTGTACAAAAGCAGTCTATTATGCTGCTTGATATTATTTATCACCATATTTACACACTGAACACAGCATAAACACACTGTTTTTTTAATAATCAAAAAATACTGAGTGCCCCTTATAACGTTAATTTAGGAAATGTACAGTATATATAAAGTTTTACATAAGTGGATAAAAGTAAAGTTTGCTCTGGAAAATTCACTTGCTGTCAATAAAAGGTTTAAATGATGGGTTTCTGGCCTTTTGCTGACATAAGTCATTGACTGACAGACTGATCAATAAAACAGATTAGTTCCCACTGTCAGCTATCACCTTTCCCTGGGTGTAGGGTATTTTAGCTCGGACTAGTGGTTTTGGGAAGCCATGGTGAGTGAAGGAGGATTTGAAAGAGAGAACAAGAGAAAGAAAGAGTAGGTAAATTAGATTTATATTACTGTTGGACTACATGAAAATGTTTCAAACCAATTTCAATGCAGAATTATAAGAAAATTATTAAGAACAAAACTGGTAGAGTGGGGGGTTGCATTAATTGTGGTTACTCTACAAAATCATATCTAGTGTTGTGACATGAACAAAGAGTAGAAAAGAATATGAAACGGCGATAGCGCCCATCCCAGACTGCTATTGTCTAACCGCGTCCCCTCAGTCAGCCAGTGTCCCAGTCTCTGACCCTAATTAAGTCATCAGACACAGGCACTTGACCAGGGGTCGCCTTCTCCACTGCAGACCGGATCCATGCAGCTCAGTCTGAATGCTAAAAACACTTAGAAAGCCACTCTGATAACCTGCTCCTCTCATCACCGACTCTGATCGTGCTCGATTACAATCATCTTTGGGTTCACTGACTGTATTACTTATGCTCTGAGTTTTAATAAAACATTTCATACGTACTGAGAATGAAAAGGCAGCGTAATTATGGCTTCAGCTTGACAAGACTCTGACCCTTTCATTGAGTTCAGGTCCGTAATCAAATTATCAAATATATAGCTTTTTCTAATAAAGGATGAGGGAATTATTGCTTTTCTTAAAAAAATGCTGCATAATTTCAATAATAAGTATTTTGAAGAAATATGAAATTTGTAATGTTTTTGAGTCTATGCTCACGATGGCTGTATTTATTTGATTAAAAATAATTGAAAAAAGCAATATTGTGAAATATTATTACAACTTAAAATAATTTTTTTTAATTCAAACATTACATTACTCCACATGATCCTTCAGACATCATTCATGATTATTTGATGTTTAATATATATTTCCTATTATTATCAAAAAAGATTGTAACATTAGAAATATATTTTCTTTTGATCAATTTAATGTGATAATAATGTATGACTCAACACTGATGAACAATAAATAAAAAAAGAACAGCAGACACAGAAGGCCGAATGTCATCATAAACTTTCCAAACAAGATTGAATGGATAGTTCACCCAAAAATGAAAATTCTGTCATTAATCACCCTCATGTCATTCCGAAACATAACAAAGTCGTCATTTTTACTTCCTTTTTGCAAAAAAGTATACCTGTTGCTTCATAAAATCACAGTTGAACCACTGGGACTATTTTAACCATGTCGTTACTACCTTTCTGGTAGTTGCATTGAGAGTCAGAAAGCTCTCAGATTTCATTCATCTTACGGGTTTAGAACGACACAAGGGTGAGTAATTAATGACAGAATTTTTAACTAGCCCTTTAAGATACTTTTTTTTTTTAAATACTACCATAATATTGTATTTTAACACAAAATAATATGGCCCATGCATTATTGGATCAGTTTATCCTAGCATTGCTGACAAGCAGTTTTCGCCATCTAATATCAGTTGATCTGGAGAGTGATCATATATACTGTAGCGGTGAAAACAGCGGGTTCTTTGCACACTATAATCTTATTAACATAGATCACTTACACCATGAACAGCAGCAAGTCAATGGAAACAAAGACGTGTAATCACATTGCTTGAGAAAAAGAGAGATTGCCCTGAAGATACCGAAAGCTGTGTTTATTTCATGGTATTGATGCTATGGGTGGAGGCTTTTGACACACACATATAAGGCGGTTTCAGGGAGCTGTATGGCTGCTATGTTGAACGTTTAATCACATCCACTTGACGGCAATTTACAGTATTTAAACTGTGTCAAAATCACAAAGAAACACTGTAATTACCATACACCTGCACCATTATTTGTCACTCAAAAGTCTGTAACTCTGTGCCAGGGGCGGACTGGCCATCGGGAGCACTGACTTGCCATTTTGGCTGCCAGAATAGAAGGAACAGCACTTTTGTTTCAAAACTAAAGTTTTACCGGATCACGGCAGACATTCTTTCACAGAAATCAAGAACACAATTGTGGTTGAATGCAATACGGCGTACAGACTGGACGGAGATGATCATAAATAATGCTCGTGTTTGCAGTGCACACTTCATATCAGGTAAAACAATCTATGCATATGAAATGGTGTGTTGGGTTTATCTAGTAAATCAGCAAGTTTCTGTTCTATAGGTGAAAGTCGCCAACCTTCAGAGCACTAACGTTAGCAAGTTTAAATGTTAAACAAACATACAGCGATAGATGTGAGCGCCATCCTTTGAATGGTCTCTTAAAATAATAAACATTGCTAATCATAGTTAGCCCAGCGATAGGTTACATTAGAAAATAAGCCTTGACAAAATTCCCCATACCACCCAAAAGTAATTCATATGGCCGTATGGCATACGGGTCAGGTAGCCTGCTTCCATCTGCGAGAGTTAATTATAAAAACAAAATGCTGTCACGGTCCTGCAGAGTCAGGGACTGTACATATTCGGACAGTTCCGAACCTTCTTCTGCATCCATGTTTAATAAATCCCTCCTAAAACGTGCAAGCTTATGCTTGTCAACATTGTGTCCGTGCCTCTTTTTGCCTCCAGCTAAGCCCCGCCCACCCGGAGACGTTGGAATGTTTACAAACTTTTAAGGGGTCTATAGGCTGTAATGCAACTGATAATTAATTGACCACATGACCAAACATCAGCGAAGCACTGGCTAATTGGCTATATTCAGAGGCTGGCTTTAACGCAAAGGAGGAGCAGAGACAGAAAGGAGAAAAGCCCTGGCCACAGACGCAGCCAGTTGCTGCAAAATCCCAGCCATGTTCGCCAGTAAGGGAGCAGGTCGGTCAGAATTACATTTATATTTACTATGGTAAACTGAAAAAACCGAGCCGTTCAGTTCTCCACACACGGTTTGACACGCGCTGGGACCGCTGTTCAACTTAAATCTGACAAAGCACCTGTAATATGGTTTACTATAAATAACACGTTAAACAAACAGCGTTCAAATAATATATGTTTCTATTGATGCATGCGCATTCTGGATTCCCAGGCATTACAACAACAGCGATGAAAAACACCTCTACAAATTATCATTCACTCTTGTTCAATACTAATACGAACGCTGCATCAGTGAACTCTCTTAAAGTGACAGTCTTTATATTAATCGAACAGCAACAACCAAGAAATCACTCACTGCTCTTGATTAAAAAGCTTTTTTTACTTTAATAAAGAATAATCTTTAATTTATAGTCCAAAATGCAATGCTGTTTTACATTTGATTAATTTCTGTACCTAAAAACTAATGCAAGACCTACCTAAAAAAACCCCTGAAAGTCAGTTTATTTGATATTGAGATATATATATATTTTTTGAAAGTATAGTTCCCTTTCAGTCGGTCACTCTCGACGCCACGTCGGTGACCGACGAATATGGGATATCGCTTCGATAGACCAATCTACTTTGAGTGTAAACTAAACGAGCCAATGCACATTGGCATGCAATTATTGCATCCAGCTGCCGCTGATCACTGCGTGAGTATAAGAGAGCAGCAGGTGCAATGCATACCAGCTTTTCGCTTCGAAGCCGAGCGACAGTGTCGTTCTGCTTACCTTGAACTGTGTCTACAGTGAACTGCGAGTTCAGCACGCTCTGGGAAGCTTCCTGTGTTGGCGGGACGGCGCTACAGCGGCGGCCGTTCCAGTATCGAGTAGGTTGCACACTTCAGGCTGCACTATCCCTGTCGTGTGGCAAGCGGCCATCTCCCCTGTGCGCCTCAGCACTGAAAAGAGCAATTTCCTAAAAGAGCAAATTTTCTCTAAAAGAGCTTCACGGGTGCGTCTTTTTAAAGACGACGGGTCGTCCTTTTAAGGATGCCGTTTCACCCGTGCGTTTCTGGGTGCGGTCGTTTCCTGGCACCGGGTGATGGTCACGATCGCTGCCTCACGTGTCTGGGCGTTAAGCATGCTGAGGTGGCTTTCGTGGATGAGTCCTGTTCCCATTGCGGGAAGATGACCATCTCGGAGTTGCGAACCAGGCTCCGCTACCTTCAGGGGGGCGGAGTCCCGCTGCCTCTGCCGCGATCTGGGGCTCGTTCTGGCGGACAGACGAGGTCCACTTCTGGTAGTGGCTCGGGCGGTTTGAGGGTCACAGTGGTGGCAAACCCCGCAGGGAACCAACCCTCTGGGGACCACCGCTCCTCTTGCACCTCCGATCCAGTGGAGCAACCCACGGAACGCGCTGGGCCCTCTACAACGAGCGTACCAGTGGTATCCAGTGGGCCTCCCCCCGACCGGATGTCGATCTCAGCATCGGAGGGAGAGCTGTCGGATGAAGATTCTTCCGCGCCACAGACCTTTTCTGCGGTTTGCGTTCGAGGGACGGGCATATCAGTACAAGGTCCTGCCCTTTGGGCTGTCCCTGTCTCCCCGTGTCTTTACGAAGATCACGGAGGCAGCTCTCGTTCCCCTCAGAGAGCAAGGTATTCGCATACTCAACTACTTAGACGATTGGCTGATACTAGCACAGTCTCGAGATCAGTTGTGCGAGCACAGGGATGTGGTGCTCCGGCACCTGAGCCTGCTGGGCTTTCGGGTCAACTGGGAGAAGAGCAAACTCTTGCCGAGGCAGAGGATCTCTTTTCTTGGTATGGAGTTGGATTCGGTCGAACAGACAGCACGCCTCACAGAGGAACGTGCGCGGTCGGTGCTAGCCTACTTGAATACGTTCAAGGGCAGGACAGCGGTCCCACTGAAACTTTTTCAGAGGCTCATGGGGCATATGGCGGCCGCGGCGGCACTTACACCGCTCGGCCTGTTACATATGAGACCACTCCAGCACTGGCTTTATGGCCGAGTCCCGAGGTGGGCGTGGAAGCGTGGCACTCACCGGGTCCAAGTTACACCGGCCTGTCGCCGAACCCTCAGTCCGTGGTCAGATCTTGCATTTCTCCGGGCGGGGGTGCCCCTAGAGCAGATCTCCAGGCATGCTGTGGTTTACACGGATGCCTCCACCACCGGCTGGGGGGCCACGTACAACGGGCATGCAGTCTCAGGGATTTGGACGGGCCCGCAGCTGCATTGGCACATCAATTGCCTAGAGTTGCTATCAGTACAACTTGTACTAAAAACTAATGCAAGACCTACCTAAAAAAACCCCTGAAAGTCAGTTTATTTGATATTGAGATATATATATATATTTTGAAAGTATAGTTCCCTTTCAGTCGGTCACTCTCGACGCCACGTCGGTGACCGACGAATATGGGATATCGCTTCGATAGACCAATCTACTTTGAGTGTAAACTAAACGAGCCAATGCACATTGGCATGCAATTATTGCATCCAGCTGCCGCTGATCACTGCGTGAGTATAAGAGAGCAGCAGGTGCAATGCATACCAGCTTTTCGCTTCGAAGCCGAGCGACAGTGTCGTTCTGCTTACCTTGAACTGTGTCTACGGTGAACTGCGAGTTCAGCACGCTCTGGGAAGCTTCCTGTGTTGGCGGGACGGCGCTACAGCGGCCGGTGTAGAGCCGGTATCCTCCTGTGTTCTCACCTCAAACGGGAAGTGGCACTGAGAGGCCCCGGTTAGTGTCGGCTTGCTTAAACCGTTCCAGAGTGTCCGTATTGTAGACCCTGTTGAGATCCTCCATCACCCTAAGCAGCTGGACGCAGCGGAACGTCCGGCGCCAGACCTTCATGATGAATCTGTGAGAACCATGGAAGGGTGGGTTCCATATTGAGACCTAAGCGGTACTCATATGTGTATAGTCCACGGTATAGCCTTAGAGCCCGTGTTTCCCCGGCAGACTTCTGCCTTCCCAAGAGGGTTCTAATCACCTCAAATTTCTCCTTATACTCCTGAGCGGATGCTATATGTGTATCTGCCTCCGAGACCTCCTTCGGGAAGGATGGGGCTTCCGCAGCGTCCCGGCTCCAAGCGGACCGGGTACGTTTTCCCAGTGTTATCCAATCTCACCCAGTGAGGTAGTGCTTTGACAACGGTGAGTGGAGCTACTTGTTCAGAGCCCCGGCCTACACCTAATAGGGGCGCAGGCGGCTCGCACAGAGCACTGGAAGGGGCAGCACCCATGGCGCTTTGATAGGGATCCCATATTCGTCGGTCACCGACGTGGCGTCGAGAGTGACCGCCTGAAAGGGAACGTCTCGGTTACGTATGGTAACCCTCGTTCCCTGAAGGAGGGAACGGAGACGCCACGTCCCGTCGCCATGGTTGCTGCACCGCCGCTGAGCTGCCGGGTCCCCGGCTCGGCTCCTCAGCGAAAAACTGGTATGCATTGCACCTGCTGCTCTCTTATACTCACGCAGTGATCAGCGGCAGCTGGATGCAGTAATTGCATGCCAATGTGCATTGGCTCGTTTAGTTTACACTCAAAGTAGATTGGTCTATCGAAGCGATATCCCATATTCGTCGGTCACTGACGTGGCGTCTCCATTCCCTCCTTCAGGGATCGAGGGTTACCATACGTAACCGAGATGTTTTTCCATAAACATTGCACATACAACTTTACCGAAACTGTGACTCTAAAACCGTGAAACAAACCGACCTGTGGAAAAGTTGAACTGTTTCACCCTAATATTTACATAATCATTTGGCAGACGGGCGCTTTCATTCAAAGCGACTTACAATAGATTAAAAAAAAATTATAATATATATATATATATATATATATATATATATATATATATATATTACAAATGTATATAATGATAGGTTTTTTAAAAGAGCATCTTAATGACAAACTAGCACACTGTTTTACATATGAAGATACAGTATTTTTTTGTACCAAAATTGACCAGAAATTGATTTTCCATTTCTAGCCTACAATATGTAGCCTAGTGTACAATGCTTATTTATTTTGAAGGTGACAAAGGAAGCAACAGTATCTTGTTGAACAAGAGCGAGTGGATAGTTCAGCTTTTGAGTCAGAGCAGGAACCTTCAGGTAAAGTTTAAGCTATAAGCAAAACTAAACATGCTGGCTATACTCTTAAAAAATATGTGCTTTTTTTTAAATTTATGATTTATAAGGTCATCAGTAGTAGGACTGTGATCATTGGGACATACAATTGATGGCTGCATAATTAATATAGATTATTGAAAGTGCTTATTTCATATTGCAGAGAAACTCGATGTGCAGAGTGAGAGAGAGAGGGATTAAGGGAAAGATGATAGAGACAGTGAATGCCTTGATACTTCTTGATACTTCATTTGATTATTTTGCCCGTCCACAGTCTAAGGATTTTGATTTATTTTTTAAGTATAACCCAATTCAAACAACTGAAAGAGCCAAAGAGTTTAGCAGTCTGGTGGACACATGAATTGGGTGGTGGTGACTGCAGCAACAGAGGTGGCCTGGGGTGGAGTCAAATTCCCGGCCTGATTTACTGTCTCAGTCTGCCACTGCTCTGTGCCCATTAATACCGGTTTAGCACAATTATGTATCAGAATATTAAGCATTCCATGCCCCTTATTATGTTTAGGAATGTATATTAGATTTACCTTTACACAACATCCACCCTTTGACTTGCATCATATTGATCGTTCTTTTTCCTTCAGCTTTTGTTTCCATAGTAACAGAGCTAACCCTTGGGAATGACCTTTTAACAGACAGACACTATTGGGTAGTCTTCGGTTTGTAGGACAAACACTCACACACACTGGCTCAGGTGTTAAAATAGGCAATGCATTTAATTACTGGCTGATTCATCTCCATCCAAACTGTGGATAATGGTACCAGTGACTAATGACTCCATCAGCCTGTCATCCACAACACCAGCCATCTGCATATAATATGACAAACAACTGATAGTTTTACCCGGACAGGTCAGTGGTGTGACCTCTATTGATTTTTTTATTGATTTGAGAGCAAGATAAAATCTCAATGCCTTAATAAAACAATAATATTTGATACAAATGTGTGTTAGTCCAGTAATACTTTACAATAAAATTAAATTCGGCATTTGGTCAACATGAATTTAAAAAATATTTTTACAACATTTATTAATTGAGGTTCATGTAAATGTATGCTACTGTTGAAAAATTTGAGGTCAGTAATTTCTTTTTTAAATAAATATTACTGTTATTCAGAAAGTACTGTACATTAAATTGACCAAAAGTGAGAGCAAAGCCTTTTATATTTTTACAAAATTAAAAAATAAAAAAGTAAATAATTAAATATATAAATAAATAATAATAGTAAATAAAATAGAAATAAATAATTATATAATCCACATTTTAGTAGTTAATTTATATATTTTGGTTATTATAAATACTAATGTATTATTGTTCATTGTTAAAACTATAATTCAGCCCAAAATGTAATAATTTACTCTCAGTCATAATTTACTCACTTTTGTCTAAACTATCTCTTTAATTCATGTTTGTTCATAATAAATAAACTAATATTAAGTAATTAATAAGTAAATAAATTATATTAAAGAACTAAACCATCCTAAATGAATGCATTTGTGTTTTGTATGAATGAATTGACACTTGAAAATACCATTAACTTGAATTAAAAATGTTAACATTAACTTAAAATAAAAAAATAATAATAATAATTTGTGGATCAGCTGACATTTAAACAGGGGATCATTGTATAACGTATATCATATGCAACGTATAACTGACATCCACAACAGCCTGTTCTGTATGTTAGATTAGCGAATGGCTTTTTCTGGATTTAAGAACCGAGAATGGAGACTCCAAATGACTGTCAGAGCAAAGCCAAGACTCCTGCTGCTTTATGAAAGAACACCTGCGAGTAATGCACCGCAAACCACTTGAACCGTCAAGAAACTACTATGAAACACAGCCTGCAGCTGTGCCTGTTGCTTATGAGTGAGAGAGGAAAAAAAAGAGAGAGTAGAGAAAGAGAAAGAGTAATAATCTAGCTGTGTTGTTTCAAGTGACAAGAATCTGAATCAAGGGATGATGGGATATTATAAGGACACATGTAACTTGATAAAAAAGCCAAAGACATCTCCTCGATTATTGTGTGTTGTCTCTCAAAACCAGATATACTGTCTGATGATGGAGATTATGTTATGTTTTCCATTGGTTATTTAGAATCAGAACTAGCGATTCACAAATCATTATTCATTATTATTATTATTATTATGTGTCATTATTGATCCAATGGATCAAAAGCTTTTGAAAAATTGCTTGTGATTCAATTTGATTCATTCAGAGAGTTCACTTGTGCATTAAACCGTTTTTAGCGGTTTCTTACACCATAGCCTATTTAGGGGGAAGTCGTGGTCTAATGGTTAGAGAGTCGGACTCCCAATCGAAAGGTTGTGAGTTCGAGTCCTGGGCCGGCAGGAATTGTGGGTGGGGGGAGTGCATGTACAGTTCTCCCTCCACCTTCAATACCACGACTTAGGTGTCCTTGAGCAAGGCATTGAACCCCCAACTGCACCGCAGAATAAATGGCTGCCCACTGCTCCGGGTGTGTGCTCACAGTGTGTGTGTGTGTTCACTGCTCTGTGTGTGTGCACTTCGGATGGGTTAAATGCAGAGCACAAATTCTGAGTATGGGTCACCATACTTGGCTGAATGTCACGTCACTTATTTACCTACAGACTATTGTCAATCTTCTATTGTGTCAGGGATGCAAGTGTGTAGCTTGTGAATGAGCAGCACCCTCTTTACTAGCAAAGACATTATATATCCATGTTTCAAGAACAGTAATAAAAAAAAAAACGAGTTTAAAAAATGGGGTATCTTTTTTTTTTTTTTTGATGGAGGAGAGACTGTTCCCAACTGAAAGCTTACAGTTTAAAAGCATACTTAAAAATGCAGTAAAAGGTTATAGGAAATACCTTGTCCATGTTAATGTTTATCATTTGCTGTTTGGAGGTTCTTAAAAGCCTTGCGACACCATAGCATGAGATATTAGCAAATGAAGGTGAGTGAAAACATGAATGCTAATGGCTAAGCTATCTTCAGATAACAAATATATTCTTGACTAGCATACAACCCCCATCCTACCCTGTTAATTTCTGCTAAAAATGGAAAGTGGGATATAAGTATGTCAGTATATCAGTTATGCTAATGAGCTAAGACATCACTCTGATTAATACAGTATCTTGGGTTCCCTAGCAAGCATGTTTTTCAACTGCTAGTGTTGGTTACTGTACCTTCCAGTTTGACATGGAAAGTCTGAGTGAAGACATTAATTAATTTAATCTTATGTCTGTCTCTAGAGTGTCCGTACAGGGGTGTCTTTCTATGCCTCGGCTGTAGACTACATGCAGCTCTTTCATTATTGTGCTTGATGGTGTCTAACCTCACATAATGAACTTCTTGTTGGTGCTAATGGTTACTATTATAAGACACTGTCAAAAGTTCCACTTTCAACAGCCTTCTATGATATTTACATCACAAATGTCTGGGAAATTGGCCACACTGGAGCAGACTGTAAGTATTTTGAATGGCTATGTGTCATGAATTTAATCCTGCACCTTTTTGTTGTTTGGTTAAATAATTACTGCTGTTTTATTTACAAAATTTGCATGTAACAGAAGTAGCATTAGATTGATTTTTTGTTGTGATGAACAGTCTGACACTCAAATATTGAGTTAAGTTTTGATTAAAATTTTAAACATTAAAAGAAAGTAAGATCAATAACATGCATTTTAAAAATAAATAGGGAGGATTTACATTTCATACCAACTTCAATGTAATGGAGAACAAGCATTGCAATGTTTCGGTTATGCTCAGTGCTTCCGGATGTCTTACGTTGACTGTTCTAGAGTAAAATATGCACAGACTGATTTGCTTGAGTGCTGAATCCTATTTAAATCCCCACATTCAATAGCCTCTTCACATGGCCTAAAATGCAAATGGGCTTAAATATGGTTGGGTTTTCCATTATTTGTTTGGGCACTAGAGAAAATGCAAGTGGTTCCACTTACACATGTGAGAGCCCTCCAGATCCCCTGTTTTATATCCTGTGTGTCTCCTTCCTTGTATCCAAACACCGTTTGGAGTTTGATAACAATTTCAAATGCATTGCTCCAAATTAGACTGGCTCCCAGTCACATCACGCAGCAGGGAGGACAGGAGCGCAAAAATCAGCATTGCAGTTTTGCTATGCTAGACTAAGGGGATTATCTTAAGAGCTTTTAATCTCTCACAGACATGAGTAAACATTCATTCTTGCATCGCTTCCTCATGCAATTAGTTTCCATCCTTTTAGAAAGAGAATCTTAATCGATTACAGTTGAATGGGGGTGTATGTTGCTCTTTTAGTTTGCCTCAACTGTGCGAGACTATTTTACTCAGAGAATTTTATTATTCACAGTGGGATGTCGCTTTTGATATCAATAGTGGAATCTTTTATGTGGAAGTGATTAACAGGAATGTTTAATGATTAATGGAAATGATTAATGGGAATTTAGTGGTAAATGTTTCTATAAATACTTGTAAAAAGGGTAATGTGATGAAAACTTGAAGCAAAAGGGGAGTCTGTTTGATTAATATTCTCATAATTATCTTCAACAAAGACATTTCGGATTGTAATAATGGTTAATAGCATCACTGAAGTATTGTTGTAGTTACTAACTAAACCAAAACTACAAAAAATATGATATAATACTATACAATATATTAATATACTATACTATACTATACTATATATATACAGTACAGACCAAAAGTTTGGAAACATTACTATTTTTAATGTTTTTGAAATAAGTTTCTTCTGCTCATCAAGCCTGCATTTATTTGATCAAAAATACAGAAAAAAATGTAATATTGTGATATATTATTACAATTTAAAATAATTGTTTTTCAATTTATTATACTTTAAATTATCATTTATTTCTGTGATGCAAAGCTGAATTTTTAGGATCATTGTCACATGATCCTTTAGAAATCATTCTATTATGATGATTCATTATCAAAGTTGGAAACAGTTCTGCTGCTTAATATTTTTTCAGAACATGTGATAGTTTTTTAAAATACTTTGATGAATAAAAAAAAAAGAAGCTATGTTTTTAAAATATAAATATTTTGTAATAACAATATACACTACTGGTCAGTAATTTGGGGTCAGTAATTTTTTTTCTTTCTTTCTTTTAAATAAAATTAATACTTTTATTCAGCAAGGATGTGTTCAAAAGAAAATATATTATTAGAATATATATTATTAGAATTATTTTTTTTTAATAAATGCAGTTCTTTTTAACCTTTTATTCATTAAATATATTAGACAGCAGAACTGTTTCCAACACTCATAATAAATCAGAATATTAGAATGATTTCTAAAGGATCATGTGATAGACTGGATGTTACATGTGACACTGAAGGCTGGAGTAATGATGCTGCATCACAGGAATAAATTATTTTTTTTAAAGTATATTCAAATAGAAAACTATTATTTTAAGTTGTAATAATATTTCACAATATTACAGTTTTTTCTGTATTTTTGATCAAATAAATGCAGGCTTGATGAGCAGAAGAAACTTCTTTCAAAAACATTAAAAATAGTAATGTTTCCAAACTTTTGGTCTGTACTATATATATATATATATATATATATATATATATATATATATATATACACATGTCACTAAAGACCGACTATTGTATAATAATTGGTTTAAACATTTATGAATTTAAGGGTTAAATTGATTGTGTTACAATTCACTTACATTCACTAAGGTTCCCATACTGCAGCAGTGTCATAAGAAGTATAACAGTGAAAAGTCAGAAGTCGTCTTGCATCTTTGGTTTAGCTTAGCAGGAACATGTATGAACAAGAACATACGCACACATACAAACCCTCAACCGTTCATCATCTTCACACACTCACACCTGCCCCATCTTAAAAAGCTGGTTTGGCATAGCAACCTTATGTCCTCTGAGCACCTGCAGTCTCTCCAAAAAGGTCATTGGCAGCATAGATGAGGCCTGTCTGTGGTTTGCCAGCAGCAGGACAAATGAGAGGAAAGCGTTTCTTGTTCCAATCCAGCTCTCCAGCAGATGTGACAATGGCTAAAGCGGCATGCCAATCCTGTCTTTGCAGAGAAATGCAATCACACAATTTTTTTTAATCTTTGGCTATCTTTCGAGCTATCCTTCAAGCCTATTTCTATGAGAAGCTCAGTTGATTAAAGACCTCTAAACAATTGTTTGCTGCAAAAAAAACAAAAAACAATGCAGTGCAATGCAGAATTTAATGTAGATGACTGCACAGTAAGTGCATTTCATTAATGTAATTTGTAAAGTGTTGCCAGTCATTAGCAACTGCAAATAAAAGTTTGCATTAGCCATCATATTTACTAGTGTCAGCATTTGATTGCTGAGCACAGTAATTGCAAACAGGTGCACCAGCTAATTACAAATAAAAAACAAAAACTCTTCCGGCAAGCAACCGCTTATATTAGAATCTTAATATTACCATAACCACATTTTGAGAGATCATTACACTTGTACTTTTTGTGGTTTAAGTGGATCAGCATGAGTGATGTTGACCTAATTAGAATAGAGTTTTTTTTTTCTTCCAAATAGTAGATAGTATTTTAATGTGTACTGTGCAGTAAGGCTAGTATTTTATTCCGAAATATACTGTATAGCCTCTGTGGTGCAGTCCTGCCAATCATTATCTATGTGCTTTGATTTGAAGGCAGGATGCTGTTTATTATTCCTGGGGGCTTGTGAGTTAAAAATGATCCTCTTAGAATTTCGTTGAATTTTGGCAAAAGGAATATTTTAAGGAATTATATGCTGATCCTCTTGAACACTCCAGAAGGCACTTATGCTTGAAAACGAGAGAACAGAGCTGAAGACCCAATCAGAAGAGCCCCTTCGGAGAATGAAACAACTCTGTAGTGTTTCTACATATGGATGCAATCCGGAATGATCTAAATGCACTACTGTGTCTAACCAGCCCATGCGAGTGATTTTGTGTGATTAACATTGAAACCACAATGCAGTGACAGTAGTAGTTTGTGGTCTGGCCATGATATAAATACCATATCATCATCTTTGCCAACTGTCAGTTTTTATTCTTTAAAACATGCATGGTATTATACAATCATTCTCAGATTTATCTTTGCCTAAGAACAGTACTTTAGTAACAACATTAGGGTTATTTTGGCATTAGTGTGTTGTTGACACTCTGATACTGAAACTGAAATTTGCCAAGTAGTAGAAATATTTGTTATTTATGTAATGGGATATAAAAAATGCTGTGTCTGCTGAACAAACAAACTTTCATATTTCCAGTGACAATTCCTTGTCCCTTATAGTGTAAGTTAAATGCTATTAATGACTTGACATTTCATTTTTACAACAAACTTCCTCAAAAGCAGCCCGAAAATCAATGTTTTTGGTCAGCAGCTCAGGTTTTACTTAAGGGCTCCCATCCTAACTACAACTATTACCACAAAAAAAAGAAAAAAAGCAAGCATTTTTTACTCTAAAGGGTTCTGAGGGCAGAAGGACATAAAACAATTTCTATTAAGCTAAATGACACTTTTGCTTAGAGCAAGTGAAACTCCAATTTTACAGGAGAAGCTATGAAAAAGAGGTCAGAGGTACTTAGTTGAAGATATTGCTGATAACTAAAATGAATTTTTCCAGATCATGGAAAATAAAACCACTTTAGCTAATGTAGTCCATTTCTTAGAGGCCTATAGAAAAACGATAGAAAAAGTTTAGAATTTCACAGCTTTGAGCTTTAGAGTGATTGTATATGAAAGAATAGCTAGAGGTGATAGCTTGATAAATCAATAAACCATATATGACAGTATATTCTCACTAATATATTGACTTATGAAACAAAATATTTATAAAAGAATAACATTTAACATCTCTTTTAACTTGAGAATGAAGCATCATATACATTTCTGATTTGACTCACCATGTTCTGAACATGCTCAATCTTTTAGTTCAAACAAATTCTTTGTAGCTTTAATCTCATTTTTTTTTATCAGACTAGACTTAACAGTATTCAAAAGAGTAGGATCACAGGTACTGCATGGCTCTAATGTTTGTTTCTAGTACTGACAAAAGTGAATGAATGGCAATGTTTCCATTATGATATAGTGGATGTGTTTACTTGTGATGGTATTTGCTGGGTCAACTGATACAAACGTTTTACCTAATTAATCTACAAATAGTTGTGCAGCATGAATGGTCTTGCCCCTGCAGGTTTGAAATATTAGGGGTTAGGGTGGGTGAAGGGTTAGGAGAGTCTAAACTAGATTAGAGAAATACTGTATGGAGATTCATTATAGATAAAAATGTAAGTAAAGATATTCACTATTGTTCAAAAGTTTGGGGTTACTAATTATATAAAAATGAAAAAAAAAATGCTAAAAAGTTACACTAAAGACTTGCTACACTGTTTTCAACATTGCTAATAATTTTTCTTGAGCACCAAGCCTATTAGAATTAGAATAGAATTCTGAGGGATCATGTGACAATGAATACTGGAGTAATGGCTGCTGAAAATTTAGCCTTGACATCATAGGAATAAATAACATCTCAAAATGTATTAAAATAGAAAACATAGTCATTTTTTTTTGTTGCATAATTTGTAATTATACTGTTGGATTCTTGCTTTCTGAAGTGAATCCCTATGTGTTTTGAATGTTAACACAAATATAAATGTGTATCTGTAAATAAGATGACGATTCTCACATAATTGGTTTTTCATGTGCTGTTCATTTCTATGCAAGTTCATAGTCAAAAGCAAACCTAATAGGCCAAATAACAGGAATATCAGCTCTGCTTTCACATGGAGAGTAAAATTTCCCAAATCTTATCGCACTTATATTTAGATTATCTCTCATCTTGAAAGCATTAGTGTTATATTAAGTACATGTTGGAGCATAAAAACTGATATGGGATGCTTTTCATGTGCCTGATAACTAACACTGCAATGTAACAAACTGGTTTGACAAGTATTCCATTAACAACTGGAGCCTCAGTCAGTCTCTTGTTAGCTGAAGATATTGGGGTTGCTGATCATTTCCACCCAGTCAGGCAGGACATTTGACATTTCCAGAAATGCAGTTTTGCAGTCTGACCTGGGTTATACACCCCAGTGGAAACCCCTTTCATAAGGGTCCCACTTTCAGTAAGAGGGTCTTAGATGAATTTCACATTGGCCTTTATAAAGGGCAGAGTGATGGTCACCAAAAGAATACGGTACATGAAATATACATTTTGAGGCACTCTCTTTCTTTAAGATTTCAGAAATGTAATTATTCCATATGTGAAGACAACATTTTGGGGCGATGCCTTGTACATTTTAGAATGATTATTTTGTACTATAAATATGAGGTGTATACTGGACCAGACTACAGAGAAAGTCACTAGCATCCATACAATATTGACATCAGAAATCTACGGAGTCCCTCTGGTCCCACTTTGTCAAAAAAAATATATATAACTATCTTGTGGCCTCAAGATACTATCTCGTGGCCTCAAGATGAGTAACTTGTGGCCTCAAGATACTAACTCGTGGCCTAAAGATACTATTTCATGGCCTCAAGATAAGTAACTCGTGGCCTCAAGATACTAACTTGTGGCCTCAAGATACTAACTCGTGGCCTCAAGATACTAACTCGTGGCCTCAAGATAAGTAACGCGTGGCCTCAAGATACTAACTCGTGGCCTCAAGATACTAACTCGTGGCCTCAAGATAAGTAACGCGTGGCCTCAAGATACTAACTCGTGGCCTCAAGATACTAACTCGTAGCCTCAAGATACTAACTCGTGGCCTCAAGATACTAACTCGTAGCCTCAAGATACTATCTCGTGGCCTCAAGATAATAACTCGTGGCCTCATGATACTATCTCGTGGCCTCAAGATACTATCTCGTGGCCTCAAGATAGTAACTCGTGGCCTCAAGATACTATCTCATGCCTCAAGATACTAACTCGTGGCCTCAAGATACTATCTCGTGGCCTCAAGATACTATCTCGAGGCCTCAAGATACTAACTCGTGGCCTCAAGATACTAACTCGTGGCCTCAAGATACTAACTCGTAGCCTCAAGATACTTTCTCGTGGCCTCAAGATAATAACTCGTGGCCTCATGATACTATCTCGTGGCCTCAAGATACTATCTCGTGGCCTCAATATACTATCTCGTGGCCTCAAGATAGTAACTCGTGGCCTCAAGATACTATCTCGAGGCCTCAAGATACTAACTCGTGGCCTCAAGATACTATCTCGTGGCCTCAAGATACTATCTCGTGGCCTCAACATAGTGAAGTGTCTGACACATGGACCCTTTGTTATTAAACTGGACCCTGTACTGTAGTGCAATGTAATACTTCACATTCTGTGCAATATTCTCTGTTTTAATATTCGGTGTAATATAGTTTGCTGCAGTTCTGCTTCTATTTATTTAATGTAAATCGTGTAGGCTGCATATCCATTTATATATTTTTTAGTTATAATTTTTTTTTGTTTTACAAAGTGGGACCAAAGGAGCTCCGTAGAACTCAGAAATCGCATATACAAAAAAAAAAAAGAAAATAAATAAAAGTATTTCCCATCTCATTTCCAAGACCTCCTCAGCTGACATAAGCAATCACAAAGCTAGACTGAATTTCATTGAAGCTATTTTCTCTGAAGGATTATGTGACACTGAAGATGGGAGTAAAGGCTGCTGAAAATTCAGCTTTGCATTACAGAAGAAAAAAAACACTTTAAAATGTATTAAAATAGAAAACATAACATTTAAATTGTAACAATATTTCACTATATTTTACTCAGTTGTTTGCTATTATTGATCAAATAAATTAAGACTTTATAAACATAAGGGACTTCTTTCAAAAGCATTTTTAAAAATCTTATCAACCTCAAACTTTTGAACAGTAGTTCAGCAATTTTCTGATACAGTGCTGGATCTGATCACCGCATATATCCATGTCAAACATCTGGAAAGAAAAACAAGGAAACATGGGAATTTTCTGCAAATGATAGGTAAGCATACATTACAATATTTTACATCTGTACCCAGTCAGTCTGCATCTGCAGTTTAATGACTCTGGATGTTTAAAAGGTGCAAAATTTATTGTTTTGGATTTCAGCAACATACAGTACAAGACACAATTCCAGGAGGCATTATGATGTGGGTAGCAGAATTTATTCACACACAAAAACCCAACCCTGCATGTGTGTGGAATATTAATTTAGGAGGTGCAATAACTTACACAATCCCATAGGACTAACCAGGACCAACAAGTTTCCTTCATGACAGAAACATACAAATAATATTTTGCCACAGGATTGTGAGCAGGACTGTTTTATTCCATTGTTTTTAGAGTCAGTCATTTACTAGTCCACTGACAGAATTAGAGCGTTGTGCGATCCATAATATCCAAAGCCAAAGTTAAGAGCTTGACAGGCAGCTTTACTGTAGTGATATTTTTAAATACAGTATAAATAATGTATTAACACCCAGACCATGATTCAAGACCCCCATTGTGGCCGCAAGCAGTTTTGTTAAGCTTTTTATCAAGCAGTACTTCATTGTCAAAGCAGTATACTCTAGACACACTAAACCATCCCACTCACAACCTCAACAACTGATTCTAGTGCACTTTTTAATGCATTTCATGTTTATCAGCACTGCTCATTTTACAAAGACACAGAAATCTCATACTGCTACATATGAACATATTTGCTACTATATATGAACACTAATGTTCAAAAGTTTGCGGTTAGAAATATTTTTTTAATGGTAATGAAAGAAGTTTCTTATGGTATATACGCCACTGGATTTTTAAAACCAAACCAAAGGTTTTGACTCTTTTTGTGAATACGTACAAACTAACTAATGTATGCCTTGGACTGGCTGTAGTATATGCAGTCCTGCACTCTGTGCATACTAAGCGCTGATCTGTTGGGTCACAAATTTTGTTGTAGCAGCAATAAATGGTTCTCTTCAATGAACAAATGCTCTTGATTAGTTTCTGACTTATTTTCAGGAAAAATAGGCAGTCATGTCTGGACAAACTGTGTCCATGGTAACAAAAACAAATCCGAAATTTTGATTGGACAAGTCTGTGGTTAGGGCCTACGTGTGCCTAGCAACTACAAACTTTTGTTTAGTTAGCACAAACAAAAACACAACTGTCACCTGTTGACAGAATAAATGAGCTACACAGAGGTGTGGGCAAAGCTGGGCTGTTATTTGCACTGCAAGTGTAAGTTATGAAGAGAGAAAGGTACAGGTAAAATGTCAATTTTTTAATAGCTTGCTAAAATACTCCTGAACCAAAACAAAGAAAGCTACCACTATGCTTTTACTAGACAAAAGATACATCAATGCCATATTACATATATAAATTTACATGCATAAAATCTTTCCATATTTTGTAATTAGTTGATGCAATGCCTAACATTTGTACCTTGTGGGTGGATAAAAGCCACTTCTAGCGAATCCATGCATTTTTGTCAGAAAAATATCCATATTTCAAACATAATAAATGCTTTAGTGTCACTTCCGCCATCTCTCATAAACGGAAGCCGTTGCGGCAGATAACGTAGGATGTCGACATTGTGTGATTAGTGATGAACGCAGAGAGAGAACAAAACAAAACGGCAATCATATATTAGAAGCACAAAATGAAGATTTGTAAAGAGAAATGTCAGAAGATTTTGATATAAGCCAAGAGGAGACTGGTTTTTATTTGCTAAAGTAAGGAAACTTTGCTACCTTAAACAAACTCGCTAGACTAGCATATCTTAGAGGCACGTGCATCGCAGCCATCCAAAGTCATCCGCCGGAACACTTCTGCATACAACAGTCAGCAGAAGTGAAAGAAAAGTGTTTAATACATTTGAAATATGGATTTTTTTTTTTTTACAAAAACGCATGGGTTCGCTACAGGTGGCCTTTATTCACCCCCCGGAGCCATGTAAGGCACGTTTTATTACGGATAAGTGCGCTTTATTTAATGTGTTTTGGACTTTTAAACAGAAACACCCACCCACTACAATGATAGAGTTTAGAAGTGCCAGGATAATTTTTTATATAACTCCGATTGGATTTGTCTGAAAGAAGAAAGTCATATACACCTAGGATGCCACGAGGGTAAGTAAAACACAGGATCATTTTTATTTTTGTGTGAACTAACCCTTTAAAAATTTTAATGAATTGAACCTTACTGTGAAATTTAATGGTCAAAAGCCATCATATCACCACAGCAGATTCTGTAATTAGACCTGTTCTGTGTTTTCCTCAGAAGTGAGTCAAGCACTGGAGTGCAGAACAGTGTAGTGTGTGCAGTGAAGTGGTCCTGAAGTCATCTATTTATTAACAGGGTCGACTGCAGGAAATCCTCAGGGGCACAAGTCTCACTTTCAGCAGAAGGGGAGAAACACTTAACACTGAAATAGACATCCACGCTTGGCATACATCCCAAAGGGTGTGTGCTCCTGTGTGGGTTGGGTACTGTAACTGCTGTGTGCATCCAAATGGCAGAAAGCAGGAGTTAACAGTAGGAATGTTTTCAAGTTTACAAAGTACTTTGCTTAATTAATTACAGTTTATTGGGTTTATTTTGATTTAATAGAAATTATCGAACAGAGGTTCATGATGAATTCTCTGGTCTTTTGTCATCATAGATGGATTTTTTTTTCTAAAACACACACACACACACACACACACACACACACACACACACACACACACACACACACACACACACACACACACACACACACACACCAACTTAGACAAGAGAAAAGCTTAATTTGTCATAAAAAACTGTCATTCTTGTGATTTTTTGCGGTCAAAAATAACCGCAGTGGAAAATGAATGGGAAATGTGAAAAATATAAATTTTTAGGGAACAGTCTACAAATCTGCCACAATATAGTCTATGATAATATAAAAATATGTATCCAAATGCAAAACCTAATAAAAGTAAGTATTTATGTCTGAAAATACCATTATAACTGACTAGGGAATACACAGCCCTGTCTATATATATATTTGTTTGTTTTTTCTGACAGCAAAGCACTCACCCTAATCACACATGTACATCTCTGAGACATCTAATGTCTGCATTTAAATGTGCAAGATTTATTTTTAAGAGTGCTGGTTCATCTGCAGTACGTCTCTAAAATGTTTTCTGTCAGATGTCAAATAGACATTAATTAGAATGCATGTAAAACTGCTTCTGAGACTTTTATCAGAGTACACAGCGGATGATTCCCAGATCTTTAGCAGACGTCTTACAGATGTAATAAATATACTACATCTGATAAAATTTACTTTTATTACTGTCATTCATAATGTCTAAATATCATTTAATGAATACAAAAATATATAGGCTATATTAGGGAGTGGAAATGGCCTATACTGTAAGTACTTCTCTGCAGCCATCTACTAGTGGTCATTTAATATCTTTTATTTTTCTTTTTTTAATAAGTGTTTGCTTTCCTACATTATAAAATCTTTAGGTTTATATATGGGGGATACCTATTAAGGATGAACAAATATCATCACATTAAAAATAACTTTCAAATTCGGTAATACTTAAAGCATTGACGTGCTGGGAAAAGTTGTGTGAAGCATTTAAAATCACTCAAAAACAATAAACCATTTCCTCTTAAATCCGTGGTGAATGGTGGAGATTTTGTGTTTATTGAACAATGTTTTCCTGGTTTCCACATCAGTGGTGTTTGTTCTGATATCAGCTTTAACAGAATTCTTCGCTGAATTTGAATGCTTCTCACAAGATTTCACAGAGATGTTATTGATTCTGTGAGGAATGTGACTGCTTTCTTCCCACCAACAATTCATCCTTACTCCTATTTTGTTAAAATCTGTAATGAGATTAAATGATTTAATTATAGTACTAAAATACAGATACAAGTTCATTTTATTCAAATGATTACTCACAGTATACTACTTACTGTGATAAACATACAATATACATTACTGAACATTCAGGAGAAAAGACTAACCAGATGTCTATGTAAATGTTGGCTCTAGCTGAAAGAGCATGTATAATGAGAACACTGATGATGTATGCCATTTCATCATGTTTTTATTGGCTTATGGTCACATTCATATGTGGCCTGCAGAAAATCATCACTGGAAGCTCGATGTGCATGATGTTATCTACTTCTCTTTTCATCCAAACTGAGCATTATAATATAATAATATAATTTTGCAAAGCTGTAGTCTTGTGTATAATGAACGTTAACCAAGTTTAGGACAGAAAAATATATTATTTTCTAAACAATTGCAATGCATTTTGCCCCACATCGCCCCATCTGGAGACACTTGGTCCCACGATTTCTAATTGTAAACACACCACTCACCACTTATTAAATTCCATGTGTCTAGCATGATCAAAAATGGTTCAGGCAATGTGAAAGAGCAAAATATCATTCAATGAGTCATTGGAATGGATGAAGTTCCTCTGGAAGTGACCTATTTTCTTGTATCAGCATTGACAGAAGCTGTTTCACACGGCTTGAGGAATGTACGCTGAGTTAAAGTAAGATCTCCAATCTGATTTCCCATATGGGAGCTCACAATTACCGTGGTGGGACTGGGCAGCAGAGACCAACAATCCTTCTAGCACATTGCCCGTCTCAGCTGACAGTGTCAATGTGTAATGGTCAGAATAGCATATCAAGATATAGCTAAAATGCACAAAACTGTAAAGATGTTTCCAAATGGCTTATTGAAATCTCTAATTTCCATTCCCTCTCCCTCATATTAAGTTAAGTTAAGTTCATTTTCTTTGAGAAAGAGGCAAATTAAATTTGGAGGGAGAAAAATGTGCTTATTGCTAAAAAAAAAAAAAAAACAGCTTCTATTAGCTTGCTCTTCTATCTTGACTTTGGGTCCACATCTATTATTATACCCTTTTGGATCCTATTACAGGTTCTGCTCCAGGGTAACCAAATAAATAATGTGAACAAGAGAAGCAGAGAGCGTCACACTTTCATTTAAGACCCCTTCCGCCAGTGTGACAAGGCCCATCGGTTTTAAGACTTATCTGCTGTCCAGCTCAGGCCCAGCAGCTTCAGCGAAGAGTGTTCAGGGTAGCTCAGTGACAAATGACATTTCATAAAGCTTTATATCCACCAGGCCTGCTGTCTAAGGATACTCTTGGTGTCCCTGGAGAGAAAGCCATTGTTTATCCCTCCTCTGCAACACAATCTAACCTCAGTTAATGCAGCTATGTCTTGAGATTCACCCACATTCATATAATCCAACAGAACATGGATTTTATGAGTTTAAATCACATATCTCAGTTGTACTACTTACAGTCTTGAAGCCTGTCAGTGTCTTGACAGTTGTAATGTAATTGGAAGAAAATTGCAGTAAAGTCATAATGGTGAAGACATGGAGACGATGGTGAAGTGTCATTTTTGGACAAGCTGTTATTTATGAGTAGAAAATTTAACGTGTGGGTGGAAAGGCTCTCTGGTTTTCAGTCTGCAGATATTAAAGTGAGAGACATATATATATATATATATATATATATATATATATATATGCATCTTTGCATAAACAATTATCTGCAAACACAATTCTCTCCATTGTAGACTCAAGCTATTATCATATGGAAATTATAAACATGATTGAGCTAAAGATCATGAGTTACTAACAATAAACATTATAGCAGGAAAAGTGCTTACAGATGCTTTTTAGCTCTGAGAGTTTGATGTCTTTCATTTGCAACTGTAATCTTGCAGCTTGCTAGAGTTGCACTTTGAATTGAATTCAGTTTAAGTTTTTAATATTTCATTCTGAGGACAGAGAACATGGCACCTAAAAGATGTTGATGTAAACCAGCTTTTAAATAATTCTAAATTCCTCTCTGAAATATACAGTATATTTAATGTGAGCTGACAGCACATAGAACAGGTATATTAGCATTTAAAAGTTTGGGGTCAGTTTTTTTTTATGTTTTTGAACATCTCTTATGACCAAGGTTGCATTTATTTGATCAAATATACAGTAAAAACTGTAATATTCTGAAATATTATCACATTTTAATATATTTAAAAAATCTGATTTATTTCTGTGATTGCAAACTGATTTATCAGCAGCCATTGTTTTTGTTTTGTTTTCTTCTTCAGAAATCTGCTAAAAAATAGTTGTAAAAGGCTTGGACAAAAAGAAAACTTTCCTCTTGCAGTGTATTAGTTTGCTGTTATGCTATGTGGTGCTTTTTTGAGTTTCAAAACAGATGCGTACACAGAAAGCCTCAAATGTCAAGTTGAGTTCAGAACAGAAAAGTGAGCCGGGAGAAGTCTCAGTTGAATGTACCAAACTATGCCTGCCGTGCTTGACAGATTAACAGCTATGCTTTATCTAGACTTGCTGTGTCTTTCTACACAAGTTTTTCTTTTTTTGTCTGATACAAGCAGCTCTCTTGACAGAAAGTGATGGCCACAGTTATTCCTCATAATTCGAGGAGGCCATATCATGGATTTTGCTTGTTAAAGGGGTCATATGATGCTTTTATAAAGATCATTATTTTGTGTATTTGGTGTAACAGAATATGTTTACATGCTTTAATGTTAAAAAACACACATCATTTTTCAAACACTTTACATTATTGTAGGTCCTCTATGCCCCACCTCTCTCAAACGTGTTGTTTTCTACGAAGTCCCTCCTTCCGACAAGCATAGTCTGCTCTGATTGGCCAGCTGGCCCAGTGCATTGTTATTGGCTGAACACCACAAGCACTCCTCAGAAATGTAACGCTCCTTTCCACAATCGGGAGCTTTATCTTTCAAAATAAATTTAAAGACAGTTAAACATGTCCTTAGTTTTACCATCAGTTCAAGCCTGAAAGGAGAAACAGAGACACAGTGATGAAGCTCTTATGTGTTGAGACAGCTGACTTCACTGTGAGGTAACCGTCTTTCTCTCTCTCTTACACACACAAACACGCACACACACATGTTGGCAAAACTCCGCATTTGAACATTCAATAGCAAATACTTAAACTAGTAACAAAACATACTTATAGTATCTGATTCAAAAGCGCCAGATTTTTGTCATAAAGTCAGCAGCAAAAACACACAGCAGCTCCCTGACATGGCTGCTTCAACACTAACTGCGGTTTCTGAAATCACGCCTTCTTTCTTTGCGTGAACTTTTGGGCGGCATTACGCAAATATTTCCACATCGTGACGTAGACATGTGGGGTCGCATTTGAATGAGCCATTTTGGGGTGCGTGGATGAGTCTTAACTTTGATAAAGATTATATCTTTGGTTTTGGGACTTTAGTCTTTGCAACTTCAGGGATCTTGTCTATGCACAATCAGCTTGTAATACTCCAAAGAGAACAGAAAACTTGAAATCGCATCATATGACCCCTTTAATAGCAAGAGTTGGCCCTTAAAATAAAGTGTGGCCCTTATTTTTAAGTTTAATGACTTGGTTTCATGTTTGCCATCTTTGAATTGCCATGGATAGTTACAACTGAATCTATCCATTGTTAAAGCCACGTTAAGTAGATGTTCATGTGTTGTTTGGACATTTGCCCACCTAAAATTCAATAACAGCCTCTTGCTGAGACTCTTCAATGAGTCACTTTAAGTTAAGGATTAATGCTGATGTGAAATTTCAAGGGAATACATTACCCTTCAGTAATGATGTTTCAGTATGAGACATTCTGCTTTTCCTTGTCGCAAACACAATGGTTACAACAGATTAAATCCTCAGTGTATTGTGAAACCGGTCAGGTATTATAAAATGGCTCGTTTTATGAAATAACCTGATCTGAGCTCAATGCATTCAGCTGTTCTCACAGAATGATGGTGAGAGTGTAGATGGAGATGTGCAGCTGTCTTGCATTGACAGTATTACCGGCACATTACTGCAGCCTCCCTCTAGCTAGATCAGGTGTCTGCTGCTCAGGATGTGGTGAGACAATTCATCCTCGGATTGATTCACTTCCTATTGAATTGCTCCCCAAACCTGAGGTGTAATTTGAGTTGTCCTTGTGAGTCATACTGCTTTGCTTCACTTGAAAAGATTGGGTTATGTTTTCATGTTGTATTTTTTCTCACCGTGCCTAACATAAGCTGAAAGCAGATATTATTTGTCTGCAGTGACAAACTTTTCCTATGGAAGAAAGATCTCATCAGCAACAAACATTGAGGCATCGCATCCATGTAGAAACACCACCTTAATATCACACAGAATAAATCTGCCACTCTCTAATTATTTTCACGGATATGCATGTTGGCATTTCATTTAAATCAGTATCATTTTCAGTGAATGAGAAAGCTAAGCTAATAAATGCACCTCCTTAAGGCCAGGAATTGTCAGGCAGAGTGTGTGTGGTTTTAATTTGAGCTGAAGGCATTTAAACTAGAGGAAAGTCAAATGATGTGAGCTGATGTGAGCCGCTCTCTGTTGATGAACATCACCCTGGGCTGCTTCAGGCCCTTAAAAACAAACAAAGCTGAACAAAATCAATGCAGCATTGTGCAAAATAAGGCAACATTAATATTAAATACCATCCGGGATGGGTTCTCTGTCTCTGAGGAAGAGTTATTTGCTGAAGTGGACAACTGCTATCAAAAAAAGAAAAAAAAGAAAAAGAAAAAAAAAACCTACAACAACAACACAGAATGTTCTCAGCTTGGTGGCTAATATATCCATGCATTAATCAAAAGGAAATGGAAAGTGTTTGAGTGCCTAGCTCTTGCCATTTCTGTCTTTTTCTTTACAAAAATGTACTCACACAGTTGAAATTCATTTTTAAAATTTACTATCTTCAAGAATCATGTTCTTTTGATTAAACTTCAAGTAACCTGCACTTGCTTTTATGCATTAAGCCTTGTAACTGTATTAAAATTACAGCCTAATTGTTTTAGCCTAGTTTATTTTATACAGCAATAGCTTTTGGGCTAGTTATTGTGTTTGCTTGGTTAAAGAAATAGATCACCCAAAATTCAATATTTGCTGAAAAAGTACTCACCTTCAGGCCATCCAAAATGAGTTTGTTTCTTCATTAGAACAGATTTTGCATGACCAGTGGATCCTCTGCAGTGAATGGGTGCCATCAGAATTAGAGTCCAAACACTTCTTTGATGTTCTGAGTGAGAGTACATTCTTAATTTAATTTTAGATAAACTATTCCTTTCATAGATATACAAACACAATATTTGCCCTTTTACGAGACACATATAATTCAATGTTCACATTTTAATTACTTTTTTTATTATTTAATATTTATAATTATTGTGAAATATAAAAAAAAAAAAAAGTTCCACAATGATTATTTTTCTTCTCCTAGCTGAAGAAACCAATGGGCCTCTTCGTGAATTGAGACTGAATTTCTGTGTAACAGTAAACCACGCATTGAATGTGAGAATTTTACATAAGAAAAAACTTCAACTCGTCTTTCATGAATGAATCCCATCGATCAATTTGAAGTGTTTTCTAACTGTTCAGAACTGACACACTGACAGAAACAGTACAGCTTATGTAAAGTTTTGTTTAACCAATAGCAGTTCAACATATTGAGTATTTGAAGGCTGTCCTCACAGCTCTAGGCCAGCATTGCATCTTCATGCTTTTCATTTCACTTCCTTCTTTTTTTACATTTCTTCATTCTTCCATTGCCAAATCTTCTCACTTCCATGCCAAACTAAATTCCAAAATGCTACACAAAGAAAGAAAATGGTAACCCAGGTAACAACACCCTTCAAAGGCAATGCATTTTTTAAAAACGTCTCATCTCCATTCAGAGAGGACCGGGGGGCGTGAGCATGCGCTGCTCTTTGATCTCTCTGGGTTATTTGCCTTTCATAGCTGCTTTACAAGATTTACAAGAATTTGACCTGAACATGCTGCACCCAGTAACTTTACCTCAACATTCCTGAAAATGAATCATCACCATCCAAACTTCCAAGCACAATTATTCACATTTCATAACCTGATCACAGAATCAGCCAAACAAGCAAATCACTGTCAAAGAAATCCTCACCTATCTATCTATCTATCTATCTATCTATCTATCTATCTATCTATCTATCTATCTATCTATCTATCTATCTATCTATCTATCTATCTATCTATCTATCTATCTATCTATCTATCTGTCTATCTGTCTATCTATCTGTCTATCTATCTGTCTGTCTGTCTGTCTGTCTGTCTATTCCTAAACACTCTAACTATTTCTATATGGTCACACTGGTAACACTTTAGTATAGGGTCCAATTCTCACTAATAACTACTTGCTTATTAGCATGTTTATTATTAACATATTGGCTGTTTATTAGTGCTTATAAAGTACATATCATGCATGACATCCATAATCCTACCCAATACCCTAAACTTAACAACTACCTTATAAACTATTAAGAAGCAGCAAATAAGGGGTTAATTGAGGCAAAAGTCATAGTTAATGGTTAGTTAATAGTGAGAATTGGACCCTAAAATAAAGTGTGACCGAAAATTCACACTGTTAACTAACTATTGACTACTTGCATCTTAATTTCCTCCTCATGAATAGTTAGTAAGGTAGTAGTTAAGTTAAGGTATGGGATGGATTAAGGGAGCTAAAATATGATCATACAGGATAAGTGGGATTTATAAGTTCTAATAAACAGCCAATATGCTAGTAAGATGAAGTATTATTAACAAAACAAACTTTTGATTTTAGTAATATATAAGTAAATGCTGAAAGTATTTTCATAAAACTTTTATTTTCACAAAACAATTTCATAAAAACTTTTTTTTATCACTTTTTATTGTTTGCAAATGTTTGCTTTTGAGATATGTATGTGATATTTTGAAAGCAGTGCCTCATTTTGCAAGAGATGCGAGGCATTTTGCATTTTATATGTGAATTTCTTGGATTTGTGTGTAAAGTTTGGGGGAAAAAAAGGCAAAGATTTGAAAATGTGTGTAAGCAGATGAAAAAACTAAATAATACAAAAAGCTATCATTTTTTGAAAATGAATATTCATTTTCATTGTTTACTAAATGTAGTTAACTAATGTTAACACATTCAAACTCAGTGTAAAGTATACACGACTAAATTATGTTTTTATATTGTAAAACATAATGTGTAACACATTTTTTTTTTTTTTGCAAGTTGTGCAAGTATTCAAGTAAACTGGTAAAACTTTTAAGCACAAACACTGATGTGATTCACAAATTCCCCACTGTAAATTTAATTTCTTTATGTTATCTTAACTGTGCAGTGAATGTTCTCCTAAAATGAGCAAACAAATGAGAAAACTGGTGCAGGGGGTTTTAATTGCAGCTAAAGCACTTAGTGATAATTATGGCACAAGAAGTCAATCAGAGAAAAACAAACATGCCTCAAGGTTTGTTCAGAGGAGGAGCAGCAGGGCTTGCTGGGGTTACAGGGGGCTCCGGGCCTCTGGAGATGTAGACTAATTAAACAGACTTTTGTGGTGATGGTTGGGAGGGAATGCTAAAGGTTGCAGGATAGCAGGATAGCAGGGGGAGTTCTCTGCAAACATGAGCAGATTTTGCAGAGGATGTAAGGGGGAGAATGCTGCCTTCTGTGGCATCAGGAAACAGTGGATCATGCCCACATTGGTGTGCACAATTTGCAGCAATTTCCTTCTGCTGTTTGTACAAAGATTGAGGCTGTGTTTAAAGGGTTAGAATGGAAAAGCAATCCTGACTCCTGCCTGGGCACTCACTGTGGGCCCACACCAACACAACCTCCTCATTTCAACAGAGAATAACACTTAGCTATGTAACTGTCAATTACTTCATAAAATATATATTTTTTCTTTCTCTGGAGTAAACCTTTTTTTGTAACAAGAAAACAAACAATAAGAAAAATAAGAGAAAAATGCAGGCACGTATAGAAAAACAACTTACATCATAAACAAAGGGAAAAAAGGGGGGGGGGGGCAAAGACCAAGATCAATTTGCAATTTTCAAGTGTCCAATTAAAATTTTAAAACTTTTCATGAAACTTTTCACAAACTGAATTTCCTTAACTGCACAGTGAATGTTCTCTAAAAATGAACATGCATTTCCTCTAGATCAAAATAAGAAGAAAAACGGTAACAATTTATAAATGGTTTCATTTGTTAACTACATTAACCAACAATGAACAATACTTTTAAATCATCATGTCTTTGTTAATGTTAATGTAAACATTTAATAATACATTTTTATCTTTTAACATTACATAATTCACTACGAACTATCATGAACAAATAATGAGCAATGGAATTTTAATAACGTAATATTTGCAACAATAAATGCAAAGGAAAGTGTGCTTTAAGCCCATAATGTTCTTTGTTAGTTCATGTAAACTATTGCATTAACTAATATTAACAAGTGAGACCTTGTTGTAAAAAAAAAAAAAATCTTGCTAAAATTAGTTTTGACTTTTGTATTTAAATAAATATATGAACAAAATATAAATAATGCATTATATAATGCATATATATATATATATATATATATATATATATATATATATATATATATATATATATATATATATATATATATATATATATATTCCTTTTTACCTTTTTTTCTTATTTTTCGTCTCTTGTTTTTTTTTTTTAATTCTTTTAAGCAAGGCAAGGCCATACATGTAACTAAAGGGCAAAAAAAAAAAAAAAACTTTTCAATTGCATTTCAACAATTACATTTATCAGTGACCCACTTGATAGACTTATATTACTTGATAAAGAGAGTGTAGAGTGTAGGCAGACAGGCTAGGTTGTGAACACATCACACAGAAGCTTCTCTAATCAATAATGAGCTTATGACAGTGATGGACTGCCTGAATCTCCAGAGAAACAGGAGACAAAAGTGTTCACTGCTCACAGTGCTGTGCCTGCCCTTGCCCCAAGGTCGTCTACTTTTCACAGTGACCGGAAACAAATGTCTGGATAAGGCATTTTTATTTTATTTTATTACATTAGCTTCTAAATAACCTTGACCTAAAAAAAAACTATTTCAGACATGTGTGACTGTATGCATTAATGGAAGAAGTTTGGTAAAAATCTTTAAGTGTTACTCCCTCTTGTGAAATTTTGAGCTCTTTTAATAGCTGGGTGGTTTAGTAAGGGTAAAGGCAATCATGATACATTGTCAGTATTTTTAGTAGACTGAGTTTTTGTCCCAGCTCCAGGCCTAAATTGAGGGCTTTTGAACAGGAACCACATTATGGGATAAATATATTGCATGGGTTTGACACATGACCCTTAATGAAAACAAAACAAGCAAAAAAGGAAGTTTAACTCACCGTGGAGCTGTAGCACTGAAATTTATTTCCTTTTATTGGCCATAAAAATAAATTGGCTCCCTATCTATTATTTTAGCAAATAGAGACTTCTCTTCCCTGCTTCATTTGAGCGAAACGGTAAAAACCTCTTGCAGCCTTCATAGTGTCACATCTTTAAAACGGCTGAATCTTTGATATTCTGTTGTGCACATCAGAGAAGACAAAGCCGAACGTATTAAAATGTCATCTCAAAATGAGTTGCAAAGAACTGAGAGAAAGTTCCTAGGATAAATGTTTTTAACCTCAAGATGTGTTCGTTTCAGATTATGCCTGCGGAGAATTGAATAAACATGAACTTCATTTCTCTGAAACAAAAATCAAAAAGTGCAATCACCTTGAAAACTGAACATAAAGTGCTTCAGTATGAATTACTGTCAATGTAAGAAATTCAAATTCTGCACACATTGGTTGAGTTCTTTTTTTGAGGTTTAGAAGAAAACATGACATTGGGCTACTAATGTTGGCTGCATCTCAGCTGCATAACAATATGGGTGACTGAGTAAAAAGACATTATGCATTACAAACAGTTACCAAAAAACTGCCCAAACAACTTTGCTGTCAAATCAATAACTTGTTTTTAAGTGCCTTTCTCACAATACCTAGGATCTACTACTAGTATAGCAAAGCAATTGCCACCGCATTCACATCACCACATATAATTCACCAAGCAATGTAATTTTGTGCAACAATTACCTTAATGGTTGCTGTGAGTTTGCCTGTTTTAACATTATGGTGCAAAGCTCATTTGTATTCAAGGCCATGGATGATTTTAGAATGTTTCCTTTAAATTGGTAACATATGCTTCAAATGCTCCAACTCTAGACATGATACATTATTCTGCTAGAGCGTTTAGCATGCTTCTCATTGCATGGGGAAGGGCACAGGCTAATATAACCCAAACTGGTTTTTAACAAGCACTCTCATTTCCAGCTGTGTTTCCTCAGCATGAATCCCTTAGAAAATGCTTCAAGCGCTTTACTTTTTCATTGTGTAATTAAAACAATTAGAAAACAAAGTCTTGGTTTGGTATTTAAAATACTGTAAGCATTTCCAATAAAGCTTATTTGCCATCTCTAAACCAAAATCTAAAACTCATTAACATGCATGTGGTGTGCAAATTTAAAAGCGACATTCTTTCATAGTAATACGATATAAAAGAGAAAGTAACTATACTTCCTATACTATACTAGCATTGCTAATAAATAAAGTCAATCTTCAATTAAAACATTGTTTAAACATTATGTTGTGTATTTAGAACAGTGAGAATATATAAACCAATCAACTCCAAGGATCACAACTATTTGTTTTAGAACATGCAATATAAAATGTACAACATAGATAAAGTGTCTCTATAGTGCATGTGGCATTTATAGACTGGGCGAACATTGTAAAATTCTATGAAAAGTTTGCAAAATCAAGTGAAATATAGTGCTTGCCTCACAAACAATACGTGCATGCAATTAACCAAACCTCAATACCAAAATTTAAAGCTCAGTACTTCCAGTTTTGTTCCCATAGGCTGATTTTATGGCCTATGTTATTGAGCTCCCATGCATGCTCATGCACAGGCCAAGAAAGCAGGAGTTGAGTCTGGCATGCGCCTGCTCCCTACCCATCACCCACACCTCAGGAGATAATGAATCCCAGCCCCATGAGCCTCAGCAGAGATCAGAGGTGGCCACACACAGAGGTCGACCTCAGAATTCTCCCATCATACAGTTTTTTATTAAAGCTGTATTTCAAAAAGCAGAGTGTGGTGAACGTACGCACAGCTCCAGTGAACCACACTCTGGCAAGCAGCTCCAGATTAACAGAGACACGGTACGAGAATGGAGAACCATCCTTGGACAAACTTGAAAACAAACTCTGTCAGAGTTCTAAATAATGCACAAAAGCTCTGAGGACTGTCTAGCCAACAAGGAGTTGTAAATACAACACACATGGTGCGAAGCCTTGATAATATGCATTCGCTCCAAGTTGCAGACAGCAGGAATTTTCACCAAAGCTCAAAGCTGGAACATGGGTGACAAAGGACATTACGTTCAAAAGCGGCTTTTCGCTTGATATGTGTTCAGCCTAGTAAGTATACACTCTCACGTTCTTCGAGATTCTGGCAGAGGTGTGTCAAAAGACCATAATGTATTGCTTTTCCATAGGCTTCACTTCCCTTCAAATTGCTGCTGTACTCCAGGGTAATAGGATCGGAAAGAGAGATGGTAGAGATTGAGACTGAGGTTTATTAGGTATAATTATCTGCCTCATCTTTACCTCTAGTTTCACTTATTGAACCCACTCTGATCTTATGGAGCCATAGTCATGAGAATTATTCTAAGGCTCAGAAACCAAAGAAATATGGCTGTTTTTCTTTGTGCTTGTGTAGTTAGAAGGGAAATATTTTACCCAGGTTATTGGCGATAAACTTACAAACAGTCATCTCTCGGTTCTAGCATGTAAAAGAAGAGTAAGCTGAACAAAATACTCCAAAAATAAATGCTGCTTTCTCTGTCTTGCTGGAGGAGGCCAAACCAGGAGATAATTAAAAGGGCATAAATCGCGTCGATAAGGATGATGTAATTAAACACTAACACATTTCACTCAGAGTCTCTTGCGTTGAGAATGCACAACACTCTCTGCTTGGCAGTGGCGGCTCTAGACAAATTTTACTAGGGGGGCCAAAGAGGGGCCAGTGTTTAACCAGAGGGGCACATTAAAAATATATTACTATTACTAAATATGCAACATATTTTATTTAAATGTAATGCAAATAAATACAAAAAGTAATTCTTGAAAAAATCTATACAGTAATTTTACACAATCTAAACATGTTAATAAAAACAAATTACTATTAGTACTCTTATAAAATTCAATTTAATATTTATATATGAATGTCAAGAATTCAGAAGTGTATATATTTATAATGCTTACACTACACTACACAGAAATAATATACAATTAAATTGTGCTTATTTTAAATGTATTGTGCAGGCTAAAAATATAATAAGCTTTTAATAATCTTTCAGTGCGCAAAACCATGATAATATGAAACGCTTCAAAACTGAGCTCACAAAGTGATTTTAAAAGTTTACGGCTTTTAAAACGTGTGTGATCTAACAGTCACACGCGAGTCTTTTAAAAACAGCAACAAACATAAAATACAAATACACAAAATAAAGTCATTTTATGCAAATCCACAGCCTTTTTATCTACAGATCAAGCATTATAATGTGAGTATATAATATTGGAGAGAGTTTTACCATGCATCCTGCTGTAAATGGACGAGGTGCGCGCTATTTGAATACTGAATGGAGAATGATTGACAGCCGCAGAGGAGGGAAAACAAGGTTTCCGTAAACTTTAATTTAATGATGTAAATAGTTTTCTGTCCATAACATTAAGCTATGGAATTGCTTCAGATGACTTTGAGAAAATATAATCAGACCCAAGTCACCCAAACTGATGTAAAAAAAACGGGAGGTGCCGAAAAGCACGATGTTTGCATCCCTGAATATGATTAAAGGGTTAGTTCACCCAGATAGCAAATTTATGTAATTAATAACTTACCTTCATGTTGTTTCAAACCCGTAAGACCTCCGTTTATCTTTGGAACACAGTTTAAGATATTTTAGATTTAGTCCGAGAGCTCTCAGTACCTCCATTGAAGCTGTGTGTACGGTATACTGTCCATGTCCAGAAAAGGTAAGAAAAACATCATCAAAGTAGTCCATGTGACATCAGAGGGTCAGTTAGACACTTTTGGACAGCTAAGACACACTTTATGATCATTAAACTGCACTCTAAAAAAATGCTGGGCTAAATACAACCCATTGCGAGTGTGTAATATAATGTTCTCAATTCAATTTGTTAATTTAAATAATTTCTGTTCTGACTTGTACTAGCTTTTTTTGTACTAGATTGTTTAGCTTTTATTTCTATGTTGTTCTCATGTTGCTTTTATTCTATCTGCCAAGAGTCGAAAAAAGAATTTCACTGTAGTTATGCTATGCATAAACATTTTTATAACATTTTAATACAATTTGTATAAACTTGATCACAATGAACGAAAATCGTGGAGTAAATGTAATTGATTTGTATGAAATAAGCATAGATGTGTTAAGTGTGAAAAAAAGAATAAAGATGTATATATTATCATTAATATTTAAAATCAGAATTTATTTGTTTGTTTGTTTTATTCCTGTATTCATTTAATTTCACATGTGACAGGTCCAGTGCAGCCACTTTTGTCTGCCAGCCAGTTGTGCTGCCAATCAATCCCTTATTAGATAACATGGAGCTCACAATACAACATGCCTTTTTGGTGCCGCCATTCCAAATATACCAAAAATGCATGGAATACTTATGATCTAATTACGATTCCTCTCCGAGTAGCTTCAGGGCTTACTGTCAGCCACTGTTCTTGCTCATCTGAGGGTCTTTACAACTGTGCATGTGAAGATCTTGTAAATGAATGCAGGCCACTGTCTCATCCCTGACCAGTGAACTCTGAATCCCTGAGTCTGTGTGTCTGGGCTCTGGGCTGGTGATGAGTTACAGAGGTATAAATCCCTTGTTATTTGGCACACAGAAAGGACTGCTCCATTGGAGGGTTTGTCACTGCATCTGCACCCCAAGACGGCATGTGTGCATTCTTCGAAGGCTTGAAATCCCTGTGGCATGTGGTTGTGGGGCGTCATCCAGAGCTCCACCACCAGCTGAGCAGACTTAACTTGACAATTTGCCTTATATGACAGTAGTCCTCATCCCAAAGGCCTGAACCCAAAATAAATAGTGGTTTAAAGAAAACAGTGGAATAAAATAACGAGTAGATCTAGGAAGCCTCTTTTGATAGAAAGCTAAAAGGAATAAAAGTCTGTGTTGACAGATTGAGAGTTGGCATAAATGATATATGGGAATTTGAGCTCTGTATCTGGCATGAATTATATACCTCTCAAGTCTCACAATATCAACATGGAGGAAAGTGAGATAACTGTTGTTTTATAGCCCTGATGTTGAGTCTTTGTGATTAGTATCCTCTCAAGGTGTTGAAGGATTGTTATGGCATGGAAAGATGGAGAAAACAATGTTTCAGAAAGAAAAAAGAAAGGTTTCTCCATTTCCATAAAACAGTTTTTCCATTCATGCTATTCTTAGTAAACACTGAATATGTAATTAGTCCTTAAACAGGTAACATATTCTAAGATGTCAGTTTGAAATATTTTGAGACCACACACACTTACACAAGTAAAGGTTTGTGTTGAAAACAACTTCCATTGGGTAAAAGGGGGAAACACCTTAATTAAATGTAATTTTATTAATAAGATTCGGGAGGAGTGCGTCAGATACTTAGCCTAATCAACACAGGTGGACCATAATCAAGTAATCAATCCCATAGTATAAATATCGCTGACTTACCTCTATCCATTGACGGTTTATCAGCATCCCTCCTCCACGCCATCTCCTCACTTCAAGTTCACTTTATAAATAGACGGGGAAGGGGGGGTACTCTAGGTTCGGGCCATTCCCGAGCTCGGAGCCCTTCCCCGGACAGCACGCCAAATACGCATTCCATACCTCAGCTAATTATATGTAAGCGTGAACTATTGAAACCAATATCTCAAAGGGTTTCTTTAGCTGATGTCTAGTAACATGTCACGACATGGTTCTGGTGCACACAGTTTCTTGTTTCTACTTGAGTTGGTCCGTATGTTCCTGCTAAGCAAAAATTTGTTTCATTCATTTGCAATATTTATTCCTCGCTGTTTGTAAATTCAGATGGATCTAAAAATAAGCTATGTATAATATGGAGATCAGTGATTCATCTGTTCGGAACTAACTTGCAGCATTAACACTCTCATACAATGAATTAAAGAGAATTATTCACCCCAAAATTCTGTCATCATTTATTCACCCTCAAGTTGTTCCAACCCCCACCCCCCACCCCGATCTTCTGTTATGCAGAAGAAGATATTTTGGTAACACTTAAGTGTAGGGAACAATTCTCATTATTAATTAGTTGCTTATAAGCATGCCTATTATTAATTTTACTAGTATTTATAAAGCACATATTCTGCATGACCATATTCTACATCCTCAATCCTAAACAATACCAAAAATTAACAGCTACCTTACTGACTATTAATAAGCAGCAAATTAGGAGTTTATTGAGGCAAAAGTCAATAGTTAATGGTTTGTTAATAATGAGAATTGGACCTTAAAAAAAGCGTGACTAAATATTTTGAAGTATATCGGTAACCAAACAGTTGCTGGTCCCCACTGACTTCCATAGTATGGGAAACTGTTTGGCTGGCCCACACTTAAAAATAAAAAAAACTTTAAAATCTTCTCAGATTTTCAAAATTTGAGACACTACAAACGTAAATACAATAGTAATAAAAATGTATTTAACTGTTTTGTTCCTATAGTGTTTAGGGACTTTAGGATCATCGGAAGGGGAGAATTTCAGCTCAAAATTGGCCCGATTATCGGTGCTCCGCTTTGACCACATTCTTCAAAATATCTTTCATCATTCTTCAGAATAACATTATTGATCGGTAGAAGAAAGAAACTCATACAGATTTGAAATAACTGTGTGAGTAATTTATGACAGAATTTTCATTTTTTGGGGGAAATATTCCTTTAACATGTTTGGAAGATTGTATAACATTTATCTCTAAAGCAACTTAAAGTTTCAATAAATACAATGCAATTTCATTTTTTATATATAATATAATATAATATAATATAATATAATATAATATAATATAATATAATATAATATAATATAATATAATATAATATGTTAATCTGCAGTGCTTTTGTAAACTGCCCCCTCCCTCTCCCCACACACACAATCGATCTCTGACTGCTACTGAGATAATCTGTGTCTTAGGTCATTCAATATGGTCTGATCTATTACCTATCAAAGGCCATCCAGCCGTTCCTACAGGGCAGTATTAAATACAAACCCAAACCTCATTGATCTCCTCTCACGAGGCCCATGAAAACAATGAGTGTGAGGAGTAATGTTTCACAGAGGAAATGTTTGGAGTAGGTATCTCTGAAAAGGTGACAATGTAACCTTTAAATAAAAACATGGTTCAGAAAAGCACACAAAAAAAGCATTTGGGCTTTGAAAGAATACAGGACATTGTACTCTATCTATCTGTTGGCTCTGCAGAGATATGATTGTTCTCAAGTCTTTAGATTATTTTGTAGGCCAAATGTTGAGCCTAGAATGGATTGTCACTTTATTTTTTCATAGCTTCAAAAGTTTAGACAGATAAAAGACTTAAATTAACATATTTTTGTTAGTATAAGAATGTCATGATGCAATACAATTATAACATATGAAAAATAACAAAAAATAAAATAAATATTTTTTTTTCTAATAACCAAGCTATCAAGACATGGCATGGCATTGTCTGGCCTGTGTGTCTGATATATATCTGAAAGACTTTCCCAACTAACACGGTGGCCGCTTTCCCTTTCTGCTCAATTTGATGCCTACCACTTTCATCAAGATGTTCTGCACTGAACCACGAAGTCAGAGCCTCTCTTGAATATAATATATAGTGTCTGTAAAACATAAAGCTCGGACCGCCACAGTACAACTAAGAGATTCCAACTCCTCTTTGTCTGAGCAGTCACAGTAGAGATAAATGTGTGGCTGGCTGACTGTTAACACAGCAGGCAGGTAGACTTCCTCTGAGTTACTGCTTTCATCCAGCGCACTTCCAGAGCACTATGAAAGTTGATGATGCTGAGCAATTTCAGCTCTGAGAGAGTTGCTGTGGAAATCCTGCCAAAAGAAAGGCAATACATTTAGCAGTGTGCATTACAGGTGCATTTTCATCTGAGAGGCAATTACTCTCTGCAGTAAAATAGCTTTCTCACAAAGACAGCTCCACCACTGGAGGGCTGGAGATTTGTTGTGGCAGGCTACTTGGCAGGAAGTACAGGACTGATGCTGGTTTTCCAAACCATTGTTTAAAAAAGGGTCAATTTGTAAGCAAATTACTCCACCCTGTCCCATTTGTCCCATTTGAACAGGCATTCGGTCACGTGTGCTACTCTTACAATTCAAACATGTCATTGCATGACTGGAATGTGCAAGTAAAACAAATAAGGTTGACATCAAACTCTACAGGCTCCACCAAAGCAATCTTTGGTTAATCACTTCTCCTAGACGAAACCACATAATATTTGTTTCTACCTGCATGCTTCTTTTGGAGAAGAAACTATTCACAAGCTATTTTTATTTTTTGTTATTATTATTTTTAAATTGTCAGATGCCAGTGATTTTCATTAAAATTAACATAAATATAGCTTTTTTTCCCTTGTTGTATATTGTAGAGTGTTATTTCAAAGGAAAAATTCATATGAATTGTGTGTTCCTTGGACAAATAATGCATTTTCATGAAAGGAATAAAAGAGAAATGAAATGAAATTTCCACACAAAAAAAAAAAAAATTATATATATATATATATATATATATATATATATTTTTTTTTTTTTTTCAACACATATGTGTACTAAGATTTAAATTAATTATGGGAAATATATTTCTATATATTATGCAAAACAATTAAAATATTGTATAATTGTAGGAAATTAAATAAAATGCTGTACTATTAGCATGACAAATGATATGCCCTTTTATTTAAAAAATACATGCAATTTCAAAATATTCCAGTATTCCAAAAATTATTCAAAATGTACTGTAAATTCCATCACAGAATTCTATTAAACAGATGCAATATTTGAGAAATGATGGAAAGTACATTAATAAGAGATGAGAAATTGTTTTAAAATTAAGAAATTATTATATTATATTATATTATATTATATTATATTATATTATATTATATTATATTATATTATATTATATTATATTATATTATATTATATTATATTATATTATATTATATTATATTATATTAGTAGCAGAATCTTCTGCAATATTTGCCTGCTGGTTATTTATCCTGAAACTTTTTCACTTTTATATGCCATTTGTGTTATATTACATTGGTAATATTACACAAATGTCTCTGCAAGCGTACATTGGTCGTAATATAATATAATAACTATGATATAATATAATAATTACCACAGAGCAAAAAGTGCCCATTGTAAAAAAACAAAAATCTTTTAATCTGAAAAAAGTTCTGTCTTTGCATTGAAAAAGGAATGCTTAATGCGAAAGGCTAATCTACAGGGCCTATTTCAGCATGCACACTGTAGTTTTCTCTCACAAGCAGATCATATTCACTTCATATTCTGGTTCTGAAAGTATTCCACACTTGAAAATCTTCGTTTAATCCCCAACAGTCCCCATCTGATAAAACCAGTCTGAAATATGCCAAAAAACCACATATCTATATTGCTATCTGTAGGCAACCAGTTGAGCGTAAACCAATCTTGGACATGGCCCTTGTGATTGAAATCTGTATTTTCTATTACCTCTCTGTAAACAGATGGCAGATAAGAAATGCCAGCAGCTTTGAAAATGCCGCCTCCCTGGTTCCTTCCAGTAGGATGAAGTATTCAGAATGGGATTCTCCGTAGTGGTACGGGAATGGTTACCCACAATCTGTCTTAGAGCTGCAAAGCTTCCCTATGGACTGCCATGACAGCTTGGCTCAGAGGACAAAATGAATTTTATTCATTTTTCATTGAGCAAATTGTCAGCTTGGCGCGACAAGGATTTGTTCTAATTGACAGATGATGTGTTTCCACAGTTCTTTATGAAAGTTAATTGAAATGAAAGCTGGACTGTGAACCTTTGACCTTGAAGCTTGATTCATAACAGTGAGGCATGACCACATATAAGAGACAGGTTCTAATTACAACACACACAATACTGAAAGGCACTTAAAATAAAAAAATACAGAATTCTTCATGCACTCAATTTCCACACATTGTTTGAGCTGCATTCTCTCATTCTCCAAGAGCTTTATTAAATCTCTACGTGGCTGCTGCTGATTACAGCTTACCCTGGGAAACCCAAGACATGTCATATGCAAGGTAGACATTTCATAAATCATTTAATTAGGATTCCATTAGTGAATTAATCTGCCAGCTGCATGCCGTGACAAGACAGTTCACCAGAGGGTGTCCGGAGAATTTACTCATGTCTATCTGTATCTAAAATGGCCTGTCTGTCACAGTGCTGTGGGGTTTGGAAGGCTGTTTCTGAAAATGACTTGCCTTATGAATGTTCACCTTACGCTGCAGTGACAGCGGGCAGATTGCTCTCCATTGCGTTCTGCCAAAGCTGTGCGACTGAAACGCTCATCACAATACTCCTGTCTGGAGGAACTGGAAAGGCATGAAATCAAGGTCAGGTAACATCAAGCTGTTTGTTTACCTACAGATTCTTCAATCCAGGGGTGAAAAGGAGATTTTGGAATCATTTTAGATTTAGTTTTTTATCTTGGCTGGCAAGATTGCAGTAGAGAAAGGTTATAAATAGCAGATAAAGCTCATAGAAAATGTGCCAGTGACATGACTTCCGGAGTACATGGCTGACTCAGATAAAAGACAGAAACATATTACAAGCCAGGACTTAAAAGAGGGGAAGGAGTATCTCCTAAATGCAACCTGCCAGTGAATGGAATGGTCATACATTTGTAGGTTTTGAGCTGAGTTCATTTCCTGTCTTGTCTTTCATTGTCAAGTCTGAGATGAATTACAGCTATATGTTTGCACATCATTGTGGTTGTGATTTTGTAGTGTGGAGCCAGCACACAAACCGCCACTTACATGCAACTCTCACTGAAGTCAAACTCTATCCAGTTATACTGTAGCAGTCTGTACAGTGATTGTAGCACCTTTGGTTATGTTTAGGTGGAATGGCACAATATCAAAAGAAAAATTAAAGTGGTAATATTGTTTGTTCACTAAGTAGCAATTGAAAGTAATGAAAGTTTTGTTTGACTCGACAAGCTTTGCTCATCAGAATTTGGCAATTATCTGCCATTCTTCTCCTCACCTCTTCACCTCGCAAGCTCTGCCAGGTTGGATGGGGGCAGATGCACATTTTCAGGTTTCTCCAGAAATATTTGATTGGGTTCAAGTTCAGGCTCTGGCTGGGCCACTCAAGGACATTCACAGAGTTACCTATAAATCACTCTTGCTATTTGCTAAGGGTCATGTTGGAAGGTGAACCTTCTGCCCAGTCAGGTTCTGAATGCTCTGGACTGTTCATTAAGAATATGTGGGTGCACTTGAGCTTTTCTTCTACTTTGATGAGTCCCTCAGTCCCTTCCACCAAAAAGCACACTTCCAGCACACTTTTGGGATGGTATTCTGCAGGTGATGAGCAGAGCTGGTTTCCTTCAAACATGAAAGAACAAACATCTTCACTAAAGATAGGATTGAGTCTAGCAACACCGGCAATAATGGTGTCCTATTATTATGCTCTCTCTTTGTATTTTAGTCTGTGTGTAGCTATGTTTGGGCATAAAAAAATATCTACAAAGTTACAAATCTAGAAGTCCACTCCAAAAGGAGATATTTTCCTTTAAAATACAAATACATAAAAAAATCTTACAACAAACTACAATGAACGGCTTATTTTTAAAATATAATTCAAATAATTCCTGCCTATGGATATTTGAATGGTTTGGGGGTGGGCCTTAGTACATCAGACAAGAGAACGATGAAGTGTTCCTGTAGCAGTCAAATTTTCAAAAGGTTTTACACATGCACCTGAGTAATTATGTATGTCTATATATGTTACAATTATATAAACGTTTTTATAATGAATATCAAAACATATTTTTACCAAAAGGCTTTGACCTATTTAAATAAACATCAGCACTGCACGTTTCAATATTGAAAACTGGTAAGGGTGTTTTTATATGACTGTATTTCTGAAGGAAACCGACTGTATATATATATATGTGTGTATATATATATGCATTAGGAGTGTAACGGTTCACAAAATTCACGTTTCGGTTCGATACAATACACTGATGTCACGGTTCGGTTCGGTACGTTTTAGATACAGCAAAAAGAAAAGAATTGGCAGATAAATTTCCATGATTTTTAAAAATTTTTTTATTTATTAAAACTAACAAAGTATGTTCCTTTTTTTTACATTGAACAATGATGGAGCTATTCTTTACCCATCTTCTATGGTGTTTTCTTAGCAGCATACTGTATAAAACAAAAACAGCTCCTTATAAAAAAAATGAAAATGTTATATTAGTTATGAACAAATACAAAGATGTAGCTTTTTATATGGAACTCTATAACTCTTTATATTGGAAAGTGAAGTGACATTCAGCCAAGTATGGTGACCCATACTCAGAATTTGTGCTATGCATTTAACCCATCCGAAGTGCACACACACAGAGCAGTGAACACACACACACACACTGTGAGCACACACCCGGAGCAGTGGGCAGCCATTTATGCTGCGGCACCCGGGGAGCAGTTGGGGATTCGATGCCTTGCTCAAGGACACCTAAGTCATGGTATTGAGGGTGGAGAGAGAACTGTACATGCACTCCCCCCACCCACAATTCCTGCCGGCCCTGGACTCGAACTCACAACCTTTCGATTGGGAGTCCTGACTCTCTAACCATTAGGCCACGACTTCCCACAAGTGTGTTTTTACTCAATTGGTTCTCTATAGGGCTTATGTTTTTTGGAACAAAGCAGGAATTACGGTCTGTCTGAAATGGGCTCGTGAAGGAATATTGTAACGGGGCTCAATTACATTAAGCATGTTCTTAAAACCTACGTTTTCCACTACAGAGTAAGGCGCTCGCTCACTCAGTACGCGCTGAAGGCTCGTTGCAAAATGGCTAATGCGTTTAACAGACCAGAAATAGAAGATCCTCCAATAACCAACAGGTCTGGTGTTTGGGTGCACTTTGGATTCCCTGTAAGCTATAATGGTGATGATAGAATGAATGATAAATAGTAAGGTCTCATATCCGCGGCTATAACGTAAATGTAGCCTACCAATCGCCGTGGTGTCTTTTGCCCTGTTTGAATCCGTTGGAAATGTCTGTCTAAATGCTGCGGGGATTGTTTGTTTCGTGTATGTTTCTCCTTTTTTCCGTCTTTTCCCAGATACTGACACACTAAGGTGATGTCGGCGTAAATGAGTTGACATGTTTCAAGTATTCCCGCTGGTGTTTTTTTTTTTTTTTTTGTATTCCCGCTGGTGTACCCTAGATGCGACATACCGTTGTTTTTTTTATCCACCACTCTCTTGCCATCACCATTATAGCTTACAGGGAATCCAAACTGCACCCAAACACCAGACCTGTTGGTTATTGGAGGATCTTCTATTTCTGGTCTGTTAAACGCATTGGCCATTTTGCAACGAGCCTTCAGCGCGTACTGAGTGAGCGAGCGCCTGACTGAGTAGCCTAACATAAACATATAAGTTGGTGTTTTTTTCTTCTTCGGGGGTGTCAGGGGCGTTGCCTGTTGCGTCGTTTGGGTTATTGGGCTACCTTGTTGAACGCATATCATTATATTTCACAATTTTTTTTATTTTCCAAATATAATTAATTAGTCCAACGAACCGTTCGGTCCATAATGCGTACCGCGTACCGAACCGAAAGCCTCGTACCGAACGGTTCAATACGAATACGCGTATCGTTACACCCCTAATATGCATATATATGCCACCACAAATAGAGTGCAAATCTGTGGGAAACACTGGACAATGGTATAAGTAATTTCAACTTTATAACAGTTTCACTGCAATTCATGTTATAATGTTAAAATTAAATCAGCTATTATACCTTTTATGTGTGTTCTTTTCTAAATCATATACATTCAATTGAATTTGCCACAGGTTAACTTCACTCAAGTGTAGTAACATCTACAAGCAATATGAATACTCCTGAGCTAAATTTCAACTTTCCCAGATAAGGGTATGAATACTTATGCAATGGAATAATTTAAGTGTTTTTTTGTTTTGTTTTTGATATATTGCTATATTATATATGTTAAAAAAACTTTTTTTTTTGCTTTACCCTGATGGTGTATGAAGTTTAGATTGATTTTTTTTTTTTTTGAGAAAAAAATGAATACTTTCAGAAGGCATGATGTATCAAGGACATTCAGTCCATATAGGCTGTGAATGTTCTGCATGCCCAAGCCATTTGAGAGACTGGCGGAGGGACTGGGACTGGCTAAATATTAACATTACAATAGATTCCATTATCATTTGAGATGTAACAAAGCTTAAAGGGGTCATCGGATGCTACAGTACAGGCACTTGTTTGAAGTTGTTCAAGTTATTTGAACTGAAATGTGTGTTAGCACTGTGTGTACACAACACTCTATAGTGATAAAAATTCAACCATTTTTTTTAATTACTAAAAACTTTATCCCTTTCTCAAATTTAGCCGATCTCAGATGCCTGTCTTTGTGATGTCACACAGACAGGCCCCTCCCACTATAGTATGATGTACTGACAGTAGCGTTTCAGCACAGACTGGACTGGCATTTCCCCTTAGACCCACCTTGAATGAGCTGTCATCAGTCGTTTCCTAATAATGTGCTAATTATCAAGTTTCACAATGAATGCGACTAAGCTAAACAGTCTCTTTGAGAGAGAGGGGCGGGGTCAGCCGAGTTCATTAATATTTAAAGCAAATGCTACAAAACAGTTTGCTCTGAAAAGAGCTGTTTTTGACAGGGTAAAAAGATGTTTTTTACACTACATTGAGAAATGTTAACCAAACTTTGCTATATACGTTTCATTAAGACTCTAAAGATCAACTTGTGGAAAATGGGCATCCGATGACCCCTATAATAATATGTTGGGATTCCGCATGTAACTGTCCATTTTTTTTGGCCAAATATGTCTTTACCAACTATGGAGGGATTCAGGTGAGTCGATACACAACTGCTTTGGCATCTGCATTCTATTGCTATGAATCGACTTGGCATGCAGGTGATTTCATGCACAAGTGGAAAGATATTATGCCGTTGTTGCCAGATCTCAATTACAGAATATTACATTGTACTAGGTGCAAAACTAACACAGCTAAATATATATATATATATATATAATACAATTTCTTTTAGTTTTTAGTTGTTGTTGTTGTTGTTGTTTTTTTTTAGTTAGTTTTGTTGTATACCATGTCAAAAAATGTCACGTGTATATCTATGTGTAAGCATGTGGAAAGGATCTGCCACTGAATGGCTATTCCTGGCCATGCTTTTAAAACAAAGCCTTGGTCTTTCTTATCCATCATCTGTGATTAATTAGATTGCATACCTGGTTATTTGTCCTTAACCAAATTTGCACCTAATCAGAGTGCGGAACAACTGAATAGCTTCAATAAAACAGATGACTATGAACCCCATATTTACAGTGTCATGATTATTTTTCAGTAACATCAGGCACAAATCAGATCTTGTTGTTTGCATATAAATAGCAAAAACCACATACAACTCACATCAATTATTTATTTTCATACCAAAAAAAAGGAAAAATGGAAAAAGTAGTAACTTGATTATGTCTAAAATTAGACATGTCTGCAACAATCAAAATTTTTGTCACTTTATTAATAAAGTTTAACATTCTTTGTATGAGTGCATAGAAGAAATGATACTAGGCAAACATTAAAACACAAGCAATCCAGCTCAGAGGCTCCACTGTGATTATACACAAAGCTAGTCCAAGTCTTTATGGTATCCAGCCTTTATGAGTATGACATGGACAATTATCACACCAGACCTGAAAACCCATCTCTAACCATTCCACTGTACAGAGGATAATACTGCCAGAGGCGAGCCTGGTCATAGAGCCATAAACAGATAATAACTTAATGGCAGACCAATTTGGAAGCAGCTGGAAGCAGGTCTGTAGAAGCAGCTGTTTTAACTCAGACATACGCACATGGACACACACTGTATGCAATGCATGCACCGGCACACTCAAACACCACCACAACAACCACAAGATATCTGATATCTGCTGCATGGCTTATATTTGCATTTTATACATGATTAGTGTAATAGATATTAAGGAAATTGGTAAATAAATAAACAGTCAAGTAAATAAATCCAAACAGCTTATCCTCTGTAGGGTCAAGAATAAATAAATTAATATATAAGTAAGCAAGTAAATAAACAGACAGACAAAGAGACAGATTGATCGTTAGATACATACATACATACATACTAAATAGGCTAGAAACATGTAAATGCCAATGGCTAATTAGTGTGATAGTATATTTATCTTAGTTTCTAATACGTCATGACCTAAAATTTAGTCAGTTTAGTGTCTTTTTTTTGTCTAGACTTTCTTCAAAACACAGCTTTAAATAAACAAGGTAAGATCTACTGAATTTCATGATAATTTCCTGGTGGATTAATTAAAAGGGAGCAAATCTCAACTGGTGTCATCAATGAGCATTAAACCAGGATATCTACGTAAAACTAGGTTAACTAAACTTATATCCAAACTTCAGAACATTTTGCAGCATATCACTTATAACCATGCCTTTCCTTTTCTGGTACACTATAAGAGTTAAAACACACATTTGGAAATGTCTCTTTGATTACAGATTCAGAACCTACAGCTATAGCCATATTTTTGCCAGGAGGAATTCTGGACCCACAGTCCCATTCCTCATTAGTTCAGCCTAACTTCATGGGAATAAGATGTCTCAATGAAGATCCATTTCATTTGATTTAGAAAACTAACAGCTTATGCATATGGTCTCACTGTTACTTTGTCCAAAATCCATTGGCATTCTTAAACTGTAAATAAATCAATGCATTTGAGATGTGGTAAATGTTCAAGCGGTGCATTAATATTTATACGTGTTAGGCATACATTATGGATCAGAGGGCAGTTATGGTCACATAGCTTCAGGACACATATTGCCCTCTGCTGGTCGTTGCAGCACTCATCTGTGGTCTGGGACGACATGTCTAAAGTCCTCATTAGAAAACCGTTGTGCACATTCCCGCGGCCACAAGCTAAGATACTGTAATTTTGTGGCTTGGACAGCTCTGCTCTCTTGCAGGAGATCTCCGCTCTGGTTGCTGATTTACTGGACTGATCTCATAAGCACAATTCAGACTGCTGTCCACCCCAAACACAATACATCACTCAAACCCACACCTGTAATATTGTTCTTTCTAAAACACTCACATTACTCTGGGAATATGAGAGTTGGCAGCTTGGAAACAAAATTCAAGTCTTATCATTCCTGTATTGACTTGTAAGCCTATTTTAAGGCAGAGACAGCAGCATCCTGAACAAAAACAAAATCCTGCGGGTAATGGTTTGTGTCAAAACACAAGGAACCAACGATTCATTTGAGTTAAACTAAGCAACAGATCTAAGCATGGCTTGTTGCACATAAACATTCAAAGAAACACACATTCTTAATACCTATTTAATGACCAGTGTGCCTGGAAAGCCTCAAAAAGAGAGAAAACAACCTCGCCAAAACAGAGATAGAGATTTGTACTTCCATTTCTGTTAACTATCAAAGCACTCGATAATATCCAATAATATTATAGGGGGAAAAGACACTGTCTTTACAGAAGCCAGTGAAATAGATCTACTTGTGGATCACATTCTCTCTGTTATTCACACAGATAACCTTTCACAATAAAGACGAGTAATTAAACAGCATAGAAAGCAAATTATTCGGTCTATCTAACTTGATTGTGTTGTCTGAGTGAACCAATTTATTGCAACACTATACCTTTTGGAAAATGTACAAAGATTCCCAAGGAGAGAGTGAGAGAGAGGTTGTATTGTGCTCGTCGTCTATCAGGAATCTCAGTCCAAAAACTCACAATAGCAACTTCATAACGGAATAAAAAACAGCCCCAGGCTGCATACCTCCACTAGCTCTTATTCACAGCTGTGAGAATGAGGCACACAATCCCTCATTTGCTCTTCCTATTGTGCAGATTTTAACGAAGTGCAGGGAAAATAATTTATATCATGACAACTCTCTAGAGATTTTAGCATGGTAATGGATATGGCAGTGTTAATGTATAAGGTTGTGGCGGAATAGATCTGTTACACTGCTGCTACTGAATTGTTGCTGCTGTTGGTTATTGTCGTAGTTGCAGATTATTGCTGCTGCTGCAGCTGCAAAATAAGTTGCAATGCCAGTATATATGCCAATACGCTGCTGTGAGTATTTAAAACATACTGCTGCTACACAAATAGCATATATAATAAATAACCCATAGCAGATCTATACAGGTGGAGCTGGGGAAGAGGAGTGTTTCAGAGGAACTCTGAAAGTGCACTGCGAAATGCTCAAGTGGTTGCAAACCAGCCATTTAAATGTAAAGTAGCAATCTCATTGGCTGCTTATACAATATGAACTAATCAGCTTAATCCAAGTAGTCTAACACTGTAAATATCATCAATATGCATTAAAGGCCCACCAGCCTGTGCCATCTAGAGTTTCATGACAGAACTTGTCATGAATACATAAACATGGAAAAATTTTTTTTAGATATAAGTATCATCAATTTTGAAAATACATGAAAATACATACTCTGCCATGAAAGTCAAACATTGCATTGAAGTAGTATTTTCTTCACACACACTCACACACACAAAAACTGGTACCCTACTGGTACCTTAAAGGTACATACTACTACCTAAAGTGTACATATCAATACGTAAAATGTACAAAAGTGTACTTCTTGAAAAGTTTTTTTTTAACCTTTTTTTGTTTTGTTTTTTACCTTTTTTTTCTGGGAGTGCAGAACGAAACCTGAATCAGCTTTTTGTGCTACACTGCAAAAGTCATTCTCTTAATTAGTGTTTTGAATGTTTTTTCACCACACTGAAAATAGTTTTTGTTTAGTTTAGCTTTGTTTTGTGTTGTTTGTTTCATTGTGTATTTTGTTTTGTTGTTTTGAACGAACAAAACATATTTTAGAACTTTTTAGCTATTTGTTTGGTTTTATCATTTTAAACAAACAAACTGCATTAACCAAATGGGGCAAAACAAACAAAAAGCTTTATGTTTTGAAAACTGGCATGACAATATGAAAAAAACCAGACAATTGGACATTTTTATTGTTTCTGTAATGTCATGATTGATAAATGTATGCAAAAATGTTTTGGCTCATGTATGTCCAGGTTTCAACTACTCTGCTGTAAACTGTAAATGTGACTAATGAGAAACGTCTCCTCGTCTCAGCTGTGAACGTTCATGAGCTGCAGTCAGAATGCCGGAGTTTTTCTCCCGTGAGAATTTAAATAAAATCATCATTGTTGAAAGATTTTGGCATGAAGTCATCTTAACCCTTTGCAGTGTAAATGTTTGCTTTCCAGGGTTCATGTGCAACTACCTCAGACCAGTCCATCATTCATACATTTTCTACAGTATATGTTAAAACATACTCTATGTTTTAAAGTGCTCTCTCCATTTGCAGATATGACATTTCCAAATTAGTATGAAGTTGCTGACTAGGTTGTTTAATATAGCCTGACTTTAAGAGAACGAGGCGGGTGTTGTAATGAAATAAGCCTGCAATTAATTACGATTATTGCTGGTATCATTTACACGACTCCAGTTATAAATCATTGAAGTTGTTTACCACAGAAATGCAACTTAAAAAGTTCTCAGCAACGTGTTTCTTCCAGACCTCTTTCTAACAGCCAAGGAGGCAAGGACATGGATAAACAAACAACTCAGCATTCTACATCAGAGCTCATGGCGTATGAGGATAACACACTAAATTATTAAAAGCTCAGTTGATTAGACTGTTGTGCCACAGTCTTTGCGCTATTTTCATCCTAAGCTCAGGTCAAACACACCAGCTCTGATTTCACACGCACACACACACACACACAGAGGCAGATCCCACATGTACAAACTGTCTCCAGTGCTTCCATGGAGCCCACTTGCACTTGCCCCAGGTTGCAACTTTTCTAAAATCACAATTTTGACCTGCCAAGTTTAAACAAAGCAATTTCAGGCGCAGCTGCACCTGCCGTGTCCGCAAACGTCATCTGCACTGCCTAGCGGGAAGACAATCATTTGTCTCGTTACATGGCTGAAATGAGCTCAGGATCTCTCTCGCTTGCTTGCAATGTGTGTCTGTTTGGAAAGAAATTGGTGCAAAGAAAATATGTTGTGCAGATGGTGAAAAAGTGCGTGAAAACAGTGCACACCATAATTGAGCTATTATATGCCGTTCAAATGCTTCAAAAACATTGCATTTGGTACAGCACATAGACAAATAGTGTAGTAGTTTAGACATACTAGAAACACTAGCAAATAGGAAAAAAGGAATATATATATATATATATATATATATATATATATATATATATATATATATATATATATATATATATATGTCTTAAGTCACTGGGGTATATTTTAAGCAATAGCCAAAAAAACATTGTATGGATCAAAATGATTGGTTTTTCTTTAATGCCAAAAATCATTAGAATATTGAATAAGGTATTTTTTACTATGATTTCTTTTCACCCTCAGATTCCAGATTTTAAAATAGTTGTTTCTCTGCCAAATATTGTCCGATCCTAATAAACCATACATCAATGGAAAGCTTATTTAGTCACCTTTCAAATTACATATAAATCTCAATTTTTAAAAATTTACACTTGGCCCAGGGTCACGTATGCATTTCTAGGAATTTATCTGGACAACTTTAAAGGCGATTTTCTCAGTATTTAGATTTTTTAGCACCCTCTGATTCCAGATTTTCAAATAGTTTTATTTCGGCCAATATTGTCCGATCCTAATAATCCATATATCAATTGAAAGATTATTTATTCAGCTTTCACATTATGTATAAATCTCAACTGACACTTAAGACTGGTTTTGTGGTCCAGGATCACATATTAGCTTAGATCGGGGCTTTCTGTGCTCCTTACATGGGTGTGAGCAGATTTTAATAGTGCTGAGGGACCGTTAAGGATAAGTGAGATTTGAGGAAGGATTTGAATAATGGCTGATGTGATGATCACTAGAAGGGAATAGACACTTGCTTGGCCATGTACCAAACACAGAGGAGGTTATCATAACAGAAATACATACAGTAAAGTTAACATAACAACAAAAGTTATATAAAAATTGTTATGATTTTTTTTTTAACACAAATGAATAAAGTATACACAAAGATTGAAATATAGGTTAATAGCAAAAGAAACTGTCCATTATAAAGAGAAAAGAAAATCTACTTTAAAACAGGTCTTAGGTCTTTATTTGATTTCTAACATTTTTTAGATAATATTCTTTCAAATTTCAGTTCAATGACTAGCAACAACATATTAATAGTACAAACATATTTTCCTTGTATCTTTATTAATTAATGACTAATCACACACACACACACACACATGCACACACACACACACACACACACACACACACACACACACACACACACATATATATATATATATATATATATATATATATATATATACACACCTAATTTATATAATAATAATAATAATAAAAATAATCATGTTGTATCATGTATAATATATCAAAAGTAACTGCAAATTATAAAACATTTATGTGGTAATATATTCGTTATAAATATTTTTTATTTATACGCTATCATAAAAGAGGTTAAAATGTTGATCAATTTATTCAAAAACATTGCATTCGATACAGAAGAAAACATACAGAAGTTTATTCATATCAGTATAAAGTGCTCATTATAAAGGAAGTGTACTGAAGACTTTATATGTATGAATGGTATTTTTAATGCATTTATGAATAAATTAATACATCTATGGAAAATAAAATGAGCGTTATGTCACTGACCCACATGCATTCGTTTGATTTGGGTATTTAGAATGTCATTTGGCTAATCTCCAAACTCAGTTTGTTACCATTCATGCATGCTAATTAAAGCAAGCTAACATGGGTTTTAGCATAATGAGGGTTAATCCAATGTCTCCCTGTTTTGAAAAGATCCATTATTATGAATTTTAAAAAGTGGATCAACTTTCTCTTCTCAGTTCCATCTCAGGGCCTAAGGGGCTTGTTGCTAGGCAATAGGCAATCTCTGAGGTGACATGATCTCCCGTGGGCCTGCTTCTCACTCATCACCTTCCACATAAAGACATATGTGCACACACACATATACAAAGATAGGCGAAGGCATACACAGACCTATGCATAAAAAATAAATGAAAGAGAAAGTAAGCAGGCCAAAGATAACAAGGCGAAAACAGAGAGAGAGTGTAAGTTAAACACATTCATGCCATCACATTGCTTCCTTTAGACTCGTGTCCTTATCTCTAGCAGCCTGTTCTCACTCACTCATTGCAGTGCTGAGAGGGCCTTCCACACACAGGTCAGGTCTCAGTCACTGCAGCGGCCCTGGAGGACAGGCAGATGGCTGGAATGAAGAAGCCATGGGTGTAAGGGCAGGCATCTGGACGTCTCCCCCCTCTCCCATCATCTCTTCTACTCTCTAGAGCTGTGAACGGAGCACTCCAGGCGTTCATCAGCCAGAAATTACCCGAGACATGACGTGAGAAAAATTTCTCAGGGAACCTTGCTGAACAGCTGGCCCTCGGCGAGATTTAGGCTAATTTATTTGCCACTTGGTAGGATTCTGCTGAGATGGTGAGAGTATTTGAATCAGTGTGGCAGGCCAGGTGCTGCTTAAATTTCATTTAAAGGCACAATATGTAAGATTTGTTTTTTTATTTTAAATATCCAAGAACCACTAGAACAGTGTTATATATTTAGCTGACTTGTGTACTTAAATTATCCCAAATCTTTTGAAGAATGTTTAAATCCAGAGAAATTTGGACCGTGTCCATAGTGTCACTGTGTCGCCTGCCAATGACGTCATACACCCTTGAATTCTGGTTTTGTTTGGTAGAAAACATTGAAACACCAAAGACGCTTTAATATGTAATGCGTTTTATTAGACAGGTGATGACCACACAGAGTAGCATTATAACAGAACTTTCAAATGTATCTAGTATGATAAAACAGTGTTGCTTTTTTCCCCACATACGCACGACCGGAAGTAGTGGAAGCGGTCGACTATGGCATATTAAAAGCTCCATTGCTTTCGAGCCGTGTGTTGCACTCGTTCAGCAGCCTCGTTTCGCTTCGACGGAATTCAGCCTCACCCTGCTTCATTCTACTAAGTTAATAAATCAATAGCTTATGAACATGATTTTGGCCTGATTCCCATCGGATTGTGTCGGCTGTGGGGATAAAGATGACAACGCCCATAATTCCATCACTCAGTCACGCTGTCATCAAATTACGCCATTGTTTCTTTGTTTGTTTTGAATAGGTGCCCTCCAGCAGGAAAAACATACATATTGTGCCTTTAAAGGGATAGTTCACCCAAAAATGAAAATTATGTCATTAATGACTCACCCTCATCTCGTTCCAAACCCGTAAGACCTCCGTTCATCTTCAGAACACAGTTTATTTTATTCAGCATTGTCTTCTCTTCCGTGTCTGTTGTGAGCGAGTTCAAAACACAACAGTGTAATGATATCCGGTTCGCGAACGAATCACTTGATGTAACCGGATCTTCTTGAACCAGTTCACCAAATCGAACTGAATCGTTTTAAACGGTTCGCATCTCCAATAAGCATTAATCCGCAAATGACTTAAGCTGTTAACTTTTTTAATGTGACTGACACTCCCTCTGAGTTAAAACAAACCTATATCCCGGAGTAATTCATGTACTCCAACAGTACACTGACTGAACTGCTGTGAAGAGAGAACTGAAGATGAACACCGAGCCGAGCCAGATAACGAACGAGCGATTGACTCGTTCTCGAGTCAAGAACCATTTGCATCTGTTTTCGGATCACCAGTAGTGATGGTAAGTTCGGTTGTTTTCCGGACAGTTTGAATCCATAAACCGGTTGAAGAAAATGGTTCACCGGTTATTTGACTGTACGAGTTGTTGACTGTAACCCTGTTCCCTGAAAAAGCGGGAACGAGATGCTGCATTGAGGAGCAGCATCTCGTTCCCGCTTTTTCAGGGAACAGGGTTACAGTCAAGTAACCCGAGATGTTCCCTATCAAAAGCTACTCTCGATGCTGCGCTCAATAGCGCTAAAGGGGAACGAGAATACCAACGCCGCCGCACTGTAAGTGTCTGGACCCCCAAGGTTGTGTAGTGTGTGCGCACAAACATCAAAGAGGTCTCAGACATGACTCTGGGATGTGGACTCAAGGGCATGTGAGCCCGGAGTAGCATCGACATCCAAACTATAGAATCTGACAAATGTGTGTGGAGAGGACCAACCTGCCACATCACACACTTGCTGCAAGGGTGCACCTCTTGCTCAAGCCATTGAAGATGCAACCCCACTGGTTGAATGGGCACTAACTCTTAGAGGCGAAGTTTGACCACACGCCTCGTAGGCTAGGGCAATAGGAACCCTCACCCAATGTGAAACTGTTTGCCTGGTGGCAGCCACACCCCTGACTGCGGCCCCCACGGCATATGGAAAGCTGCTCTGACTTACGCCACTGGCTAGTGCGGTGGAAGTAAATCTGAAGAGCACATACTGGACACAGTAAGTGAAGTCTTTCCTGCTCCAGTGTTGTAAATGGCGGAGGACAGAAGTCTTTGAAAATGAGTAGGATGGACATCCAAACTATAGAACCTGACAAATGTGTGCGGAGAGGACCACCCTGCCGCATCACACACTTGAGCAGGAGCATCCCTCACCCAATGTGAAACTGTTTGCCTAGAGGCAGCCACCACCCCCCCCCCCCCCCGTGCCTGAGAGAGAAGATCTCTCCTGACTGGAATCGCCCATGGAGAGCCATTTAGGAGGGATATTAGATCTGAGAACCAAACTCCGGTCGGCCAACGGGGCGCTATCAGTAAGAGGCGAGACCCCTGTCGACAGACCTTGGCCAGGACTCCCAGGAGCAGAGCAATCAGAGGAAAAGGCGTAAAGACGCAGTCTGGGCCACGCATGGGCCATAGCGTCCAGACCCAGGGGAGCTGGATGAGTCAGAGGGATGTAGAGGGGACATTGTGCCATCTCCTGTGAAGCACAGAGGTCCACTTCTGCTACTTAAAATCTTTCCCAGATTTGACTGACTACTTAGGGGTGGAGTTTCCATTTCCCATGTTTCACAGCTTGTCTGGACAGCAAGTCTGCTCCCACATTCATATGCCCAGGAATGCAAATCACCCTGAGGGACAGGAACTTCTGTGCCCAAAGCAGATCCTGGTGCGCTAACTCGTTCGAGCGGCTTGACTGCAGTCCGCCCTGGCGATTTATGTTAGAGACTACAGATGTGTTGTCCACCCGCATTAGGACATGGTAGCCTCTCAACTGCTGGAGGAAGTATATCAGGGCCAGAAATACAGTCTTCATTTCGAAGCAATTGATGTGCCAATTCGAGAAGATGACCTCTCCAGATCCCTTGGGCTGGACAGCCAACTAAGGCCGCTCCCCAGCCCATGAGGGAAGCGTCTGTCATTAGCATCTTGCGATGACAACACGGACCTAGAGTGGGACCCAAAGTCAGAAACCGGGGTCTGAACCACATAGATAGGGTACGAAGCCCCTGGCGCTTAACCCTTATTTGCCACTGGGGATTGGCCCTTGGATGAAATCCCCTTTAGAATGGATTTGACGCATGCAGGAGACAGCTGTGCCTGCATTGTGATCGAATCCCATACCACACCCAAATACGTTGTCCTCTGAGCCGGAGAGAGAACGCTTTTCTTTGCGTTGAGTCTCAACCCCAGATATTCGAGATGAGCTAGGACGACATGCTGATGTCGAAGCGCAAGCTCTTGAGACTGTGTCAGATTCAACCAGTCGTTTATATACATTTTAAATGTGGATGCCCTGGAGTCGTAGAGGAGCCAGAGCTGCATCCATGAATTTCGTGTAATGTAGGATAACAAAGCTAGGCCGAATGGAAGAACCTGTTACTGGTAAGCTTCGCCCCCAAAAGCGAACCTCAGGAACCTCCTGAGTTGTGGCAATATTTCAAAATGAAAATACACGTCCATTAGATCTATGATTGGATGCAGTCCCCCGTCTTTCTTGGCAATCAAGAGATACCGACTGTAATAGCCTGACTGTCTGTCTGGCAGGGGAACACATTCTATGGCCCCTTTGACCAGCAGAGTCTGTGACTCCTGTGTCAACAGATATGCACGTGCCGATTTCACAGAGGTGGAGACCACATTGTTGAAACGCAGAAGACGATGTGCAAACTGAATCCTGTAGCCCTTCACTACAGTTCTTTCGACTCATGGGGAGATATTTGGCAGTAGCTTCAACGCTGCCAGCTTCTCCAAAAGGGGCACTAATTGTGACACTTTGTTTGTTGTGTGGGGTGGGGGGGGGGGCGGGGGGGGGGGGGGTTGATGTCTGGTGTCCTGAAACGTGGCAGGAAGCAACAGAGCATGTATCATTTCACTGGAGACCACTGCCCCCCGAAGCACCGGTGGTGGCGGAGGTTGTTCAGTGATCCCCTAAGGGTGCCAGGAAGGAGCCTAACACTTCTGATGGAATTTTCAAGGGCCCTACCTGAGGGCACACACCCTTTGTCCTGGGCACAGCTTAAGGCCCTTGATTTGGTCGTGATGACCGTACTTTTGCCTAGCTCCATCTGCGGCTGCGAAGTGTTACAAGCTGCTCCCCAGTCTTATGAGGGGGCGCACAACTCGCTACACTCTCTCTTTGAACCTCCTACCCCAGAGGAGCTGGATCGGGTCGGGACTGTTTATTTTTTATTTTTTTTGACAGCTCCGACACTTGAGCACAGTGAGTGAGAAACATATTAAAAGTCTCCTCCTGGCACTCAGATTTTTTTAGATCATCCTGATACGCCTGCAGAACCCATGGTGTGCAGGGCAGCACTAGTCTGACCCATATATATATATATATATTTGTTATTCATCATCATCATCATCATTTCATCATCATTTTTTAATTTATATTTTTATTTAAATGATGTTGCTCCAATAGGGGAGAGATAGCAGCTAGCGTCTCTCTCACCTATGAAATCATAATGTACAAAATCAAATTTTAAGGCCTTAATCTGGTCACTGCACGAGTCACTACCTAGTAACTCCTCATGTCCTTACAATCGCGAGAGGAGCGCTAGGAGAGAGCACTCTCAATGTCCATTTCAACAGGAGCTAGAGCTACAGCAGCCTCTGCCCAATCCGAAGGAGTGCCTGGGCATGCTTCGGAGGTGGGCGCAAGAACCGTCCGATCTTCTAGATCTAGAGCCTAGCGCGGATAGGAAGTGAACCACAGTGCTTACAACTGCCACTCTAGAACGCGAAAGCAGCCTCTTTTTTTTCAAACAATAAACATGCGATTTCTCTTCAGAGATCGGCCATGGAGAGCAAGGCACGAATCTCTTATTAAATCAGCAAGAATAGTTAGAACTTTCTTTTTCCTTTTTTTTTTTTTACTCTCAACATACTTCCATTACTAATACTTTCATCAGCGTGACACACACACACAATGCAGTCTCTGAAGACAAAGAAACCTGAGGATGTTTCGTCATCTTCAGTTCTCTCTTCACAGCAGTTCAGTCAGTGTACTGTTTGAGTACATGAATTACTCCGGGATATTGGTTTGTTTGAACTCAGAGAGAGTGTCAGCCACATTAAAAAAGTTAACAGCTTAAGTAATTTGTGGATTAATGCTTATTGGAGACCCGAACCGTTTAAAACGATTCAGTTCGATTTGGTGAACTGGTTCAAGAAGATCTGGTTACATCGAGTGATTCGTTCGCAAACCGGATATCACTAAACTGCAGTGTTTTGAACTCGCTCACAACAGACATGGAAGAGAAGACAATGCTGAATAAAGTCGTAGTTTTTGCTATTTTTGGACCAAAATGTATTTTCAATGATTCAAAAAATTCTAACTGACCCTCTGATGTCACATGGACTACTTTGATGATGCTTTTCTTACCTTTCTGGACATGGACAGTAGAGCGTACATACATTTTCAATGGAGGGACAGAAAGCTCTCGGACTAAATCTAAAATATCTTAAACTGTGTTCCAAAGATAAACGGAGGTCTTACGGGTTTTGAACGACATGTGGGTGACTCATTAATGACATAATTTTCATTTTTCGGTGAACTAACCCTTTAATACTGCTGTTACTTTAGTCAAATTCAATAAAATAATTAGTGTTCCAATACTGAGCTGTCTACAGAACGAGTGTCTTGATTGTTTTTGATTATTTTTCTTAAGTTGCATTGCATGCATCCTACATGGAGAAGACAATCCCAGAATGAGGTGAGCCAAAAAAAAAAAAAAAAAACCTTGTTCGTGTATCATGTATTTTAATTTACATATGTGTATGGCCAATAATAACATGTGTATAATATCAAATGAATATATATGCATATTCTGTTAAGATGACTACATTAAAAATATTATGAATAATAAATATATAAATTAAGTTAAAAATAAAATAATCATTGTTTATTGAGTATTGCAGTAATTTACACTACCGGTCAAAATTTTTTTTTATTTTGCTTCTTTTTTTTTTTTTTTAAAGAAGTCTCTTATGCTCACCACTGCATTTATTTGAACAAAACACAGTAGAAACTGTAAAATTGTGAATGATTGTTTTAATTCACTAATTTTTATTTTAATATTTTTTTTACAATGTAATTTATTCCTGTGATGGCACAAGCTGAATTTCAGACTTTGGTATCACATGGTTCACGATTCTTAAGAAATCATTGTAGTATGATGATTTGCTTGTAAAGACACCTTTCTTGTTATTATTTTCAGTGTTGAAAACTGCTTAATAGTTTTTTTTTAGGGTTCTTTGATGAATGGAAAGTTCAAAAGAACCGCATTAATTTGAAATATAACTCTTGTAACATTATGAATGTCTTTAATTTCACTCTTGATCTATTTAATGTATCCTTGCTGAATGAAACTATTCACTCTCTCACTCCAATCTTTTTAATAGTGGTGTACATTGTATTTCTATTTAGCATTTAACATAACTTTTGCCTTTTAACTTAAGCTTTGGTTGATGATAACCTAAAATGTAGCTTTTTTATGTGAACTGTAACGTGTGGCAAGAACCTACGGTATCGCCATTCACCACAGAAGACCCCTGTATTAAAGTATCGCATTATTCCTCTCACATTGAGTGTCTGCCTTTGTAGAGCGTTCCATATCAGTCACTTATGAGGTTTCTTGACAGTTAGTGAGCCGTCTATGAAGGCTGAAGGCACCATTCTGGGTTTTGGAACAGAGCTTCAGTGTGTGCCAATGTTTTAAGAGGAATGGTTAAGACAAATAACCGTGAATGGTAGTCTGAGGGCTCAAGCCAGTTCCACTAATGCCAGAGGGCCAGCAAAGACTGAGTGAATGTACAAACTGCATGAAACAGAGCCCCCATTCACCGCTTAGCACGACATGACAGGCTATGTCTGCTGAACATAGCTGTGCAAACACACACTCGCACAAGAACACCTCCAGTTGGTTTTCAGCAAAGCCAGTAAAGTCCCCATCAGCAGAGTGTTTATCTGATCTGAGTTCAGAGGCCCCAAACAGGCCTGACTGTGGAGCGTCTCTGCAGCGATGATGAGAGACATGTGCCTGGATCCTGTGTCCATCCTCAGAGTGGCTAATCCATCTATCATGCCCGGTGCTGATAACCTCCTCCATGTTTGGCCTCTCATGTCACCGCTGCTTTGTACACTTATCTGCACCATTACATTGGGTTGTGCGGGATCAGAGAGTGTTAAGTATAGCCAGCATCAGGGCAGAATTGTCTTGTATGCTGGGTGGTTGTCCTAGAATGGGTCAAAGACATGATGGTCACTTTCTCCACTATTTATCCATTCAAAAACACAGTAAAAAAGCACACATAAAATGACCTGAATACACCTTAAATTGGATGAGCATGTTTTTAATTTCTGTATGATAATAGAAAAATATTTTATTATTATTATTAAACAGCATTACATTCTCTTCTTCTCTCATTTAATTGCGGTTGTACTGGCGAATCCAGATCTCAGCAAGAAATCACAGCGATTCACACAAGCACCTTACGAAGGATATGTGCAGTGCCCATCAGTGCAATCTTTTGAACTTCACTAGCTGATGGATGGCTTGGAAGTATTTACTGTAAAAAAATAAAAATGCTTTATTGTCTATGCCAAATGGGGAAGAAAATTGTCTTTAGACAAAAGGCACAAACACACAAACAATACAAATAATAATCAAAGGAACATATTACATACATCCCCTTAAAAAAAATACATGACTATACAAATACATTACAAAAATCATTTTAGTATCCTATTTAAAATACCAGTCACAGTTGGGATAAAGGTCTTCTTATACTTGTATATATATTATTATCGTTATTATTATTGATTGATTGATTTTTTTTGAGGGGGGCATAAAGTCATAGTGTCAGTTGTTCTGTTATCTGATGTTGTTTTCACTAGCTAAACTTAAAACAATTAACAAGAAACAAAAAAGAAAGTAAGAAGAAAGAAAGAAAGAAAGAAAGTGTTTTTATTAAAATTAAGCTGAAATAAAAATACAATAAAATAAAATAATCAGAAAAAACTAATAAATACATTTTTATTTTACAGTTTTAAGTTGACGTATTTATTATAAATAATAATTATAATGACAAAAGTAAAAATAAACCTTTTAAAATGTAAAATTTTTTGTTAATTAAGATTACTAATTACTAAAGAAAAAAAAGATCCTTAAAAAATTTGGCAGAGTTTTTCAAACAAACAAATAAACGAACAAACAAATAAACAAAAGCCAAGTGGTCTAATATACTAAGTGTAACTTTAAAATACTAAATGAAAATTGAAATAAAATAACTGCATATTTTAAGATCAATATCTTAAAATATCAGATTTTTTTTCATTGCAGAATGAATACAAGGAGTAAATTTCTAACTTGACACGTGTTAAAATAGAGTTTTAAAAGATCTTTTAATTTTCTTGTCATAGACACACTGACCCATTTGTGCAACCGCCCTGATGTCCACAGTGGGAAATGTGTAGTGCTGAGTGGGAAAACCTGTGAATGTGATGCAGAGCTCCATGTCTGTGTATTCATTATGCGGCTGTCTTACACGTAAACAGAAAAGACACGATGCAACAAAGAAAAGTGAGCGAGAAAGAGAAATTGCAGTGTTTAAGATTGAGTTCACTGTGATTAGGACCGCTCAAACTTCAGGACAGGTGCCTTTTGTGCATTTTCCATCATTGCCACTGAGTCAAAGTCATGCCGCTTCACATATACAAGTATCTATGCAACTTGATACAAAAATATACACTATTCCCACAAACAATTGATAAACAATACACACATTTATTTCACACACTTACACACAAAATATCTTTTTTAAAACTGCCCTAAGACAACAGGTTCCGGGGAACATTTGCTTCACAGCTGTGTGGGCACATCTGGCATGGCAGGAAATTCAGCGGCTGTCAGCGTGACGTGCAACGAATGTTTTCCAAGCACTTCAGAGGATGAGCTAAACTAAACCCCCTCCCCCTCCACCATCTCCCACCCCTCTAGAATTTATGGTGTCCGGCAGCAAGTGGTTCTCATCTTCTTAACAAATTGCTGCGTGGCTCTCACAGCTGGGGCTGTGCTTATGGGGACTTATTATGTTATTTACCCCATATTGTGCTCAGTTTTGGCTGAATTAGAATAGGCTGAACTGTTTCTGAAAGTTTTTCCATCTTATACATTATTGTTTGGTTACTGCTCTGTACAGCAACATATTTGTATGTAATGAATGCTGACCCAAACTTCTGAAGAAATGTTCTTAGGAAGTTTACACGTGTGTACTATAAGTTTTTTTGGTCATTTATATATATTATATGCATTGTGTATCATGAACTAACAATGCATTTGAAAACCCTTAATTAATAATACAATTTATCTTTATTTCAGCATTTTTAACCTTTCGAGTTGCACGAATTAACCCTAAGTATTTTGTAAAGGGATATGTTTTTTATATTAATAATTGCTATTAATAGATTTGTTTTTATTAATAAAATAGTATTACATTGTCAGTTCACAATACCTAATTACCTAATGCATAAACTGAAGAGTAACTTACCACACTTAAGTAAAAATAAGATCAAGGCATCTCATTATCATTTTATTAATTGTTTAATAATGATAATATTATTTAATATTAATAATATTAAATAATATTAATAAATAAATGAATTAGTATTTAAAATGATATATTCTCGTTTAATTTTATTTATAGTTAAAATGTTAGTGATTTTTTTTACTTTTATTATTAGTATTATTATTATTAGATATGTATGTATAGCTTTCATTCATTTTTATTGCATTTGTTTTTGGTTATTCGAGTAGATCAAGAGCTAAATGAAAATATATATATATATATATATATATATATATATATATATATATATATATATATATATATTCTTGTGAATTCATGAACTTGTAAATTAAAGCTGAGCTGTTTTATTGCACATTGAGCAAATATTTAATTCCATCTCGTTCTGTCGGTCTTTAAAATGTAATATTATTCTCTCTGCTTACTTTTCAGTGTAATTATGAGTCTGTCATAATTTAGCATTCTTCAAAAGTGAAATCTGGAAAATATCACAAAGAGAATATGTATTTTCTGTGACTGAAGGGTGAGGTGTGACTTGAAGCATCTGTCCAGCTGTGAGCCTGACAAGGAAAATAAGCATGAAAGAGAGCTGAAACTCAGGGGGAAAAAATCCAGAGAAAGAAATCCACACCTTTATGGAGAACCATTTTTTGTTTCCAAAGCCACCCTGCATTAACAGCTTTCATCTGGTTTTCATTGGCAGCTGAGAACTAAGATTTATCCAGCAGGAATTATGGTATAAATTGTCAGACAGAAGAAATGAACTGACTGCACCTGGCCTGACACAGCTGTTTTGCACATAGCAGAGGGATCAATAAAAAACGAATTGTTCATCACAATGAAAGAAAAAAACATGTGAGTATGTTAGAATAAAGAATGACCACGTCAGCAATAAACATATGTGCAACTCAACACGGTCTTTGCATGCAGGTGCAACAAAATGACCATTAAATACATGGCTACACATTTTATAGCTGACTATAGACAAAAAGCATTATTGCACCAAATATTTTCAGGAACATCACATCAAGATCAGGTAAACATTTGTAGATGTCCTATACTAAATATTAGCCGAGATAACAGGTAATTGGAAAGGCCCGTTAACAATGTGACAGCTTAAAAATATAGATCTCAATAAGACTCAAAAGAGACTTCATGGTGAGAAAGAATAAGATCTACAACTTGTCTTTATTGAATTCTTATTCTGTATCTCTATAAAAAACTTTAAAGAATATTTTCTAATCTCCATGAAGTCCAAGTCATCTGTTTTCAGCAAAGAGCCATTATTATTAAGTGTAAAATATTTGTACAGTTGAAAAAAATAAATAAATAATTGGATTCTCAGGTCTCTAAATCATAAGCATGATCCAAAATACAGAGATTGCTGTATTTACACCTGCCGGAAAGATCTGCATGAAGTTTGGAAATGAACTTGAGTTCGATTCAAGCGATGGAACAAGACGATTGTGAATATAATGGGATCTACCAACCGAGAAAATGTAAAAAAGAAAAAAATATGGTAGCAGCTCATTTGCATTTAAAGATACATGCACAAAAACAGCGTATTTCTGCTTCCAATTAAAAAAGGCATTTTTAAAATTAGATAATAAATGATCTGTGGGGTATTTTGAGCTGGAACTTCACAGACGCATTTTGGGGACACCTGAGACTTATAGTGCATATTGTAAAAATGGCCATAATAGGTCTCCTTTAAAAATAGATTTTTTTTATAGATTTTATAGAAAAATAGATTTTTATTATTTCATATGACAGGATTTTTTTCCCCCCTGCAGAGCAGAAGGACGGCTGCTGCCCCACATGCAGATGGAGCTCTTCCAGTGTCAGACATTCCATGAGCGACTTGTAATATTTCCAAGCCTGGCTCAGTCATATCCTGACGTTTCTGCACACAGCTGCAGAGCAGTACAGTAATACAGCCGTAAGGATATGAGCACATTACAAAATGGGGCCCTTTATGGTGAGAGAAAATATAGCAATCAAAACTGAATAAATTAAAAAAAAATTAAACTTTCAGCACAAAACCCAAGACAGCATGAGCAAAACAGCTGAAGTCTGCAAAAATACTGAACTCTGCTAATGCAATTCGTTGTGTGTGGTTTTATACAGAGAAAACAACTCATTCAGATTTAAATAATTCACTGGCCATGGTTGTACTATGTTTTCATTTGTTGATGTTATCAAGGGATTGTGCTATAATAACAGTACAGTATATACTATTTAATATTACAGTATGTAAAAGCCACTAGGGATTTTTTTTCCTTGAATGGGCCTTTGTACACAACACATGAGCAAGGCTTCAGGCTCAAAACAATTTGTTTGGATGAGACTACCACACACAAGTTACGGTCATCTTTTTAGCAATTATCAAACACCTACAACAATGCAAAGTTACGAACAGCCCTTGGCAAGGATTTGCAAGTAAGCTGAGTCCATTTAAATCTAAACCTGCAGACAAAAAAGGAGTCTGTTGGAGATAAAGACTCTGGTGGTTTAGATCCACTTCTTACAGTGGGACTGTTTGATGTCCTTCTCTACACCTGTGGATTGACTCTCTCAGCATGTCACCTCTGCTAAAATGGCTTCAAGGGCACCTAATGAAGTAAACATATGTCTCGCATCAGCATAAAACTGGACCTTCTTTTCTTAAATGTAGTATTGCAGTGTTTATTTGAAATGTGCACATCATTATGTGTTTATAATTCATGTGCCCTAGTAATCTTTAATCAAAAACATGAACTTTCCCTTCCCCAACAAGGACATAATCTCCCCCCTCCAGCAACCTGTCAATCATATGAAATCACAGCAATTAGCATCCAGTTCAACCATCTAATCAATTCCCGACGGACAAAATCAAGGCCCACCTTACATTTTTTTCTTATTCAAGAAGTAATTTCATGTTACAATGTAGGAAGACAATCGCAATATCCATTTCTTGTTGACTTCTTTAAAAACACCAAGGAAATGCATTTGTGTTCTGACTATACGTTATACTGCTTCACTACAGCTCCACTCATGGAGTTTTCCATTTCCTGTTCACTCACACATAAATGTTTGAGTGAGAAAAACAGACAAATTCGCTCTTATTCATTTTAAACCCGAAAATGAAATTACTGATTAAAATGACTGTTAGCAACATAATTATTATTTCAATAACAATATATTAAAGATGGGATGAAAATTTCACATCATTACTATAAACAATTTTAATTACAGCACAAAAATATGATGAGTAAACAATAACATATATTTATATGAATATATTTGAAATTTATTCAAATAATCAATGAATAACTACAGCATATTTACAAAATTATTAAATTTATTGACTTACTTTTTTTTCCAACTGCTTACACACATTTTCATGTTGATACTTGAAATGTTGCTACATTCTTAAAAATGTGAATATATATATATATATATATATATATATATATATAGAGAGAGAGAGAGAGAGAGAGAGAGAGAGAGAGAGAGAGAGCAGGTTAAGTAAGTATTGAACACATCACCATTTTTCACAGTAAATATATTTCTAAAGGTGCTGTTGACATGAGGTTGTCACCAGATGTCAGAAACAATCCAAGTAATCCATATATACAAAGAAAGCAAAACAAATATGTTCAGAAATTAAGTTCTGTGTAATAATATGGAATGACACAGGGAAAAGGTATTGAACACATAAAAGTGAAAAAGTGAAGTGACATTCAGCCAAGTATGGTGACCCATACTCAGAATTTGTGCTCTGCGTTTAACCCATCCGAAATGCACACACACAGAGTAGTGAACACACACACACACACTGTGAGCACACACCCGGAGCAGTGGGCAGCCATTTATGCTGCGGCGCCCGGGGAGCAGTTGGGGGTTCGATGCCTTGCTCAAGGGCACCTAAGTCGTGGTATTGAAGGTGGAGAGAGAACTGTACATGCACTCCCCCCACCCACAATTCCTGCCGGCCCGGGACTCGAACTCACAACCTTTCGATTGGGAGTCTGACTCTCTAACCATTAGGCCACGACTTCCCTGGGAAGTGCAAAAGGAGGTGCGAAAGGGAGGTGCAAAAAGGTATGGAAAGCCAAGACACAAGCTGAAATTTATCAGTAATTAGAAAGAAACACTGCCCATTATCAGTGGAAATGAATATTTCCCAACTATTGTCCCAACTGATGGCCTATAAAAAGCTGTCTCATTATCAACGTGTCACACATGAAACATTTAATGATGGGTAAAAGCAAAAGAGCTCTCACAAGACCTTCACATACCTTATTGTTGTAAAACATACTGATGGCATTGGTTACAGAAGGATTTCTATATTTCTGAATGTTCCACTGAGCACTGTTGGGGCCATAATCTGGAAGTGGAAAGAATATCTTTTCACCATAAATCGGCCACGACCCAGGTGCTCCTCGCAAGATTTCTGACAGAGGAGTGAAACTAATCATCAGATGAGTTGTCCAAGAGCCAAGGATCACTTGTGAAGAGCTTCAGAAAGACCTGGAATTAGCAGGTACAATTGTTTCAAAGAAAACAATAAGTAATGCACTCAACTGCTGTGGCCTCTATACACGTTCACCATGCAAGACTCCATTGCTGAAGAAAAAGCATGTTGAAGCTCGTTTAAAAATTGCTACACAACATTTAGACAAGCCTGTGAAATACTGGGAGAATATAGTTTGAACAGATGACTCTTTGGATGCCATAATACACACCATGTTTGGAGGTCAAATGGCACTCACTGCACATCACCCCAAAATATCATGGTGTCGCACTGGCAAAATTCATATACAGTACTGTACTCATTACTGAAGCAAGGATGAATGGAAAAATCTGCTGCCGTCTACCAGGATGATGAAGATGAAATGAGGGTGCAAGACAATGATCCCAAACAGCCAAGGAAACTCTCATTTGATTTCAGAGAAAGAAAATAAAGCTGCTAGAACAGCCCAGCCAATAACCTGACTTGATTCTAATAGAAAATAAGCACTACTGATCAGAGTTTATAGAAGAGGCCCACAGAAACTTCAAGATTTGAAGACTCACACCTGAGCAATGCATGAGACTATTCTCCACACAGGATGCGTCTTAAAGCTGTCAACACAACTCAGCTAATCCATACATACAAAGATAACGAAACAAATAAATTCAGAAATTAAGTTCTGTGTCATAAAATGGAATGACCCAAGGAAAAAGTATTGAACTTGCTCAATGAAATGTATGTAATACTTTGTACAAAAGCCTTTATATATATATATATATATATTTAAATTTACATACTACTAATAATAATAAAAGATATAAGATATGTACAAAAATACATTTGTGTAGTGTGTGGGTTTAATATAATAATAATAATAATAATAATAATAATATACATTTTTAATTTAATAAAATGTTAAATTAGTCTGAGTAAAGTGTACTAAAATGTGATTTTATTTTAATGTATATGACCTAAAACATTGACTGAATATAAAGAATATGTACAAAAGACAATAATTATATAAGAAATTATAATAATAAATAAAAAGCTGTGTAAAAATGAACACTTCTGTCTAACTCACTCCTTGTTCAAGGTAAAAATCACACAAACCCACTTCAACTCCACATCACTCACAATACTTTTGTCTGGGACACTGCAAATGCAGACAGTTGGGGTGTAACAGCACACACATAGGTGAATAAATAAATAAATGACATTCTGAACCATGACTTCAAAACCAACCAAGTTACATTTCAGTCAAGCCGGATTATACAAGAGTGAGGTTCCCCAATGCTGCGATTAGAATGCTGCTCAGGCAATCAAATTTGAGGAATATAAAATAAAATAAACGAAGTAAAAACCAAAGCATTGTCTGCATTTGTCACAAATAACACACAGGAGACATAACTGCACAGAAATTTGCTACGCAGATCGACTGCTTTATTCCATATGCCATGCCTGAGCAGCTTTTGCTGGATTCAGCCCCAGCTTTCCAGAACCCAAGGCCTCTTGGTGGAATGTAAAACAGGTGCCATGCCATTGGTTCCCCCCACAGTGGGGGAGTAAGAAAAACTCCCGCCCACACAGGAGCCAGGACATGACTGACAGCACATCACATTCTTCGGCCAGCTGTGTCTTCTGCTGATTTTCCATAAAACAATTCCCAGGAGACACTGAGAAGAAGACGCTCACCATCACAGCAAAAATCATCCAGAAGAATAACACATGTCTGACCACACACACACGACTGTAATCTTTGCTGTGGTTTTCTTCTCTTCACACCTTACTTATTGCATTTTAAAGCTTATTCAGGTCTTTTCTTCAGACATATTATGATGCGCCATTCTATTACTGGCAGTTAGAAGAGAAAAAAGATGGAAAACGTTGCCAAGAACGCATATTCGCTAAAGAAATCAAACTACCTTATTTCTCCCCTGATCCATGTGTGTTTCCTCACAGTTCTCTTTCCTCTGGTATGACCTAAGCCATGTAGGAGACTTTTGGCAGGGGATTTAAAGAATTGAACTGCTATTTGAATCAGCACCAAAGCCTCAGAGATTACCATAATTCCTCTTGGAATAAAACTGCCAACTGCACGCTTGTGTGTCTGATGGTATGACCTTCGTACTGCCTCTCGCTGATGCTCATGTCTACATAAGCATTTCATTTAGTAAAACAAAGCACCAAAACAAATTGTGTGTTGAGGGTTTATTGTGTGTGTGTATGTGTGTGCGTGCACATATTCCTACAAGAACTTAAACTTTAGTAGAGAAAAGATTATGGATTTACAGACATTCCAGTGCAAGCAGATGGGAACCAGGAACTTTCTTGTTTTTTTTATTTTTATTAATTTATATTTTTAAATAAAATAAAATAAATGGACATAATAGCAATAATCCATATGGCTTGTGCCCTATTTTTAAAAAATTCATATGAAAATCTTGACAGTTATGGTCACCATTCTCATTCACTGTGTGAAAAATAGCAGCTTGGACATTCTGATGAATATATCCCTCTGTATTTCAATGGAAAAACCTCCTACAGGTTCAAATGAATGTTACAGTGAGTTTTTGTTTTTTGTTTTTTTACATTAGAGGATGCAATTAAATTAAGTATAAATGTAATAAGAGTGAATTAAAAACGTAAATAAACAATCAAAATTCTGCACTCCAGTTAAAAAGGGTAAGCATTGAGGAGTTAAGCATTGCAGGAATTTATTGTACTTTTCTTATTTCAATATTTAATAGTCTCAAATCACCCTAAATAATATCACATTAAAAATCATGAAGACTATTTAATAATTTAATATTATTATTATTTGCAGATCTTAGAAAAGGTCGGATCACCCTCCCTGCCACCTTTCCTGCTATCAAACCGCCCCTGATCTCGAAGCCCATCGCCTCACGACCCGCCTGCTGCTGTACAACAATGCTCATATTCACAGCCTTCAGCCAGCAAATTGCCTCTCTTATTCCTCACCACACCCTCTGCACTCAGCCACCTGCAAAACGAACCCTGCTGGAAATTTCACTACAAATTACCCTGTGTCTGCTCAATCCCCCTGGGAGAAGAAAAAACCCTATTCTCTCCAGAGCCCACAGTACCCGTTCGTATCAAACACACACATATAGTAAATTATAATAAATCAGCACCTGGATTAAAGCTACAATATATGCACCTTGAGCTTTGGGAGCTTAAAATAATTCATGTGTGTGTGTATGTTTATATAACTTATATGTATGCATTCCCATAAACCAAGCCTGAAATTGCTATGTGCAAGAAAGTTTCAAGGGACAAATGAAAGCAATACCTAAGGCATACTGTAAATAACAATCTTCTACATGGAATGTTTTTTTTTCTTTCTTTTTTCTTTTTTTTTTTTTTTCTTTCCTGCAACTTTAGGATAAGACTGCCCTCTGGTGGATTTCGCTCACAAAACCATCAAACCAAGGCAAAATTGACAGGAAGATGAGTGTTGAAAGCTCCTTGGAAAAAGGATCAGGGCTGTTTTTTGGCCTCATGGCATTTTGTCAACTGCAGAAGTGAGGAAAGTTTTTAAAGCCACAGCGCCCAAATCTCTTCACCTTTTTTTTTTTTTTTTTACTCAATACAGATGTTTCAGATTTACTGATTTGTCCCACAAGTACACAACACTGAACCTAAGAAAACAAAGCACTTCTCTACAAATCCACAACACACACAAATGGCTACTTGCTCCAGGGTTGCCTGGTTTTCTGAACAAAATCCGCCAAATTTACACTCAAAACTAACCGAAAACTGACCCAATATATTTCGAAAAGGGTCCCCAGTAAAAAATCGCGTCCAGGGACTAAATATCTTGTTGTTGGGGTACCTTTAACCAGCATACATGAAAAACAATCGGCGAAAGTGTTAAAGTGTCCCAATTCCGTGGGAAAACAATGGACTTGGCAACACTGACTAGCTCCAATTTCGGTCCCTTCAAAACAAGATTCCTCTCATACTGATGTGTATTTATCAAAGGCAATCAAATATTCTAGACTTTTAAAAATGGTTTCAGAAGGTGTTTTCACAGCGAAGCCAGAGAAGAACCATTCAGCAAACAGTTCTGAGCATTATAATAATTTGAATAAACATTTTCCACTATAACAACCTTTTGTTCAATGGAAAGTTCCACGGAGGTTACTGTCAGTGAAGAGTCAAGAGTCAAAGGTTAAGAGTGAAATAAAGGTTCTTCAAGGAGCCATCAATGCCAATAAAGAACCTTTGTTTTTAAGAGTGTGAAAAGATTCTATGGATGTTAAAGGTTCTTATTTTAACCATTGATGCCATTAAGGAACCTTTATTTTTAAATAGATTTTAATAGATTTAATAAATGTTTTTAATAGATTTACAGACTGCAAATCCCTCATACTACACACTATGGGAGGTGCTCAGCTTTTTAGTATGTACTAAGTTTGTCTGTTTACTGTATAACCGATATTAAAAATTTGAGATAATATTCCTAAATCTTGGATCATGCAGGAATCAAAACGCATTAGCACATAGATCACAACAGAACTTGTTCTGGGAGTGTTAAGGTTTGTGTAATAACTGCGGTTTGGGTTTGCAGACAAAGAAAGGGGTGGTCCTCTCGCCCTCAGTCTGTGCTGCAACAGCCGAGAGGCAGACGGAGAGAAGGCACGGGGCCAAATCTGTGGGGCCTGGAGCAGGATCACAGCAGCGCCTGTTTCTGTGAGCTGAGCCTGTGAGATGAAGCTTTCAGGTTGTGAGATCACATGGGACTGAGTCTAAGCAGATGTTGAACGAATGCTAACAATAGCCTACATACTTTTTTTTCTCTCTCTGTAAATTTCTTTTGATTTTTGACTAAAATCAAACCCATGTTGACTGTTTCACTATGGGCATTTCACATTTAAACAATAAAATAAAATCAGATATTTGTAGTATTTATTTCATATTTGATATTGCCTGCCAGAAGTCTTTTATTGATATGAATACAAATACTATTGTTTTATCCCACCCTAACCTGTTACTCTGCCATACAGCTAGGCAAATTTAAGCAATAAATTAATCTAGACTGAAAACAAACAAACAAACAGTTATTATAATTAAATACAGCCATAAATAAAATAAAATAAAATAAAAACATTAACTGGAACTTAAAGGGATAGTTCACCCAAAAATGAAAATTCTGTCATCATTTACTCACCCTAATGTCGTTCCAAACCTGTATGAGTTGATTTCTTATGTTGAACATAAAAGAAGATGTTTTGAGGATTGCTGGTAATCAAACAGTTGGTGGTTGCCGTTGACTTCCATAGTATTTTTTCTTCCTACTATGGACGTCAATGTGGACTAACAACTGTTTGATTACCAGCAATCTTCAAAATATCTTCTTTTATGTTCAACATAAGAAAGCAAATCATACAGGTTTGGAACAACATGAGGGTGAGTAAATGATGACAGAATTTTCTTTTTTTTGGTGAACTATACTTTTAAATGTATTTTATTTCTGCTAGTTGCCACACATTTCTTTTTCAATTAGCTTAACCTGAAGCACTAAAATAACTAAAACTGAAAGAAAAAGAAAAATAGTTAATTACAAAACACATAGATTTGAAAAATAATGTAAATTACACATTCAATTCCTAACTTTAACTACAATTTAAATGAAAACATAAAATGTGAACATTGAAAATCTAATTTAAAATATCGATTAAATGTATATTAATGAGGCTACAGTAAATAACACTGCTGCAAACTAAAGTGGATGGAAAAAGAAAAAAAGGACAAAGAAGACTTGGAATTGGATTGCAAAAAAGATTGGAAACACATGGTGTAGGACGGAAAAATAGCTGCAAGTCTGTGGGCAGAGACAATTTGTTGGTGGCCTATTCCCTTTTAGATAAGTTCCAAAAAATGACGAAGTTAGTTCCTCTAAAGCAAGTAAAACCTCAATTACATTCATAGATAAATAAGTAAATAAATACAAATAATAATAATATTAAAAAGCCGCACACATTTTTAATCCCTAAAAACTATTCAATCTTGTTAGCACTCAAATTGTGCGTTTTTATATTTAATGTATTTAAGTGACTGATCACGTTCAGAGATTTACAACAATCCGTCAATATTTACCAATACCATAGAAATGAATGCATAACGCTATAAATGAATGTGTAATGCTCCTTCCTGTTGCAAAAACTGTCTGTGTCTCCTCTCATAAAACGTCTTGTATCACTACATCATTATTATCCTGTGAATATCATAAACAAATATACCTCTACTGGTCAAAAAAATAACTCTGCAAATATATATATTAGCATACTAATGGTGGTGAATTTAGGAAAAGTATTGCTGCTTTATTACATAGTTCCTAAATATGTGGCTCTGAAAATCAGCTTGGGTCCAGGTTTTCTTCTGTTTACAACCATATAAGCAACTATAAAACACATTACTCAGAAGGCCATGAAGAACCTTTTAAATTGCTTTCTTATTGGTCAATGACAGAACAGCTGCACGGTTAAATTACAAGATGCCATTTGAAAACATTTTACCCTGTTCAATCCAATTAGATAGTTTATCTTCATCTCTCATACCATTAGAACCAATAGCAAAAAATACAATGGTTTTTTTTATTTGAAAATGAGTTTTAATGTATTTATCCATTGGCCATCCCAGTGCAATACACACATGTAAGAAAAAACTGTACTACGACTCAAAAGATATGTTTTAAAATCACAATCCAAAGGTCTAAATATGACCATATGCATGAGTTTAGCCCTTCCTGTGAAATGTCTTTATTGCACTTCTAATGACTGAACCTGCCCTGAAAGACAGCGGAGACCAGGACAACTAGAGCCCCAGATACAGATCCCCTGTAAAGACCTTGTCTCAGAGGAGCACCAGGACAAGACCACAGGAAACAGATGATTCTTCTGCACAATCTGACTTTGCTGCAGCCTGGAATTGAACTGCTGGTTGTGTCCGGTCAAGGGAGAACTGGTCCCCCAACTGAGCCTTGTTTCTCCCAAGGTTTTTTTCTCCATTTTGTCATCGATGGAGTTTCGGTTCCTTGCCGCTGTCGCCTCTGGCTTGCTTAGTTGGGGTCACTTCATCTACAGCGATATCGTTGACTTGATTGCAAATAAATGCACAGACACTATTTAACTGAACAGAGGTGACATCACTGAATTCAATGATGAACTGCCTTTAACTGTGATTTTGCATTATTGACACACTGTTTTCCTAATGAATGTTGTTCAGTTGCTTTGACGCAATGTATTTTGTTTAAAGCGCTATATAAATAAAGGTGACTTGACTTGAACAAACAGTTATTTAATACAAGTCAATTATTTGGTACTGCTGGAACTGTAGTGCCTTTCCACATCGAAACAAATACCGTGTTTTCTGGACTATAAGTCACACTTTTTTTCATAGTTTGGCTGGTCCAGTGACTTATAGTCAGGTGTGACCTATTTATCAAAATTTATTTGACATGAACCAAGAAAAATAAACCAAGAGAAAACATTACTGTCTCCAGCTGCGAGAGGGCGCTCCATGCTGCTCAGTGCTCCTGTAGCTTACACCTGAAAACAGAGAGTGCCCTCTCGTGGCTGGAGACAGTAATGTTTTCTCTTGGTTCTTGGTTCTAAATAAATGCGTCTTATAGTTCAGTGCGATATATGTTTTTTTCCTCGTCATGACGTATTTTTGGACTGATGCGACTTATACTTAGGTGCGACTTATAGTCCGAAAAATACGGTATTTGGCAGTAGTGTTCAAAATCCAAACAAAAAATGGATACAAATTTGAGTTAGCACAAAATACCACTCATACAAACATGTATAAAATTGCTAAATATCAAACCCAATTTTATAAAGAACTTTTTTGCTTTACCATCTTTGCGTTTTTTCTGTAATTGTATATCAATGCTTGGTCAGGTTTGCAATTATTGCAAAGACAGAAACATAAAAATATGATCAATTTGATAAAAAAGCTATTTCACTATTTCATTACTTTCAATGTGTTTATTTTTTTCTATTGTTTTTTTTTCACATAGAAAAACTTGTGTTATCATTTACCCACCCGCACGTCTCTCCATAATCATGTTACTTTTCTTTTTCACAATTTTGAATAATGTGATCCTTTTCATGCAAAACAAATTGGGATTGGGTGTGTCAATTGAGTGACAAGTCTTTTGAACCCAAATGTTACCTTTTTTATTTTATCTTGGATGATCTATCCACTTAAATTAATGTACCATAATAATGTGAACTTGTAATACTAAGTTTATTAAAATACCATACCAAATTTAAAACTTTCAAGTTATACTTACTTTCTTTAAGGTGATTTTTTATTATATTCCCGAGGTCCAATGAGCTGACGCTCACCCCGTACTGTTTGAGGTAGGCACAGTGATGTTGTTCACTCTATTTTCCACTACTGGTTCACCATTATCTTGAGTTTTAAAATATACTACATAGAATATTGGCAGGACGATGCCAATAAGCAACATGGCAATTACAGCGTTCCACCACTGGATCCCCCAGTCTGCACCGTAGCTGCGCAAACGCTGGCTTCTCCACCCCCACCGTTTGGACACCCTGGAACCGCTGGAAAAGACCTCTTCTGAGGGGTCTGTGCTTTGGATCAGACGCTCAATGTCCCTGTCCACCTCTTTTAGGTAATTGCTGTATTCCTGCACCTGAGGTCTTCCTGAGACGTTTGCTTCAGCGCTGTCTGATGATGCTACATCATTGGAGGGTCTTTGCTGGGGGTCCCTGAGCTCAGAGTTGGCCTCGGTTAGCAAGCCATGATTCTTTAGAGGGATTTTGATGGACTTCAGTGCATATATGTCCTGCTCTTGAAAAAGGTTGTTCACCCTTTTTATGTCAGCCACCTGGAAGCCATAGAAAAGGATTCTTTTTAAAGGAAATTAAATGAACTCATCCTTAAAATGTACTCATCCTTAGGCCATCCAAAATGTAGATGAGGTTGTTTCTTCAGCAGAACAGATTTGGAAACATTTAGCATTTAACAAACTCATCTAAATCTTGAGAATGATCTACGCTATCAAACATGATACCTTGCATCCGTATTGAAGGGCCAGTTTGTTGAGATTGTCCTCATGTGAGATGTCCCGTTCCAACAAGAGCATTTCTCCCACTCTTTCTCTCTCCTGGGAGGATGAGTCTCTGCTTCTCGGCCGGAGCTCCATGACATTGAGTTCCTCATCCTCAGATGACAGTTCTGGTTCTTCTTGTCTCTGTCTGAACATGTACACTTGGCCATCCAGACTGGCATGTACATCCACTGGAGCCTGAAAGGCTTGAGGGAGAGGATCTCCTCGCCTCATCACTGCAACTAGACCAATATGTAGAAGAAGAAGTAGTAAGGCCAGTTCATTTTGCATATACAGTACATTCAGTTTCAAAGGTTTGGGGTAAGCAATTTTTTAAAGGAATTACAATTTTTTATGAAGCAAAGATTAAAATGTAACAGTAATTTAAAATGTTACAAAACATTTTTATTTCAATTAAATGCTATTCTTTTGAGCTTTCTATTAATCAATCATAATAATAATAATAATAATAATAATCAGCACAACTTTTGTTCTAACACAAAATATTACTTGAGCACCAAATCATTTATAAAAATGTACAAAGCTGACCTCATACGTCATTCAAACGGAAATGCTTAGTTTACAACAGTGACCGCAAGCTATATTCAAAAAATTATTAAGTTTTGAATATGGATATTTTTGTTACAAAAATGCATCGATTCGCTACAGGAGGCCTTTGTTCATTCTCTGGAGCCATGTGAGACACTTTTTTTATGGATGGGTGCTTTTTATTTAAAATCTTTTGGACTGAAGCAATGCAACACCCACTGACTGCAATGATAGAGCTTGAAAGATCAAAGACCATTTTTAAATGGGTCATATGATGCTTTTTTAAATATCATTATTTTGTATATTTGGTGTAAAAGAATATGTTTACATGCTTTAATGTTCAAAAAACATATTATTTTTCAAATACTGTAAATTATTGTAGGTCCTCTATGCCCCGCCTCTCTCAAACGCATAATTTTCTACAAAATTCCTCCTTCCGGCAAGCGCATTCTGCTTTGATTGGCCAACTGACCCAGTGCATTGTGATTAGCCGCGTTTCCACTGTCAGACTAATGCTAGTGCGTGCCAGGTCCAGTCGCATTTCCACTGTCACTTCAGGGGCTTGATCGTGCCTCGTCGGGGCTTCCTCTGAGCCATCGGCCAGTTTTTTTTGGCCCGACGAAAACCTTAGGCCAAAGCGGGCCAGCTGGGGCTAGAGGAATGGTTATGAACAAAGGCAGAGTTTCTCCACGTCTGGAGAGGGTCAGCGCTGTGGAGGGTCAGCGCTGTAGAAAGCTAACAGCTATAACACCAGCATTAAAAACTTTAAAATATAATTTGAGCTCAAAACTCACTTTCAGTCAGCAGTGAGTGTTTGAAATAATTTGGGCCGGTACGATGTGGATTATAATCATCATAAAAAGCTGAAATATTTAAAAGCAATGCAAAAGACTATGCACGCTAGGTATTAAAGTTACCATAGTAAACATGGTAAACTGTGACCGCTTGAAAAAATCAGACGTCAGCTTCTTATTCTCTATTCCAATCGTTCAGGAGGGCTGAATTGCGGTAATGCGCTACAGCGCCACACTGGTCAAACCCCATTATTGCAGGCTCTAAATTAGGTCAAATTAAATCAAACGAATACTCAACAACTAAAATATTTGTCGACAATTTTTTATTGTCAACATCGTTGATAATGTCGACTAATCGTTTCAGCCCTAATAGTGACGTAGACATGTGGGGGCGTGTTTGAACGAGCCGTTTAGGAGGGTGTGGACGAGTCTTAACTTCGATAAAGATTATATCTTTGGATTTGAGACTTTAGTCTCTGCAACTTTACAGATCTTCTTTATGCACCAAGAGCTTGTAACACTCCAAAGAGAAAGGAAACATTTTTATTGCATCATATGACCCCTTTAATATAACGCAGACTGGATTCATCTGAAAGATGAAAGTAATATACTCCTAGGATGCCTCTGTGAGTAAAATGCAGCCTAATTTTCATTTTTGGGTGAACTAACCCTTTAAGCTTTCTCTGAAGTATTGTGTTTAAATGGAAAAATTCACACAAAAATTATGTCAAAATGCCCGTCTTGGTAAGTATCCTATAGCAGACATAGCAGGCTGAATGTACTGGATCAGTCCTTTAACTATCATCTTTGCATTATTGACACTGTTTTCCTAATGAATGTTGTTCAGTTGCTTTGACGCAATGTATTTTGTTTAAAGCGCTATATAAATAAAGGTGACATTGACATTGACATTGGATCAGCACATTCTTTTAAAGCTGCAGTCAGTAACTTTTAACGCTCTAGAGGTTAAAGCTGCAGTAGGTAACTTTTGTAAAAAAAAGTATTTTTTACATATTTGTTAAACCTGTCATTATGTCCTGACAGTAGAATATGAGACAGATAATCTGTGAAAAAATCAAGCTCCTCTGGCTACTCCCAGTGGTCCTTTTGCCATTTGCAGAAAAACACTGCTCCCGTTAAGAAACAACTAATCAGAGCTGCGGTCCGTAACTTTAATTGTGTTCAAAATTTACAAAATGTATATAATAAGCGAGTACACCATGAATCCATTTTCCAAACCCTGTTTTCAGCCTGTCCTGAATCACTAGGGTACACCTATAGTAAGTGTTTATATTCGGACTATTTTAGATTGCTTCGGGGATACCGCGAGTAACCCAGTACCTTTGTGATTCTTCATAGACATAAAGAGAGAGAAGTAGTTCCGGCTACAATGTTCTTCCACAAGATGCAAGCAGTTCTGTTTATTAACCACTAGAGCGTCAAAAGTTACAGAGTGCAGCTTTAATAAACATAACTGTGTGCGTCTTGAGGAAGAACAATGTAGCCGGAGCTATTTCTTTCTGTTTATGTCTATGGCGAATTACGCATATACTGGGCTACTCCACAGCGGTACCTATCCGAACCAGTCTAAAATGTCCCAATATAAACACTTCTTATAGGTGTACCATAGTGATTCAGGACCAAAACCAAAAACACTGTTTGGAAAATTGATTCATGGTGTACTCGCTTATTATAAAAATATTTTACATTTTGAACAAAAAAGTTGCAGACTGCAGCTTTAAAGTGACAGCACTTTCTTAATATTAATCAAACAGCAACAACAAAGAATCTTTTATTTATACAGTCAAATATGCTGACGCCCCCCCCCCCCCCCCCCAAAGAAAATATTTGGAACCTTAAACCACATAAACACATTGCATTACACCAAATACACAAAATAATGTTACTTTTAGCAACGTCATATGACCCCTTTGATGTTTACATTTCTTTTATTATTTCCAATAAAACATGCTATTAAACACAAAATTTAAGATCTATTGACAATTAAACTTTGGGAATGTTTATTGTGGGACTGTCAGAAAAGACGTTCTTCTGTGTTGCACTGATAGAAATTGGTATTAACTAAAATATATAATATATTTAGGGTGTGAAATTTTATTTAGGGTCTTTTAAGATTTATTTTCTACAGGACCAAAAGTGCCCATAAATCAAAACTCCAACATATTGCTTGAACTCTTGCAGGGAAACAGCATTGTGTCTGCAGTCAGGAGATTTACAGCAGTAATAACGAGTAGAAATTTTATTGTAATAAAACGTTTGTAACTACAGTAAGAAACAAACTTTAGAAAGTAAACAACACGAAACAATGCATCATTGTTCATAAGCATACATCTACTGGACTGGCACATTGTGGAGACTTAGTAGCGCTACCTCAGAAAAAATCAGAGCTGGAAAGTGATTATTGTCTGTACTTGAAACAACACCGTTACATGAACTGACATTGACTGAAAAGATTTTCCCCCAAACTACTCAAAACACAAGGCAAAAAAATTAACTAAATATACCTTATATTTAAGAAAAAAATGGAGTAACTTTATGTAGCCTATACTTAACACTTATAAAGGTTACAGTAAAATTAACGTTAAGCTACTATCATCTCTGAAGTTAAACGTCCGCTTTTTCAATAACTTTCCCGATGATTGAGTTGAATCTGAATAATACTCACCTTTATAAATAAAACCAGCTACATGGTGCTGACAAAAATATCCCCAAGTGTCACTTTAGAAACTTCATAACGCAACCGAGCATGCTAGTTTTGGCAAGAAGGCCAGTGCAGGTTGACAGGTCCTCCAGCCAATCAGCTCGTTGAAGAAGGCGAATCCTCTACAGTAGCCTAGATTACGCTGCCTATTACATAAGCGGTTGCGTTTCCGATAAATAGCGTTACAAAATTTATTATTATTAGGCCTATTGTTGTTGTTGTTGTTGTTGTAGTAGTAGTTGTAAATAATATTTGACGTCTTTATTTCGAAATCACAATCTGGTGTCAAGTGTTCAATTAAAATGGTAAAGTGTCATGGTACATTACCCGTGGTTTATGTCTCCCCAAGACTACATAGCCTAAAGTTTCTCTCCGTTAAGTGTGGTTGAGAACACGGACGCCTCTTACGTGTCATGGCAGGATGTGAAGGTGTATTAGAAGGTGTGCACATTTAATCATCTGATCAACAATTGTTACTACATATAACAAATCAATATTGTATCTCCTTTAAAATCAAAATTACACGATCTTTCTTTCTTTCTTTCTTTCTTTCTTTCTTTCTTTCTTTCTTTCTTTCTTTCTGATTTGGTGCCAAGAAACATTTCATATTTCCACGTTGAAAACAGCTAATATTTTTGTGTAAACATTAATTTTTATTATTATTATTTTTTCCAGGAATCTTTGATGAATATAACTTTTAGAAGAAGATTTATAAACATTTTGTAATCAAAGACATTACATGTAGGCCTATTTAATGCCACTGTTGACCAATTTAATGCATCATTGTTGAATAAATGTAATATCTTTATAGCCCATACTGTAAAATATCATATGTTAGTCGCACACAAATCTTTCAATATTCAATATTTGTCATTCTTTCAGAATTCTTCTGACCATATCTGAAAAGATCTGAAATCTGAAAATTCTAAAGAAGTAACAACAGCAGATGTGGGTTATTGTGTTGCATTGCTTCCGTGTTGATATTCAAACAAGCCAGCTGAGGTCGGAAACATGAAGCTGTGGGTAAGGCAGGGGTGTCAAACTCCGGTGCCCTGCAGAGTTTAGTTCCAGCCCTGCTCCAACACACATATCTGCATGTAGTTTAAATAAGCCTGAAAGACTTGATTAGTTGGGTGAGGTGTGTTTAATTAGGGATGAATCTAAGCTCTGCAGTTCTCCGGCCTTCCAGGAACTGAGTTTGACACCCCTGGGGTATAAGGCATTCTGACCAAAATTTGAGCTGATCACGAAAAGCTCGAATCACATGATTTTGAAAATCTGAAATATTTAGAAAAGGCCATACAGGTATGAAATGAAATGAGGGTGATTAAATGAAGAAAGAATTTTTGTTTTGGGTTAACTATCCTTTTATTGGGTTTAAGGAGATTGTAGTCTACATAAATGCATAAGTATTACATATATACACTACCAGTTAAAAGTTTTTGAACAGTAAGACTTTGAATGTTTTTTTTTTTTTTAAGAAGTCTATCTCTGTGTTTCTCTGGTAATCTGTGTATATACATGACCCTGGGATAAATGTGCTGACAGTCCCCGATGGATCTTTTCAGTTAGTCTACTTCGCAGCATTTCTCAGTTGGACCTCAAGATGTCGCCATATATCTGCAGTAGTTTCAAAACAGTTTGCTGAAGGATGGTTTGCAGATAAGCGTTTTAAATCTCTATTTGCCAAAGGTCCTTGTCCCTCATTCACATTCTTTGTCAGAATATTCTTTGTCAGCATCAGAGGAACTTGTCTGCTCCAGTCCAGGAGTCAATTATCATGTCAGGGCTGTGTCAGAGCACACAGTGCTATTGAGGTGCTTCAGGTCACCTTCTAAAGCACAGGTCAGCGCTCAGGCTCAGCAGTCCATGATGGAGGACACGAGCCTGCTGTAGTTGATCCACATTTGGCCACTGATGTTGGGAGCCCTGGGACATTTTTCAGTCCTCTCTAAGCTTGACTACCAGGGTTTTTTTGAGCAGAGAATGCATTCTGCTTGCCATTATGGGGTTAGATGACAGCAAATTACACACACAAGTTTGTGTGTGTGTGTGTGTGTGTGTGTGTGTCTGTGTGTGTGTGTGTGTGTGTGTGTTTTGACACTGTTCTAGTGCTGTGTAAAAAAAAGGGTTCTTTTCAAATCCAATTTGGGCCATTGTCATATACTAGAGTACAGGATTCGATACATGGTCACACCACCCAAGTGTGAACTGTCAAATCTGAATTCATTTTCAAATCAAGTTTAGTTTTAGTGTTAATTAACATCACACATTACAGCGTAGAAGCAAGTGCTTGTCATCAGTCAATGCACTCTGCCATACCAGACAAAATGATAACGAATCAACGAGGCAACAGAAAACACACTGAAACAAATAATGTAATTGATTTTTGGAAGAAGCTTCAATTGAGAATACAAGATAAATAAATCTGTTTGTCTTGTAATATGTAATTACACTTATTACACAACATGCAAGTTCACATATTTGACATTTTTGCTGTTGTTTGCATCCTTTTGGATACATTTTTTGTAAATGTGCAGGTAAAACTCAAAACTATCAGATAATCATTAGTAAGCATAAAACATCTCAGGAAATGTATTATTGTAAGAAAATATTATAATAAAGTAGATGTAACTTTTATGAAATAGGAATAATAAATCACACAGTCTTACAGGACAACAATGCTTTTGCTGAAAATGTACTCTTCCTTGGGCTGTCCAAGATTTGGAGGAGTTTGTTTCTTCAACTAAACAGATTTGGAGCAATTATTATTATTATTTTTCATTTTTTTTGCATAATACATTGACATTACAGTACAAATTGGCTCTTTTGCATATTGTGAACAACTGTAAGTATTAATTTCTTATGAGAGGCTCTTGGGAGCATGCGTAAACGTCATATAAAATAAAATAGGAAACTATTTAAATATCATCAGATCTTTTAGTAATTCTGTAACTGCTCTCTGCTGAAAGTCAGTGACAGGCAAATATGCCATTCATGCACAACGGTACAGTTAACCTTCCCAGTACAATCTTTCCAAGAACTGGGCATATGTGCATTCTCAGTGGCAGATTACACAGACGACATGATGTGATGAGCATACAAGCTGTTATCTGGGTCAGCGCTAGTCTCCAATTTCACGCCCTGAAACATCCATCATATCTGTATTGTTCCTCTCCACAGAGTTTATTGACCTTCGTTTCTTGGCAAAAGCAGACTGTCACCAAAATTTCTTAGCCATTTCTGTAAGTTAGCATGTATGTTTAGCTTGTGTTTCGAAAAGTGTGGCGTGCTTAAAGAGGGACGACTGCTGTAGAGCCTGAGCTAATTGAAGCTTTGCATGTTTCACTGCTTCCACTTCTATGAACTGTTGACATTTAACTGACCCCATGATTTATATATAACTCTTGTAAGCCATTTAAGCTTTTAAAAATAAGTCAAATTATTTTCATATACAGTATGTCACAGTATGTGTCACAAATTACTGGCCTTGCACACTTTAAACCATGAGCCCTTCCAAAAAGGGCAATCAACGGACCTTCAGTCGACTCCATATGGTACTGTACCTCAAATAAACTGTAAGCATGGTACTTAACTACAGCTGACCTATTTTTACATAAACGCACTGTGAGAATTTCAACACTTCCTTCTGACCTGAAAAACATTTGCTCACGGATAAGTAAGTTTTACATAGAGTAGATGCTTAGCAATTTTATACATATTGATTTTTAAATGGGTTTAAATTGTCGCTGATACAAGGCAACAGATAGCAGCTGTACACTTTTATAATCGTCTTGACAACACCTTCATCCAATGCAAAAACCTCCCTGAAGGGGGAGCAGGAGCAAATGTGACAAAACAAAAATTAGCACGAAGCAGCACATCATATCGTTTACATCACATTCAGAAGCAGGGTGCAACTCTGAACACGGTGCAACAGAGTGGTATAACATGCTGTGTTTCTGGGCCACTGAGCAGCATGTCAAATCGACAGAGAGAGAAAAAAAAGATGGAGAGAGATGCAGAGAGAGACCGAGAGAGAGAGGAAGGTCAGATGCAATGTAACAATGAATAATTTGCGGATAGTGCGGCAGTAGAGCTACAAAATTGCAATCATGATACATACAAGTTCTATCTACTAACTACTACATACTGAACTACTTAACCACACACACACGCACGCATGCGCACACACACACACACACACACACACACATTATTATTATTATCAATAATAATACCAACAACAAAAACAACTATAATTATAATTTATTAATAATATTAAAATGATATATATATAAAATGTTATATATATATATATATATATATATATATATATATATATAAGTATTGTAATTGAAAGTATCATTCTCTCAAGTATTATGTATTAATATAATAATTATGTTATACAATATAATATAAAAAAATAATTGTAATTGATAATAAACCATTATGAAACCAAATTTATTTAATCCTAAAGCCAACATAAAGCCATTAAGGTTAACATTTGTGACAGACAACCATATATATGATAGCCTTAGCTTATTGTTTAATGTATTGTAGTGTTTTAAATGTTCATTTGATCTGTATCCACCTCTAGATGGCAGCATAGGCCTTTGTATTTAAAATATATTTTAGGCCAGATGTTCATAGATATTTTTTCTAATATAACAAAGTTTAAAGATAAACAAGCACACGCTCTCACAACAAATTCATTATTTTGTGTAATACATATTGCAAATAATAATGTATGCACAAATTTGATCAACAGCCCTACTAAACCTAAATCTCCATAAACCTCATATAAACAGACCAACAGAACCTTAAATACAGACTTCAACTGATTATAGAAACACTTTAAAAGATCTGATGTATGTAAGAGGGGAAACTGCTGTTGTTTGTTTATGCTCGCTGCCTGTCCGTGTCCATGTTTCTTGCACAGGTGATTTGCAGATCAGCGTGAGGCCAGTCGTTATGTCTGTGGGGGGTCAGCGAAGGCAGTGTGGGGAAACAAAATTAATCCTTGTGGCTCTAGGTTATGGCAACAGGTCAGGAGTTTATTGATTAAATGTCAGCTACCCAGGTGAATGTGATTCGTAAACTCTGAGGAGGCCCTTGCGCACAATCCATCACATGATATCCAAAGGAAGATTAAAGGCTGTATTACAGACTAAACACTTTCAGGCATGAGAAGATTCTGCCATCCATCAGTTAGTCTATCCATCCGTCTGTTCCAGACTTCAAACTCAAGTCTTTAAAGGGGTCATGTGAAGTTGGTAAAAAAAGAACATTATTTGGTTTATTTGGTGTAATGAAATGTGTTTATGCAGTTTAAGGTAAAAAAAACACATTATTGTCCACCTGCTGTACATTATTGTTTATTCTCTATGCCCCGCCTTTCTGAAATGCATAGATTTTTGCAAAGCTCATCGGTCTGTTGTGCTCTGATTGACCAGTTATCCAGTGTGTTGTGATTGTCTGAATACCTCAAGCGTGTGACCGAAATGTTACGTCCCTAACCATATTGTGATGGGTCTCGGGCGCAACGAGTTAAAATCAATAAAACCCATTACAAACGAGGCATTTGTTGCATCCAGAGGGGACATAATTACTGATTATAATGACTTATACTGTCTTTTTATGCATTGCGTTGCATCGCGCTACGTAAATATAAAATCATGTCTGCGTTTGTGATCGGAGCTCTACTCTACACTGCTCAGAACTGGCGTTTGGAGCATTGAAGGCTACTCTATCAGGAAACAGTCCTCCGTAAAATATGTTTTGCACACAATGATATTTGGTTTGAACTGTTCTGGACCAGTGTTGTAAATACAACTTAACCACTGATCATTAGTTGTTTCCTCTTTTGGAAGGTCAAACAAAGTAGTTTCGCTTTCACAACGAAACACAGCATCTTCACGACATGGCAGCAGCTGCAACAATACTACAGCGAGAATCAAAGTAACTCCTTCTTTCTATGTGTGAACATTTGGTCGGTGTTATGCAAATCTTCCCACACTGTGATATAGACATTTGGGGGGGTGTTTAAACGAGCCATTTTAGGAGGGCATGGACAAGTCTTAACTTTTCTAAAGAAAATTTATTTGGGTTTGAGACTTTAGTCTTTGCAACTTAAGGGATCTTATCTATGGCCGAACAGCTTGTAACACTCCAAAGAGAAAGGAAAACTTAAAATCGCATCATATGACCCCTTTAATTCTCTGGTTGTGTTCAAAAACTGGATACAACTTTTGTGTTGGGGGTCAAATGGACCTACATTGGTTTCCATGCAATTTGCTAAAAATAAACTATGATAAATACTAGTGTTGTCACGGTACCAAAATTTCAGTATTCGGTACCGATACCAGTGAAAATCCACGGTTCTCGGTACCAATTTCGGTACCAAAACAAAACACAAAAATATGCTAATTAAAAAAAAACAAAAAACTTTTTATCACTAAAAATAAAACCAATGCCATTCTTTATACTTATTTACAATTGTGTTTAAAGTTCTTCTACAAGTAATATAATTATGAAAAACAGTAAACAAGTTTCACCCAAATTTAATTTGTCTTTTAATTTATGAAATTTAAACACATTTTATTTTTTGGTAAATAAAGTGGATTTGCTATTAAAATTAAATTAAAATTTAATTAAAATTAAAACATGGAAGACATATTGTGTGATTAATTTTTAATTAACAGTAGTAGCAGTATCACATACATTTTACGAAATAATAGTAATATTTCTAGCACAATGCCTTTATGTAAAAATGAATTTGTAATGAACGCATATTTGTCATTTATCTGAACTTAAGACTGGTGGTGATGCTTAAGACATTTTTGTTCATTGAGGGTTTCTGTAAAAAAAAAATTGTAATAGATCATAATAATTATTATTAAAAGATAATAATACTGCTAATTCTACTACCATACTAACAATATACAATGCACTATGGATTGATGAGCTGCTGGGTTCATGAATATTAATCACGTTGTCTGCGTTCGGTCGAACTGATTTGCTGAAATCAAAATAGGGACGGTAAAAGATGAGCGCCAGCCAATGAAATTGCCATTTGCGCATTAGCTCCGCCCACTACCGGAGAAACCGGCATATCTTCTGCTTGTTTGAAAATATGAATAATTCTAAATGAACTCCATTACTTTGACAGGAGAAGACAACAAAGAATATAGTTTACATGTTGCATGTCAATTCAGTGTGGTAAGACTCTCGCTCTCTCTCTTTGCATGTGTGAGAAACAGAGCTATCAGCAAAGCGACGGCGAGTCGTGCCTCTTCACACAAAGTTTACAGTTCGGCAAATACCATAGACAGTAAAAGAGGCAGATACAGGTGTACTGTGCGTCCATTGAGATGAATTGAAAAGTACAGATCGCTTGATGGAGAGAGAACTCTTGAGCGCTCAGTCAGTGTTCAGCGAGTGAAAATATATCTGCGCCAATCTTATAATAGCCTCGAACACACACACACTGGCGAGTAAAATCTAAGAATTTATTAGCCAATGGCTAACAATAGACATAATTTACTCGCCCTTAGTAAGATTTATTCACATATGCGAGTGACGGTTTTCCGTGAATACCTTTAAATTAACACTGGTTTTATTCAAATGAAACAGTAAAATGCTTGTGAAGTGACTCAGAACAGTTCTGGTGATGTTGTATGTCCTCATTACTGCAAGCGTCATGCGCTTCAGTCTATGTAGTAAACAAACCATTCATTCATTCACACAGAGACGCGCAGAACATGCAGGATGCAGATTTCAACCAACTTTTGCGGCTTAACATTTACAGATACTGGTCCATATGGAGATTTGATTTGATTAATTTATGCTAACCTTGACAAATTCCGTGACTGTCCATATTAAAATGTAAGTTTCATTTTCATGACTGGATTTTGAGATTCCATAGCAAAATCATAGCGCTGTGTGCATCCAGAACCGGGTTTGAACGGGTCCTCGGTACTACCGGTACTTAAAGAAACCTGGTACCGTCACATTTTAATTTTTTTAGTACCGACTTGGTACCGAAGTACCGGGTCTTTTGACAACACTAATAAATACTAACAATTCATGTAAAAACAGAAAAAAATCTATTGGAGCTTGTCAAAATTTTTTTTTTTAATTACATCAGATTTGTAATAATTCCCATTAATTTTATTGGGTTATTTTCTGCTGTGTTAGTAGTCGATTTGACACTAATTTTTACATTTTAAATTTAGCTGCACAGACATAAAATAAAACTTTTTTTTGCCATGACTACTTGTAGTTACTATTTTGCACATTGAATTACAAATAACTACAAGTATACATTGCATCTAACATTATTTGTGTACCAGATGAAACCTGCACCCCACACTCGCACCACACTCCGGCTTGTTCACAAGCTGCCCGAGTTGTGTCCTGTGTTCCACCTCGCTGCCCCACTGCGGGTACGGCTGTGGTTCTGCTGGTCCCGCTTGTACGGTTTTTAAGCGCCTGGTCAGCGCTACCCAGCCCATCTCGCTGGCTTCTGCGGACCATCAGCATCGGCTATGCGATTCAGTTTGCCCGGTGTCCCCCCAAGTTCAGCGGTATCTGCTTCACTACAGTGAAAATGTCGATTGGTTGATACTAGCACAATCTTTGGATCAGTTGTGCGAGCACAGGGTTTTGGTGCTCTGGCACCTGAGCCTGTTGGGCCTTCGGGTCAACTGGGAAAAGAGCAAACTCTTGCTGAGGCAGAGGATCTCTTTTCTCGGTATGGAGTTGGATTCGGTCGAACAGACAGCACACCTCACAGAGGAACCACTGAAACTTTTTCAGAGGCTTCTGGGGCATATGGCGGCTGCAGCGGCACTTACTCCGCTCAGCCTGTTACATATGATACCGCTCCAGCACTGGCTTTATGGCCGAGATCCGAGGTGGGCGTGGAAGCGCGGCACTCACCGTGTCCAAGTTACACCGGCCTGTCGCCAAACCCACACCCTGTGGTCAGATCTTGAGTTTCTCCAGGCAGGGGTGCCCCTAGAGCAGATCTCCAGACATGCTTTGTTTTACACGGATGCCTCCACCACCGGCTGGGGGGCCACGTACGACAGGCATGCAGTCTCAGTGGTTTGGACGGGCCCACAGCTGCAGTGGCACATCAATTGCCTAGAGTGGTTAGCAGTGCACCTTGCCTTGAACCATCTCAAAGGTCTCTTACGAGGCAAGCATGTGCTGGTCCGAACGGACAACACGGCAAACGTTGTGTACATCAACCAACAAGGTGGTCTGCGCTCCCGTCCATGTCACAACCCGCCCGCCACCTCCTCCTTTGGAGTCGGAAGGTTCTGAGGTCACTTCGTGCCATTCACATTCCGGGCCTGCTCAACTGTAAAGCAGATGAGCTGTCTCGATCAATGCTCCCAGGAGAATGGCGACTCCATCCCCTGATGGTTCAGCTGATTTGGAGATGATTCGGAGCCGCTCAGGTAGACCTGTTTGCTTCTCCAGAGACCTCTCACTGCCAGTTGTCCTACTCCCTGACTGAAGGAACTCTTGGCATGGACACACTGGCACACAGCTGGCCACGGGGCCTACGCAAGTATGCGTTTCCCCCAGTGAGCCTTCTCGAACAGACACTGTGCAAAGTCTGGGAGGACGAGGAGCAAGTCTTGCTAGTGGCACCGTATTGGCCCACTCGGACCTGGTTCCCCGAACTAGTGCTCCTCGCGTTCCTTTCTGCAACAAGGGCTGGAGCGAAGGCTGTCTCCCTCCACCCTCAAAGTTCAGGTTGCCAATATTGCTGCGTACCAGCCCTGGCTTTACTCTGTCCTGTCCGAGCATTGAGGTGCTACGTAAACCAGACACAAAGCTTTAGGACCTCAGACCAGCTCTTTGTCTGTTATGGAGGCCGGCAGAAGCGGAGTGGCGTCTCTAGGCAGAGGATGGCCCAATGGATTGTGGATGCCATAGCCCTTGCTTATCAGGCTCAGGGTGTGCCCTACCCGTTCAGGTTGCGAGCTCACTCAACTAGAAGTGTTGCATCCTCCTGGGCGCTGGCTCGTGGCGCCTCGCTGACAGATATTTGTAGAGCTAAGGGCTGGGCGACCCCTAACACGTTCACTAGGTTCTATAGCCTTCGTGTAGAGCCGGTATCCTCCTGTGTTCTCACCTCAAATGGGTAGTGGCACTGAGAGGCCCCGGTTAGTGTCGGCTTGCTTAAACTGCTCCGTACTGTAGACCCTGTTGAGATCCTCCATCCCCCTAGGCAGCTGGACGCGGTGGAACGTCCGGCACCAGGCCTTCATGATGAATCCGTGAGAACCATGGAAGGCTGGGTTCCATATTGAGACCTAAGCGGTACTTGTATGTGTATAGTCCATGGTATAGCCTTAGAGCCCGTGTTTCCCCGGCTGACTTCTGCCTTCCCAAGAGGGTTTTGATCACCTCAAATTTCTCCATGTACTCCTAAACGGATGCTGGATGTGTATTTGCCCCCGAGAGCTCCTTCGGGAAGGATGGGGCTTCCGCAGCGTCCCTGTTCCAAGCGGAACGGGTACGTTTTCCCAGTGTTATCCAATCTCACCCAGTGAGGTATTGCTTTGACAATGGTGAGTTGAACTACTTGTTCCGAGCCCCGGCCTACACCTAATAGGGGCGCAGGCGGCTCGCACAGGGCACTGGAAGGGCAGCACCCATGGTGCTTTGGTAGATCCCATTTTGCGTTGGTCACCGACATGGCGTCGAGAGTGACTGACTGAAAGGGAAAGTCTCGGTTACGTATGCTAACCCTCGTTCCCTGAAGGAGGGAACAGAGACGCCACGTCCCGTCGCCATGGTTGCTGTACCGCCGCTGAGCTGCCCGATCTCCGGCTCGTCTCCTCAGTGAAAAGCTGGTATGCATTGCACCTGCTGCCTTCTTATACTCACGCTGTGATCAGTGGCAGCTGGATGCAATAATTGCATGCCAATGTGCATTGGCTCATTTAGTTTGCACTCAAAGTAGATTGGTCTATCGAAGCGATTTCCCATTTTGCGTCGGTGGCGTCTCCATTCCCTCCTACAGGGAACGAGGGTTACCATACGTAACCGAGAAATTTCTCATGCTGCCCCCCCCAATGCTACAACGGTCTAGTAATTGAGATCTAAAAAAACTAATAATAATAATTAAAAAAAACAACTGACAGGTTTTTGACAGTGAAAGAAAGTTATATTTCTTTTTATCATTACATTTCTTAATTTCTCCTGTAGTTATATTTTCTACAATAAAAATTATTATTCTTTTTTTCTGACTCTTTAGTGTTTTTCTAAGGGTTTACTTTTTACAAATTGCATAAAAAACCAACGGAGGTTTGTAGAGCCTTTGCATGACCACATTCATGGCCCTGAAACATAAATATTTAGTTGCAAGAAGAAATAAATACGTTAACCAGTATTTGACAGAGTGTCTGTCAAATTGACAGGAGGGTTAACGTCAGAATCCATAATCCTACAGACAGCCTCCCATTCCCTTGAGAAAGGTGCGTGTGCCATCATAAGCGAATTTGATTGACAAGTGTACTTCAAGGCCCAAGGTTAATGGTGTTGACATCTAAACCATTCAACGGGTTAAAGGCTAGAATGAGAGTTCTGAAGATCATGCTCTCTTTGTCAAATTAAACTCTCTGCATTTGGTCCCTGTTGAACATGTGGTGCAGAGCTGTCAGCAGCATGGGCGTCCTCAGGGTCATGGTGGAAGTTATCCACTGACTCCAGCCACCCAGAGGATGTGCCACAAGGGACCACAAAGTCGTATTTGGCCTCATGGCACCCATGGAGCCCCAGTTGGACGGTCTCTTTACCCTAGGGGTAAGTTCACAGGCCATACTGGACTCTGTGGTAGCTCAGAGCGCTGGGTGACACATAACCTTGCCCTGTCACCACCCTCACCAATGTGTCAGCTGATATTAGACTGATTGACGTTGACCCGCCACTCAGGCTCAGAGGGTTTAGCGGCGCTATATAACCTCGCCCTGACTGTTCACCAGGCTGAGGACATTGGAAGCAGGGCATCCTCAGCTGTGTCCTACTCCCAAGCAAGGGCGAGCGCTTCTGTCGTGTTATAAGAATTACAAATGCCAGTTTTGATTTGTAGATTTTTTGGGCATGCACATTACCATATCACATGAGCGTAGCAATATTTTGTTTGTCTGCTGCTTTGTTTACTTTGTTTATGTGAATTTTTTCACTACTGATGAAGTGAAATGTGAGTTGACATTCCATCTGATTCAGAGGATTGGGAGTTGTAGAGTCTGGCATGCTTCTTACCGTCTCGCTCTCCAGGTTTACTTTTTTGTCTGCTGTTCCACTTTTCTGTAACTTGTATTTCAGCCCTCTTTGACAGCCCCTTACTGTGCAAAAATATAATGCTAGCTTGTATAAAATGACAATGTAGCAGAAGCATACAAGTTCACCAAAGACAGTGCCATGTATGTTTGTCAGTAACATAAAATTAAATTTCAGAATAACCACTGGTTTCAAAAAGGTCCATGACCTTATATTATACTCTCTTAAAAATAAAGATTTCAAAAGGGTGTTTTAGCTGTGATGCCATAGAAGGCATCCACAAATAACCTTTCAGTGAACAGTTCCTAAAAGAACCATTTTGAAGAACATTTTAAAAATCTAAATCTAAATACCTTTTTCGACTATAAACAACCTTTTCTGCATTTGAAAGGTTCCATGGATGTTCAAGGATCTTCATTGATGCCAAAATAACCTGTATTATGTATTAATTGATTGATTGATTGACTGAAAGAGAGAAATTAATACTTTGATTCAACTGGGATACATTAAAATTGACAGTAAAGACCGTTGAATTGTTACAAAATTTTATATTCATTAAATAATCGTGAAATAAATGTATCATGGACTCCAAAAAAAATATTAAGCAGTACATTCAACATGATGATATTAAAGGGTTAGTTCACCCAAGAATAAAAATTTGTCCGTGTTCTACTCACCTTCAAAGCATCCTAGGTGTATGTGACTTTCTTCTTTCAGAATAATCAACTCAGAGTTACATAAAAAATTGTCCTTGCGTTTCCAAGCCTTTCAATAAGGTAAGCGGGTGTTGGTTGTCAACAGTTTAGAAGAAGTGAAATAAAGTGTGTGTATCTGTAATAAAACTTCCCTCACACGGCTCTGGGGGGTGAATAAAGTCCCCCTGTAGCGAATCCATGCGTTTTTGGAAGATAAATAACCAGATTTCAAATGTAATAAAAACTTTTTTTCTCACTTCTGCTGATTGTTGGGAACTGGAAGATGTGAAGGGGCAGGACACACGGATTCACGTTTATAATGACTTATACCGTCTTTTTACGCGTTGCATCGCGCTACATAAACATTAAACCATGTCTGCATTTGTGATCGGAGAAATAAAAAAAAAGCCTATACTGCGCTCCTCAAAACTGGCGTTTGAAGCATTGAAGGGTACTCTCGCAGGAAACATTCCTCCCTAAAATGCGTTGCACACACACAAATATTTGGTTTGAACTGTTCTGGAACAGTGTTGTAAATACAACTTAACCAATGATTTCTAGTCGCATATGTCTTCCATCTTCCGCATCTCACAGTCAGCAGATCTTACAAAAAAGTATTTACTACATTTGTAATCTGTATATTTATTTTACAAAAATGCATGGATTCGCTACACATTACAGATGCTTACACTTTATTTCACGTCTTCCAAAAAACCCACTTAGCCCCATTGAAAGGTTTGGAAGAGCAAGGACATTTTTTTAAATAACTCCGATCAGATTATTCTGAAAGAAGAAAGTCACATACACCTAGAATGCTTCGAGGGTGAGTGGAAGATGGACGAATTTAATTTTATGGGTGAACTAACCCTTTAAGAAATGCTTCTTGTGGACCAAATCAGCATATTAGAATGATTTCTGAAGGATCATGTGACACTGAAGACTGGAGTAATGGCTTTTCCAACACTGGAATAAATTACATTTTAAAATATATTAAAATAGAAAACATTTGTTATTTTAAATTGTAATAATATTTTGCAATATTTTACTGTTTTAATGGGTTTTTGATAAATTAAATGCCGCCTTGGTGAGCATAAGAGACTTCTTTCAAAAGCATTAAAACCCCCAAACTTGTGAATGATAACATAAAAGTAAGCCTACATGATTTTTGGAGCAGGGAAACGTGAATGTGAGATCTGTCAATGTTTGACATTATTGTCGTCCAACCTGTGTCACAAGAGCCATATTTGATATGAGTGCAGTTGTGGGTGTGAATATTGGTTTCAATTTTAGCCTGTTCATCAAACAAAGCTATCATGACTTCAGAAAACTTGGAAAATACTCATCTGGACTACTTTATAGATATGTTATAGTTTATTTTTGTTGTTTTTGTGCTTAACCTAACATGATCGATGCATATAAAAGGTGTGATAATTTTTTTTGTTACATTTTGTGTTCTACAAAAAACAAAAAACAAAAAAAAAAACATATGGGTTTAAAACAACATGAAGCTGATTAATGATTAATTATTTAATAAATATGACTAATTGGTAAGAAGATCTAAAATCAAAACCTCCCATGGTCCCATTCTAAGCTTCAAAATAAAATCTAAACAACTGGGGTGACTTGGTAATGCAAGACGGGGGTGAATTAAATATGGATGACAGCAGGGAGAGGAAAAATGTCATTTCAAATGATATCTAGATCTGTCTTCCATTAAAATGTGCAATGACCCGCACTGCATACAACAATGATATCATGAACATTAACTTCCCTAGTTAATGTCGTGTGCTGCCAGTGCACTAAGAGCATGCTTTTAATATGCTACATGACCTGACTTCCTTTTTCCACTTTCCTGTGGGAATTCCTTCTGCTTTTACAGCACACTGCCAAAGTGTTTCTGTAGATTGCAGAGTTCATGCCCTGAAGAAAATGTTGTAATTAAAATAGTGACTCTATATTGACTCTCAATAGGTTTAGAGCTCTGATGTGACACTGATCTTGCTTGCATAAAAGGTATACTGACAGGCAGTGCACTAAGAAGTAAATTCAGGATTGGCACACCATGGGTTTTATTGTGTCCAAGTAAATGTCATGACATACTGTAGCTGAAACAAACATAATGTATGGCATGTTGTTCAGTACACATTAGGAAACAAAAAAGACTGTCATAACTTACATTTGCTGATATTGTTGTCAAATTCTTAAATAGGAAATAAGCACAGTATCAATTGACTATATGTGGTTAGATGTTTTAAGACTATGGTAAAACATAATTAATAGGGAGCCTGGAGCTCGATTTTGTAAATTTCTATATAGCAAAAGCAGAAAAGGGATCCATCCCTTTGCTTACAGCACAAACATCTTACAGTATTGCATGATTTCATGAGAATTGCTAATTTAAGTGATTTTAAGAATACAAAAGAAGCTGTTTCGAAAAATGTTGAGGTCCAAAAACGTTGGACCCCATTTGAACCTCATTTTATTCACAGAAACGCTGAGACATTCTTGACAATATCTTTTTTATTTTCTATAGAAGAAATACACTCTCACAGGTTTGGAATAACCTAAGGGTGAATAAGTCAGAATTATTTTTTTTGAGTAAACTGTTTGAATATGACTACAAATAATATAGATGCAAATACACTACAGAACAAAAAAACAAAACAAAAAGACAACTGGTGTCAGAAAGATCTAGGGGGTCAAACATTTTAAAAGAGATGAATGATTTATTCAACAAGGAAGAATTACATTGGTCAAATTACATCGGCAGTAAAGGCTAACAGAACCAAATCGGCATATTAGAATGACTTCTGAAGAACCATGTGACGCTGATGACTGGAGTAATGGCTTTCCCACTATATTTAACTGTATTTTTAATCAAATAAATAAGAGACTTCTTTCAAAAACCCCAAACTTTTGAATGGTCACCTTTGATAGACTCTTTGTTGCACTTGTTAACTTCATCACTGCCTTACGTGTCAAATCTATGTGTTTGGGCATTAGACGCCATTGGTGGGAAGGTTTGAATTTTAGATTGCATTTATGAATAAGACATACAAACTCCTAAGAGTGGAGTAATGTTCTCAGTTTCAACCCTCCGTGTTTGTTAAGATGATTAATAATGAAACTTAGAGATTATGCATGGCGAGGTGACTTCTCTCCTTCGTTCTGAATGCACTAATTCACACAGAGTTCAGGCCAACTCACAGTCGCAGTTTAAAGGCTGCCTGTAACATTCAAACGCAAGAGAAAAATTTACTATGGAGGACACAAAGGCAAGAACTATTGAACCTGTAATGGTTTGTACCCTCTGTGAGAGTTCAAACCGAAGTCACGGGCATCACTGGCTACCTTCTTCATCTGACAGGATGTGAGTTTGCTCATACCTGGGGATTTTAATAATGTATACCGATCACACGGTGAAGGCTCCTGCCTCAGTTTAACCACCACATAACCTCAGCACTTCTAACTGCACATTATAGTTCAGACTGAAGAAAAACATATACCTTAAAATATTAATCTCGCCTCTACCGGGGTCCTTATTCGGTCACTGCTGTACGACAACATCAGCCAACTTCTACACTAACAAACAGCCTTTTGGGTCGTGCTTCACATTCTGTGTCAAAGCATCTGTGAATTGACTAGGATAATGTACATAATTATGTTCAAAAAGACACAGCTATAATCCACGTAGAGCCGTAACCTTAGAATACGAGGAAACGTGGCCTGTGTGGTCCAATCTTTTTATCCTAAATATTTATCTTTTGTGTATTGTATAAGAGGCCATAAGGTAATAGCTTCCCAAAGCATTTTCCTTTATTGAAGGCTCTTTTTATAATCTCAGTGTAATTTGTTCACACAAAAATAATCAGCTTAAAAATAAACCCTGCACTTGTGGCATCATTCGTCATGTTTAAATGGCACTTTTGTGGCAGAAGGCAGGAAAAATATTTTCCCTAATTTTGGCCACCTCTGCTCTTCCCCAAAACAAACCTCTACCCTCAACATCTGTCATTCCACTTTTAGCAAAGCATCAAATGAAAGTGCAGGTAATGGATAGAAGACCTTTCACACTGTTCAGGGAGGGATGAAAGAATGGTCAGGGATGTGGGGGAAGGGAAATAAGAGAGAGATAGAGATAGGTAAAGTGCCCAAAGCCTCGGATTGTCAGAATCGGTTGAAATGAGGAAAATTCTTGCATGAAGACACTCGGCACGGGTGCCCTTTGAATGAACCAGTGGAAAATGGGAGGGAGCGATGAAATGGGAGGATGTTGCTTTGGAATAGATGATTGCAATCTTTGTAATCCAATGTAAACAATGAAACGTCTTTAATTCTCACATTAGGACTGTTGATTAAACCCACAAAAACTGAACGGCAAGGTAAATCGTCGAATATGTGGATAAGATGGATTGAAAAAACAATGTACCAATGTACAAGAAGTCAAATAATCTCAACTACCGCAGTGACTGATAATACATGTGGCGCTTTCGCAGCAACATGGTATTCATCATTCCTTCATAATTGCACTGTGTGCCCTACAGCATTGTGACTTTTATCCAATTAGATTTTTAAAAACAGCCACAGCAGATTCTTAAAATCATGAACACATACTTTGTACTTACAAGATTTAGCATTTACTGCTTAAAGACAAAATGGTTATTATATACAGTACATTTAATATAGTACATTTATTTGGGAACTAATTATATGTCCAGCATATAGTTGTTTTACTATATACTATATATAAAAATTACTTTCACTTTAAATTAACAATCCAAAATACTCAGTGGAAGTCAAATCGAAGGTTAATTACAACCAGAAACATCAACCAGTTGTGCTAGTTGACCCATATGGACCTTCTAAAATGATAAGAGAAAGGCAAAATTGCTATTAGCAACATTACCTTCTTCAGAAACGACAGGTGTTGGCAGCACCATATTCCTGGCACCTTGCTGCATGTGACATCTCCATCGCCTCAAGTTAAAAAGCCATTGCACATTGCAAAATGACTGAGGCATCTTTACCACAGCAGATTAGTGCAGAATTGTGGTAGTAAACAACAGTAACTTTTGGCTATAAGTGATTTTACCATGTTAGGCATGAGTTTATTGCTTGGCTTGTTCCTAAATCTCTATTAACCATTGTAAAATCATTTTTTTTAAATGCTGTAAACAACAATTCCATAAAAGACTATATTTGATAAATAGTTGAATTATTCATGTTCAAGAAGGCCCAAAAAATGAATATTGCACATTTCAGATCATCTATAAGATTGTGTATTAGTGCTAGGGATTTTTTTTTTCAGTGACCCTTTCTGCATATTACATAGTTACTCCAGTTTGTTTAAAATATTGATTTATTCAGGTATAAAATTATGAGACTTCAGGAATTCCAAACAGCATACCTATGCCATTCAGAATGAGTAAGTCACTGAATCACTCACGCAACTGATCATTTCAAAAGCACTAAATCATACAGGAACAAAACAAGTGAATGACTGCATCCAAAATCACATAATCTTTAAGAAGGTATTTCTTTTAACTGTAACTGTATATTTATTCACAACAATTCATAAAGCCAAACGTTTTTCTTTTATATATATATATATATATATATATATGCACACACATACATAAAAGCAGTATCACACTACAGATAGCATATTTTACAAATATAATTTAGCTTAACCACAGAAGACTATAATGTATTGCTATTTTCATATTGGAGTTGGATGCTTGTGTTATGGATAAAATTTTCCCCTAAACACTCTGTAATGGAATATTTGTCAAGCTACTGTTTTAAGTCATCTGGGAGTCTAAAATTTGTTAGGTTAGTAAAGTAAGAAAATTGATTGCTCCATACTTTATTGTTATCCTGTTATAAATAAATAAATAAATAAAGCAAATTTCTAAAGGGAGGCTGGAGAAGAACGTTCACTTTTAAGGTTAATTGGAGCCAAAAGTGTCACATCAATCTAGCAGTTTACCAGAGGAAATTGGCCTGGCCTTTTGTTGAGAAATGGTGGAGATCACCACATGGGGTTTTCCTATAGACACCGGGTTGTTAAATTTGTAATGGGCTTACTGTGTTGCTGACCCAGTCTGGTCTGATATATAACTGTCTGTGGTGTAGACAGGACCCAGCCACCTTCACAACTTGTATTAAAGTCATATTTTAGGCCTCCTGGGGCGCGATAACAACTCTCCTGTATGAAGTTGCTTGCACATCTTGCCCTTCAGTTTGTTCACATGAAGATTTGAACATACTGTAGTAGTTCACATGTTTGCAGGTCAAAATAAGAGTCTCTGTACCAGCCGTGTTTTGGATAGTGGCCCATCAAAGAAGTCGGTGGTCCATATTGCTTCCTATTTTGCATTTATTGCATCAACTTGTTTTTGTAAATGTGATTGGTTTACCCAAGTGGGTACATTTCATTTTAGGGGTATATTCTTTGACATTATAAATCTTGGCTGCAATTCAAGGTCTCTGTAGTGTCTGCAAATAAGGGAGAACACATCTTTATCCCTTTAGATGATTGCCCAGAATAATGATAATAAAAAGGATTACTCCTGGTCTAAAGAAGGCATCACGCCGAGCTGAGGTCTAATTGGCGACTTCCTTTACAAAGTTGATCAAGTCCTGGGGCTGGAAGTTAGTGAACTGATCAATTAATCTTTCTTCTTCCTTAATGAGGTGAGGGATTTCCTGTGGCTGGAGCCCAGCACAAAGACAGACATAGTGCCCAAAGGATGTGGTGTCGTGGTACCAAGTGAGCCCCCCAATTAAAAACGGACACCCCCAAACCTCCCCTCCTCTCCAGGTGGTAAATTGGTCTGACCCAGACTCAAAGAGAGTGATCTTAACTATGACTTCAAATCAACTTTACAGGGGGATGGGGGAAAAGGGGACATTTCCTCCATGAAATAGGATTGGTATGGTCTGGAGCTTGCACCCATGAGGTCCAATCAGTTATTTTGCTAAAGAAAAAGAATCCCTCCTGCTGAGTGCCAAAGAGTTTCCGAAACATTATGTTGTGGTCTGACTTAGGATTTGGGGGGTGGTGGATGAATGTCAGGGCGGAACAAGCAGGATGAATAGGGGAATAAATGTGCTTGACATGGTTGGTTGGGTCTTATAAAATCCATGCTTATCAGAGGTCACTCCATCACGAAGGGATCAAATGTGAGCAAAGCAATGGAAGATTACAAAAACAATAACATATATGCAACAATCTCATCAAAAGAAACGTTTATTAGAAATATGCATACACGTCTGGGTGTTTCTGACTGCATGTTAATGGGACGTTGCACACAAAAATAAAAAGTCTGCCATTACTTACTCACCCTGTGAAACATAAAGAAGATATTTTGAGAAATGTTTCTTGGGTTTTGACCTTAAAACTGAAGTCAGTGGTGCTGGAGTCATGGAGCCAGGAATGCTGTCTTTTGTGTTCCTTGGAAGAAATAAAATCCAATAGGCTGTTCATGATTGATTCAGTATTTTTTAAAAGGAATCATTTATATCACTCTAAAATAATGATCAGCACTAGTTTGTGATTCATTCATCATTTGTTCAAACGCAACCACTAATAGTTCATCTCTTCAGTCTGCACCTTAAACTGTAGAACAAAAGATGGACGACGGGTTAAAATGGAAGCCAAAATATCCCAGAAATGGTATCTTGCATTGAAGATGTCATTTGGAGCCAGAACCTTTACAGTAGTGATCCTGATGTAGACCCGCAATATCAAGACAAACTCAGCTAAAAACACACAATCATGACGCCGCACCCCATTTTTATAACATTAAATAGCACACTACAATCAAACTTTTTGGTATGTTAGTAGCCAAACCTGCTGGTACATTGACAACAAAACTATTTTGGTTACCACTAAATTCAACTGTATGCACAAATGGCTGCCCACTGCTTCGGATGTGTTCCAGGCGTGTGTGTTCACTACTCACTTCTGTGTATGTGCACTCAGATGGGTAGAATGCAAAGCATAAAAAAAAGTGAAGTGACATTCAGCAAAGTATGGTGACCCATACTCAGAATTCATGCTCTGCATTTAACCCATCCAAAGTGCACACACACAGCAGTGAACACACACACACACACTGTGAAAACACACCCGGAGCAGTGGGCAGCCATTATATGCTGCTTCACCCAGGGAGCAGTTGGGGGTTTGATGCCTTGCTCAAGGGCACCTATGGTATTGCCAGCCCGAGAGTCGAACCCACAACCCTAGGGTTAAGGGTCAAACTCTCTAACCACTAGGCCACGACTTAACACATACTTGGCCATCATGTCACTGTGTAAACTGATCAGAAAAACAAAAAATAATTAATTTGTACTGTTATTTGATTTTTTTTTTTTTTTTTTTTTAGTTTGGCTCACCTTCAATTTGTTTACATCTAGACGTACAGTACAACCCCTGCCTGCAGCTTGGGCGGAGCTATGCTTGTCACTCCACCCCATAACTATTTGGCTCGGTCCATCATTACAATGCAGAAAAATTATTTGACTACAGTCTTGCATCTAATCAAACAATACACAAAACAGATCAAAAGTCACTCGTATAAGAATAATATTTGCCCATAACATGTAGCCAGCTTTCAGTTCACAGAACACATTATGACTTCATTCTTAATGTAGTTTCCCATTGAATTCACCTTCCCCTATGTTGAAGCACATAATGAGAGCTAATGTGTGGTCAAGCCTGCTGACCATGGCTGGGAGATCACTGCCAGACTGGCGAGGCAATGCAATTGCGCACGGCTCAGATGGAGAAACTCCTGGGTCAAGAACCAGGCCTCGGCTGTTTGAGTTCAGCGCCCTCTCATCATAACCAGCACAACACAGGGCTCTCAGTGATCCCTACTTCCAGAAGATTCCCCTAAGCAGGCTACAGCAGAAGCACTTGTTACTTTGCGAGTCACTGGACCACGTTTCAAAATCCCCAAGGCAAACCTGCCTTTGTATACAACAGTGGAAGTAGACAGAGGTAAACTCTCATACTGTGAAATACAAGCAGAGTCAGTGATCCATGTTTCAGGCATCGCAAGCGTAGCCTTTGGAAAAGCTGCTTGACCGAGCTCCCCTCCCTCATTAGATTGATAACATGGGTCAGTCCTCTAAAGAGCTTAACGTCTGCTTTTGGACTCTGTGTTGGTACATATAGAAAATTACACTAAAAGCACTGCTGCGCAGATCAAGAAAGATTTTGACTTTATAATAACCTTTTTACACATAAAATCCTTTAATCTTAAGACCCTTGGGAGGGTCGGGCAACTGAGGTGAGCTTGATTGGCTTTTGTAATTAACCAGAAAGGAATGGCACAGCATGTTGGTCCTTGATATCATAACAGGGCACTATGATAAGAGTTCATGCTATAGCAGCTTTCAACATTGCTTAGGGTAGTAGGGCGAAAACAAACAAACAAACAAACAAAACTGGTCACTTCAAGAGCCAGCTATGACAATTGTGTCTCAGACAATTAGTGCCGCGGTTCACGGAGGCATGAGGAAATGGGCACAGAGGCACCAGGGACTTGTTTTTCCACCAGTAGGTGGTAGTCACATTACATCAGAGCATGAGGTTTGTCATGGCTCAGAGACATAAACAGAGTTTGAGGAAAGGCAATCAACCTCCCTACATAAATAACACTGAAGATCCCATCCATTCTCTTCCTGAAAGCAGATCAGCTTAGGAGTTAATCTCAGGACAAATGTAGCTACGGAAATTATACTTGACAATACATGTTGGAGAAGCGCTAGTTTATGTTTAGCTTCTAAATGGCGTCTTTGTTTTTTAATTAAATAATTAATCAAAACTTAAATTATAATTAATCATATTAATAATTGTTCTTTTCATTTCATTTCATTCATTGTCATGTTTAGTTACAATTTATCAAGACCATTAGTCAAAAAATGTGTGTGTGTGTTTAATTATAATAAATATATTACACATTCTTTAAAAATAATAAATGAATTTTAAGAACAATAATGATATTTATAATAATTATCTATCTGTCTGTCCGTCCGTCCGTCCGTCCATCTGTCGTATTGTTTATTAATATATATATATACAGTACGGATCAAAAGTTTGGAAACATTACTATTTTTAATGTTTTTGAAAGAAGTTTCTTCTGCGCATCAAGTCTGCATTTATTTGATCAAAAATACAGAAAAAAACGTAATATTGTGAAATATTATTACAACTTAAAATAATAGTTTTCTATTTGAATATACTTTAAAAAAATAATTTATTCCTGTGATGCAAAGCTGAATTTTCAGCATCATTACTCCAGCCTTCAGTGTCACATGTAACATCCAGTCTATCACATGATCATTTAGAAATCATTCTAATATTCTGATTTATTATGAGTGTTGGAAACAGTTCTGCTGTCTAATATATTTGATGAATAAAAGGTTAAAAAGAACTGCATTTATTAAAAATAAAAAAAAAATCTAATTATATATAGTCTAATAATATATTTTCTTTACTATCACTTTTTATCAATTTAACACATCCTTGCTGAATAAAAGTATTGATTTTATTTTAAAAAAGAAAAAAAAAATTACTGACCAGTAGTGTATATTGTTATTACAAAATATTTATATTTTAAAAACATAGCTTCTTTTTTTTTTACTTTTTACTTTTTATTCATCAAAGTATCCTAAACAAGTATCACATGTTCTGAAAAAATATTAAGCAGCAGAACTGTTTCCAACTTTGATAATGAATCATCATAATAGAATGATTTCTAAAGGATCATGTGATAATGATCCTAAAAATTCAGCTTTGCATCACAGAAATAAATGATAATTTAAAGTATAATACATTTAAAAACAATTATTTTAAATTGTAATAATATATCACAATATTACATTTTTTCTGTATTTTTGATCAAATAAATGCAGGCTTGATGAGCAGAAGAAACTTCTTTCAAAAACATTAAAAATAGTAATGTTTCCAAACTTTTGATCTGTACTGTACACACACACACACACACACACAAACACACATATATATTAGATCATACAAATTATATATTATAAGTAATAATAAAAAATAATAAATACACTATCTGTGTGTATGCTAGTAAATAATGTTGTGCAGTTACAAGAATGTAAAGAGTAAAACTAATATAATAATAATTTAAAAAAATATGTATGATACAGATAACATTTGCCGAATATCGCAAGGATATGGATTTTTCAAGATTCTTCTTTAAATGTCCTAAGGTTATACGGCTCTAGTTATATAGATACATTCTGAATATGTTCTGATTTGTCTATAGTATATGCACACATGGATGGGTTCAAGTGTAGAGTCAAGTTTTTTTGGCCATGCCTTGCAGAGAGTGGACTGGATGGAGAGTAATTATTTGTGGTGAGTCGAGGGCCCTGGGGGTTGCAGGGTGGGTGGAAGAGGCATGGGGTGCGGTGAGATGGAAAGCACGCCAGTCCCGCTCACGCTTGATGCTCAGTGAATCTGAAAGGTCATGTCATGTTTTCTGGCAATTGACTCGATGGGTTTGGATTCTGCAGCATAAGGCTGGTACAATGTTTTGTGTATGTGTATGTGTATATGTGTGTGTGTGTGTGTGTGTGTGTGTGTGTGTGTGTGTGTGTGTATGTGCGTGCTTGAGTGTGCTTCTGCTCCACACATTAACTGGGAAATGTGCCCCTGGGTTGTTTTTCGCATTGACCTTATTACCCTGCGCTTTGACCAGCTTGCCACAGAACTTGCTATCTCTCTCTCTCTCTCTCACACACACACACCCTCCCTCTCTCTTTCTTCGTTTGTTTTTCTCTGTCACTCCACCTCAAGTTCTCTTCCAACATTAAAAATAATAATTAAAATATACAACAAAGAACGCACAAAATATATAAACAAAGAACGCACATATTTGGAATTGTTTTAGAAGCCTCACCGAGCAGACAGAACAAGGAGGGGGAGGGAAGACGGAAAAGAAAAGCATTTTTCAAACCCTGTTGCTCTAAATGAGAGGAGACAAACACGGAGTAAGGGCAATATTAGCACATTTAATTAACGCCGATCGCAATCATCAAACACAGGCAGCTCAAACGCATCCAGCAGCCAGGCTAAACCACACAGGACCTATATCTGCATTTGGCTCCATTCTCTGATATATCTCTTGCCTCGCAGCCATTTCTCCGAGTGTAATTTACCAGAACAATGTAATTTTAACCTTTCGCCCTGCCTCATCATCAGGGACTTTAAGTCATTTCACTGGAAATGAAGAAACACATCTGTGTCTTTTACGGCAGAGGACACACCATAAAAGCCGAATGGTTCCGTTAAAAAGGATCCTCTCCCTCTGAATTAATCCCAACTGTGCGTGCCGTGTCATGTGAGCTAAATGTTAATCATCCTGAAAGCTTTGTTTGAATGCAGTTCCGTATGGACTGGAGCATTTAAACTGTTGCTATTGGAATTTCCCATTATCGTTCCAGTCTTAAAGGAATATGCTGGGTTTATTTGCTGTTTTTAATGTTGATTACCACAAAAACTATTTGATTTCCACAAAAAATATGTTACAGTTAAGCACTTAAATTTAAAGCCAGAAATGAAGACATTTTTAAGAGCACTTTTCCACCAGTAAAATCACTTTTTTTTCTGCTAAATCTTAATGTATTTTAGACCACTCTCATGTAAAATTATTCACATTATTAATTATTACTCTTTAGTAATTTATTAAATGTATTGCCCTTTACACATGCACACACACACACACACACACACACACACACACACACACACACACACACACACACACACACACACACACACGTGGTAAACGTGAATTCACCAAGTACAACATGTTCCTGGATCAACATCCTTGTTGCTCCTGGAACAACATTCCAATCAACCAATCAGAACTGAGGGATAACCTTTCAGGAAATATCTATTTTAGGCTTAGGTGGGTTTAGTTAGTTGCTTCTACACCCTTGCTAGTCAGCTATCATTTCACACTGATTTTAGGAATTATGGTAGGGTTAGGTTTAGGGGTAGGGATTGGATAAAGTCTATATTTTTGGAAAGTAATGTTGATCCAGGATCATCAAAAGATGTTGATCCAGGAACATGTCTTATGTGGTAAAATCATAAGTGTATGTTTATATCCCTTAACAAACACACACACTTATAATTTTACAAGTTCCTGTTAAAACTTACATTTATATTAAATAAAATTTTGTTTTAGGTGTAAGTTGGAAAAATTGGATGTAACATTATTAAGCAAGGTAGCAACAGATTTTTTCATTATTGTGATGTAAGTCTGAGTATCAAAAAAGGTAGAGTAGGGAATTGGTTCTATTTATTGGTTGCCAATTGGATTTCATGATGTGGGTGTTGCAAAATTAATACAAAAATGAATATGAATGATTTACAGATAATTACGTTTGATTTGAGAAATCCTACTAACATCATCAATATATATGGATAATGTGCATTTACAAAATAGATTTTTATTAATTGACAACTTCAACATTTACAGATTGGCTCACAGTGCCTCACTATAACTCAGATTCTACTTTTTTTTAAAAATGTTTTTTTTACCAAATTTAACCGAAACTTTTTTGTGTCATCACACCACAAGTGCTGTCAGTTGAGCTTAAATTGTATTGAACCCTGTGTATTTAAAGGTAGTTGTTTGTTATCCATGCTAATCGCTGTCTCTCTCTCCATGCGTTCGTCCTCACACTATGCCTGTCTCTCGCTCAGCGGCTCAGTGGCAGAGCTCCAGAATCACTTAGATCATTTTACCTAGGGCACAGAGAGGGCAAAAAGAAGCCACTGATCCCCGCTTGCCCATGCAGGGCTTCACGCCTCGCTGACTTTCCTGGTGTGACATTTTCTCCCATATCTGCCCTCCCCCTACCCACAATTCCCTTTCTGACCATCTAGCACAGCACAAGGGGGAGAAGAAAAAAAGCTCAGAACGATCATTGTCTGCACAGATATCAATCAAGTGAACAGCAGCCTGGGTCAATCTGCTGTCACAGTGTTCACAACTCACCACCATGGCACTCATGCAAAATGACAATCATGACAGAATGCCACAAGTGATCTCACATCTAATAACTTTTTTAAAGGTAAATAAGGGAGAAAAGAAGAGAACTTACGTCCATCTTGAATCACCTGGCCCTTTGCCTCATTTTCACAGGACCTGGAAGGCCCATTTTCTCTGTGATTAATATAGTGACTAATATAGCCCCTGCGAGAGGTCATGAGATGGTCATGACATTATTAAAAGATCAATTGTGCCTCTAAACATTGCCGATCTACTGTACAGCTATGACTGCGACAGATGGGACTTGTGTAGTTGTGACTTTAATATCTATTTAAAGAGGTTTTACTGACAATGATCTAGTGAGACTAACACTTTTGAAACCTATGGCTTTGAAAAAGCCCTGACCCGAGCCGAAGTGACAGCTGTGCTGATGTAGCTTATTCTAGAAAATGTGGATTGATTAGTAGGAAAGTCACACATGCCTAAAACTGAAACACTGAAAAAAATTAATTATATGTATTGTGACAATGTTTCAAGTAAGAAAATATCTTACATAACAACAACAACAAGAAAAAAAGATATACGTTCTTTGCATAAGCATTCAGTTCCTGTGTCAGCATTATATTTATATATAAAAAGTGACTGAAAATATATGTACATTTTTCACAGTCACTTTTTTTTCTATCCATATATAATAAACAATCCTCAGGTAAAATACCCTAGTAAATATTATAATGGTTTGATAATTAAATAGAATAATAAATGTACTGTTTTTGAAAGTATTATCTGATGATTACCACGGCTACATTTATTTGATCAAAAATACAATACAAACAGTGATAAAGAAATATTATTACAATTTAAAGTAGCAGTTTTATGTTAATATATTTTAAAATGTAATTTATTCCTGTTATGGTAAAACTGAATATTTCAGCAGCCACTACACCAGTCTTCAGTGTCATATTATTCTATTCTATTCTATTCTATTCTATTCTATTCTATTCTATTCTATATTTTAGTTTAGTTTAGTTCAATCTTAACCTTTCATTCACCCATCCATCCATTCATCCATCCAGCTATCGAACCATCATACATGTTTTATTTGTGTTATGCAGGATTTAATATATATAACACACACCCACCCACACAAAATCATATAATATTTACACATTTACATTTAGTTATATTAAAAACTGTCTTGACTCTTTCAAGCGTTATAATGGCAGTGAATGATGGTTAAGATTTTAAAGCCCAAAAAAGTACATCCATCCATCATACAAAGTACTCCACACAGTGTGTATTTGCCTGAAAGAAGACAATCATACACAACTAGGATGGTTTAGGGTTGAGTAAATCATAGGGTAATTTTCATTTTTTGAGCGAACCTTCCCTTTTAAGGTTCTAAATACTTTTTTGAGTATACAGAAAACAACAACAACAACTATATGACCTCTGAGTTCAAGTACATCTTGTATACAATATACATTTGTCATGGGAATGAGTGGCATCTTTGGCTTTCAGTGACCTCTAAACATCACAGACATTAATGGAGCGAGTGTTTTAAAAGTTAGCATGAAGACTGATGATGTAGACTAAGAGCTAGCATGCAGTGTTCTTCGGTAGATTCTTCTTGCTGCCTCCAGGGAGGGCAGTGTTGAGTGCTTGTAGAGCAGATATTTAAGGGGCACTGCCACGGTTGAAGAGTTTAGATTTTCCTCATATTCTATAAAGCCAGAGCCAAGGGAGTTGACTGAGGAGACGTGAAGTGTGTGTATGTGTGTGTGTGTGAAAGAGAGAAAGGGGGAAAGGGTGAACTAAAAAAACAGGACACACTGCGCCGGGATCAACACGTGTCTGCAAAAGCCTAGAGGTTCTGCAACAATCTGTTCCGCTTGGCTCACTGCAGTGCTGTGACCTCGATTTCTGGACTGCTGTTGAGAGGCTCCTTGCACTCAGACTTGTCACAAGCACAGGACCGCCCTTCTCAATGCTGCCCCACCTTAGCAAACATGAAGCTGTGTGTGTGTGTGTGTGTGTTTGTATGGATAGGGAGCTGCCCATAAAGCTGTGCAGTTGGTGCAGGAAAGTACTGCTCTCTCTGCCCCCCTGTCTAGGGTGGGATGAACATCTCGGCAGTTTGGCAGTGCTGGAAAATGACACTTTCAATTGGGGTCAATTGGACCCCTGCCTCTGGATCTGAGATGGCAGCCATGACGAGGGGATCTCAGGATTAGGAAATAATTGGCTTTCTGGAGGAAGAGTCTGCCCGGGCGGTGGAGATAGGAGAAGGCTCTGGAACACTAGGGGTCAGTGGAAGTCCACATAACATTCTAAGTTTGCATAAACCTGAGTGAGTTCCTAAATATATACATCTACTGATGCATCTTAGATAGATCTGTGGGAAACAGATGAATTATGTAGAAAAAAAAGCTTCTACTGCCTCACGTCCAGCCCTAAAACAACATATTCCTTATTATTAACACAATTTTCACTGTCATCTTCATCATCACCGTAATGTTTATTAGGGACGCAAGTATCTGTAAAGAATTAGATTATATCTCTGCTTATTTTTACATATTACAACAAATTACATTTCATGTAAAATCAGTCTTCAGTATAAATAATAATTGATTTATTGGTTTCAGTTGATATAGACATACTAATTCCAGACTGTTTTTGCAATAAAGTTACATTTGCTGATATGTAACATTCACTGAAATTGAATTTTATCTTTAATAATCTAATAATTAAATAATGCTAAAAATGAAAATGTAAGTTTAATAATCTTAATATCAATCTACCTACCTAGTATATTATCCCCTGGTTTCACAGACAGGGCTTAAGACTAGTCCTAGACTAAAATGTAAGTCTGAGCTGTTTCCACTGAAATAAACTTGCACTGACTGATCTTAAAAATATATCAGTGCCTTTTTAGTTTTAAGATGCACATCGGTAATGTTTTTTTTCTAAGCATGTTTATAAAAATTACTTAAATGTCCTAATTGATCTATGGTCTAATCCTGAGTTAGTCTAAGCCCTGTCTGTGAAACCGGGCCTATATATAGAATATGAAAGGATAGATACATACAGATATATAACTTTCTTTATAAATAGATTGAATGGATTATCAGCCTTAACCTTATCTTATTATAATATTTTTGTTATCAGGTAGAATTTGTGGATATACTTTTGTGAAATACAGTTGGTGCATCGCTAATGTTTTTTATAATAACTATCTGAAATACGGATGGCATTTTGAGGCATTAGACAATATGTATTACAGTCTTCTTGGTAATATTACATAAAACGTATACAAATTTAATATCAGCCATTTATCATTACCATTAAAGACACCATGGTCTACACTGCTGTATGTTGTTCTAAATGTCATTTTGAAGCATTAAAGGTGCCATCTGTCACATCTGGCAAAAAAAATCAAGTCATACTCCACATTCCATACCAGATGGGGGCAGTATGCCTCAATAAAGTGAATTGGTCTACTCTAGAGTAACAAACGAGAAACAGCATAGTCTCTATGCTCCACCCCTACCTTCACAACAACGCTAGAGCATAGCCGAAGCCTATAAGACAGCGGTTCTCAATTGCAGTCCTCGCGCCCCACTGCTCTGCACATTTTGAACGTTTCTCTTAGAGCTTCAGACATTTGTTCTATTCGAACATAAGTGCCCTGCGAAGTGGTCATCACAGGATATTCAGCCATGATCCCAGTTCGAAGTGAACGTAGCTATATGTTCCAATCAAAGTGCATTGAAGTGTGCAAGACGTGAATTTAAATTGTATTGATTTACAGAGGTATATGATGTCACAGTTGTCCATGTTTAAAGACGATGCACAGCACAAATCAGTGAATGAATGTTTCGATGTGAGGTAACCTTCAACAGATTTCCCCTGCTCAGAGAGTAGGGAGCAATGAACAATTAGAACACAGTTCATACACGGAGTTCATTTCTAACGAGCTGATTATCTGAATCAGGTGTGTTAACAAAGAGAAACGTGCAAAATATGCAGAGCAGTGGGGCGCGAGGACTGGAATTGAGAACCGCTGCTATAAGAGGACGTTTTGCCTCCAGAGGAACGTTGGGTGATGTCAAGTGATTTTGAAACATGACATCTTCAAGCTACTCCCCTTCACCTTTACCAGTGAATATGTTCATATTCGTTTTGTTCATATTACATTGAGTTGTATATACACATTATTGGAATTAAATTAATTTAACAGACAGCATTCTGTCAACATCATTGGTCAACATCAGACAGCTGATGTTGACCAAGCTAGCGCCAACCAACGTAACCAGAGCTGGCAACTCTCAAGCATTCACCGTGAGACACACGCAATTGACTCTTTTCACACGCTTTCACGCCAAACATTCTCACGTACAGAAAAACCACGAAGCAAAGAGGACACGGAGACCAACAGACTAGACAGAGCAGGTTACTTATGATATAAAAATATGGGTAAGTTATAGCTAGCTTATTATCAAACGCAGCTACGGTTAGCCATCGCTAACATTAGCACATTTATAGAACAGCCTTCGATACATTTCTATGTTATAACTTCCGGAAAAAAATACACAAACATATAAAACAAACTTCTAGCGAAATACTAACAGCATCTAACTTACCAATCCAAAAGAAATGTTGAAAGTTCGGTGTCGAACCTCATTTCTTTCAGGTCCATCAGTTGTCTCCAGCGATTGAAAGCAGTGCCGATGTTTACTCTGGTTCGGCTCCTTTTCTTGTCGGATTTGATTTGTGTTTCCGGGCGCGGTTGTTTCCCTGTAGCGGGTAGTGGTCTCTTGCCAAAGGCTTCAACCATCCTTCCGCTTGATTGACATCAGGTTAGATTACGCCCACAAGCCGTGCGAGTTATTCGTGTATTGCAGGTTGGCTGGTGGTTATGTTGCCCGCATACCGCCTCCCATGGCCGAAACTGGTATTACGACACCTGTCGGGCCGGGGCTAGTAATGCTACTGCTAATTAAGGTTGATATCTCTGCAGCACTATAACTTTACATTTTTTTAATGACATCATCGCCCTTATTTCTTCTCATACTTTTGATGCGTGTAGGTAATTTTTTAAATATTTTTAGCTCAATTTTTGCACATGGCACCTTTAAGCAACATTATTTCAATCATATGCTTGGCAAGCCAATAGGAGTTCCCTCTGTTACTCTTGTCTCACCTCACTTTCTCCTTGCTTTTCTCTCCAATTTGCTCCAGACTAATTATGCTGGGGTTTATGGAGCATTTTTACCGCCCCGCTCCTGTACCTCCAAAGTGGTTTGCTAAAATAGTGGTGACATGGGGCTGTGGTAATTATCTAATTGTTTGAGCCATGTCTGTCTTTGATTTATGGTGTTGCATCAGAGCCTGACCTGATTTATAATGAGGTCCCCCCACTTGTGAAAATCTGAACCTGAATTATGTGGCACAAGCCCAATTATTTCTCTATGAGGTTTTGGTGGCTGTTGACATTGATGGTTTGCATTCTCCAACAGCAGCCTGCCAAGCTTTTGCCTAACCACTATAATATGATCCATCATTTTAGAACAGACCCACCTCTCGTCTCTCGCTTTCACCAGTGCAGAGCTGCAGACTCCGTCATTGCTCACTGCAAACAGCACCATATTTCTTCATCACTGCTGTGTTAAAGATGCTTGGTGCATTTCACCATCATCTCTGGCATAGGGGCGCACAGGATCCCCCTCCTCATCGGTTCCACCTGCCAGACTGAGACCGCCCGTCTTACTAATCTGTCTTTGGGGAGAACGACAACGGGAGCCTGCAAAGGACGCCGCACCCCTGGGCCCCATAAATCCCGCCGGCTCCCGATTACCCAGTTCAGGCCACAAAGTCAAAGAACTGGGCATTAAGTGGAGCAAGTTGTTTGGCGCCAAGGACAAAGCTGACAGGAAACATAAGGCACCCACATGCACCCGGATGTGAAGAATAGACCGGCTTGTGAGGATGTACTCTACATGGATGAGAAAGCCCCTCTCAAATTAGCACTGAGCAGGGTGACTGCCGCAATGCCGGCTGATGAAGAGACACACGGCTGCCACTATTTGCGCCACTAAGGCATTCATCAAATTAATTACTGCTGTGCCCAACCACCTCTCTGATACCTCTTTATTTTGAGTCCTGTAAATGGGGCCTCAGATGAGTCCTGACAGGGAGCCCTAATACACACACTGCCTCTTCAACAGGAACATAATTAATTGAAAACTTCGCTGGTTTGACAAATTGGAATGATGAATCTATCTTCTATGAATAGCTTAAGGAGAGAGAGAGAAAGAATGGAGAACAAAAAAATGCATAATCAGTCAAAAATGTAGACGCAACTCTCTGGCTGGCTATGCCTTGTATTGAGAGCCATTAGGGCCGAGAGGAGCCGTGGCGCTGCGAAAAAACTGACTCTCCTTCCATCCACATCTCGATTGATAACTTTGGCTCTTCGATTTAATAGAGCGGTCAAGGTGGAGCTGTTCTTCTGTATGGTTCAAGAGAAATAAAGAGAGGTAAGATCATTAATCATGCACTTGTACTCTTTTTTTTACGGTAGAATATAGATGGGTTTCTCTAGTGTCCCTCCAGTTCTAACCATGTTTATGGCTTTTGCTTGATGCTGTTTCTTTGTTAAAACATGCCTTTTATTAGACTATTTTTTAAAACAATCTTCACTTTTAAATGAACAGACTTTCGTATAGTATCAAGTCAAACACATCATAGTCAACACATCATACATTTATGTATGCAAAATGTACCTTTTACAGGGTAACGAGGGTGACATGCCACCTTAAAAGCCATTTTGAGAAACACCATTACACATCTCTTGATTAATTACATTGACATCTTAACTTACAGTATAAAGGCACTGGTGTTCCCCAGAGTTACAGTACATCCCGACCTCCTATTACCTTCACTTACTGAAGAGTAAAAATTGTGCAAATTGATAGGTGAGGTAATGACAAAATAAGTGAGCCCTTCAAATCATCAGTCCAACAAGAGTTTTTATAAAACAACAATAACAGTAATGTTAATATTATAATAATTATCAATTATATCAATAATAATAATAATAATAATTATTATTATTATTATACTATTGTCTTAAATAACTTTTAATTGTAGCGCCTGATTACAATTCCTACAGACTCACATTTATTATTTTATTTATTTATAAGTAATTAAAAGTGTAAAATGTCCACATAATTGTCTTATTAAAAGTACACAGTGTTGATTTCAAATAATCATTTATTATTAAAATTTATTAATTCATTATGTTTATATAGTGGAAGAAATGGCATTGTCTGATTTGTTTTATTCACCATATCGTAAGCAATTATGTACATATTTGAAATGAATGTTGTTATCTGATTTCTTACAACACCGGACCTTCGTTTCTTTATTTACAGACATGACGTAAACACACAAAGACAAATTACAGAAGCTAACTGCTCAAAATATAAATCATTTTTGTAGGTTTACTAGAGTGAATCTGGGTGAAGCAAAAAGTTTTGAACACTAATTGTCTATGTACTTGCTCAATAATGGATTTTTGTAAAAAAAAAAAAAAAAACACACAAATGATCAGTTCCTCAATAATATCTTAATAATAGCTAAATGTTAGTTTTGATACATGCAGTAACATATTTATAGATTTATTGACTGTCACAGAGAGTCTTGTGAGAATATTCAGATGGATTTAGAGGATACATGACAAAAGTGGACAGCCTGTAAAGGATGAGCAGTTGGATGGAGGTCAATTATTAAAGTAGCATGGAGGCATTTAAACTTGTGTGTATAGGGAAGTCACAATCTCCAAACAACTCTATACCACTGGGTTTATATGAAAAGGATGTCTAGCACCTTATGTGCTCGTTTAGTACAATGTTTTGTCTAATCTGATAATGTTTTTAGCCAGCAGAAATAATGTACTGTAGTTTACAGTTTACCTTTTTATCCCAAAATCAGGTAATTTAATCCAAAAGTCACGGGGGAAAAAAGCTTAGTTCTAAACTATATGAAAATAAATACAACAATAGTTCAGTTCAGTCTAAGTGATGCTAGATCTATCATGTGCAAGCTATGCATTTATGTACATGTGCACTGTGTGTTTGGTATTTGCTTTTGTGGTATTCCTCGCGGGCGTATGTATGTGTTTGTGACCGATCATATATGTCTATGAAGGAAAATATGAGAAGGTTGCAGATGTGAAGGACACACCTTTTCCATGGTAAGTAGTCATCCTTAATAGGTAGAGGCCTGTTTGTGAAATATGAGAGCCAAACTGGTATGTGACATTACTGTCATCCCCAGGGAGGCCGGCAGACTGATTTCAGTTCAGAGAGAACCCAGACAGGACCACAGAACTAAATAAAGTCTCAGATGGATGGAACTGAACTCCCACTAGAAAACCTGCAAGACAATGAGATTCCCTGTGCCTTCTGAGAAATGTTTACATGCGCTTTAAGCACGCACACATAAATGAAATATATACAACATTACCCTTTCATGACCATGCAGTACTAGGGATGTAAATAAAGTGATTGAAGATGCTTTATTGTATTAAAATCTTCTGTATATATCTACTGTAATTTAATACATCAATGTAAAATGCAAAAAAAAAAAAAAGTTCTAAAATGGTGTTTAGAGTATGACTTTATGTCTTTATTCTCTTGGCATTTAGCAAGATACAATAGCATTACATGTATTATATGTTCCATTCTAATATCATTAGAATAGATTTTAATATGAGGATGATTAGAGATGATTTTTAATGTGGCACTATCGTTTAGTTCTTTCCAAGCCTTATTTTCATCGACTAAATCTCCTGGTTATTTGTGTGTCATATTACTAGCTCTGGGACCAAGTGAAATCCTTTTGTATGAATTTTTTTTTTTTTTTGCCCAAAGCAATCACTGCATTGCTCTTGCATTAACTGGAAAATATTTATTCCTCATAATATCAATGCTAAAGCACTCCAGGAGATAGGAAAAATAATAAATTGGAGGAAAATCTTGTTAACAGGGATGAGTTGGATTTGACATGAACAATAATAGATGTTTTCTTAGACGATCTTTGATGAGTTTTGTCCACTTTGTTTTATTTTATTTTTGATGTAAATTTTAAAAAATTGTGTTTGTTTTTTTACCTTACATGTTTATATAAAAAAGACAGATAAACAAAAAGTGAAAGGCAATACATTATTATTATTATTAATAATAAGAAAATAATTACAAATATTAAACTAAATTAATTATGCATTTGCACCCCCCTGGGCAGCTTTGGAGATCATTTACTCCAGCTGTTCACCTCAGGTCTGCTTTGTCTCAAAGAAATCTTCTGAATTTCAGATGAAGCAATGATCCTAAAGCTCTGGAAAACAGAGTGGATGAAACATAGGTTCACCAACCTGCCTTTTCATTAAAATGTGGGAGACTGTCATCTCCGAGAGCATTGCTTAGCCTTAATCTGCCTGCTTGAGCAAGAGCACTATACTTTTCCACACACCTAACTATATAATATTCCATGTAAATTTAAGCATCTGAGGCCCTGTAGCTTAGAGCGCTGCAGAACAGGGGGTTGCTGGGTTCATAAATGAATAAGAATCTCCAAATGAGTTTGCTGACCTCTTAAACTCCATGAAATTAATATAAGCAGACATCCTGGATGCTGCAGGGCTTCTGCGGAGCCGGGGGAAGATCACTTAAGCTCTCAGAGTTTCCTGAAACTTTTATAAGCTGACTTTTTAAGACACATTGTTGCGTTTTATTGATGGTGGCAGGGAGCAATATGATGGCAGATAAACCTTCAGTGACTTCACTTAACCCCTCATATAAGAACAGGGTAAATTCAAGCATCACAGTGTGTGGCGTCAACCGCTTTCCGACTGCTGGAAACACAACTCTTCAACCCTGCGTCCTTGATTCCAGCACCCCACTTGCTTCCTCTAAGCCCGTGAAAACAAACACAGCTTTGGTGGAAGTGGTGGAACAAACAAAACAAAGGTGGAGGTGTTTTGGAGACCTGGTGTTTGCCGGTTGACAGTCAGCTCATTTTCTTATCTGTCACAGACCCAGGGCTTCCAGCAGTTATCGGCATTGTAATGCTGAAAACATAATATTTACTGAGTCTTTAGTCCACTCAGCTAAGATGCTTTTTGCTAAGCCAGTGTATGGTGCCTACAGGCTTTTCATATCACACTTGAGAGTGGACAAAACAAATTATACAAATGTAAATAAAAGGAGATTAAAACCTGAGTGTAATGAAGCACTCCAACAACATGCCCTTCATTTACATGTAAAGTGCATCTTTAAAAACTGTCTGCATGCTCTTCAGTAGGTTAGGCGCTTTTTAATTGTTTTCTATATAGACATGTTCAGTGAGCATCTTAAAGCATTAGTTCTCCCAAAAATGAAAATGATTTAAATAATGATGAAACCTCATGTCATTGCAATTAAACATGTAAGAACTTTGTTCATATTTGAAACACAAATGAAGATATATTTGATGAAATCAGAGGGCTTTCTAACCTTCATCACGCGTGCTGATGCAGGAACTGGCATTCTGACGTAGAACCTGGATGCGCTGCGCCTTGTTTACAAGCAGAGGAAGATGCATGCTGTACATAAAACAGTCTTCATAAACATGTCGGAAGATTTTGACAGAGGGGATAATAATTTTTTTAGGAGGTTATTCATTATAGCATGTTGAGTCACCTGTTAAGAATGTTTCCTTTACAGATTGGAGAAATAAAACTGTGTTTTGAGGAAGAACTTGTATGAATGATTCTTCTTGCCAAACCTGTGATATACACCCAAAACATGTTTAGTTTTTTGGAAAAAGTTTGAATGTTCGAATTTTAGATGATACATTTTCTTTTTCAGTGTTTCCATTTACAAGAATTCTGCATAACTCCACACAGCTATAGGAGAAACATAAAAATATATGTTTTCAGATGAGCATTGGATTGTCAGATATTGATATAAATTCTAATATAAATCTTTAATCCAAAGGCAAATGATTATGATCCCAATTATCAAATGAATAGCAACGGTAGATGGCAGACTTGACTTACTGAAAGCGAAATTACAGTTGGGGTTAATATTTCCAAAAAAATTAGATCTTTGCCACCAGATATTATATTGACTCAGCCATCCTATAATATTAAAGTCTTGCATCAGATTGCAATTAATAGAAGAAAAAAAAACCCCTCTGGATGAAGACATAAATATCAAACAGCTCAAAACTGTTCATATCAAACCCTGCCTCTGTTCATAAGAGTGAAAATGTTGCAGTGTTTTGTGACTTTCAGATCAATTGCTCTGTAACAAAAGGACAAGGCTTGAAATTAATGCTATAATAACTTCTGCCACATTCATAAATGATTTTAGTATAGGTTTTTTTTTCTTTACAAAATTGCACATTGTTTAAAAACACAAAATCTTTATGTAAAACTTTTTCATTACAAAAGCTGTATTGGATTTTGTTTGGCATCTTAATGTTGAAAGTATTATGGGTTTCACTGCTACTTTCCACTTTGAAAAGCTCAACTGTGTTTGGCAGAAGTACAGTACATTCATTTCAGAAGTGTCAGTGAGATACATGACTGAACTCAACAAAAAGTGTATTTTGTTGACTGCACAGGATGCTTGAGAAGAAGCATATGGGACATTGACCAAATAATAAGAAGCACAGTGGATGATCTATTTATGCTAGGTTTTGAACAAAGATTTGCTGTAACTGATGTGACTCGATCTCCATTAGTCCACTCTGAATATATGAGGTGATAGAACTGTCTAGATCTGTGTAAGATCAAATTAAAGGAATGGTTCTTCAAACAATAAAAAGTCGCTGAAAATGTACTTACCCTCAAGCCATTCAAGATGTGGATGAGTCTGTTTCTTCATCGGAACAGATTTGGAGACTTATAGCATTACACTTGCTCACCAATGGATTCTATGCAGTGAATGGGTGCCGTCAGAATGAGAGTCCAAACAGCTATTTAATAATTTACACATAAGTAACATCTGAAGTGAAAAGTTGAGTTATGGATGGCCTAGTGATGAGTATATTTTTAGCAAAATTTTATGTTTGGGTTAACTTTTCCTTTAAATTTCCATTCAACCAAACAAAAAGAAAAAAATCCATATTCTAAAATCGTTAAAGAAAGAGTATCTGCCATGTTTTATGTTGAACACTTAATTTAGAGTGAGAGAGGCCTGAATGTTACTGTAGTACAGAGGTTTACATTCTATTAACATATAGGTTAACAGCTCTCGTTTTAGCTTAAGCTTAGTCTTCGTTTTTATCAATGATGCATTTTAGAGGGGAACAGCTGGCTGTGTGACGGCCACATGCTAAATAATTCACACTTATAAATATTGCACATTCACACTTGGATAAAATCTCGCCTGAGATATCTCTTTGGGTTCAGGGCACTCAGAGTTCAGACGGCTCCGCCAGTCCAATAATAAACTTTATGGGACTACTGAGACACAGCAAGTGAAATACATCGTGAGTGCACTATTGTGAGGTAGGTTTTCATCGTATTTATGCTCATTTGATTGCAGTACTGTATGTGGAAGTATGTTTAATGTTTACTGAAAATTTATTTTTCAGTTATAAGTACTTTTTTTTTAGATTGGTTGATGCTGATGTTTTCATTTGCTACCATGTGGAAAGATTATGACATTTTGTAAACTGATGCGATGTGCGGCACAGATTGTGTGCAGATTTGATTCACATACTGTATGATGGTAACATTTCTGTTGCAAAATTTGTTAACTTGGAACTTTTTTTTTTTCTCATAAATCATTCTTTGTTTGAAAAAATACACAACCGACTGCAGCAGTAATAACATCAACATTTTGTCTCTACCAAAATAGCCATTGATTGTGCCAGAAAAAAAAAAAAATATTATTTGTTGAAAAAAATAAAGTAGATAATTGTGTTTATATCTAGAATATTTAATAAAAACAATTGAATACACATATAATAGCAGAAATTTTGAAAGTGCAAAAGTGTAATTATTAGTCATTCAATAAAATAAAAGGGTTTGTGACTGTGAAAAGAGTAGTGTATATTTCTTTACAGTCGTGCACTTTTCTGAGACTCTTTGTTTGTATTAATTTTAACATCAGTATAATATAAAGTGTGTATCTCTGACATGGAATAAAGTTATGCCACTTTCATGCCAATCTTTTCCATACAAACAAAAGGCCTCTGTGACAGGTAAGACTGTGAAGAGTTACTGATGTACATTTGTGTAATAAATGGAGCTGTGCTGTTTCAGAATTTGATTTTTTTTTTTTTTTGAATGGCTTTGAGTTCCTGCTTATTACATTATACTCACGCTAAAAGTACTAAGACATTTTCATAAAAGTCAAAAGATCATGAGTTGTACCAAAAATGAATGTTTTTTATTAAGTTCTAATGTTGTGAAAAACAGTACAAATCCAGTTGACTCAATCTGGCTTGTTGCTTTCCTTGATGAATCACATTACATGAATATATTTGCACCTATACTCAGAAAAAAAAAGTACACAAGCTTTCACCAAGGTGGTACCTTTTCAAAAAATACTAATTTGTATCATTTAGGTACTAATATGTACCTTAAAGTTAATGAAATGCACCCTTTAGGGATAAATAAGGTGCACAAATGTACCTTTGGGAAGGGTCCCAGTGACAGATCTCTCTCTCTCTCTCTCTCTCTCTCTCTCTCTCTCTCTCTCTCTCTCTCTCTCTCTCTCTTTCTCTCTCTCTCTCTGTCTCTGAGAATCAATGTATACTTGTCATATCTCAACTTGGACCCAAAACAACACCTTATAATATAAAGAGTTTAGTGTTTCAGTGTTAAGCAATTTAACAACCACAATATATATACAATAAATAATATTTAGACATTATGATCACAAATTACAAATTACAAAACATAAAATAAATTTTCTTTAAGCCATGATGGTAGTATCAGTATAAATTTTAGAAGTCTGGTCCACATTGGAGTTTATTCTAGCCGGTAATCACCCAGTTGTGTCCTGTTAGTGTGAATTATTTTTTATGTGCAGTTTATAGACTGATTTGAATTGTTAATATCACATAAAACAGAATAAAAGCCAGAATATGTTGCAAAGTGGACACAGTGGATACGTACTATTAAAGGTGTAACAGGAAGCAGGAAGGATGAAAAACGACCAACCTCTGAATAAGGAGGAGGCGGCTGGAGGCGGAAATGCTGAACACAAGCAAATGTGTTTAGCAGGTTGAAGTTCTGTGCTCCTCAAACTGTTCCTCTGACATAACCTCTGTATAGCTTGGATGTCAGGAAATATTACCATGAAAATGAAAGATGAAAATAAGTATATACACACACATATAACAAACACTGTATGCCACAATCATGCACTTTATTATTGACATAGAAGCTGAATTCACTGCATCATTAAATTCGCACCATACCTTCACCTACAGTATGTCTGTAAGGGTAAATGTGGGGTATAGCAAGTTCATGTTAACAATGGAATGGCTGTTTATGTCAAGACCTTTGGTACCAAACACCACTGGAAACTACACTTCTAGAACAATAACCTTGAGCAAAGAAACAACAAAGATACAGCCATTCATATAAGTCAGTTTTACACATGTAGCGTGTTAGCTAGTAGATGCTACACAAAAAAAATGAGCATTTGATGTCAGTAAATCAACATTTTCCATAACAAACAGAAAATAAAGCCTTATGGCATTATGGATAATAATAATAATAAAAAGAAATCCATCAAATAATCATCATAAAAATTTTTACTCACTGCAAGTAAGTATTCAACTCTCAGGATGCCTGAATTCAGAATAGAGGGAGGAACTGGAGGAATGAGTTTCCATTCCACAGCATTACATTTCCTCTAGCACTGGCAACCACCTGCTTGATGCTTTTTGTTTTACCCTTGGCTGTATAGGTCTGTATCTGGTATACCACTGCTTTTAACACAACTAGAAGAGATGAATGGTTCTCAATCAGAGCATAGATTGGGATTGATTCTCCTGGAGAAGAGAGGAAAAAATAGTGTGTTACAAGATGACTTTTACTGCGGCAGATTAGAAGACAATAGCTAAGTAGCCATATCTGTCTACCTCAATATAAACTCTGAGCAATCATAAGTTTACCAAGAATTAAAGGGGTTATATGATGCTGCTAAAAACAACATTATTTTGTGTATTTGGTGTAATGAAATGTGTTTATGTGGTTTAAGGCTCAAAAAACACATTGTTTTCCACATACTGTACATTATTGTTTCTCCTCTATGCCCCGCCTTTCTGAACAGCATAACTTTTTACAAAACTCATCGGTCTGAAAAGCAAGGTGTGCTCTGATTGCCCAGCTATCCAGTGCGTTGTGATTGGCAAAATGCCTCAAGCGTTTGACGGAAATGTTACGCCCCTCACCATACTGTGATGACATGTCCCAGTCAGAACACTGGTGTGACAGGACAAAACCAATAAAACCCATAACAAGCTAGGCGTTTGTTGCATCCAGTGGGGACATATACTTATAATGACTATAATGTATTTTAATGTGTTGTGTTGCATATTGTGCCGCGTTAACATAAAACCATGTCTGTATTTGTGATCGGAGAAACAACAAACAACAAGCACTACTTTACACTGCTTCGCTGCTAAACTCATGCTTGAATCATCAGTGGCAAATTCTTTAAAAATAAAAACATATTTACAGACTGTGAGTCAGAAGCACCAGACTGTCCTTGCAAAGAGGGAGGAACAGCCGGTGGGCCTGAGTGAGCGGCGGCCGGCAGCTAGAGTGAGGAACGGTCAATGGCATGCAGCAGCCACATGTGACGACCCAGGGATGGAATCCGCTTCGTCCAAGGTGAAAGCCGATCCGGCGATCCACAGCACAAAGTTGATGTATTTCCTTAATGACCATTACGGATGTATTTCCTTAATGACCAGCACGGATCAGCTCTAGGCATGATGAAGCGGATATTGTCCTCTTTTGGAAGGCTAAACAAAGTAGTTTCACAATAAAACACATAGCGTCTCCACAACATTGCAGCGGCAACAGCAACAATATTACAGCGAGAATCAAAGCTATACCTTCTTTCTTTGCGTGAACATTTGGGTGGCATTATGCAAATCTTCCCACACAGTGATGTAGACATGAGGGCATGTTAAAACTAAGCATTTTAGGAGGTCGTGGACAAGTCCTAATTTTATAAAGAATATCTCTTTGGATTTGAGACTTTAGTCTTTGCAACTTTGCAACTACAGTTACAGTTACACTCGCCGGTCTCGACTCCAACGGAGGAGATGGAGGGATATAAAACCGGAGCGACGACAGTGACAGACGAGAGAGGACCAGGCCTGGGTTTTAGTTTGTGTTTTGCTTTTTATTTGTGCGCAACGGTCGTCCGGGAGGGGCTGTTGCGCTGTTTTGTGTTTATTTTGATTATTAAAGTATCAGTTGATTGTCTGCCGGTTCCCGCCTCCTTCTTCCCGATGATTATGAAGGTTTGTATCATGACAACAACTTTCTGTCAAGGTATGGAATGACCTCCTCTATGCAACCTGTTGAGAGTTCATGATCACTATAGTCCCACCATTTACAGTACCATCACATCCTATCATTACAGGTCATACAATGGATTTTATGAGGAAATAATTTAAAACTGTAAAAAAAAAAAATTATGGAGGATAGTCTATGTGTATAATATAAATGAAGTCTGAACATTCTACATCAACAGTTTTGGCTTTATCATGTGACTTACAGCATCAGCCGTGTTACTTCACTGCCATTCATAGGATAGTACATCATGCATTCACACTTTTTCTTCCAAAAACTTTATCACTTACTATTTTATGAATACCATTCGGAAATACTACTCATTTCATATAATGTTTTTCACTTACCATATAGTGAAATAAGCATATTAAGATGCAAGCTTCAAGAAAGTAGCAAAATGAGCATGTGTGGGAAAACAGAAGGCATTTCTGACATACGATTAAAGTTGGCACATTGACGTCAATATAACAAAGTTCTCTGCAAACACATTGACTCTCATAGAACTGCCTACACAATGTAGTCACGGCCATGTTATCCAGAGAAAGAAGAAACCAAAGGACTAGAAGACAAAAAAAGTCAGTGCACTGATTAAGAGGAACACAATTTTATTTTGAGAGTGAGAACTACGTAATACAACATAATCTTAACAGCCTTTATGTTAGGCCTTAACACAATCTAAATTCATAATGTTGCACTGTTTCAGTAATTTAAGTATGTTATATATATTTAACACTAGGGCAGCACTGTGTATGAAGCCCTCAGAAAGAAAAGAAAATCTGAATTGACCAAGGGCACTCTGCATCCTCTAACTTGAACTGGGCCCTGTCCAATTGGGATGGTAAGTGGTTGCAGATCAAAAGGGATCTCATATTGCCACTATCACGGATTAGGTTTTGGGGACGTGATCAAATATTAATAAATCAAATTGTAATACACTAATTAATGGGTTTCAAGGCAATTCATCCTATCACACTTCAGTCATCACAAATATGTAAAAGATGTTCATCATGAAAGATGAAGTCATTTCTTCTCTTCGGAACAGCAGGATTGTTTATGCATCCAACTCACCTGAGCATATCCCTTCAGTAATCAAACAGAAGGCTTATCTTATCTCATGTCCAACATTTCTGACTTGCCTGTTGTCAAGGTGATACTTTGGTTTAAAACAAATTATATTAAGTTACTGTTTGCCAAAGTCAACATAACTTTATGAAGACCAGTCAAAAATATCTAACAATGTTTAAAATACACCACGTAAATAAATAAACATTATATAATTACTTTTCACTATGCTGCAGCACGCCCTCCATGCAATATGTGAGTTATTTGCAAGACACGCCCAGTGTTTATGTATATGTGCCAATTGGCTGATTTACATGTCTTTCAGGCATTATCCCCTCCCATCTGGATGTGTCTGAAATTCGTTTAACTTTACAGTAACAGAAAGAGATAATATAAAAACAGATAACAGATAGTGTAAAAGTTTGAGGAAATACATGTTGCCAAGTAACCCCTCTCCAAAAAATAAATACAAATATATAAATACTATTTGATAAATCTAATATAATAAATGATTACATATTACATTTAGATAATGAAATACATTTAGATACAAAATATTTAATATTTTATTTATTTAATATTAATTTATTGAATACATGCATATGAGATGCGATTAAGCCAGCAGCACCGCCTATACTTTGTTTTAATTGGTTAATTTCTGACTCACAGCCAATCAGCTTGCTTGCTTTGGAGTTCACGCAGCCTGACATGTTCTCTAGTTCCTAGATGAATCTGGAAACCTGTTGCTTCAGATGCGTTTCGGACTCCGAGAAACTTCCAAAATTCGACAGAACTAATGAAAGGTTTGTTATTTCCCCCCCATTTGTTCACAGCACAAATGTATATTTATTTAGCTGCATTGTGTCGGTATTTACGTAATAATAAATAAAACATGTTTTGTACTGTACTCATGTCCACCACTTTCTGTAAAGGTCTAACATTAAGTAAAGATGCAAACCATGGTACCATGGTATTTATGTTACCGATATACAGTGATATACAGGAGATAAACACCCATGCATACAAGTGAAAAAAAAAATTGTACATAGTTTTAAAATCGACATGGATTAATTTGTTGGGATTAAATGGTTTACACGACTGTCCAGTCGAGATCCAGGTACTAGGTAGCAAATAAAGCTAATTTTTCTACTGACAGGAAAAGGTGTTGGTTCTGTAATATATTAAAACCACCTCAACTCTAATACTGTACATACGCTGAATCGGCAAACAACTCCCAAGCAATGGTGAGTATGCAAACCTACAAGACACTGTCTGCTGCATTATGTTCTCACTACAGTATTTAAACATACAGCCATATACTATCAAAAAAGTTATATATAATTGTTAGACTAATGTAAGGAATCCAGAGTTTTTTTTCTTTTCTTTTTTTTTCTCCAGCTTCATAATCCAAGCGTTTCTCTCCAGGTGCATCTCGAAAGATACTGTTTACCTGTTCTCTTTATCGCCACCCAATGGTGAGTCTACAAAACATGCAAGACACTGTCTGCTGCATTATGTTCTCACTACAGTAATAAAACATACAGCAACACATCATGAAGAAAGTTAGAAATACATCAAAGAATAATGAAAGGGATCCAGAGGTTTTTTCCAGCTTCATAATCCAAGCATTTCTTTCAAGGTGCATCTTGAACTATATTACTTACCTATAGCCATATGAGATCATATTAATTTACTGAGTCAACAAATGCAATGAAAGCAGCACCGTTAAACACATTCCTACTGATGCCACAAGAGAACTGCACGGAATGCGGTAGAAAGCAGTAACTGTTAGATGTACTGCATTGTTTAATAGGATTATTCAGCATGAGCGAAAAAGGGAGGTCAGAATTAGGTCATAGCATGCAATAATCTCAGTTACAGGCGCCATCAGTACAGAAAATGTGAGGGTTTGCAGCTTACCTAGAGTGTATGTGAGTTGTGTGTGTGTATGTGTGTGGTGCGTGGACTGCTGCAGTCTCCCCTGTGGGCTAATAGATTCGAGATGACATGTTCTCCGCTTCCATGCTGAATGTTCAGTGAACTTTCTGGCACAGAGGCTGCCTCTAAAGTGGGTTCAACCAGAGGTTAATATAAACAAACAGCAGAAAATGGAGAGCCAGGGATTATTAAATGTTAGGATGACTGACAAATCCCTCATTGCCATTAGCCCCTGGCCTTCACCTATGCCCCGCTTTCCAAAAAATACTCTACAGTGGCTCAACAATTTTCTTTCTTTTTTCTTTTTTCTTTTTGACAGTGGCGTGTTTAGTGCCAGCCATTGGGGGCTGAGAATTTGTAATGTGTGGTCAGACTGTGAGTCACTTGACCAGAGAAAGCTTTTGCCAAAATGTCCCGTCACTACAGATGAAAGATTGTGTGCACATCTTTTAATGAGTTTATAAATATAGTGTTGGGAGGTGTTCATGACAACCGATGTGACCGTCATCTAACAATCTATCTATCTATCTATCTATCTATCTATCTATCTATCTATCTATCTATCTATCTATCTATCTATCTATCTATCTATGATCATACATAAACAGCTTAAAACAGCCTTTGTTTTTTTGAAAATGTAGTCTTTTTTCACAAAACCTTCAAGTAAATTAATTTTTCAAGTAAATAAAGAACAGAAAGGGAAAAGAAAGGGGACAAAATGTTAGATTCAAAGCAAGAATAAAACTGCAGGCTGAAATTCATACATATCTGAACATAAATATTTAGATATTGTGACAATATATTAATGAATTTGTAATCTTTCTTTGTATGTGCTTTGTTTTGAAGTCTTTTTCAATGCAGTAGAAAATCACATGCACTGCCCTCTTGTGGATAAGAAATCAAATTGCAAAAAGTATGAAAAATTACTTTTTTTTTTAAAGTACCTTACCATCCACCATCATCATTTGCAGCCTGCATTAAAAATAGAGAGAGTTTAGTCTGTTATCTACAGCTGGGTAAACTTTAATTGCAGCGCCAGTTTGACAGATTGTGTATGGAACATGATTGTTCTTTTGCTAGTTAACAATATCTGCAGTGCTCCTTTGAAATTCCTGCTCATATGGAAAGAGTTAATTCAAGGATGTGAATTGTCCCTGTCCGAGCAGCTGAAATTTATCACTGCCAGCGCCAATGTGCAAATTTTGTGATGTCGGCAGTGCATTGTTAACAGTGATTGTCATCTAATTAAATCGTGGCTCGTCACAAGAGATGCTTTTTATGCTGAGATAAGCATTGGGAGTCTACTCAAGCGTTCCCAAGATCAATAAAGATGTTCCCTTCTGGATTACGAATAGTGTGAGGGTTACGTGGGGCAGAGGAATTAATTAGGAAAGAATTATTTTATCCCCCCCATAGACACACTTTCATAGTTGGGTAGTTGAGGTGGGAAGAAGGGTGTTTAAATGGTTTGATATCAGCTTTCACTCTGCTTTAATGCAAATGTTTAAGAGAAAGCATCAGGAAAACGTCTTAATCCTATCTATCTCAAAGCAAATTAAAAAGTGTAACTAAAATTAAGTGTTATGTGTACTACATGTGTTGTGTTATCCATGATTTCAGTCGATTTCAGCGTTACTGAAATTATAAAAGCAATCATCATTTGGTACACAAACATACACATGTTTATATACTGTGTGTGTGTGTGTATGTGTGTATGATATAATTTTAAGTAAAGATGGCATGCAGTCAATTTTGTTTTTGTAGATTCGTGCAGATGTATTGATTGATTTAGTGCATCCAGGCAGCAAACGCTTGGTGAGCTCTAACCTGTCTAAGTACACTCTCATCAGTTTTAATGTGTTCAGTCTCATTGACTTGACACAAGCCGGGGTCTCAGTCCAATTCACTGCATCATTCCTTCCTGAAAGAGCACAGCTTGAGACCCTTAGCAAAACCAACAGTGCTTTTTATTGCTGAAATGCAATCAAATCAATATATATACAGTATGTTTTTTTTAGATTCTATTCACAAGATATGGCAGACTAAACACTGGGAATTTTGCTGTCACTTGCTTGACTGATTTCTTTTGTTGTTGCTGTGATCACGGAACAATCCCTGATATCACCGTCTTTGTTCAAGCTCTTTTGTAGACAGCGGCACATATGCACATAGTGTTTTTTTTTTTACAGCGTGCTCAGGTGCATGGCAGTGTCATCCCCCATTGCCTAGACATGCTTGTGCGGAGTGAGAGGTGAGCTTGCTAAAAGACACATAGAAAATAGACTGATTGCAGAATAGAAGTAGGTATTCCCGTTTAATGCACTCACACCCTAACCCTGCCATTCTTTCATCAGCCCCCACGCAATCCACCCCAAAAACACACATTTTTTTCCATTGGCCTTGTGCAAACCGAACAAAGGGAACTGGTAAAAAGTAGACAAGAAAGAAAAGCAACAACAGAAAAGCTGATGTTCTTATCTGTATAATCCATGGGTGCTCAGAAGTAGCTTGGGGTTAAACCTCCCTTCACGCCTTGTTCCTATTTCACACTTTAATGGCGTTTTAATGTGACTGTCACTCTGAGGTAGGGTTCACAGCATTCAGGTGTGGTCTTCAAAAGAGCTGGAAGAGGGGAAAACCTTTAATGCAATAAATAAGAAAAGCACCTATAGTCATATACAGTACATATAGCCCGGTTTCACAAACCAGGCTTAAGCCTAGTCACAGACTAAAAGTAAGTCTGAGCTCTTTCAACTGAAAGAAACATCCACTGATTGATCTTGAAATATATCAGTGCCCTTGTTTTGTCTCAAGAAGAACACCAGTAATGTTTTTTCAAAGGTATGTTTATAAAAAATATTTTAAAATCCTAGTTGAACTTTGGCCTATATTCCTGGTTTAAACTAAGCCCTGTTATACCATTGTGTATTTAATATACATAAATGTATATGCAAGATGTATATTAATTTCTAATATATTTATGTTAAGAAATGTATATACTGTATATATATGTATAGTCCCTAATAAATTTCCAAAAAAAAAATTAATTTTAAATTTTAGAAGTCATTGAAATTGATATACTTTTTTTGTTGATGTTGTAGCTTTTTATTAATTGGCAATTTATTTGGGGAAAAATGTATTTCCTAATATAAATATATTAGGATATTAGTACATATCTTCTTTTTTTCAAACTGGTTTACCAAATTGAACAATATTCCTACCAAAAATGTATATATATATATACAATTTGCATGCTCCTGTGTCCTTAATATCACTTCTGTCCTGTTAGTCTTTGGTAATATATCTTCATCAAAATATAATCAACATTATTGATTGACACCCTTGTTCTTTACTTTCCTCCTATTATGCACCTTGTTAATTTTCATTTAAACATTCAAGTTATGTCTGTTATAATTTATTAAGAATAATGTTTGTAACAGTTACAGAGTTCAAAGGTTATTGTAACAGAAATTACAAATTTTCTCTCCAAAATATGGACAGTCAGAGGGAATTTTGGATAGGTAGGTGGTAGATATGAGGGTGGGATTACTTCCCGGAGGGAGATGAGAGATTACTTATCTCATTTATTTCAGTTTGGATACACATTTGATTTGATGGGATCAGATAGGATATACCGCAAGCTGTTCTCTTTTCTGAGCAATTGGATGTGCTCTGTGCTCTCATCAAACACACAAGCAAAGACTACCAAAAAGCTTACCATACATCTTTTTTTTAATAGGAAGCCCATTTTAACACAGAAAATGTATAGACCTTTATTTGGCAACTGAGTGTATATTGTCGTAAGAGAGGCAGAGCGGATATGTGTGAGGCAGATTCATTCAGGAGTTTCACATTAGCGTGGCGGCCAGTGTTTATTACAGCTGTTATGAAATCTTGACAAAGGGGTGAATTCCACTCTCTCTCTTCCTCAATAATTGCCTTTTAATGGTCGGTCCTCTGTATCCATGGAAACATAAAAACGCCACACAGAATACATAGGAATTCCAGTTATTGCCTCAATGAAGCTATCATAATTGATAAAATTAAGGGATAGCTGAATTCTCTCTACAGGCTGAATCTGAATGGTCAGAGACTGTGTTCAATAAACCATTTAGGAATAGTTTTGATTTTACAAAACCAAATGTGAGATGTGGTGATAGACTTGTGAACCTCTTTGTGTACAGAATGAATAAAACAACATCTATTGTTTGCTTTTGAAGTTTCCAAGTACAGCCTACTCTGTGAATTAAATGAGTGTGTGGGAGCATTCGAATGTAGCTGCTGTTGGGGTGGGGTGTTGGGGGTTGACAGAAGAAGAGAGGAAATGAGTTTATCCCAGGGGGTTCATTTGGAAATCTGCTCAGGTGTCGGCATTTTTAATGAATTTCTATAAATTCCAAATGACTGATAGTTGTTATCAGCAGCGGCTCTGGCAGTGATCTCTATTGCATAGTTAATTGAACAGCGAGCACAGTAATTAACAAAGTTATTCTCAGTGCTATGGGGCATTTGGTCTGAACCATTATGGATCAGAATAGAGAACCGTGCAATCAACAGGAAAGTTCTCGTTTCTGGAGAGCACAGTTGTCAGATTTCTCATGACCTCTCATGACCAAATTTGTAAGTGAACTGCAATTAATTTTTACTAAACCAGAAATATGCGTATTTAACCATTTTGTCAAAGATAAATAACAGCTGGCACATTTTAGATAGAAAACAAAGTCTTGTTTAAAGTTAATTAAATGCAGTTCAAACACCACTGTAAATCCATAAAGTGAATATAAATATATATATATATATATATATATATATATATATATATATACTACAATTCTTTCATTTTTTGTCAGTTTAACATGTACTGTAGATGAAGTGTTCTGGTGCTCTCTGACAACAAAATAAAGGGAAAAGTCATCTGTTTCAAGTAAAAAAAATGTATAATATATAAATATTTATGCCACACACTTTTTGAACAGTACAACTCTGTACGGGATGCCGTGGCCTTGTGGTTAGAGAGTATGGCTCCTAACCCTAAGGTTGTGGGTCTGAGTCTCGGGATGGCAATACCACGACTAAGGTGCCCTTGAGCAAGGCACCGAACCCCCAACTGCTCCCTGGGAGCCGCAGCATAAATGGCTGCCCACTGCTCCGGGTGTGTGTTCACAGTGTGTGTGTGTGTGTGTGTGTGTGTTCACTGCTGTGTGTATGCACTTTGGATGGGTTTCGAATTCTGAGTATGGGTCACCATACTTGGCTGTATGTCACGTCACTCACTCTGTTGTCATCTGTGTTTGAAAATACTGTATATACATATTAGGGATGCACTGATTTTAACAAAAAAACTATTGGCCGATTCCGATACCGATATTGGTCAATCGCATAAAGCAGGGATTTTTTTTTTATAATTGTTATTTCAACGTTTCTGTTCCTGCGTTCCTCTGTATTATACTCTTCCGAAACCAGTTTGAGTAGTAAAAATACTGGTTAATTGTGTTATTTTATTTATTTTTTAATTCTTGGCCTATAATAATAATAATAATAAAGTACTGCGTTTTATTTAATCAAAAAGAAAAGAAAACATGAGAGTCTTCTCTCATTCTCTCAGTGCTATCTTGCACTTAGTCAGAGCCAATGCAGCATCATCCTTTCTAGATTTTGACCAAGACAAAAGAAAATACTGTCAATGCTTTAAAGACATTAAAGTAGACCTATTTTTTCAAGATATTTAAAAATGTTTGCGGCATGGATAAAAAAAGAATTGCTACTCCTGTAAGTGTCACAGTTATGGATTTCTGTTCTTTCTGAGTTTTCTTATTAGGTCATGATACTTTTCTTGTTTAATTAATTAATTAGCCCCACACCTGTTTCTGTTTCCCACTGATTACATTCCCAGTATTTAAAAATCTGTGTTCTTCATTTTTGTTTTGTCCGCTATTAATATTTGAAGATTTGGATTTGTGTTTGGTTGTGCCTTTTCTCTCTTGTGGATATTTAAAATAAGTATTTTGATATCTCCTTTATTGTGCGCTTTGATTTAAAAACCAACACGTGTGACAGAATAGCGGACCCAAAAGGTTAGTTTAGCACGTTTGCCTTTCTTTTTTGTTTTGTTTTCCCCCTCTCCCGGTATGGCCCTAATAGCTATCCAGCTCCTATGCCTGGAGCAGTTGGACCATTTGCTGGAGGACCACACCAAGGACTTCATCGATCTGGCATGTCTTACCTACTTCCCAGACCGCTCGCTCTGTGTTTTTTATTACACCAGCCTGAGCGAGCGGTGTAAGGCACGCCTACCAGCGAACGGTCCCAAAGAGGATTTCGCTGCTTTCGTGGAGTGGGTGCTGGAGAATAACGGCTCGCCGTTTACCATCTGCCCCGCTGAGGAGGATATCTCCAGCCCCACTCCCGAACCAGAGACCAGCCAGCCATCATCCCACTGCACAGTACAGCCAGAGCCCGCTGCGACTGAGCTGATCGTTCTGCCCAGCCCTGAATCTCCTGCGTCTCCGCTGGTTCCGCCCAGCCCTGAATCTCCTGCGTCTCCGCTGGTTCCGCCCAGCCCTGAATCTCCTGCGTCTCCACTGGTTTCTGCCCAGTCCTGCTTCTCCTGCTTCTCCAATGGTTCCGCTCAGCTTTGTGTTCCCTCCCAGCCTTCCACCGGGTACCACTCATCTCCACTACAAATAGGAAAAAGAGGCTACAATTTGCACAAGCTCACCATAATTGGACAGTTGAAGAATGGAAAAATGTTGCCTGGTTTTGATGAGTCTCGATTTCTGTTGAGAGATTCTGATGGTAGAGTCAGAATTTGGTGTAAATCAAATGAGAACATGGATCCATCATGCCTTGTTACCACTGTGCAGGCTGCTGGTGGTGGTGTAATGGTGTGGGGGATATTTTCTTGGCACACTTTAGGCCCCTAAGTGCCAATTGGGCATCGTTTAAATGCCACGGCCTATCTGAGCATTGTTTCTGACCATGTCCATCCCTTTTTGACCACCATGTACCCATCCTCTGATGGCTACTTCCAGCAGGATAATGCACCATGTCACAAAGCTCAAATCATTTCAAATTGGTTTCTTGAACTTGACAATGAGTTCACTGTACTAAAATGGCCCCCACAGTCACCAGATCTCAACCCAATAGAGCATCTTTGGGATGTGGTGGAACTGGAGCTTCGTGCCCTGGATGTGCATCCCACAAATCTCCATCACCTGCAAGATGCCATCCTATCAATATGGGCCAACATTACCAAAGAATGCTTTCAGCACCTTGTTGAATCAGTGCCACGTAGAATTAAGGCAGTTTTGAAGGCGAAAGGGGGTCAAACACAGTATTAGTATGGTGTTCCTAATGATCCTTTAGGTGAGTGTGTATATATATATATATATATATATATATAAAAAATTATAATAACAAAGTAAAGTGTGACTTGGTTTTGAATTGTGGAGCCAGGTAGTTATGAGAAAATTTGTTTTGGAATAATTATTTGTATTTTTTATGTTGTTGATGATGATGATTAATAAAAAAGCTTAAAAGTATGTTAAAGCTTTGGGGAATGGAATGCTTTAAACATTGACTTGACTTACTTTGATTCGCAATATTCCTCATTTTTCAAAGTGCAATATTTTAAGTCACTGGGCCTACTGTAGTAGCCTGGTTCTACCAGACTCTCGTACATTTCATTTGTACTGAGTACTGAAGGGAAATGAAATTGAGCGGAAGTATGTAGGAGCCAGGCTACTACTGTAGTACTTAACTGTAGTTTGGTACTGAGAAACAGGGTTTTGGGCCAGAAACAGATAAGAACGCACCTCCCCACAATCACTGGATTAGCTTTGCAGCTGGTTACATGATAGAGGACATAGTAGACCGGTTGTTATAATATATATAGAATTTATGTATATAACAATATATATTATGAATGTGTATTAACAGAGTCAGTTTTGATTCCATGTTGATTATAAGTGTGATGCACAGAATTTGAGGGCAAGTCAACTAAAAAATAAACAAATGTTAATTTGATTGATTGCGTTATTTATTTCCCAAGTATCTATATATTTAAATAGTATTATTGTAAATTCTTCTGGCCACGATAATCATGTAGTGAAAACCTGATATCTTGACATACCCAAAGTGTGAATGGGCCTTTTATCTGTATAAATATATACAGTGTAATTAGGAATCGCTCTCGCCATTTGTGTGTGTATTCTAGGATGTGTTATACTGGGCCTTTGGGGTCCTTTAGGCCCCTCTCCTTTCAGTGGATTGGCGGAATGGGGTTGGTGCTGGCTTGCCATGCCTGACTGGCCCCTGACCCTGGGGGTGACTCGCATGTCTGGGTCATGTAAGCTCCTGTAACCCACTTCTATGCTGACAAGAGCCTGACAGCTACCCTGCTCCTGCCACACACACACACACACACACACACACACACACACACACACACACACACACACACACACACACACACACACACACTTCTTACATTTCTAACATTTACATTTTTTGTGAGCTTATCATTTAATATCCTTTATACACACAATTATAAAAAGCAGAAAACAATGCATATTACCCATTTCTTACTGACATACACATTTCTGATTGGTGAACATAGAAGTTTCTGGGTGTTATTTGCATGTTGCCTTGCATGACAACACCATCCTCATGTGCCCTACCTTTTGTTTACCCGGAATAAGAAAAAGATTGTTCCTTTTTTTTTTTTTTTTTTTTACACTCTTTGAGAGGGCAGAATGTTTCTCAGCACAGCTTGCCCCACATTCCTTAATGTGTCTGTGACTGGAGATGCCTGACCTCAGTCATACTATTTTTGCTCCCTCTGCTCTGAGTTTTACATCAGAAGACACTGCTTATTTTATCGCTTTAATGGATGCAGTCCGAATCAGACAATAAACAATATAACCCCATTTCACCCTGATTGTAATGGTGGCAGCGCTTAGGTACTGTATACATCTTTCTGCAACTTTCTTGTCTTATTCATTGGAGGATTATTTTGTTTTTTCTCTGATTGCTTTCTTTTCTTTCTCTCTTTCATGCTGTTGAACGGTTATGTATTCCAAACATGGCTACTTAAAGGGTTAGTTCATTAAAAAAAGAAAATTCTGTCTTTAATTACTCACCCTCATGCTGTTGCAAACCTGTGAGACCTTTGTTCATCTGCGGAATACGAAATACAATTTTTGCTGAAATCTGAGTGCTTTCTGACCCTACAAAGATAGCAATGCAACTGACTTGTTCAAGGCCCAGAAAGGTAACAAGGACAGCATTAAAATAGTCAATGTGACATCAATGGTTCAACCGTAATTTTATGATGCCACAAGAATACTACGATTTCTTCTCTTCTTGGTCAGTCTGTGCCACCAATTATGAGAGTACCACAAAAAAAAAGTATTCTTGTAGCTTCATAATATTACGGTTGAACCACTGAAGTCACATAGACTATTTTAATAGGGCTGGGTAAAAAATAAAGATATCGATATTAATCAATTCCCTTTTTTATGGTACGATATCAGTTCTTAAATCTCAAGATTCGATTAGTGTAGCCTGTTTTAAGTTAATGGATGGAACATTGAGGGACCCCCTTACATCCATTAAACCGTAATAAGCATTGTGCTTTGGTGCTTTTAATATGAAACAAAGTCTCAGGTTTCAATTTCTGTCCATTGTATTGCAGTATTCAAACAAATGTTCTTTTGGCGCTGTTTATTGTGGAGTGACAGCTCACTGTAGCACTTCAGTTCAACAGACACTGCAGTACAATGCGCCCGTGAACTAATCATCTCCTCCACATTAATACCACAAAATAATCATGGCTAAACTGGATCTGTATCCTGTGTGTCAGCCGCGCAAATACGTCAATAAAAAATTATACATTATTAATTTGCAAGCGCAAAGACTGAATGCATCTCCAAAGAGATAAGGGATCGCTTGCGCCTGAGCAAATAGGTAGGTTAATTCTGATACATGCAATGCCTATTATGCCATGTAGGCATATTATGACATTTTATATTTTGAAAATGGATTTATATTATATTTACTTATATGTGAAAATGACTGAAAATAGCAAAAAATACTTGTCGTGCCTGGCGCAACATTGCGCCAGATATATAATCTTTGAAGTTTTACCACATTTGAATCTGTTCTGAATAATTTCACAGAATTTCCAATCAGTGTAGAATTCATGAAAATGTGTAAGTTCTGTTTGGTTCTAACTACTACTATGTTAAATATAAGCAAAGATGATGTTCTTTCTGTATAGTTACGCTGGACTGAGTTGTGGTACCAAAGTGAGAAGCGTGTGGAGTGTGGAGACGCCGACTCATCAGAGATGACAGTTGGGTTCTCGGGGCAGTGCTGAAGCGCTGCTGGCTATGGACACTGAGAGTGCAACACCTGCTCCTCTGCAGCTAACCTCCTTCCAGGGTACAGAAAGACATCACAGACAAATCCCCCTCCAAAACCCCTCCTTTTCTTTCCTGTTACCAGACAGACTTGCTCACTGACCCAATCCACATCTCCTGCTCTGTGGTCTCCAGATCCTCTCTGACCTGACCCAGAACACTGACTTACACAACTGCCAACACCTCAAGAACCATCTGTATTTCTGTTTCCCTTCTTTCTCTCCATCTCTGTCTCTTTCTCTGTCTCTCTTCAGATCATTGTGTGTGCATTGCCGTTTCTTTTCAAACACAGTGGCATAAGCTGTGCCTCTACGTTTTGAATACTCTACTATTTACTATTGGAAGTGGGAAAGAGGTTAAATGAATATGTCTAATTATATAGAGTATAATTATATTATATGTCTGACTGAAATTGTCAGCTGAAATAAGGAAGAAAAAAATGATGATATAGGATCACATAAGTATGTTTTCTCCCAAAAAGTGGCCCACATTAGTCTTGTTAAGAGGAAATTTAAATGATTTGGCAATAAAAATGGAGAATGAACATAAATAATTTATCTATGTACTGTATCTATCATTTTGCTAACACTATTACTTACTGTACATCATCTGGCACACTTTACACCATTTCTACCATTTTTGGGTAAACTGCTCATTTAATATTTGTGGATAATATTTAGATAAATAATTTACTTTGTTTTATGCCATGGTAACTTGCTGGCATAAACTCTGGATTGTTTTGATTTGACATAAATTTTCGACTTCTTTTCTCTAAACAACACAATTTTATAGCACTTTTTAACTGATGCTAGACCTGATTAAAAACACCATGAAATATATAACACGTACACATAAAAATAGAGAAAATAGTCATTAAAAAGCTGGCAGTTCTGCACGTCTCCTCTCTTGTAGTAGGTCTATTAGCTCATTGCTGCGCTCACACTGTCATTTGAGTCTGTTACACTAGTAAACTGCCTTGTTACCCATGTGTCTTGTTGTGCAGCCTGACCAATTACTTTTGATCTTAAGAGGACATGACATTTGTAGGCTTTGCACTCTGAAGTGACTGCACATGTTAAAAGATGCATCATGCCTTTTCCCTCGCAAATAATTCATGGTGCCAAGTTTCTAAGGGCATTGCTCTTTGAACCTAAAAGTACAAGGTTTAAATATAGGTCCTTGGAGTAACTTGCGCTAGAGGGGTCTTTTTAGGACCACCTTAACCTGAACGGCAGGGCTGCTCGTCTCCAAAAGCCATATTTGCACTGGAACACGGCATCTTCCATGCACCAATGTTTGCACTTTTAATTTGCATAAACTTGTCAGCCTCGTGCGTAAATTTTGTGCATTTGTGGTTTTATGAATCTTTAACAGTGTGTGTACAGCTGCCTGATCACAGAGCTCTTTTTGACAGTCACCGATGCGACTGGCTTGAACTTTTGAACCTGGTAATGTTCTATGCAAAGGACGTTCTATTCTCTGCGTGTGGGGTATTTGTAGAATTCCCACAGCTTTAAGAGGAGGTATGGAATGAACTGATCTAATAAAACAATTGGATGATTGTTGAATGTATCAAAACAGGCATTGGTGATGTTCGCGTGTACATTGGCAAGGATCACATTAAGATATAATCTGAAACACTGTGCAGTATTTTGAATCTTTAGCTTTACTCCAGCTGTCTTTGAACTCTTAGAGACAGATGCCCTCTTTCTTTCTGTCTTATGGTTCTGCTAAGTCATGACTCATTTGGGTATGACTAGGACCCTCGCTCATTACTATCCTGATTCAGTTTGACGCAACAGGTCATCTGTGGGCCATAGCACTTCATTTGGTGCTCATATTCAGTAGTGCATAGCAAAAAATTAAGTTTGGTCATTATTTACTTCTCCCATTTTGAATAAAATGCTGAGAAAGTGTTTGGTGTAGAAACACTTTTGACTCAGAAGCCTGTTTCCACCACAGGATCAAAAATAAAAGTAATTTAGTATTTTTTTTTAAATAGCATTTCTGACTATTATTTTCTATGAATTCTGAGTTTACATCTCGCATTTCTGACTTTTTTCCTCAAAGTCTGAATTTATATCTCTATATATTGTAATTCTGAGTTTATATCTCTCATTCCGACTGTTCTAAGTTAACATTTCTGCAATTCCCGCAATTCTGACTTAAAAAAAAAAAATTGTATCTCAGTTTTTGCATCTTGCAGTTCTGAGTTTAAATCTCAAAAGTCTAAGAAAAACGGCAGAATTGTGAGATAGAAACTCATAATTATGAGAAAAAAAGTCCATATTGTGAGAAAAGTCACAGTTATCTATTTATTTGCTTGTTTGTTTGTTTTTTACTGTCCTGTGGCATTAGCTTCCACTGAAACCGCAAGTTAATTTCACAAATACTAGCAAAGAATTAATAAGTGACATATTGGATTAATTGTGAATTTTCATTTAAAATATACTCCAATCATCAGTTTTTTTTTTCTTCCACATTTCTAGTTTGAAGACTGCTTAAACTTCATACCATTTTCAAATGTAAGTTTTGATTCTATTATTTATATACTTTTTTATATTTCTATTATTAGTTATATTTCCTACAGAAGAAAAAAAAATCAGATTGTCCTGAAAGTGAGTATATGACGACAGAATTTTCAGTTTTGGGTGAACTTTAACTTTTACTGTCGGTTTATATTTTTTATTGTTATTTTAGCTGTATACTACAGTATATGGTATTTAGAATCTGTTTGCCACTACATGATGCAGACACATCAACCAATAAGCCACAGGTGGAAAACTGAGCCTGTATAGTGATTCGTTTTTTTTCCCCCCATGCACAGCATTATGAAGTATTTGTTACTGTGATGGTAAAAATGAATGAAAAAGACCACGAGGCGATGCAAATGGATCTTTTGATCTGTCAACAAACCTGCAGCTTGTTTCCTCTTTTACCCAGTAACTGCTAATGGGTAATATGATGTATTGCATGTCAGCTTGGCATTATTAGATACGCACTCAAAGAGTCTTGTTCATAAGGATTTTTTTTTTGCTTATTCAGCCATTTGAATTCTCGCCTTTCATATACAAAATTACTCTGATGGATTGATAGGAAAACATGTACTAACAGGGAGAGAGAGAGAGAAAGAGAGAGGCTGGCGTGGATGTTCATGCTGGCAGCGTGGATTGTGGCATCTGTTGATGAAGAAACAGCATACTGCTGTAAGTCACGTTTCTTCTTTTCTTGTTCCCAAAACAAATGTTGATGTCTTGAGTGTAGTCATCTGTTTTTTGCTCCTTTTAAATGAGTTGTGATATATATCTTTTAGCTTAAATTACTAATATGAAGGTGATTGCTGTTAATAGTTTGTTATTGTCACATCTAAACAATGAAATATAAAAATATCTTGATTGATTTTGAGTAATAAGTGCACATTGGTCATTTTTTGTATCTATTGTATTGTATTGTCAGTCTGTAATTGTTTTCAACATTGTAGTTGTTTTAATGTATCATATGGGCAGTTTAGTGTAACGTGTTTATTGCACAAATGTGTCACATTGCTAAATTCAGTCGAAGATGAATGTCTTTTGTATCTTTTGAACTCTAGTTTGGGGAAACAAGTGCCCCCTGGTGGCAATTAAATGAACTGGAAAATGGAGATTGAACTGTTTAAACTGAATTCAAATCCACTGAATTTCACGTATTTGTTATTAGTTGCTCTTGCTGTTATGAGATATTTTAGTATGACATGCAGAGTAGTGCATCTGTGGTACTAATATTTTATTCAATCTGTCAAAGGAAAACAATAATGCAGACAGATGAGACCTTTTGAAATATTTTTATATTATATATATATATATATATATATATATATATATATATATATATATATATATATATATATATATATATATATAATATATATTTATATGTATATTTATTTATTTGTATTTTTTATTTTATTTTTTATTTTTTTGTGAAAGGAGAATATTATATAATAACCGGATTTTACAATCCAGGTGAATATTACATAAAATCTGTTGAATTAAACGTAGGTTGAACTGTAGGTGAATGGTGTCAAAGTCAAAATCATGAGGAAAAGTCAAGAGAGATCAGTGGAAGCAGATACTAAGCACATGCTCAAACAAACAAATAGGGGATGTGAGCTCTTGCACAGCCAGATGGTTCAAGCATGCACGTTTGCACGCGGAGGTCATCGGAATGGACAAAATAAGAGAGAAAGAGAGAACAACTCTTTTAATCTCATCGGCAGAGCCACATTCCCATAATGGAAAATTAATAACATGAGCATGATTTCAGATTAAACAGAGCAGTTAGGACCATTAGATCACTTTCATTGCTGGCTTTAGGGCAGTGGATCAGGGATTTTCCCCCAACACAAATCCTGCAAAGTAGGTCAGTGTCTATTGAGTATTAGCACCATGGCTGTGATCCTGTTGTTTTAGCTCCAGGGCAAGGAATTAACCCTTGGGACAGTTGAACAGGATAGGGCAGGGGTTGTTTGAAGGGTAAGTCGAGGGGGTAGGATGGAGGGCATGATTAGATCAGCCTCCGGCCAAGAGGATGGACATAGTCAAATGTAACGAGTCCTAAACCCTTTACTTCTAATAACATTGTAACGAGTCTTCCCTTTACACTTTACTTCTAATACCTATACACCCTCTTTATATTTTCTCTCAGTAGAGCCAACTCTCCATCAGTACCTTTTCTCCCACATTAGATCTTCTTTATCTATAACTTAAGCCCTGCTTCTAGGACCAAAAACAATCAACTGTTCTTGTTCAGGACAGTGAATTCTAACAGGGATAGTTTTTTTTTTTTGGATTGTTGTTTTGTACATTATTGGCTTTAAAATATAATAATAATAATTATTATTATTATTATTTATTGGTATCCAATGCTATATAACATAAAATGCAATAATATTGTGAAATACTAATACATTCCCAAATAACTATTTTCTATTTGAATATACAGTATATATTAAAAAGTTTATTTATTTATGGCAAAAGGTTTCAGTGTCACGTGATCCTTCAAAAATAATTTTCAGAATTGATTTATTTATTATTATTTTAATAGTTATTTATAATTCTGTATTTATTTATTTTCCTCAATATTGTCCTTGTCACGTTGTTTTCTTTTATTGTAACTGTAACCACACTTACTTCAGTTGATCTCACACCTTTCCAGCACTCCCCTTCTGCTGTGATCCGATGTTCAGGGACAGGATATTAGACTGAAACTGTGGGAATTCTCACAGGAAGTGCAGCTCTGAGGGTGGGCCATCCTCGCTGAATTACGTGCATAGTTTACGACACATGCACCGTGCCTGTGCCTGACTTGCTGAACCCAGATAAGCTGGATCGAGGCAGGATGGCGATGAGCGGTAGGCGGTGTGTAGGTGGAATGTGTACACTGTACCAAGGGCTCAAATGACTTGACACGGCTCCAGGGACTCAGCTGCCTGGCAAAAGAATAATCAGCACACATACCAGACGAACCAATTACAATCAATGTCTGTAATAACCACGTCCCTGAGTTGTCCGTTACAAAGATCATGAACAGAGGTCAAGGCTCTCTCAGATTAATGGGGCTTGTTTTGCTTGGGTAGCTGTGGGCCCTGCAGGGGACCAGGGACACTGGCAGCGCCTGTCAGATACCAGCGGAAGTGAGCTGGGTTTATTTCCACATGGAAAATTGTCTTTGTATTGGACTAAAGAAGAACTGCAGTATATTCATCTGGTAGTGCCGTGCATTATTATCTCTGAGAATCAAGCTTTTTTTTTTTTTTTTTTTTTTTTTATGGATACATTTTTTTTCACTCAAAATGTTCAGTTTTGCATTACCATGTCTAAAAGAAGTGAATAGACCAATGCTTCAAGGATAGAGCCCAGAAAACGAACATTGGGTGAATAGTGGCACGTAACAAAGGATGACATCAGTATCAGTGTTTTCTGGCAGGTTTGAATAGGAGGAGTAGATGTATGCAAAACTGTGCCTAATGGAGCAGGTATAATAGATGGGAAAATTCCTATTAATGACATATCAGCAACCTCCACTCTGGGCTGATCGCTCAGTAATGTCATTAGCACTGGTATGCAGGCTTCTGGGAAGAGAGAGTGCTGGAGTCTTCCGTTGGGAGAATGGTGTCTGGTGCATGGGAAAACACCAGAGCAAAAGGCAAAGGATATAGTGAAGACCATTGCATTGAAAGACTTTTCATGCAAGAGTTTTTGAAGAGTGGAGGCTCTATGGGGAGCCGTAAGCCAGGACTCTGTAGTTGAGCCTCTTGGCCTAGCGTCTGAAACCCAATGAAAGAAAGAACTGGACTAAACTCTGGGGTTATCTATGATGTCATTAAAAGGGATCACATCTGCATCATCTGATCTGATGCTACTTTGAACTGTATGTTTTCCTTTACTACCTCTTGAAGTGCCAGATAACTCTTATCTATATATCGTTCTCTTTTGTTCCATCTATCTATTTATCTATCTGTGAAGAGAGGGGCGGGGCCGAGAGCCGTGGGAACAGAAGGAGGCTGGTGGAGTTAATGTTAATGTGCTAAACCTGCGCTACTCACCGGTCTCGAGTCCCACGGAGGAGCTCCAGAAGGATAAAAGGAGGAGCAACGACAGTGCAAGACGAGACAGGACCAGGCCTGAACTTTATTTGGTGTTTTGGTTTGGTTTATGCTAGGGATGGGACGGTATGAAAATTTAATATCACGATTATAGTGACTAAAATTATCACGATTATCAATATTATCACGGTTTTGTTGAAACGAGATGAAAGGGTTCAAAAATAGTTGATGCTCACACTGAAAACATTTCAGCAAGTTTTATATTTAATAATCAACAAACAACTAATAAAACAAGCAACTCTATGCACTTAATTTAAAGAAAGATTAAATTCTGTGGCATTTCCTTCCTTACAATGAAAAGTGTAGAAGCATAGAAAAGCATAGAAAAGTCACTGACTTTCGCCATTCCTTCTCGAAAAAAAACAAAAAAAACATTGTGCGCTGCGCTTGCGTCAGACTGTTGCTGGCTGGACATGATTTAATAGTGAGTTATTAAAACCGCGATAATCAAACACGGTTTTAATGATAATTCATTTTTAAACGATATTACTAACCTTCAGCACATTTTATCACGGTTATCAATAAAACCGGTTATCGTCCCATCCCTAGTTTGTGCACGACAGTCGTCTGCGAGGGGCTGTCACGCTACTTGTGTTTATTTTATTATTAAAGTTTTGTTTAAATGTTCGCCAGTTCCCTCCTCCTCCTTCCCATGACTACAAACTTTGTTACACTATCTATCTATCTATCTATCTATCTATCTATCTATCTATCTATCTATCTATCTATCTATCTATCTATCTATCTATCTGTCTGTCTGTCTGTCTGTCTGTCTGTCTGTCTGTATTTCTGCCATTCTTTGTCATCTTATCTATCATTCTATCCATTTATTTATTGATAGTTATATCTATCTGTCTCTGTCTTTCGGTCGTTCTATCGACATTGTCTATTGATCTTTCATTCTACTATCTATAGTTCTTTTAACCTTATCTAACATCATAGTCTTACATTACATAGCAATTGCTACATGTTCAGCATTCACTATGTATTTCTCTGTCAGTATAAATGAGCTGAATAAATATGATAACATAGTGTTTGCCAAAGTCAAACAATTCACAAACTCAACAAGTGATAGCTCATATAATGACAGGACAGGAGTAAAAGCAGACTTGGATATTAGTTACTATGGCAACTTGAGCAGAGAAGTGTGTGCGTGCGTGTGGAAGAGAGATATGTTTCCCTGCAGTAGGACAATGACGCCAGCTGTGTGCATGATTGGCATCCCAATCTGTTTTGAGTGATGTGCCAGAGGAGAGGTGGGAATCCGGTGCAAATGACCTCTTTGACCTTTTCTCAAGCCCACATTTTACAAAGTTTTTTCCACCATATTAGAGTCTTTCACAACAAACAGACCTCTTCGTGTTCATTATGTGCTAGTCAGCAGGAACTGTGCTTGGTTGTGATATATATATATATATATATATATAATTTTTTTTCTATTTATTTTATATATATATAAAAATTATATATAATTTATTTATTCTATTTAATTTCATTTTATTTGTCAATATTTTATTTTCATCCTTTGTTTAAAATTTTGTACCCTAAATATAATGCCTCATTCCAAATATGATTTTGAGAGTCTGCAGAATCAGTAAATTTGTGAAGCTGTGGTCAGATGGTAGGGTCAAGTTATCTATGACCTCATTTCAGTGCAGCACAGTTGTTTACACTGTCATTATCAAGTCTTTCAATGGCATTACATAGTAATTCAAAGAGAATCGCAGGTGAAGGTCAAAGCTGTTACAAGAATACAGCAGATCGGATCCCACACTAAGGAAAGGAACATTTAAAAACATAAAAACACAGGCTTGAAGATCTGACGGGGTTTGCTCAGATGAGTTACGAACAAGCTTGTGGAGATACAGTATATGGAATCACCTGTCAGAAGGCTCAGGTCAGTGGGTTTACAGATGGTATTATGATGCTAGATGGCCTGGCGGAAAAGGAGGGGGCAGCGAGAAGTGAACAGCAAGCAGAACCCATCATTGTCTCATTAGTTCTACTAAAACAGAAGATGACCACACCAATATTCACAGAGCAGTGCTTTTTAAATATAGTCTCAGATATTTACCCATACATTACAGAGGCTTGACCTTAAATAGATCTCATTTAAAATTTTGAATCTTCATCCATTTTTTTGGCATTAAGAAAAAGCAAGTCAGTGTTTTATTTAGTAACATCAAGGATTACAGCTCTTTTTAGTGCAGCCATGCACTCATCTTTTCTGACTGCAGAGGGCACTGAAGACACATGGCACAGCTAATGTAACACAACTGCTGTTTAGAGAAGGAGACCCATGATCTGTAGAAAAGTTGTGTGAAGAGAATGGTGAGAATGGTGCAGTTTTTGACATGCTTGCAGTATATTTACAGTATAAATATTTATACTGTAGAAATAAAAAAGTAAATTTAATAGCAACAATAATGAAACTAAGACTTTTTTCCCATGATATACAGTACATATATCTCTGTGTGTGTGTATTATGTATATAATTTAGGGCTTATATTACTGCCCATATCATTTTATTATTATTACTATCATTTTAATTTTTTTTTTGCAACTGTCATAGCAAAAATGAAAACAAAACACTATTGGGAATTAAACAGAAATTAAACAAAACCATTAAAATCAAACCAACTATTGTTGTGGTAGATTTACAGTCATGTGTTTGCCAAAGCTGACACTGTTCTTTTTTAGTTTCTCTTTGAGTCATTCTTTTGTAAAGCGTCTGTTTTCTTACCAAAGCCACTTCTTGTACTTGAGATTAAAGTACATATAAGCTTCAGATAGAGAAGGGAAAAGGGAAAAGAGATATACAAAGAGAAACTGCCAGCAATTTAAGAACGGATCTCAAGAAGCTTAAATCCCCCTAAGCCTGAGCCCAAGCAATCTTTCAATCATGAACAGGCATTGCTGGACACACAGCCTTCCAACGCACACATACACTTAAACTTCTTTGCGCCTCGGCTATGTGTAGGATTAGGGCATTAATACCACTGATGGCATGTTCATTTTAAACTTTTTTTTTTTTTTCATGCAAAATCAAAGCCACCTGGATCCACTTATGTTAACATTTTATTTTTATTTTTTTGTATCAGGTTTTATTTATTTATTTTTAAAATTCATTTTCCTTAAGAAAGGCTGCTTGACAAAACGCATGATTACAAGTTGTGTCTGTGTCAGAAAGCGAGGATCTGATGTATAGCATTTGTTAAGCTGTTACTCTCTGTAATGACAGCCAATTTGAATGCACATGTAAATGCCCAGGAGAAGTTTCCTCCATTCTTCTTAGCACAATGAGGGCTGCCTCACCGATTCCTAATATATATTAATCTGACACTCAGCACTTTGAGAAAGGGTTGTTGTGTCGTGTAATGAGCTGCTCGTACAGAGAAAGATATTAGACAAGCTTTGGTCACCATGGCAATGCTCCAAACAATGTTTAAAACCACGTTTGGTCATTTATAAGAAGCTACGTCTGTAATTTATTTTACATGCCTCCATCACCAAAAGGCCCTTTTTTATGTATAATTAGTCATTTGTCTTTTAGTATCTCCAAAATGTGCATATACAGTGCTATTCTAAAATGCCCCACTATATCATATTAAGTTATAAATAATGCGCTGGTGGAATTAATTAATTTTATATGTCTCCGAAACCCCCCACACATACACTAATTCATGGCAGTATTTTACATTTCACTATGTCAGCAATTACTGATGCACTTCCTAAACAATGACATATCACATTCATTTCTCGAAGGTGGGCCAGTGTAAAATCACTTAGTACTCGGAGAAGGAGCCATTTTACGAATGGAAAGCTGTAATGGGCTCGTTACTTATGGATTTTGATTTTCTTACATAACAGACTATTAGTGATGGCAGTGCTTTTTAGTTGCATGTGTTCTGCTGACACCTGTACTAAAAATCGGTAAGGAATGCAGTATAGTTAGTAAACAATGAAAATATTGAATTAATAACAAATGTAGTGTCATTGTCTGTTTTGTCTCCATTATTGATATTACATGAACTAATATTAGATGTATGCCTGTATGACTGATTGGAGATGATCAGAATGTGTTGTAGAGAGCTACTGTAACACCATTGTAAGTCTCTAATTGACACGTGTATTGAACAGACTGGAGGGGTCTCATTAATCCTATGAAGAAAGTGACTGGTCACAACATAAGACATCTCAGATCAATCAAGATCACTTGGACACCATTGATAAAAGTAATGATTTTCTCACCTGTTGTGACTAGTATGTTTTGAGCTGCCGGCACCTAAGTGCTAAAGCACAGCCCTAAAACATACTGAACATATTTTAGAAAATTAAATGATATGCTGTTCTGACCATTTGGTCCAGTGTAAAACAAAAAAAAGTATTTGATTTATTATAATTGTATATCACAGAGTATATGAGAAGTATAGTATATTGTGGAATTGTACTTAAGCTGTTAAACTGCAGTCTCATAAATAAATAACTAAATAAATACAAAATGCATTCTAGAAAATATGTTTTAATAGAGTATATGAGCATATATTGTGTAATTGTACTTAAACAGTTAAACTGCAGTCTCATAAATTAATGAATAATGTATATATATATATATATATATATATATATATATATATATATATGCCAAACCAGGTTAATTTATCTAGAAAAGTTATTGCCAATGGCTTTACTTTACTCTTTTATAATTTTAAACCCTTTAAAGCGATTGCTTGGTTTACTTCCATTGTAAGTGTATTACTGTAACCACAATTTTCTTTTTTTCGACCAACTAAAGGAAAATTAATTAATAATAATCAACATCATGCCACAATGCTTTCATAACTAGAGCTTAACTTGTATTGAACCTGGATCAGTCCTGTTCTCCGAGACACCAGTGATAACATCTTTCAGGTACTACCAGATGGAAAAACCTGGTGTGACTAATTATTGTATATTTCCTTTTAATTATTATCATTTATAACCACCAAAAGAAAAACATCAGCAAAACTTTGCAGAGCGGGAACAATGCCAGAACTCCAAATGAAGCGTTAGGATGGCCGGGCTCGGCCCCTAAACCAGCCCCTTCTGATGCATGTGTGAGTCTACAGCAATCGATGCATTGCAAGGCAGGCTGTTCTTGAACTGCCATGCCTTCACACAATGGTGTTATATTTTATGTGCTGGTAGGGGTTATTTAGTGCTCCGTTATTCAAGAATAATGCAGAGAGTTGTTGTGAGTGTATTAGCAACAATAGCACCTTTCAGTGAAACATTCTCTAGTGCTCATTACTTTGACTATACAAGCCAACAGTCATAATCCAAGACTTCAACTAAAAAACTGCCATATAATAGACCACAGCGGTAAAAAATAATACTTAAAAATGACCTTTAAATAAATCACTGAGACTCAACAAAGACCATGGCGCTCCACAACAATTAAACCTGTATAACATACACAACTTTTTCTATTTTTGCAGATTAAAAACATGCATAATTATTTAGATTGTATTTCACTAGTATCTAGACTTGCATTTTAATCGTGACAGCAATAAGGTTTTGCCATTGAACTGGGTTATAAACACATGCTTGTTCTTCTTGAATGTTGTTGGATTTTGCTTGTTACTCAGTTAAAATATATATATATATATATTGAGGTTGTATTTTATCTATACAGTATAGTTACAATTTTTTGGGAGGATTAAACTGTTTTTTTTTCTTCTCCTAGTGCTCTTGCATTGCATTTTTATTTTATTTTTTTTAATATAAATAAGCGATGTTGTCTTTGACGGCTGCTCAACAAAGAAGGAGCTGTCTTCAGCTGTAACCTCTACACACCGGAGTCTGGAACATGACACATGTCAGGCTATGATAAATGGTGCAGAGTCCCAGTAATTTCACCAGGAATGCCCTTGAGATGCCCAAGACCCTGATCGGAAATGTTATTGTTGAATTAAACCATAGAAAGAAATCCCCCACCACCGACATGAACAGAAACACACATAACAAAAAAGAAAAGGAAAAAAGTAATAAACTTTGCTCTTCTCCTATGCGTATATGTGCATGAGTTATGCTAGTGTGGTCATCCATCTTTTCTGCGTTCTCTATGCAGTTATATTATTTTGGTTAAACTGAGATTCAACTTAATACTCATATGATAAATGGGATTTATGTGTGTATGGTTAAATTGGCACCCTCATACTAGGGTCACCCTCAGAATCTGTTTTTCTCACAAACTGTGCAGTATGTCTGTTGTACAGATTTTCCCTCAGAAGTTCAAGTGGGGAACATGAACTCTTCCACCTTGAGTGCAAGATATTTTGCGGTGAAATGTCTTCCAGCTATTTCCTCACACTTTAATTAGAATTAAACACTTACAAACCTCAGTGATTGCACTGCTGTGAAATTACATTATGAGCTCAAGCTCACCGAATAAAAAAAAGCTCAGCCAAGCCAAACCACAAAATAAAAAAATAATAATAATAAAAAAAGAGGCAGAAATAATCACCCGCGGTCCAGTTTTACAGTACTAACCTTTCTCTCCCATTTGCAACGTTTTGGCTGGCAATTACTCCAAAAACTAATGCTAAGCACCCCTCTCTCGTTGTCCCTTCCGTCCTTTGACAAATAGGGCGTCCGGGCCTTTTAATTGGAATGGAAGGCATTGCAGATCTATTAGGGCAGGGCTGGAGAAACGGATGAGGCCGTCAGTGAGCACGGCAGGGAGCGGCGGAGCGAAGTCCCCCATCGCCCAGCTCTATCCATAACGGCCCGCGCATGCCACATGCTTCCGCTGTCGGATGTGCAGTGCCATGCTGGCCCCCAGGGGCGGCACACGAGTTCCCTGGCCAATGCAGAGCTTCAACCTCACATTGGCACTGCTTGGCTTTTCCCAATTTAGAACACCTTCAGCACTACAAGGACTCAACTGTGCTGCTATGGGGGCGCCTTTCACCCCTGAAAATGGAGCTTCTGGTCATCACAATGGCGATAAATCAGACTAAACGTTTGAGCGGCATATTGTTTATATCAGCAGTAAGCTGGCAATGGGAAATGCATTCTAGAAATTGGATTTTATGTTTGCACTTTTTTTTAAAACGTATGTGAATTCTTAAAGTAAAAAATTTATCATTTAAACAGGCTTTTTGTGAAAAAATTATATTTTTATTAATATTATTGAAATAAAATATAATAGAAAAACATAATTAAAATGTATATAATGCAATGAATATAAATTTAAATAATAATAAGGCTAAAGATGACTGTTTTTTTGCTGCCCATCAATGGCTTTATGTACTTCAACTAAAGGATTTTTGGCATCTTCATAAAGTCAACTCTCTGTTATTAGAGTGCTGTATTTTAATTGGTGGACACTTACTGCATTAAACTGCCATTTATTTTTTAAATGAGTGCTTTTCCATCCACTCATACATGTGCAAACTTTTAAATGATCATCTTTCAACAATTAATGAACTCATTGTGGGCCACTGAGAGGATAGAGTTATACACATTAATCTATTCAACTAGATAATTTTACAAAGTTCAGTCCCATGGTAGTCCTTGTTATCTGACCAAATTACTGAGTGTTGAATAGCGACACTGTGGCCAATTGTGAATCTACTTTTATGCTCTGGATGTACAAGCATGTGGATTTAGAGTGGTTAGATGTGTATGTGTTTGGAATTTTTTTGCAATGCAAAGCAATCAGAAAGTATTATTTTCAAATCCCATTTAGCTAGATGTACATTTTCACTTAACTATCTATTGTGTACCAATTTGATTGCATTTATTTTATGATTTTATTGACTTGATTAACTTGTACATTTGATTGTACATCACTGTACAACATCCATCCCTCATAAAAAAATGTCTTCTAGCAGGCAATTATACAGATGCAAATGGATAGATAAGATGGGACGGCCAATGGCTAGGACAGGAAAGTTGAGCGTAGGGATCTAAATTTGGTTTTGGCTTTCATATCTTTTTTGTGTTGTTAATGCTCATCATGAAGTGTTCATGATTGTGCTTGGGATGTTGTAATTGGTCATCCCATTACGGCTCATTCGGATCTCCGAGATGATCAATAGATTGCAAGTGATCAATGTTTAGTTTGTCTTAATGTAGTTTGTGTTTTTGGGCTAGATGTGAAGCCAGACTGAGACGTATTTGGTGGAAAAAACAAAAATAAAGCCCCTGTTTTCACTGTGGCCGTTCAGCTGGGTGCCTTCAATTTTATACCTGCAAAGTTTCAATCTAGCTTTCACCCACCTCCTTTAACATTTAGCTTCCCCCAGCCTCCTTTGCCTGCCTTTTCTCTCTTTTCAGGATTACTCTTAGAGACTGCTCTTGTGCTGTTATTTTCAACCCTGGGTGGACTGGGGCTTTGGTATGTGTTCTGGAAATACTTCAAAGAAAAGCAAAAAGGCAGCAATTTTCTGCTTGAATATCCCTCTGACTAAATCCATTGATCATCCTTGGGGTTCCTGAGAGAGAGGGAGTGAGATGGAGAGGCGTGTTTTATCCTCTAATAACTCCTACCTTCACCCCTTCCTGCCTTGCCGTTGTTGTGTTGTTGTTGGTCGCACCTCTGCTCTATTCCTTAGAGAGCCAGTGAGATTGAAGTTATTTTATGCTTCAGCTCCCCGGGCCCCAATTTGAAAACTCTGCGTGTCAGTTTTTCGCACGCCGCTGTCATATGGCAAGGAGTGGGCTTTCTTTTTCTATTCTAACCTTTTTCTTCTGAAGGCATCTGGAGGAGGATTCTTCAGAATGTGACATCTAGGTCAAGTTAAAGAGAGCCAACTTTGAGTTCAGAGGTGCTATTGCAAATGGTCATGGAAAATACAGAGAATTATATTTATGCACTCCGGCTCCCGCATTGAATTCCCTCTCTCTTGACCTCATTGGACAATCGGACCAGTCTGTTTGCTTATCTGAGCCTTAATCAGGTTCCAGCCGCCGTTGTCCGCATTACTGTTTAATAGCGCATTAGAGCCTTGTAAAAACATGTTATTAGCAACGTATTAAAAGTTTCAAAGGTCACTAAAGCCAGAGATCTTTATCTTTGAAATTAATGGATGTCGAAATTCCTGTATTACCTTGAAAGCAGACAGGAGGAGAGCCTCCCTTGACTGAGCTCTGAATGCAGTTATGTAGTGACATGAAATGACACATAAATAATCTGCATCCACAGTGTTGACAAATGAATACAGGGAATGCACAGATCCTCTCCAAGCGCCGTTTCTTCCCAGAAATAACCGCCGTCACAATTGATTGAGATTACAAGATTAGCCTCCTTGTTCTTTTCCATTGAGCTATGAAAGCACTGCAGTGACGTTTTGCAGGGTTTCAAGGTTACCCCGGCTATCTCTTTTTCTTACTAGCTATGGCTTGACAAGCTTGGGTGAAGGGTGGATGGGGGGCAAGGGGAGGGGTTCATATGTGGAGTGGGGGTGAACGGGTCATACAGTTGCCAGGGTCATAAGTCAATCCTAGTTGGGTTGGGAGGCTGGCACTGGCACCTCTCAGACACCTCTCCTCACCTGCCAACATGCTCTGTCTCCAACAGACTCAGTAAACGGGAGCTAATTGGGAGGTGATGACAGACAAGGCTGGCTCAATTTGCAGTGCTTTGGAGACGACCCATTCCCTCTCACACTAGAGCTCAACAGAGCCTTGCCCGTACATGAGACACTGAGCTCAACTTTAACAGCAGATCTTGCTCTTAGTCTTATCACAGTCAGACTGATACATGAGGAAATCCACTTACAAAATGCTTTATGAATACTCAGCCTTTTATATATTTTAGTACAGACATATTGCAACACTATTTACATTTTTGTCTTTATCCAAAACTACACATGAAAAATGGTCCATCTTTTCATTGTATATGTGTCTGATGACATTGGATATTTAATTTAGGGTTATTCATGTACTTTTAAATAGCAGCTCTTGTAAAATGAGATGTGTATTTAGGGGGTTAAAGGGGTCATATGACGATGCTAAAAAAACATTATTTTGTGGGTTTTGTGGGGGGGGGGGGTGTAATGCTTAAAAACACATTATTTTCCACATACCGTACATTATTGTTTCTCCTCTCTGCCTTTCTGAAATGCGTAGATTTTTACTAAGCTCGTTTTTCTAAAAAAAAAGCATGGTGTGCTCTGATTGGCCAGCTATAAAGTTCATTATGATTAGCTTCCCCCAGCCTCCTTGAGGTATACAAATATACCTCAAGCGTGTGATGGAAAAGTTATACCCCTTACCATATTTGGAAACACACAGCATCTCCACGACATGGCTGTGGCGGCAACAGCAATACTACAGTGAATAAAGGTTACGCCACATTTCTTTGCATTTGGTCGGTGTTATGAAAATCTTCCAACACAGTGATGTAGACATGTGGGAGCATGTTTGAATGAGGTGTTTTAAGAAGGCATCTTCACTTTTATAAAGAATATCTCTTTGGGTCAGAGACTTTAAAATTTGCGACTCTACAGATCTTATTTATGCACGAACAGCTTCTAACACTCTAAAGAGAAAGGAAAAAACTTGAAATCATGTCATATATGACATATATTTAAAAAAATACTATACTTCTACTACTACTAATAATGGTAACACTATAAGGACCAATTCTTACTATTAACATTATTAGCATGCATATTACTAGTATATTGGCTGTTAATTAGTAGGCATGATTCTGCATGACCATATTTTAGATCCCTTAATCCTATCCCTTTCATAAACTTAACAAGTACCGTATTAACTATTAATAAGCAACAACTTAGGAGTTTGAGGCTAAAGTCACAGTTAATAGTGAGGATTGGTGCCCAAACTAAAGTATCACCATATTAATAATAATAATAATAGGGCTGGTAAGCGATTACAATTTTTAATCTAATTAAGTACATGATGTGGTGATTAATAAATCAAATTAATCGCACATCAAATTTGTAGAAATTACTCCCAAAAGATAAGGGTTCAGCAGGAAATATTTTGTTTGATAAACTGATTACATATAGCCTACTCTTTAGGACCACGTGAATAAATGATGACAGAATTGTAATTTTTGGTTGGGTGAACTATAACTTTATTAATTTTTATTTTCTTAATATTATTACTATGAAAATATGGGATTATTTTATTTAATTAAATGATACTCTAAATAATAAACTAAAATTGCATGTAGGTGGTGGTAAATGTCATTTATTAATTCATTTGATTCATTCAAATGCCTGAATCATTCAGGAGTGAAGTAAAGGGTTTTTTATAATTGGTTCATTGAATCATTAGGCTTGTTCGACTTAAAGCCGGTCATCACCATCAGACTGATCGGTGTGTGACATCAAAGTACCGCAAGAGTTCAGAGAGTATTTGGCTACTTGTGCTTTTGAATCGCTCTTGCGGTACTTTGATGTCATACACGATCGGTCTGTACAGCGCCACTTCAAAGCCAACGTGACTATGGCCAATGGTTCAACGCGCCAAATGGTTCACCAAATTCATTCAAAACGTTAAATAAGAAATGAAATGCCAATGTGGGTTGCTCGGAGATTAAAAGTATGGAAGCATATGGGTAGCAGTATTCAATTTGGAATGTAATATGCAAAATGACAATGAATTGACCTTCTGCAAGCCCCGCCTTGTTCACACAGTGATTGACATGGCAGGAGGGGGCGGACACGTGATCGGCTCGGAATGCATTTTCAATGTGCACATTGAATTTTGCTACATTCATTGCGGGACATTGAATGAAAAAGCAATCGTAAGTGTCTTGACTGTGAGTGTTAATGCAATTACGAAAAATAGCATTGGAATGATAATTTTGCCACAGATTTTGCTTGAACATGTTATAAATATCTAATCATTTCTGTAATACATTTTCATTTTAATTTTGCAACTTATAAAGCGTTAAAATTAGTATTCATTTTACATATTAAAACTAGTGTGTGAAATGGCAAATGAAAATTATGTAATTTAATTTTCATTTTCATTTTGCACCATACGTTGCACAAATGTATTGGAAAATGTAAATGAAAATACAGAAATTTTACATATTGCATTGTCATTTTGCATATTACATTCCAAATTGAATATTGCTACCCATATGCTTCCATAGAAAAGTTCTGCTTTGTCTTTTAACTTCTGGTTGGCAAAATTGAACAAAACAGACAACATTGTGTATAAAATAACACAATATTAACTTCATATGAACTGCTGTATAAGATGAGTATCACATTTGCACTCGTGTGATAATGCACTTAGCCAACTTCTCATGTGATATTTCTTAACTATGTGATGTGAATATGAGACACAAACTCAAACTGGTGTTTTGCCCCATATCTTGAATTTTAGGGACATTTTCTACGCTCCATCATGCAGTAAGTTGTTGCCCAGCCTCATATTAGTCATGAATCGACTGTATGAAATGGCAGATGATCCACATGGGCCTGGGGTGGGGAAAGTGCATCAAATGCGTTAATAATTTGAATGTATTATTTTTCTCTATAATTAATTAATCTAATTAACGCATTAAATTACCAGCCCTAAATAATAATATACTTAAAAAAATTATTTATTTAAAGGGTTAGTTCACCCAAAAATGAAAATTATGTCATTAATAACTCACCCTCATGTCGTTCCAAACCCGTAAGACCTCCGTTCATCTTCGTAACACAGTTTAAGATATTTTAGATTTAGTCCGAGAGCTCTCAGTCCCCCCAATTGAAAATGTATGTACGGTATACTGTCCATGTCCAGAAATGTAATAAAAACATCATCAAAGTAGTCCATTTGACATCAGAGGGTCGGTTAGAATTTGTTGAAGCATCGAAAATACATTTTGGTCAAAAAATAGCAAAAACTACGACTTTACTCAGCATTGTCTTCTCTTCTGGGTCTGTTGTGAATGCGTTCACAACACTGCAGTGACGCCGCTGATGTACGACGCTGCTAACATACGATGCTGCTGACGTGTTATATTTGTTATTGGGCACACCAGAAAACATGTCAGCAGCGTCGTATGTCAACAGCATCGTGAATGCACTCACAACAGACCCGGAAGAGAAGACAATGCTGAATAAATATTTTTGGACCAATATTTATTTTCGATGCTTCAACAAATTCTAAGTGACCATCTGATGTCACATGGACTACTTTGAAGATGTTTTTATTACCTTTCTGGCCATGGACAGTATACCGTACATACAGTTTCAATGGAGGGACTGAGAGCTCTCGGACTAAATCTAAAAGATCTTAAACTGTGTTCTGAAGATGAACGGAGGTCTTACTGGTTTGGAACGACATGAGGGTGAGTCATTATTTACATAATTTTCTGTGATTTTAATTTTAATTAAAGATTACGAAGCCAAAAAACTTTTTTGTGGGGATTGACTTGCATGGATGAATTGTTCACCACAAAAACGATCAATTTAGGCAAACAAAGAAAATATGGTCAATTTTGATTTCAGTTGGACTTTAACTATTAATTATTTTATATTACTTACAAAGTTAAGGAAAGAAAATTTTCTCCTAAACCTATTTTTTTTTTTTTTTTTTTAATTTTTACTTTTAACCTGTTTCTGCTCTACAGTTTCTGACCCCCGTTTTAGACCCCCTTTTTTGGTAATTAGAATATAAGGAACTTAATTTTGTGAAACCAAAATGAATACAAATATAATATTTTTAAGAAGCTGCTTTTTCATTGACTCTATCAACCTTATTTGTCATTGACTCTTTAAATTTATTGATCTTAAAACTTTTGTAATTAAAAATGTTAAATGTATGCAAAACCTCAGACAGATTATTTCAGATGAATCAGTTTGCCTTGAGCTTTTCCAGTGTAATAAATGACAAATGCATCCCAATATATTTGTCATGTTTTTTAATTGATGGAGCTGCTCTTGCTCTCAGAGCTTGCTATGTTTATGAGCTGAATACTCCAATAGAGAGGATCAATACCTTCCAACCGTGTCTTATAAAATACCCAGGAGTAATTAAGCGTGAGCACTGGAGCGCTTCCATTGAAATGTTAATGACAGAGCTGAACGATATACTGTTCCAGACCATAGGAGCTTACGCATAAGTGTCTTAAAACTCAGATGTTATTTTTGTTTCTCCTATGAGAAATCGAACAGAATGTTTGGCTAAAAAAGTCTGTGTATTTAACAAAAATCTATTCAATCACATTTAAGTATTTTGCTTTTGTCCAGGGCGCCTGATACTGTGAGCCATACAGAGTTTCATGTGTGGTTGGCAAATAATAACAGGGAAACAAAGTGAGACAGTTGTGTTAAACCACAGATTACCCGACCTCCCTGCCTGTGGGATGTTTCGGGCTGTTTAGCATGGATATTCACTGCCCTGTGTATCATCCTCCTTGCTTCATGGGTGAACCCATCCTCCAACTTTCTACTTTTCAAACTCGAGCACATTTCGCCATATAAATCTCACAGAGCATTTACGCTACACTAATAACTTTCTTTCTCCACCGCTTGATTGCTGACGCTTGAGCCTTGACACTGGTGATGCACTCTGCCAAGAACATTAAGTATCCAAAAGTGATAAAGCTTCAATTTGCTAGACCATTAGACTAATTACTGCAATAATTAAGTAACTACTTGATTAGAACTAATGGGTACCTAATTATCCAGGAAGGAAGGATCAGGTGGTAATTAATAGAGTCAAGCTGATGTCTTATGACTTACCGTCCCTGGTTACCAGACATTAGGGACTGAGAATGGTAAAAACAAACATCACCACTCTAGTGTTTGTTTAGACCCCTGTAGTAAACAATCTGTTTATGTGGTTTTGTGCAGAGTGTGGGTGAAATGACAGGTAAACGACATTTACTGATGATCATACTCTTGTCCATTTGTAAACTCGCTCCATCTAATGCTCTGAGCTTGTGTCCGAAACCTGAAAAAAAAAATGATATTGCTCATTTTTTGAGGGCAGTATGGATGTCTCCTTCACTGACTCTCATGTTTCATAATCCTGTATATGCTCACTAATACAATGAAAATGATAATAAAGTCATAATATTTATTTTTGTCTAATTTTGCAGTTAAATTAATGGGGGAACAAATATGCATGAAACACTTGTTTAATATTTTATATACTTAACATTCTATATTATAAATTTAACATATTGTATATTTCACACAAGGTATAGCGTTTTATGCAATGTTGCTTCTCAAGTCAATTTATCTTTCTTTTTTTTTTGGAGGTTTCACTGAAAAACAAGTGAAAAAAAGACTAATTAAAAACTCATTAAGAAGTAATTTTTTTTTGCAGTGCAATGTGGCGGTTGGTGGGAAAAAAATGACGTGTGACTGAGTCATAAGTCAATAAAAAAGCATATTCATGGATTTATTTACTCATTTTAACTGCTCCTTCAGATGCCATGAGTAATAACTATTATATAGTTACTAAATATTTGTATAGTTATCACTAAAGCTCACTTACCTTCATTTTAGAGAATGGGTCATTATTTTATTTATCAGATGTGGTGACCTTTCAGCATTTACAAACCCACATCTTGACTTTATCATTATACATCAACTTTTTACTTCGCAGTGACTCTCCAAGAATTTTCAATCACAAATACCTTCTGAACTGAATGAATAATTCAACTGATGTTGTAATCACATCTCACGGTGCAGATATTTTGGACATCTCTGACATAGAAAGAGATGGATGGGGAAAAATCTAAAATTTATGGAATTACAGAATTAGCATAAAGAGTATTATCTAAACATATAAGGCATTAAGCAGGGGTATTGAAAAGGTCATTAAAATTTAAGTGGATTGAATACAAAACCTTAGACATAATCCGTCAATCAATCAATCCGTCTGTTATTGGATGTATAATTGCTGTAAGACGGGCTGCTGCCGAGGCCTCTCACCATATGTAATATGCATGACTGTGAATGCAAGCAAAAGTGAAACCTGAAGCTTTTTGATGTATAAGACCTTTATTAATGTTTGAATAATATGTGCCTGGAGGGAGGGCTATAAATTAGAATTGAGAATTGAGATATAAATTTTTATGAGGAACCCCTCGTAAGTTTCCATTATGTATTTAAAAATGAAAGAATTGCCTTGATTCTGATTGAGATTGCAATTGTGTGTAGTCCTAAATTGCGAAAACACACAGAGCTGGCGGCCAAAGGGGGGAAGAGTCAATTCCAAGTGCTGACTTTTGCACATTACACTGACAAGTCTCTCATTATTTACACCTGAAAATAGTGTGCATGCTTCTTTTGTTTTAGTTCTTTTTGCGGCTGTCTCTCACATCATTGGTCAGGAAGGTAAAGTTCAGCGTCTCTCTGTTGTACAACAGGTGACTTCTCTTTTGACTTTCTTCAGCATACTATTAACTGGCATTAATAGAGTGGCCTTTGAGCAGTGATTACCTGGGCTTGAAGTCTTTGGGTCACATCAGCAATTCATCAATGCACTGTATTGACCCTGGATTGAGACATATCATCCGTTCAGCCATTTCTGTTGGCTGCCCTAATCAAAGCGAAGCAGGTAATACCCCATAATCAGTCTGGCTGCGGCTTCTATCCCTGGACTGAGTCTAATAAGGGGAAGCTGGAGTAGGAAGGGCACTCATATCACCTTTCCGATGATAAAAGTGAGACTCTGTTCTTGTTCAACAGGCACTGTATTTTGTGCACTAACATTTACTCAATTCCAAAACCATGTCAGCTTCTTCAGAGAGTGCAATCCCAGAATGCACTGTGATAAAATGATTGGAGAGAATAAATAACTAAATAAATCCTGTCCAATCCAATCCAAGATGGCAGACAGGATGAAAGAAGTATTACTTAGAAATAAATAAGCTTGTATATCAGCTGGCAAATATTTTATAATATAGTATAAACGTGCGTTTGTGTATACATATACATATACGCACACACACACACACACACACACACACAAACACACACACACAAAATTACATATATTATATTACAAAATGTAAGCTAGCTTTCACAAACGTTTCTCTCATCCTTTTTTTCAGTTGAATTATGTTTAAAATCCACTGCACGTTGATTTCAAGTTCAATTAATGCATGTCAATCTTAATATTGATCACAATATTACCCCAAATATTTTTTTATTCTGTCATCTAGTGTTGTTATAATATAGTTGAGATTATAATTACACTAGGTACCATTATAATTTGTATATATTCATTTAAAAATAAAGTTGTTTATCAATTTATTATTATTTGTATAAACACAGTTGTTGTGTGTTTTTGTCATATTGATTAGTTTTGTTTATATTAAATGTCTGTATTTTTGTTATTATTTTCATTTCTGTTTTAGTTTTAGTTATTTTAATAAAGGATAAATTAAATAAAATATGAAGTGGAATAATGAAATAAAATGTATGTTTTTTAAGATATTTTTTATATCAGTTAAAGGGTTAGTTCACCCAAATGTTAAAATTATGTCATTCATAACTCACCCTCATGTCGTTCCAAACCTGTGAGCCCTCCGTTCATCTTCGGAACACAGTTTAAGATATTTTAGATTTAGTCCGAGAGCTTCCTGTCCCTCCATTGAAAGTGAATGCACGCTATACTGTCCATGTCCAGAAAAGTAATAAAAACATCATCAAATTAGTCCATGTGACATCAGATGTTCAGTTAGAATTTTTTGAAGCATCGAAAATACATTTTGGTCCAAAAATAGCAAAAACTACGACTTTACTCAGCATTGTCTTCTCTTCTGGGTCTGTTGTGAGCTCGTTCACTGCAGTGTAGTGGATCTTCTTGAACCAGTTCACCAAATCGAACTGAAGCGTTCGAAATGGTTCGCATCTCCAATAAGCATTAATCCACAAATTACTTAAGCTGTTAACTTTTTTAATGTGGCTGACACTCCCTCTGATCCCGGAGTAATTAATTTACTCAAACAGTACACTGACTGAACTGCTGTGAAGAGAGAACTGATGATGAACACCGAGCCGAGTTAGATAACGAACGAACGATTGACTCGTTCTCGAGTCAAGAACCGTTTCTGTCGGACGCGTTCCGACTTGAGAACCAAGGAGATGATGATACTGCGCATGTGTGATTCAGCGTGAAGCAGAATGAAACACAGAGCGTCTGAACCGAACTGATTCTTTTGGTGATTGATTCTGAACTGATTCTGTGCTAATGTTATGAGCCCAGGTAAACCGAAGGCTTGAATCAAGGGCAATCATCGCCAATGACGTTATTACATCGAGCACAAAAGAACTGGTGAACCGTTTTCTTCAACCGGTTTATTGAATCGAACTGTCCGAAAGAACCGGAAAAGAACCGAACTTCCCATCACTACTGGTGATCCGAAAACCGATGAAACCGGATCTTGACTTGAGAACGAGTCAATCGTTCGTTCGTTATCTGGCTCGGCTCAGTGTTCATCTTCAGTTCTCTCTTCACAGCCGTTCAGTCAGTGTACTGTTTGAGTAAATGAATTACTCCGGGATATTGGTTTATTTTAACTCAGAGGGAGTGTCTGCCACATTAAAAAAGTTAACAGCTTAAGTAATTTGTGGATTAATGATTCGTTCGCGAACCGGATATTACAAACTGCTTTTTTATAAATTTGCTCCCAACAGACACGGAAGAGAAGACAATGCTGAATAAAGTCGTAGTTTTTGCTATTTTTGGACCAAAATGTATTTTCGATGCTTCAAAAAATTCTAACTGACCCTCTGATGTCACATGGACTACTTTGATGATGATTTTATTACTTTTCTGGACATGGACAGTATTATAGTTAATTAAAACCATTTATTAAATTTGATTATTTTACTATGTGCTGTATTTATTTATTTATTAATTTTATTTTTGCTTAATTTTAACTTAGTTGTAGTTTAGCAGTATGCTAACTTTAAAACATTAAACATCAATTAAGAAATTCATTGGTTTGTGTGATGTTTGATGAGTTGCTATCCATACAGAGCATTCGAAATCACTCACTTCTGATTCTGTCTATATACTGTAAGCAGTGAGGCAGCTCACTAGGTTTGGACCAGAGCCGTAGTTTTGGACAGGGTTCCACTTTAACGTCTCCAAGTGCTTCTGCCCTCAGGTATCAGTTACGGAGAGCGCGGTTTCTGAAAGACAGCAGTGACTGGCGAGGTGAGGGAGGAAGAGGACAGGAAGAGAAAAATGGGGGCTTTAGAGAAGCCTGTTACACCAAGGGCTTCACTAAGGGGCTTAAACAAGATGAACATTAAGGGCACAGTTATGTTGTCTCCCAGGGTCCCTGAGAGAAGCAGCCTTTGATGTTGAGACAGGATAAAAATAGTGCTGTGCTTTTCCCTCTAGTAGGGAAAGATTGCACCATAATGTAGGGCCGTACACATGACTGGCAACAGCAGTGTCAATTAGTCAACTGTTTACGGGCCTCTCTCTGTGAAATGCCGCTCTCTGAAGAGAAAAGTGTATTTTTTCTGAGGAGGGTTATTTGTAGCACTGTGCCCATTTGTGCTCCCATCTGTTGATGCTGGATTGCACCTCAAAGACCAAATGTGGGCATGCAAGATAGTTTAATAAGTACCCAAGGTATCTTAGGCAAACACACTGGCGACAATCTGGATGGCTACTGTCTCAAAGGGGTTTCTACTAAGTTTAGTAAATGTAAAACTTTCAAGAGTAAACATTGCTCTGAAATAAGAGGAAATATATGATTGACCCACGAGGGGATCGCAGGTGCTTTTGTTCACTAGATAAGAATGTTTGGATCTTTTTTTGTTTCACCAGCTCATTTTCAGATTTTGTGGTATTATAACACACGCAGTCTGTGAATTGTGGTTACACTTTATTTTAAAGTGTCCTCTTTACAGTATAAATATACATTTAAGTACGAAGTAATATTAATTAACTACTTACTATATGGTTAGGATTAGGGTTTGGCTTAGGGTTGCTTGCATGTAATTATGCATCATTTATTGTTATTGTAATAGTAAGTACATGTAATGTGTAACAAAGAGACTTTTAAATGAAGTGTTACCCGAGTTGTCTCTTTGCACTTGTCTTAAATCCATAACTGACAGTAAATATGTGTGAGCAATACAAACATTAATAAGGAAGAGATGTGAAACTTTAAGAACATATCAACATACACACTAACATTTTGGTAGGCACAAACAATGCTGGAGTAGCTCCCATAATTATGATTATTTTTGACAAATGCATGACTGGAGACATTTTAATATCTGGCAATTGTTAGTAAGCCACCATCAACAAAACCACCATATTTAGTTTCAGCTTTTTAAGTTGTTGCTTTTAAATTATGTGCTTTCTCTGGTTTATGGGTTGCGCCAGAACGCAGGGCTTTTGGTAGAATATTGTAGAGAAAAAAAAAAAAATATATATATATATATTATTAAGTTGCCTTGAGACAGCCAACTTACTGATATTGTATTTAAACTTCTTCTTATTCTTCTGAGACTAAATTTTCAACTGCTACTCCTCCTACAGCTTTAACTCTACAGACTCCAAACTCAGCCCAGATCTTTAGACTGATCTGAAGTTAGTTGCTATATCTTTTTAGACTGATCGGACTTACGGTTTTCATAAAACTGAAGATTAAAAATCATAAAAATCCCATAGACTTACATAGAAAAGTCTCTGCTCATCTGAACATTCCGTAAACTCCAACTGTCAAAAAATTCAAATCTAAACACACTGAAGCCCATTAGACTCAATCATACTTCTATGTACTATTGCTAACCCATTCAAACTCATCTATCTATCTATCTATCTATCTATCTATCTATCTATCTATCTATCTATCTATCTATTTATATTCAAACTAATCTATCTATCTATCTATCTATCTATCTATCTATCTATCTATCTATCTATCTATATTCAAACTAATCTATCTATCTATCTATCTATCTATCTATCTATCTTCAAATTAATCTATCTATCTATCTATCTATCTATCTATCTATCTATCTATCTATCTATCTATCTATCTATCTATCTATATTAAAACTAATCTATCTATATTAAAACTAATCTATCTATCTATCTATCTATCTATCTATCTATCTATCTATCTATCTATCTATCTATCTATCTATCTATCTTCATAGCAACACTCTAACAACTATCCAAACCAACCTAGAAACCACCCAGGGTATCCTAGCAACCGCATACCAACACCTTAGTAACCATCCTGGGTACCCTAACAACCGCATGGCAACACCTAAGCAACCACTCCGGGAACCCTAGCAACCACATAGCAACCATCCTAGGTACCCTAGCAACTGCATAGCAACACCCTAGCAACCATTCTAGGTACCCTAGCAACCGCATAGCAACACCCTAAAAACCATCCCAGATACCTTTGCAACCGCATAACAACAACCTGGCAACCATCCCAACTACCCTAGCAACCGCATAGCAACACCTTAGCAACCACTAAGGGTACCCTAGCAACTGCATAGCAACACCTTAGCAACCACTCCGGGTACCCTAGCAATCGCATAACAACACCTTAGCAACCACTCTAGGTACCCTAGCAACCGCATAGCAACACCCTAGCAACCACTCCGGTGTACCCTAGCAACCACATAGCAACATCTTAGCAACTTCCACGGATACCCTAGCAACCGCATAGCAACACCCTAGCAACCACTCCAGGTACCCTAGCAACCGCATAGCTACACCTTAGCAATCACTCCGGGTACCCTAGCAACCGCATAGCAACACCCTAGCAACCATCTTAGCAACTTCCAAGGATACCCTAGCAACCGCATAGCAACACCCTAGCAACCACTCCGGGAACCCTAGCAACCACATAGCAACCATCCTAGGTACCCTAGCAACTGCATAGCAACACCCTAGCAACCATTCTAGGTACCCTAGCAACCGCATAGCAACACCCTAAAAACCATCCCAGATACCTTTGCAACCGCATAACAACAACCTGGCAACCATCCCAAGTACCCTAGCAACCGCATAGCAACACCTTAGCAACCACTCAGGGTACCCTAGCAACTGCATAGCAACACCTTAGCAACCACTCCGGGTACCCTAGCAATCGCATAACAACACCTTAGCAACCACTCCGGTGTACCCTAGCAACCACATAGCAACATCTTAGCAACTTCCACGGATACCCTAGCAACCGCATAGCAACACCCTAGCAACCACTCCAGGTACCCTAGCAACCGCATAGCTACACCTTAGCAATCACTCCGGGTACCCTAGCAACCGCATAGCAACACCCTAGCAACCATCTTAGCAACTTCCAAGGATACCCTAGCAACCGCATAGCAACACCCTAGCAACCACTCCGGTGTACCCTAGCAACCACATAGCAACATCTTAGCAACTTCCACGGATACCCTAGCAACCGCATAGCAACACCCTAGCAACCACTCCAGGTACCCTAGCAACCGCATAGCTACACCTTAGCAACCACTCCGGGTACCCTAGCAACCGCATAGCAACACCCTAGCAACCAGCCTGGGTACCCTAGAAACCACATAGCAACACCCTAGCAACCATCCCAGGTACCCTAGCAACTTTAAACTTTTCAAACTTTTTAAACTTTCTGGTCCAGCTTTCTCAAGCCAACTTAAAGTTTGTCTTGACGAACTTTTTTATCTAGTTCTTATTATTCTTATTATTAATTAATTAATTTATTGATTTGATTGATTGATTAAAACGCAAGATCCAACAATTTTGTAAAAACATTTTTTAAAAGTATTATTATTATTAGTAGTAGTAGTAAAATGTTAGCCTGAATGCAATGTAAGTCGCTTTAGATAAAAGCGTCTGCTAAATGCGTAAATTTAATTTAATTTTAATATAGTATTATTAATGTGTGTAGTATGTATATAATATCTATGGTTTTCATAAAATAAAAAAACAATAAATTATAAATAAGTAAATTGTAAACAGTAAACAAACAGACAAACAAATAAACCGTAATAATAATAATAATAGTAATAAATCGTTTTGTTGGGAAAAAATAACAACAACAATATTTATTGATCCCAAACCCACAACATTTTGGAACGAGGTAAGGTACATTTGTTTCAGTGATATTTGTTTACTTTTGTTTAAAAGCAACAATGAATGAATTCATTCATTACAAACAAACAAACAAATAAATAGTAAAAAGTATACATACAATCAAACAACAGTAATAATAATAAAAATAATAATAATAATAAACTGTTAGATCCCCACACACTATATGTTAATTTAAGTTAAGTAGACTGTACATAAAACAAATATATCGAATGTATTCTTAAGAATAAAGAGTGTTATATTCCAGAAATGCTAGTAAAGAGTTATAGTTTCATATTCATGAGAAAATAGGGAGTTAAACAGGTGTTTTGCATGCGAAGCCACCCTTTCATTGAGATGAAGTGCCACTGAAGTGTGCCAGTGACTACACAAGTACAGTTCTGCTCTGCATAATAGAATAACATAACAATAGATGAAAACGCTCCAGTAAAGGTGTAGCTCATTTGTGCAGAAATCCAGTTGTTCTAATGTATGGCTTTACTCCTCAGCACTTACCTATTCTGTGTAATTATACAAGGCCTTAGCTCGCTCCCTCTCTCACTAATTCACAAAGGCCGTGGTGAATTGATGTACGGCACAATCATCTGCTAGGAGCTGATGTGATTTAAATGAAACTAATTAGGGAAATGTCAAACATAATTAATAAAACAGGTTTAAGTTGCGAAAACACTGTCAACGGAATGAATGAAGATGCCGCTGCTCTTCTCCCGCTGCTGCCTCGTTCTCGCATTTCAGCGCCGTTCAATTAGGTCATGGATCCGCTATTCTCTCTCTTTTGCTCCCTCTCTTTTTCCTCCCCTCCGTCAAGTTCCAGGGAAAAAGAAGGTAAGGGGAGGGAGGTGGTGGGGAGAGCCACCGGTCTGAGGACGGGAAATAAATTTGCCTGTCCATCCGCCGCCTGGAAGAAATTAATTGCAGACTCCTCATCCTGTCTGGGTACAACAGGGGCATTAACATAAGCAATTTGCGTCCGACTTCTTCTGCCGGCTGCTTAATAGAGCATCAGACCTGGCCGATAAGGCTCGGGGTCCCTGATGCATTAGCATTTTCATAATATCAAAATATTATAGTGGCGTGAATCGCCCAAGCCCCATTCATTATTGATAAGAACAAAAGGTTTTATAAATTACAAAGGGAGAGCATGACCTATAATTACGGCAAGCAAATTAGGGTTGTGTGGTAAAGTCAGTTACATTTGGAAGCAAAATAATGACGCAGGAGCCCTTTTCTCTTTTCCGGCGGGATTAGAGGAATAATAGATTCCCTCATATCCACAGCTGGGACTGAAGAGCATGCTTGTGTTTTCATGAAGGACAGTGTCTGGAGATGGTGGCCCAAATATTTTTGGCTTTCATACCAATTGGATGTATATTTTAAGATGCATTTTAAGAAGAAACTGGCAGAGTTGACATGATAAGTTACCACAAATAATTTTTGGAGGAAAAAGAAAATACATTTGAATTATATGGAAGGTTGTTACTGAAATGATAAAAAAAAACAACAACAACAAAAAAAAAACACTTGTGAATGGCAGGAATAAACCTCCATAGATTTAGGTTTACATCTTGATTATATGCAATTTTGTAAGTTTTATATAAAAAGTCTCTCTCTCACACACACACACACATACACACACACACAAACACACACACACATATATAATGTATTTTTTTTTATTATTATTATTAATATAATTATGTTTTATTTAACTTTACTATAGGCCCCTTGGTTGACAGCCACTCATATTCATCAAATACTGGTGAGTCTGGTGAGTACTGGTATATATATATACACTCACCTAAAGGATTATTAGGAACACCATACTAATACTGTGTTTGACCCCCTTTCGCCTTCAGAACTGCCTTAATTCTATGTGGCATTGATTCAACAAGGTGCTGAAAGCATTCTTTTGTAATGTTGGCCCATATTGATAGGATGGCATCTTGCAGGTGATGGAGATTTGTGGGATGCACATCCAGGGCACAAAGCTCCCGTTCCCCACATCCCAAAGATGCTCTATTGGGTTGAGATCTGGTGACTGTGGGGGCCATTTTAGTACAGTGAACTCATTGTCATGTTCAAGAAACCAATTTGAAATGATTCGAGCTTTGTGACATGGTGCATTATACTGCTGGAAGTAGCCATCAGAGGATGGGTACATGGTGGTCATAAAGGGATGGACATGGTCAGAAACAATGCTCAGGTAGGCCGTGGCATTTAAACAATGCCCAATTGGTACTAAGGTACCTAAAGTGTTCCAAGAAAACATCCCCCACATCGTTACACCACCACCAGCAGCCTGCACAGTGGTAACAAGGCATGATGGATCCATGTTCTCATTTGATTTACACCAAATTCTGACTCTACCATCTGAATGTCTCAACAGAAATCGAGACTCATCAGACCAGGCAACATTTTTCCAGTCTTCAACTGTCCAATTTTGGTGAGCTTGTGCAAATTGTAGCCTCTTTTTCCTATTTGTAGTGGAGATGAGTGGTACCCGGTGGGGTCTTCTGCTGTTGTAGCCCATCCGCCTCAGGTTTGTGCGTGTTGTGGCTTCACAAATGCTTTGCTGCATACCTCGGTTGTAATGAGTGGTTATTTCAGTCAAAGTTGCTCTTCTATCAGCTTGAATCAGTCGGCCCATTCTCCTCTGACCTCTAGCATCAACCAGGCATTTTCGCCCACAGGACTGCCGCATACTGGATGTTTTTCCCTTTTCACACCATTCTTAGTAAACCCTAGAAATGGTTGTGCGTGAACATCCCAGTAACTGTGCAGATTGTGAAATACTCAGACCAGCCCGTCTGGCACCAACAACCATGCCACGCTCAAAATTGCTTAAATCACCTTTCTTTCCCATTCTGACATTCAGTTTGGAGTTCAGGAGATTGTCTTGACCAGGACCACACCCCTAAATGCATTGAAGCAACTGCCATGTGATTGGTTGATTAGATAATTGCATTAATGAGAAATTGAACAGTATACAATAGTGTTGTCACGGTACCAAAATTTCAGTATTCGGTACCGATACCAGTGAAAATCCACGGTTCTCGGTACCAATTTCGGTACCAAAGCAAAACACAATATGCTAATAAACCCCCCCCCCAAAAAACACACTTTTTATCACTAAAAATAAAACCAATGCCATTCTTTATACTTATTTAAAATTGTGATTAAAGTTTTTTTACAAGTAATACAATTATACAAAAAACAGTAAACAAGTTTCACCCAAATTTTCTGTCTTTTAATGAATGAAATTTGAACACATTCTATTTTTTGGTAAATAAAGGATTTGCTATTAAAATTAAAACATGGAAGAAATATTGTGTGATTTATTTCTTTAAAAAGTTTTATTAATTTTCTCAACAGTAGTAGCAGTAAAATGCTTGTGAAGTGACTCAGAACAGTTCTGGTGATGTTGTTTATGTATTTATGTCCACATTGAGATGGCAGATGCTGAGATTACTGCAAATGTCACACGCTTCAGTCTATGCAACCCTCTACGGACACCTCTGCAATTGAATCGCCATTGGCCATTAAATATTTTAGTTTACTCGCCAGACTGATATATAATTAGAACTTTAGTAATTAGAAGTAAACTTGATAACCATGTTTAAATGCATATTAGTCAATTTAACTGAACATTTTAACTGGAATGGTGGTGGTGGTGCTTTTTTTTGTCATTCAGTGATTCTGTAAAAAAAAAAGGAGGTGAGAAAAACTAACAAGAATTCTGATAAGATAATATTGATACGAATTCTAATAAGAAGAACTATAAAAACACACTAAAGATTACTAAGGATTAATTAGCTGCTGGATTCATGAATATTAATCGGGTTTTGTGCATTCGCTCGAACTGATTTGCTGAAATCAAAACGAACGATAATAGGTGAGCGCCAGCCAATGAGATTGCCATTTGCGCATTAACTCCACACACTAACGTTACCGGAAAACCCAGCTAAAAGCTGAAGATTTCCATAGATATGCCACTATTTTGACAGGAAAAAAATACAACCAAGAATAGTTTAAATGTAGTGCGTCAATTCTCTCTCTCGGTCTCTGCGTGTGTGAGAGAGAAAGCGACAGCGATCTGTGCGCCTTCACACTAGAGGTACATTAAACACAGGTGCGCTGTGCATCCATTGACCTGAACTGAATCACACAGATCGCCTAACTGAGAGTGAAACTTTAAAGCGCTCAGTCAGAGAGTGTTCGGCGAGTGAACATATATCTGAGCTAAACTTATACTTAGCCTCTAACTCACACAATGGCAAATAAAATCTTAGAATTTATTAGCCATTGGCTAATATTAGAAATCATTTAGTCACCAGAAGGAAGATTTAGTAGCATATGCGAGTGGTGTACTTGCAATGTAGAGGGCCGCTATGTAGTAAACAAACCCGCACGTCTCTGCCATTCATTCATTCACACAGACACGCAGAACATGCAGGATTCAGATTTCAACCAACTTTTGCGGCTTAACATTTAAATACTGGTCCATATGGAGATTTGATTAATTTATGCTAACTTTGACAAATTCTTTGACTGTCCTTATTAAAATGTAAGTTTCATTTTCATGACTGGATTTTGAGATTCCGTCCGCGTTTTCTGCTTCACGGAAATCATAGCGCTGTATGCGTCAAGAACCGGGTTTGAACGGGACCTCGGTACTACCGGTACTTACAGAAACCTGGTACCGTCACATTTTAATTTTTTTAGTACCGACTTGGTACCGAAGTACCGGGTCTTTTGACAACACTAGTATACAATATATATATATATATATATATATATATATATATATATATATATATATATATATGTATGTAATGTTCATGTCCACACATTTTTAGATTCAGAGTTCTTCATTGACATCAGTCAGCTCCTTAGGTGCACAATATGCGTGAAGTGGCCTATAGTTGTTAGCGTTCGTCCTAGTAAACTAAAATACCCTTTAAAACAATCTTCAGGTGCAGGGTCTCGCACAAACTGTTGCATGATGGGAGTAACCTTTTTTTGCTCTGACCTAATCTGTTTGAAGGTCTTTGTCTTGGTGAGAAAAAAGGTGAGGAAGAAAGATATCATCCCTTCAGCCCCTCAGTGATTCATCATGAAGGAAAGCTTTAAGCTTGAATTAAATATGACTTTGTGACACAGTGAAGTTTAAGGGAGGCAGGCATCCACTGAGAGAAATGGGTTTCTCTTATTGTCTGCTGACCTGGGCTCATGACTGATGAGGGCTCGGCTATCCCACTGAATTCTGTGTTCTATTCCCAGAAAGTAGAAGATCACACTACACATTGCCCATGGATGAAGGATAGGTTGTGTGTACAGCTCAAATACACTGTATAAAATACAGTTTATCGTAATTAAACTTATTTTGACACAGAAACTGACCAAATTTGTAATGTAAAACCTTTTTTAATTGCTTTCGGAGGCTCATGCGTGTTTAAAACCACAATAGGTTCTAAAATGATCATGTCAGCACCATAATGTGTTTATGAACTAATGAATTTCAAATAAATAAATAATTGAATGAATAAATAGAAATAAAAAGTGCATTGCTAACAATATGGAAATATGAGGAGTAGCCTACATGCTGCTAATTAGTATAAATCTCCACAATGCTGAAAGGAATGAGCTGTGCAGTCCCTCGAGTTTTCTTATTGATTACACAGGATGCAAATGTAATTTCTTCCTTTAATGACTCTGTCCAAAAGCAAAATTTCTCTGTTTAGGACAAAACCAAGTGCACAAAGCAAGTCCTAAGGGATGAATGCAAATACGAGCATAACATTACTGTAATAAAGCATAGAGTTCTTGCTAATGGTACATCTTAATGATTGAAATCTACCTCATCATATAAGCCAGTTCACATTGCCTAACCGGAGCACTAAACGGAGAGGTTGTTAATGTAGTGCTATATGAAAAGCGCACGAGTTCTCTCTGTTTTCCCCTAGTTGCTTTAGTAATTAATCTAAATATATGGAATTACATTACCTTCTATTAAACAATGTTTTGAGGTGTTTGGACTAATAGATTGCAAAACTTCTAATGGGCTAATAGTTTTGGAGAAATATAGCATTACATGACCGAATCACCAATTCAATTCTGCAGTGAATGGGTGCAGTCAGAATGAGAGACCAAACAGCCAATAAAAAACATTACAATAATCAACAAATAATCCAATTAACTCCCGTCCACCAGTTAATATCTCGTGTTTATAAAAAAACTAATCCATTAAGATGTTTTAAACTTAAAAACCATTGCTTCCGAAACACACACTTTTTTTTTTTTTAGGTAAAGTCATTTTGTCTAAATCAGAAGAGATGTATGCAAAGATCAATGACTGTTTATAGGAGGAAACAGTTCAAAACAGATGGACTATTTCACTGAAGGAAGTGTTATCATGTATAATGGTCTGGCATTTTTTTCTCCAAAAGAGACAGTTTAAAGTTAAAACACCTTAGTAATGGATTTTTTTTATTATTTTTTCTTACAAATGTGCAGCTTTTCACTTAACAAGACATTAATTGATGGCCAGGAGCTGTATAGATTATTTGTGGTGGATTATTGTGGTGTTTTTATCAGATGATCAGTTTGACGGCACCATTTACTGCAGAGTATCCATTGGTGAGCAATGTAATTTTTCTAAAAATGTATTTCTGTTTTTCGGGTGAACTATTCTTTTAAGTTAAGGTTTCATTCTGGTTTGCACCAGATATTTTGGTTTTAGCAGGTAAACATTGTAGCAGCAGTCTAGATGATAATTAATTTAAAGTCAAATTTTGATATTGTTACCAATGTATCTTTGATCGCTGTAAACCAGGTTTGTTCCTTAAAGGGTAATACTGCTTGCAAGACTTTAGATTATGGTCTTAGTCGAATTCAATTATTTCTTCATATTGAATTAGTGGTTACTCTCTACCTACGGTATGTTTGCGCTGCTGGTGCGACATTTATGTTTTTTTAAATTGTTGGGGTTTTAATCTGTGCAAGACTAATTTTTCATTTATATGGCAATAATCTGTAGCATTAATCTTTTAGTTTTTAGTGTTTTATTTTTATTTCATGATTTATTTAGACAAAATCCAATAGAAGTTTAATATCGTTAATTTATTGGTTAACGTTATTGGTCAAAAATATGATTGCAGAGTTAAAAAGCAGTCCTCTTTGATTCTAGGTAGGAAAGCTGTCTGTGAAGCACAGACAATCTGTGTTGCTTGTGTTTTTAATTGCTGAACTCAAAGAAATGTCAAAGTCTTGATCCCTTAGTGCAACAGCCTCTTTATCATTCATTAACCTCTATCTGTAGTGTTTTCTCCTCTCTCTCGTCCCATCATATCCCCATACAGAACGTGAAAAACGTCCCCTAAGCAACCCAAACTCTGACACACTAATTTATTGCAAGTTTGGTGCCCAACTAAAGGTGACATCATATTTTTTCCCCTCTCTTTCTCTCTTGCCAACCCTCCATCTAATTGCCCTGTGCCAATAAGAATTAATTAGTCTGCTTATTTTTCTTGGGTTTTGGAGAGCTTCCCCATCTGGTGGGAAGGCGGTCCTCTGTGAGTCTGATTAATGGCGCTGAAAGACAGTTGCTGGAGTGCCTCTGCTCGAGCTGACGGCTTGTGTTCTGGTCCGGGTCAGAACCCACAGCAAGCTGCGAGGTGCCACCCCATTATACCGCCGCAATTTTCCCAGACTCAACCTCGAGCGAGTTTAAACACCTCTTCCAAAAACAGTAACGTTGACAACAAAGGAAGTGATGACCGGGACAATTACACACCTGCTAATTCTTTCAAGGGCTATCAATCACCTGATTGGATGGTCAAGGATTTCACCTCAACCTGACATTGATATAAACAAAGTCAAAAGCAAACAAAATCGCTGAATGATAAGTTGACAGTGTGCGATAGGACAGCTGTCAATGTGTGTAAGAAAAACAAAAATAAATGAAAATTAAAAATGCACAGTAGACATCAACCTGGCCTCAAGATCACTTAACATTACACAGCCAAGCTCAATCACAAAGTGAAGAACTGCATGGTGACAACTGACACAAAGACGGGCTCCGTTTCTATCTTCAGGTAGATGACAAATCAAATAAATAGAAAGTTGGTCCAAAAGTCTGAGGCACGCTTTCTAATTTGCATTTTTGTAATTTAACAGATATATATTTTTTTAGATTGCAAATTATATTAACAACAAAACAATTTGAGTAAGAAGTTGAATTGAAAAGTTTGCATAAATTTCTCATTATTTGGTAACATTATAAGTGTAGGGACCAATTCTTACTTTAACTGTAACTAGTTGCTTGTTCACACATTCCACATATTCTGTATAACCATATTCTACATCCCTAATCCTACCCAATACCTAAACTTAACAACTACCTTACTAACTAATAATAAGCAGCAAATGAGAAGTTTCATTGAAATATTTTTGAAAATCAAATAATACAGGCTTAATACAGTGAGAATTCTCCAAAACATACAGTAACAAAAATGTTACCAACTCCAAACTTTTGAATGGTATAGTTAATATGTGTGTTTATTCATTTAATGTGTATGTGTGTGTGATTGAGTGCATTTTTGCCCCTCAAATTGATTTGCTTATGTGAACATTTCTCACACTGCACTCAAGAAAACATGCTGCAGGCAGATGACCGACCTCTCTCACCTGTCTGCACGTTGAGACGCATTCACCATGAGGTAATGCAACGCCCTCCGGTCAGCAGCTGATCTTGGGCCTGTGGAGCTCTTTCTGCAGCTCTGATAACTTTAAGCTTCCAGCCAAGGAGAAGAAGAAGGCTGATAGATCTCCCAGGCCGCTGGAGCTTGGACTCATTTGTCAGCCACATGTCAAAGGGAAGATGACATTTACAGCCCTGTGAAGTGACTGCCTCCAGCTCGCCGGGCAGCCCTGAAGTAATAAATGTTTACCTTAAAGGAAGAGTGCTGCCAAACCGACCTCTCTCCGACGACAGAAAGAGGGCCTTTCTGCTCTTGGGGTCCTTATTTCCACCACCCCTCACTCACGCTGTCAAAAAGAAACAGATTAATGACACAATTTGCCCGACAAATCATATTAGTGGAAGCTGACTCAATGGTGAAAAACTTTTGCGGTACCTTTTCAAGGAGCGATATCAGTTCAAATAAAATGTATTCCTGTCTGACATTTATAAAGGTGGGTGGTGAGAGGGAGAGAAATATAATGATCCTCAGAGACAGGAAGATGACCTGCTTTGAACGGCGATGAAAAAATGTGCTGGAGAAAAAGGCGAGTCTTTTCATAGTGGCCTCCATCAGCAGCATCTTTGGCTGTTTATGGTGAGCTGATATATACAGAATGCACTCAAAAATTCTCATTGGAACAATGCTGGATACTCTAGACTGTATCCAATCAGCAAATCTTTTATAACAGGAAACAAAGCCGTCTTCTATGGACCTCACATCATTGGAAAAGGAGCGCAAACAATGCTGCTTTTACTTCACTCTGCAACTCAATGAATAGACTTGAATATAAAATGTTCTTTTTTCCTCAGCCACCGTATGAACAGAGGCACTTAAACAGGAGACAAATGTCTGTGGGAGCAATTTATAGGATTGTATTTTTTTTCATATTCATCCTCATATAAAGCCTTCATGATTGCACGAAGTCCTTGAAGAATCCCCCCTGACAAATCTTTGAACGCTCAAATAACCCTAATATTTAAAGGGATAAAAAGAAGTGTCCGTTGAGATGCTTTAAAAAAGACTTTGAGTATGAGAATGGGGGGTCCTCGGAGGCCACTTTTCACGGACAGTACAGCAATCCGATTAGATTGGAATAGAGCCATACAGGACAGGCTGTGGAGGTGATTCAGTAGCTCCAGGGGGAGTATGTGTAGTCTCTTCTAATCATTGGTCTCGCACTCCACAGAAGACATGGAGATGTCGAACTAAAAGACTCGTGTGTGGAAGGTGTGTAGATCTGTCATGGACATAACACCATATAATACAGCCCTCGAGGTGAGCGAGGCATGTGGGCTGAAAAATGGAGAATCCTTTCCTTCCTTTTCTGAGTTTGACTGCCATTTTTTATTTATAATTATTGCGTATTTTATTTGATTTATTAAAATGAATTGTTTTGAAAATAATGTGAATTCACACAATTAATCATACCCTGACTGTATATATAACAAATAATAAGGGATTTATTTATTTATAGTAAATTATAAGAAAGTAAATTAACTTTGAGGTTTCAGCACTAAGATGCAATTTTATGCAAATTTTAGCTTAATTATGCAAGTGTATATGAATCTGGAGCATAACTGACTGAAAAGTTTTGATGGAATTTTTTCTTCATGTGTTTATAAGCATATTAGTTATCAGAATATAATAATAATAATAATAACTATTATTATTATTTTAGTTTAGCTTAGTGCTTTGGTTTGGATTGCATTGCACTTACCTCTTGTGCTTTCCTGCATGTGGTGATAATGTGTGACAATGTGCTTCCCTTCACAAAGCCCAGCAAGCAAAGCTCATTAAAAGCTTATGGAGCATGCCATCCAAAAATCAATGCTTCAACAGTATGTGTGGGCAAAATGACAGAGAGGCTAAACTGTGAGGTTACAATGACCCCTGCATAGAGTACTGGAGGGGGGCATTGCTTTGACATGGCCTACAGTAGAAAGACAATTGAAATTGCAAGAGCGCGAGAATAAAGAAGCACACAGAAAGATAGAGAAAGAGCTTGTGAAGGTCACAAAATGGTAGAGAGAGACTCAGAACACATAGATCGGAGGGGAACAGAGAGAGAGAGAGAGAGAGAGAGAGAGAGAGAGAAGGGGGCCGCCCAGTGGCGGCATGTCAGAGGTGGGAGCAGTACTGTTATCTGCTGATCCCAGAACTTCCCGGAGGAGTGGTGGAGTCCACCCGTCTCACGTAGTGCAATGTGCATAGGGACAACTCTGCCGGCTGACAGGAAAGCTCGATTAGCGTGCCACAAAGAGGCCGCCGAACAGGAACACTTCCCTCGGCCAGAGGGGGTGCGTCCGCAGCACACACACTCCAGGCTCCCTTCCTGTGGGGGTGACAAATGCACACACGGCAGTTCACCAAAGAGACAACACCAGGGACGGATAAAAAGAGGTGTGAGAGGTCACACACGCAAACATGTACACTTGTAATAAAATGCAGCAGGTTCAGTAATGGCTTTTGTGTCTGACAAGATAATTTGTATGAAGTACACACTTAAAAATTACAGGTTCCAAAGGAGGATATTTACAATTATGCCTTTGAAGAACCATTTTGGGTTCTCCAAACAACCTTTCAGTGATTAGTTCTTAAAAGATCCATTGTTTCTTAGTGTCAAGAACATTTTAATAATCTAAAGAACCTTTTCCCACTATAAATAACCTTTTGTGCAACTAAAAGGTTCCAGTAATGTTAAAGGATCTTCATGAGAGTATCATAATCAATAAAGAACCCTTTATTTTGTTAGTATGGAGAACACTTTAAAAACCCTTTTCCACTATAGAGAACCTTTTGGGGTATGGAAAGTTCCTTCCATGGATGTTTAAAAGGGGATAGTTCACCCCAAAATGATTAATTACTCATCCTCATTTCGTTCCAAACCCAACAGACCTTCGTTCATCTTAGGAACACAAATTAAGACTTTCTGACCCTCCATTAACAGCAAGGGTCCTACCACGATCAAGGCACAGAAAGGTAGTAAGGACATCATTAAAATATTCCATGTGACATCAGTTGTTCAACTGTAATCTTATGAAGCTGTGAGAATAATTTTTATGTGCAAAGAAAACTAAACTTTATTCAACAATTCTTCTGCTCCACGTCACCCTAGGGCACTATTTTGAGAGTATCACAACACATGCAATTAATTAGTAATTAATAATATAATTTTAATTTTTGGTGAACAATCCCTTTAAAGGTTCTTCATGGAACCCTATATGCAAATAAAGAACCTTTATTTTTAAAAGTGAATATCCATTTATTTCATTTTGAAATGAACAACACAACTCTAGCAATGTTAATTACAAAACCATAAGTGCAAAAAACACCCAATGCATTGACATAATATGCCTGTGAGAGTAATAAACCTTTGTGCTCCTTCTTTGGAGTCAGCACAATTTTATAATTTTTTTTTTTTTTTTACCCGAACCAACTAGTTTGGCTTTCCAAAACGTCTTTATACTTAATCCATAATGTCACATACTTCACCTCTAGGTGAGTCCATTGGCAGTCCTCCAGAAAGTGAAGTGAATATGTTTGGGCTAGCATCGGCCCTGCGCGTGCTGCTTAGGATCACACAATGGATCCCGGTCGGGGAAGTGGGCCTGGGCCAGATGTGGAGAGAAAGATAGCAAAGGCGGGATGGGAGTTGGAGACCCGGTAAGCGGGGATCTGGCAGCCCGTTAGGGGACTCTGTCCTGGAAGCCCATTGTTCAGCAAAGGAAAAACACAACAACAACAACAATATAAAAAGCAGTGACACTTCCCGAATCTTTTTATATGATCACGCAAAGAACAATTGGCCAGGCGGAGCGCGTTGTTACGGGGATATTGAAGGAAGCCTCCCCTCTGAGGCACTAAATGATCTTTTCACACCTCTTTCGAAAAATCGTGCAGGAAGAGGGGTGAAAACAATGCAATTTGCTGACTAAGAGGTGTGTTCTGGTCATTTGTGAGATTACAATGGCCTTCGGCCCAGTTCAGACACAAGCGATATTAAAGTGGAAAATGGGGAATCCCAGATTAATGCAATGTAGTCTTCCCGAAATGAACATTGCTTTATTTTACTAGGGTATGGGATGTCATTTAAACATATGACCTTAAAAGGCATAGTCTTCGGTTTGTTTGGATGTCAGCCCGCACATCAGAAGACACTTGATCGTCCACATCCTCTGTTACAAATTTGTGGCGAGGAGATATTTAAGTCCTCGAGACCACACAAGTTGCATTAAAATACTATAGTTTCTCAGATAGGTCTTGAAATAAGATCATCCACTTTAGATGACAGAGATTAGGGTTTGCGTGCTTGTGTGTGTGATTGAGAGAGAGGGTCTTTGTCTCTCTGTCTCTCCCTCACTCTTTCTCTTTCTTTTAACTGAGAATACTTATCCTGCTCGGTTGTAGAGTTCAGTAACCCTGAGGTCGAGCGCTTGGTATCCCTCCAAATCATGCTGTTAGCTGGAGTGTAAAATCCTCTCAGGGGAGGGATGTATGAAGAGACAAGTGTCCTGTGGTGTGATGTAGTAATATTTGGCCTCGGAGCTCTAGATGAGACGTGGCCATTTCCACCGTGCACCTCTTACGGCGGTCGGTTTCTTTCTCTGGTTCAGACATGAAACCGTGGGTTGATTAGAGTGTGACACTATCTGAACTAGTCGCCAGGGGAAAACACAATATTTATGAGGGATCTCTTGACTACAGTATGTTTGGGCTGATGTGATTGCTTGTGCTAATGCTTCGCCAGATGGAACAGGGTTAAACAGACTCAAAGTGTAGCACTGTGGCAAAAAGGAAAGCAGCGGTGAGAAAGAAGGGTTAGTGAGGTGAAATTCAGCAAAGTGATACAGCTAAATCAGAATCCGAATAACAGAACACAAATAACAATGTGGCTAACTGCAAACTTGATCTATCTATCTATCTATCTATCTATCTATCTATCTATCTATCTATCTATCTATCTATCTATCTATCTATCTATCTATCTGTCTGTCTGTCTGTCTGTCTGTCTGTCTGTCTGTCTGTCTGTTCGTCCGTCCGTCCGTCCGTCCGTCCGTCTCTGTCTGATCTGTTTGTTTTTCAAAGCGATTTATCAAAGAATTTTGAAGGAAATAACAAGTATCACAATTTTTACAAGATATTGCAGCACAACTGTTTTCCACATTGATAATAACAAGAAATGTGGTAACACTTTAGTTTAGGGACCAATTCTCACTATTAGCATGCAAATTATTAGCATATTGGTGGTTTATTAGTAATTATAAAGCACATATTCTGAGTGACCATATTCTGTATCCCTAATCTTACCCAATAGCTACCTTACTAACTATATTTTTATGTTACTAAATAGTAATTAGGAGTCAGAGCTGGGTAGTAACTGATTACATGTAATCTGGATTGCGTAATCAGAGTCCAAAAGTTAAGTACTTGTAATTAGAATAAATTACATTTTAAAATACTTATAATTAGACTACAGCTACTTTTTTATCATTTACATGATTACATATTATTCACACGCTAGCAACGATTCTCCCTTCTTCATCTTTTAAAGGTTCCTTTCTAAAATAGTCTTCCAGATCTGTGGACATTCGTCAAGGGGCTACACAGTATTTGATGTTTACAAAAATAATCTCAGGTTTAAGAAGCGTTTCAACATTGCATCAACTACTGATGAACACATACATTTTTATTTGATTTAGGTTATTTATCCATGTATTTCTCTCTTTGAAATACTTATCTTTCAAACACATTAAAATGCACAAATTGGTTTTTAATTTAGCATTTTTATGATTTAATTAATTATTAGCTTTGCATTAATCTTATGAATTCCCTGCAAATCCTTCATAAACCATGGTTTGGGAAACCTTGATGTAATGTAATATTTAATCCACTTTATGTTGTTGATAACTTAATGGAATGAATGGAATATATTTTCTTACAGTTTGTATTTTTAATCAACATGGAATAGTATTATATTATTCAAATCAATGTGATAAACAGGTTTGGTCAAAAGTAACCTACAATTAGACAGATCATATTACAGTACATGAAATGTGTAATGTAATGGATTACGTTACAAACTAAAATGTTTGTAATCAGTAACAGACTACAATTTTTTTTTAATTAATCTAACCAGCTCTGTTATGGGTTTGCTGAGGCAAAAGTCTTAGTTAATAGTTAGTTAATTGAACCTTAAAATCAAGTGTGACCAAAAATGTTTCTTGAGCCACCACATCAGGATTTTAAGCTGGAATGATGGCTGCTAGCTTTGCCACGGAAAGGAATACATTATGTTCACAATATTATTTCGTTATTTATAATCTCAATAATATTTCACAATAATACACCTTTTAACTGTATTTTTTGCAAAAACAATATATCCAGCCTCGGTAAGAGAATAGTTTTTTTTCAAAAACATTCAAAAAATATAATGTGTTTTGTCACATATTTGGACATTGCAGATGAGAATTGCTTGAATAATGCATAAGTAGCACAGCAACTGGTTGTAGCACTTCCATTTCAGTTGAATTATATAGCAAGAAAAATATGCTGTATTGCTGCCTGGCCATGACCCTGACTGTCCCTTACATCATAACGCATTTAACTAACTGAAATCAGTCAGACGAGAGCTGGCAAGTATTTCTAGCCTGTTTGCATGTTCTCTTAAATCTTCTTTTGAAGTGTGCCGACCCTTGTCCTGCTGTTGCCCTTGTTGATGAAGTGAACTATTGAAGTTCACAGTCATTGCCTCTTTATCAAAGGTATGGTAAACATATATGCATCTGAGACTTGTAATATCTGCCGTTTGTGCAAATGCATTTAGTTTTCCCCTGGAGTGCAGTGAAAAATGCTTTGACACATTCTGGCAGGTCACTGTGATCTCTCTTTTTACCAGGCGAAACATGACGTAATGACTTGGCAGCATACTCTAATCCCTCTATTGGAGATCAGTTGGATTTCTCCCAGTCGGAAAGCACTATGTATGAAAGCTAGCGAAAGCCAAGCACAAAGCATGCAGCCCAGCAGGTGAGGTGAGAAAGGTAGCGAACACAGTGGCAGGTGTCGTATGACACTCCGACAACAGTCTTCCGGAGCTCGCTGTCTCTTGTTCTCTTGTTCTCATCTCTCTCTCAGGTTCACGGGGTGATCTGTGTTTTTACATGGGGAAAGAAAGAGAGAGCTTTTTTGTTGTGTGGGTGAACTTTGGGATTTGGCTCAGGCAGAGTTCAGCCGGGTGTTAGGTCAAGCCGCTTTCACTGCGCCTCGGTTTTGAAAGGCAGGTTCATATAACGCCAACTCATGACTGGGTTGCGGAAATGCTAGATTAATGAAGTCGATTGTGGAGGACCCTTTGGCCTTGCGAAGCTGGTGGCCCTCTGAAATCTCAATGAGCCTACTGACACCCAAAACAAGACCCTTTTTTTGTGTGTGTGGGCATGGTGGGGAGCAGAGTCATGCAGAGATTGATTCAGAACATTTTTATGTTACGCGCAGCTAAGGGAAAAATGAAGCGAGCCGATGAATAGAGATATTTTTTCATGCGATAAAAAGTCACTGAACTGAATCTAACCCCTCGAAACCCTGGCTGTCTGAAGGACGTTATCTGCTTCCTTTGATTCAGGTTTTCATTCCTGCCTGTTAGCAGCACTTTGTAACAAACAGCATTATTTGCTCAGCTCCTGCCAGTGCTGTTTGAAATGGGATGGATAACCTGCGTGTACTCTCCCATCCAGTATGTGTCCCTCCTAGGAACTCCGGCTAATCCTGTGGAAGGGATTTTAGTGCTGTTTTCTCAACGCCTGCCATTACAGTACACTGACACTAAAAACATAAAACAAAGGCTCAAGAAAAAAAGCACTTGAAAAAAGCAGCATGGCAACTTTGGGGAGTAGCAAATGGCGAAGCTATTAGTTTAACAGCATTTCCCAGTAGTAAAATGTTAGCTTCACTAGTTTTTAAATGGGAGCTTTACAGTTGCAAAGCTGTTAGTTCTAGTACGTACATCACTCTGTATTGAGTCATAGCGCTATGTTTTATATTTTTCTTTAATTCTTTTTATTTCTCCTGATATTTGTGCAATCATGTTGCATGCATATGCTCTTTTGAATCAGCTCTCTTGAATACATTGGTTAGTTAGATTGTGTTGTATAGATGTTTTTCTTTTAGCAGTATACACCATCTTTTTCTTTTTGTACAAAATGTACAAAATATTTCCATGGAACATGATCTTTACTTAATGTCCTATTGTTTTTTGGCATAAAAGATAAATCAATAATTATGACCAATACAATGTAATTTTGGCTATCGCAACAAATATACCCCAGTGACTTTGTGGTCCAGGGTCACATATGTAATATTTATGCAAAAAAAGGCTAACATGTAGTAAACTTTTATTTTGCCACGTAGCTTTATAGTGAAATTAGCTTTAGCTTTCTCTGATTTTAGTTTATCTTAGCTAATATGGTGGCTATGTATGTAAACATATTTCCTACATTGAAAAAAGGGTAATTGGTTACATAATTTACTATTCTGACCTTTTTCACACAATTCAGACCCTTTTTTCATAAAATTCATACATTGTGCAGAAAAAGTCATAATTCCCTTTTTAAAAATCAGGACTGCTTAAACTCGCAATTCTACATTTAGAAATTGCGAGTTGTATAGCTATGGTTACAATTAACACAAATGAACTGTGTAGTTTATCTTTGTGAAGTGGACTAGATTGTTAAAAAAAAAATCTCATCTACCATTATTACAATCTTTAAATGGTAAATGTATCATTGCTTGTTATTAATAGTAAAACATTAAACAGTTACCTGCCAAAAGGTAATAAAGATTTGATCTTTTGGATTATGATGTACTGTGTTTCGGTTAATTTAACACTTGTTCTAATACTTGTACTTGCTTGTACAGACCCTGTGAAATAAAGCTCAGTTCTGAGTCCAGATTGGATTGATCGCGTTTAGGCCAAAATGAGTGCATATGCTTTCCTGGCTGCTTGCTTAGTTCTGTAAATGTAGATTTGTCAAGCTATAAGGAAGCTTATTATTTGTATCAATTTCATTTCATTATTTGTGACATGAAAATGCACCCCAATGCATCCATTAAAGACCCACACAGGTACACACATGCTGGTGTGCAGCACTCATACACACACCAAGAAGGCAGGGCATGATAACAGCTGTCTTTTATTCTGTGCCGAACAGGATCTAACACCACAGGAGTGAATCTGGGTCAGAATACTTGGGATGCATGAATATCAAATGGAGTTCTGAAACTGGTGAATTAATATGTCTTTCACTGGTGACATTTTCTGCTGGCATATGGCAGCAAGCTCATGGGAGAGCAGGCCCTTTTTGATGAATATTTTTGAGTCCAAAACTAAAGGACGGTTCTAGGCATATGTCGCCGTCTGTTTTTGCCTTGTGAAATGATAATGCAGCAGTCGCGCTTCATCTGGATGGAGCGACGCTGAGGAGACGCTCCAGCCAGTCATTAACCCTTAAAAGGGAGCTGTAGAGACTTTTGACTGTCTCTCTGTGTGTGTCTCTGTCTTACTTGATTTATTTTTATTTATATATATATATATATATATATATATACAGTACAGACCAAAAGTTTGGACACACCTACTCATTCAAAGAGTTTTTCTTTATTTTCATGACTATGAAAATTGTAGAGTCACACTGAAGGCATCAAGGGCTATTTGACCAAGAAGGAGAGTGATGGGGTGCTGCGCCAGATGACCTGGCCTCCACAGTCACCAGACCTGAACCCAATCGAGATGGTTTAGGGGTGAGCTGACCCGCAGACAGAAGGCCAAAGGGCCAACAAGTGCTAAGCATCTCTCGGGGAACTCCTTCAAGACTGTTGGAAGACCATTTCAGGTGACTACCTCTTGAAGCTCATCAAGAGAATGCCAAGAGTGTGCAAAGCAGTAATCAAAGCAAAAGGTGGCTACTTTGAAGAACCTAGAATATGACATATTTTCAGTTGTTTCACAATTTTTTGTTATGTATATAATTCCATATATAATTCCACATGTGTTAATTCATAGTTTCGATGCCTTCAGTGTGAATGTACAATTTTCATAGTCATGAAAATAAAGAAAACTCTTTGAATGAGACGGTGTGTCCAAACTTTTGGTCTGTACTATATATATATATATATATATATTTAAATCTCACATGTATATTTCTAATCTTGCATTGTCAGACCTTTACTAAACAACATCAGGTCTGTTCCACAAGAACTGCCCACTTCAGGAAGAAACTTGCTGACATATAAAGACACCAACTAGGAACTGTTTTGTTTTTGTGTGTCTTGAAAGGGCCAGTTTATGTAAAATGAACTACAGTTCTAAAATTTGGGTTCAGAGATTATTACTATCAGAGAATTATTATCAGAGAATCCTGAAATAAAATGTTTAATGGTTTCCACAAAAAAATAAATAAAAAAATAAATTAAATAAAAATAAACAAATAAATAAAAATTAAGCAGCACAGCCATTTGAATAAAGAATGTTATTTGATCACCAAATCTGCATATTAAAATCTGAAAGATCATGTGACAGTGAAGACTATAAGAAGTAACGGCTATTAAAAAAAGCAAATTAAAATCAGCTTTGGCATCACAGGTATAATTGTTATTTTTAATTGTAATAATATTTCACAGTATTAATGTTTTTACTATATTTTTATCAAATAAAAAGCAGCCTAGTTAGAATTTTAATTGATTAGGCCACGCCCCACTGGAAGTTGAAATGTAATTTGAGATTGGTCTCACTCTGAAGCCTATAAAACCTCTTTAAACGTCTTTTAGATTGTATTTCTTTTAAAGAATTAATTAATTGTATTTATTTTTATAGTTGTCATCTTTTAAATTTGCCTTGACTAACCGTCCTATTAAAAATGAAATTAATTCTTGTTAAGATTTTGGTTAAATTTAATTATGCTTCTGTAAATTCAAATTTGAATTGCAATTCAACATCGTGTTTGCTGCGTCAATTCAAACTGAATAGGGATTTCGCAGTTTAATTCTGAATAATCCACAACCCTCGTTTAGACAAATTGAAATTTTACATTTAAAATGTCTACAAAATGTCCTAGTTTTTAATTGTTTGCTTGTTAATCCAGTAGTCATTACATCCTGAAAAACACTAATTCTATTTTTTTTTCTTGACTGACTGTGTCTTCCTGTTTTGCTAGCAATATACGACTGCAAACTGACAGTTGTGGAACTTTTTGAGCCCAAAACTAATACTCAAGTTGATGACCACAAATCCCATGGTACTTTGCAGTTAGGTACACTGCATGGCTGATACCTGACATGTTGAGCGTCATCTAAAAGCAATGCAATTTGTGTTTTAGACTTGGATCGAAGAGGTCGGGGCAAACTCTCCAGTGTCTTTAGCTGAGGTGGACTGATATTGTGATAGACAGAAGAACAGTGTGGTACTCCGCAATCTCTGCATGAGAATGGAAATTAAAAAAGGATAAAGTCAGAAATTAATTATCCATCTGAAGCCAATGTAGTGGAAAATGTAATTTATAGAACAATTATGGAAACAACGTGCTTAAATGAAGTATATAACACATACACATGCATATTAACTCAATATATTAGCACTCATCACATTTTTCAACAATTGAATGTAGTAGCACTTCAGCTGCTTGTACCATTTTCAATTAAATCAGAATTCATAAAGCCGTGTTTTTACCCTCGCAACAGGTGTCGGTCTCTGACGTTTCAAATTGTTAGTGGTTTTCAGTTGTTTCAATGACTCAACCTTGAATTTCCATGAGATGTACATGGCCTTTTTTTGAAGTCTTGACAAGTTTGTATGTCTATGTCTGCCGAAGACGGTGGAGTAAAGCTCCCAGAGAACACACACTTACACACTAACACACACAGCTATCCTCTTTCTGGTCCAGCCCCCCTCTGCTGCTCTCAGAAGCCCTACAGGACACAGAAGCGCTTTATACCTGAATCAAGTCACCCTTCTCCCTGTTCTCGCTCCATTGGGAACACTTCTCTCTTAGCACTCTCATTGGCATACTAAAGAACCCTGATATTTTTGTCTGACATATTGAAGAAGGAATTAAGCAGAGCAATTGAGGTGCTTATATCCTAAGCATTTTACTTTTTCATGGCTTTTATTTGAAAGCCAGCCAAGTAGATGAGTAGAAAAGATGGGAGGGAACAGAGAGGGAGCTTATTTACAGCACTGTGGCCAGTGTCTCTGAGGGACAGGCCCGAACAATACGCTGACTGTTAGCCGAGGCCCTGTGATACTGTAGTGCACCGAGAAATAAGTGTCCTTTCTGTGCTTGTTTTTTCTCTCTCTCTCCCAAGAAAGCTGTTACAATGAAACCAAGTCTAAAGCAGCAATTTGTAAGTCAAGAGTCTGGCAAAGTGGATTGTAATGGGGGGGAGGAGAGAGGCTGAAGGAGATTGGCTCCTGGAGCTTCCACCACTTGTTCTAGAGGCTTTGTTCAACAGTTGAGGAAACTCTGCCCGGTGTTGTGCCCTGCTGTCCTTCCACTAGTGTTCTCCTTGTTACCTTGCTGGATAGTTCTCACTTTATCAGACAATTAAATGTTAAAGGTCCACATTATATGTACAAGGTCCTATTAGTTAATGTTGGCTCAAGGAATAGTTCATCCAAAATGGAAATTTGTTTAAGATCTACTCAACCTCAGGCAATCCAACATGTAGATTAGTTTGTTTCTTCACATGAAGAGCTTTGCTCACATATGGATCCTTTGCAGTTAATGGGAGCCATCAGAATGAGAGTCCAAACAGCTGATAAAAGTATCACAGTGATAGACAAATAATCATCATGACTCCAGTCCTTCAGTTAATGTCTTGCTAAGTGAAAAGCTGCAAGTTTGTAAGAAACAAATCCATCATTAAGGTGTTTTAACTTCAAACCGTCACTTGTGGTCAAAATACCAGTCCATAATTCACTATAACGCTTTCTCCAGTGAAAAAGTCCATCCCTTTGTTGTCCTCTGAGATCAAAATCCACCAAAATATTTTTTTAGAACTGTTTTTGCTAACCGTGCTTGACTTAAGCATATTTCTCACCTGATTCAGAAGAGACAGCTTTTTCACTAGAGAGGGTGGTATTATGGAAGGAGGACTCGATGGCTTTTCACTTCGCAAGAAGTGTTCTACAGAAGAAAGAAAAGTAATTGCAAACAAGCCTCATTTTTATCTAAATTAGGACTATTATAGATTAGTATTATTATTCACAAAAGTCAGCAATTATTTGTCGCAATTAGCGTTGCACTATTACAGCTGTGTACATGTTCTTGTGATCGTGGCAGCAGTAATTCATTAAATGATGGAGCCTTATAAGTTGTTGAGTGTACTTTAATCTTTTTTACAGATAGGATTCAGGTGGGTCATTAAATAATTATATGAATTGATAAAAAATTAATAATTTAGGAAAATAAATGGTATTCATATATTTTATTCCCTCTCATTTGTCAGTTTTAGGTGGGTAGGCCTCAGTGCCCTTCACACCTCTTCCCTTTCTATGTCAGAAGAATGAAGCAGAGATCAATTTAAAAGTTAGGAGAAACAAAAATAAATGCAAAAGTTAATTTATTTATTGACTGATTAAATTATTTGTTTGTTTGATTATTCATTTATTTATTTTAATTATTATACAAATTCGTAATTTAAGAACAAATGAATTAATTGATGTTTTTTTATTATTATTTTATTCATTTTATTTGGTAGGTTCTTAATACTTTCAGAATTTGTTGTGTTTATGAGATGGCCTGGCCTGGATGAGTATTATGGCATTTTTCCACATGGTATGGTTCGGTACGGTTCACTTTTGGGGGGTTTTCCACTGGGTACAGTAGCTGGTACTTTTAGTACCCTTTTGTTTGAGGTTACAAGTGAACCGTACCGTTACCAAAACGTGATGTGTAAACTCTGCTGATCACGGATTGGCTGGAGAGAAACGTCACTACCTGCATCACAGAACTTGCGAAACAAACACAAAAGAATCGCTAGATTTAAATCAGCACAGCCAGTGAAGCATCAAACGCAACTGTTTTGAACAAGCGCACCTTTTTTAACGACCCAAAAGTGTCTGTTTCGTTGTCTGCTGAGGAAGTACAGATGTTCCTCTCTTTGATAGCAGAGCAGTGGATCCAGCGAGAGCTTGATGGGGCAACGTCGAATGAAAAAGTTTTTCTCAAGTCACGACAGTAGAGGCGGCGCTATAATAACGACATGTGAAAAATCCTGCACAGTCTAAAGTGGTACTAAACTGCAGTGGAAATGCAAACTGAGCCAAGTCGAGCCGTGCCATACTGTACTGAGCCGTACCGAGCCAGGTCATACCACCCAGTGGAAAAGCACCATTAGACTCCTGGCTTTACAATTTTACAATGGATACACTATTTATTTGGTAGGCAAAATTTTCTCTATTGATGGCCATTATAAATATAATTTTGAATAAATTCGGAATGGCATTGTTTTATATAGTTTTTATTATTATTTGGTTGTTTTTTTGTTTTCCTTAACTTTGAATGGATGAACAATGTCTAATGGCCATAACATGAGGATTTGTTTCTGTTTGAAGCGTTTATGTTCCAAAGCAGGCCATACTGGTGCATAAGCTGCGTAGACTCCCAGGAGCAACGTGATAAATCCAGTGGACTTTTCAGCAGCCGGGGAACATTACAGCATTAAAGAGATGGCTTGCCCAGCTCTTTAGGCGGCCATTTATGACAGAGTCCCCAACCACAATTATGGGAGCCTTGGGCTGCTACCGGAAACAAACCCACTGACACGTTGACAAAAATCCCTGCCCCGTGTTTATATGGCGTTTTGCAAAGAAATCGGAAAAGGTAATCATGTATGGAGGCTGGGGTTAAGAAGCAATGTAACAGTCTATTAACTTTAATATAGATATGTGGAATAAGCATATGCAGAGGCCCATTAGCATAAATCTTGGTTACACACGAGCGGCCCGCCACAGCGTGGCACGGGCGCACTTTCTCTCAGTGGAGAGGTCTAATGACAAACACTCGGATGAAGTGAGCCAGCTCACCGACTCCTCACTTGAGCTCTCAATTAGAGGCCCCACTGTTTAGCTCGCCCTACAATGCATACCACTCGCTCCCTCTCAGAGCCACTTCTGAGCTGCAAGGAACAAATAGGAGAGTGACAAACATTGTAATAATGTTTAATAATTTGTGCTATTAATGCTAAGGTGGACAAGTTGTTTAGTACAGTACAAGCAAACCTAATAAAATGTGAGGAATAGGGAAAGACTTTCCAAGATTACTCTTTAACACTTTACAGTGAAGTTCAATTCCTTAACATTAGTTATAGAATACAATTTTTAAACAATACTTCTACGACATAATGTTGATTTCTATGTAAGTTTGTCCCTTTTTTTTTTTTTACATTTTCAAGAGTTTCATAAAATTAGTAAAGTAACAACAATAATTAAAACCACAACAATGTGTCAGGGTTTGCTTGGCAAAGGAGCTCGAAGGAGTATGACAGAGGTGGGTATTCAGATGAACAGAGTAGGTGTTTTAATAAATCCAGGAGGGAGAAACAGGAGAAAGCCTCTTAACGAGGGAGACAGGACAAACAAACGGAGGAAAGGCAGGGCTATTTATACAAAACCAAACGATGGACTAATAAGATAAATGAACACAGGTGGAAACTTATTAGCTAATCACGCAACAAAGGAAATGCAGAACATACATGACATAACAGTTACACTGGGGCGGGGTTGGGGGGGGGGGGGAGGGGGGGGTTGTTCGGGATCAGGGAGCTCCGGGAGCCATGGCAGAGCAGGCAGTTCTGGTTGCCATGGTTGGATCCTCTGGTACATGGCCTCGCTCCCCCAAAAAACTTTCTTGGGGAAAACTAGGAATCCTGGGGGGATGCTTGGAGGAGAAGGCTCTGGAGGGCGCTTACGAGGAGCTGGCTCTGGAGGGCACTTAGAATGAGCGGACACTGGAGGATGCTTTGGAGGTGCAAGGCTGGTTAACTTTGGGGAATCAGGAGATGAAGGAGGGCTGGACGGGACCAGCGGAGACGAAGGTGAAATATCTGGAGATGATTCTGGGGTGAGGACAGGAGCCGAGAACTTCGGAGGCAGCGCCATGTTTAGGAGCGCCAAGTCTGCTGCAACTGGCGGGCCTGAATCATCGGCGGCCAGCAGTCTTGATGGCCAGGTGGTTCTGGATCGGGGCTGGACGGTCTCCAGACACTGGAGGATCCCTTCCCTCCAGCAAAGTCCATTGGTGTCTGGGAGGTCCATGGGGCGATAGTAACTAACCCCAATTCAGAACAGCAAGTTGAGTGTGGCATCGTCCAAAGCCGTCGCCGCGGCGAGCCCGCATACTCAGCAAAGGGGAGATCTCTGGGGGCTAAGGCGGTGAAATAAGCAGCAATTTCCATGATCGCAGTGGAGAAGAACAGGAAAACAAAAGACTTTAAAAAACTGAAAACAAAAATGGGGAGAAGGGGCGTCTCTTACTTTTTATTTTCTTCTGTCAGGGATTGCCTGGCAAAGGTGCTCGAAGGAGTACAACGGAGTCGGATAGTCAAATGAACAGAGTCTTTAATAAATCCATGAGCTAAAAAAAGGATAAAACAACCTTTTAACACAACGGAGACAGGAGAAAAAAACTGAGGGAAGGCATGGCTATTTATACAAAACCAAACGAAAGACTAATAAGAAAATAAATTAACACAGGTGAAACTAATTCACTAATCAAGCAACAAAGAAAAACTGGGACAAGGCAGGGAGAATGGAAACACAGAACATACATGTGACAATGATAATAGTAATATTGACCATATTAATCAAATTAATTGTGTATTGTTTTTTAAATAATTATTATTTTATTCATTCTTAATTTCAACATAAGTTATAACATAACATAAGTCCAATTATTATTAAGTTATAAAGTTAAGTTATAAAGTTCAGTAAAATGGAAAATTATGTTAAGAAATAACAATAGTAAAAATAACAACTATGATATTATAATTATTATTATTGATCATATTTCCAATATAAATATATTAGGGGTATTATATAAATAAGATTTTTTTTTATTTTAGTTATGATTTTGTAGACCCTTTTGTTGCTGAGTTCTCCCAGTATAAAATGATTTTCCTCTATGGCTTGAGAAAAGAGGCTTTTCTTTATCATAATCTGTTGTTTTGCTTGATTTGTTATAAATCACAGAAATGTTCGGCAAGGTCTGACAGTACCCATGGAATTTTATGAGGAAAAACAGACAATAGCGAACAAGTAATTGAGACAAAAAGGTTTGTTAGAGGAAAGAAGGCTTGGCTGTAGGAAAAAGGAACACTTTCCATTTTATTTGATTCATCATCAAAGAGGACTGAAAGGATGCTGAAACAAGAGAGATATTCCTGACTCGACTTTCTGTAGTCCCTCACTACAAAACTCGGTTCTTAGTGTTTGATGTTTTACTGAGAGAGGCTTTCAAAAGAACAGATGTGCTTAGAACTTCCAGGAAAAAAGGAAATAGAGAGAGAGAGGGAGGACACAGGAAAGAAGATTAATCATGTTGTGTGCATGCCTTTTCTCATTGTTTACATTCAAAAACAATAGTTTGTTTTCTTCTTTGTCTTATTATTGACATAGTTAGTTATTGTTATAATTTCTGCTAATTTTATTGTTATCATTCTGCTAATTTTATTGTTCAGTTTGGGCTACAGTTAGGCTGTAGAGTTGTCATTCATTACATGTTTTTTTATTTTATTAAAACTGAAGTGTGTAATACATTCAATGTTAAAATACATGTTCTTTAATAAACAAAATAAAAACAAAATACTAAAAACTAAAATATGTAGTTTTAAATAGTAAAGGTATAACTTTATAATGTACAATATAAAAAAAAATAATATTCATTTTAAGATTTTCTGAAGACTATATATATTATGGTAAAAATATTTAAAGACTATATAAAATATGGTAAAATGAGTATGAATATCTATATATCTATCTATATGGAAGTACTCGTTCACCTGTCGGGCAGATGAAGGTGTTTCAAAAAAACAAACTTTCTAGTTATGTTGTCAAGTGGTGGTTAACTTTCTTTGCCCTTGACATAAGCTCACTTAATAACACTACTGCTTCCTCTCATTGTTGTCTGCTGTCACCCTCACATCCTGTCAGATGTCACGCAGGGTAAAAAGCCCAGCCTGCTCTCTCTTTTCCCTTAAAGACGAACCAGCAGACATTTGCATGCTGCCACATTACAGCATCCTATCTGTCTGTTCCCACAGCCGTCTGCGTGTATGTGAAATTGCTACGCAGCATATCTGTCGCACAAGCCGATCGCAGCGCCACAGAAATAACAGCATTCTAAAAGTCATAAATCACATGATGGAAAAGCCAAAACTCAATTGAGTTGGAAACCATTGTGCCGTCTTTGGGGGCTAATTGGATTGGTGTTTAGCAAGACCCCGGGAGGAGGCTGGCCTAGCGTTCATGCATAAAATTGTCTTTGTTTCTCTCCATCGGCCGCACTTTTACTTCTCCCTCATTGCATCTCAGTCTCCTCCGCTGATACCACACTACACTGGGAGGCGTATTAGCACACCTTTGTGCCAACACGGGAGGAGATGGCTGGGGGACCAGGAAGAAAAAAACTGAAATGATCTGGTATTAAAATTCAATAACACATTTCCCCCAGCCCTCCAGAGTACAAGCAATCAAGGGTTAAATTGGATCTGTAACGTATGCTTGGTGACCCACAAATCGCTTCCCCATCAAACAGACTCATTACGAGCCGGCAAGCAGATGAGTGTTTGTGCGCCCCTGCCTCTGAGCGGCAGGGATTGTGTGTATTACTACTAACACGGCCGAGGTATTTAAATTTTGATTTTTTTCGTAATGGGTTTTGACATGTTTCATTTCCTCCGGGGGAAGCGCCAGAGACCGCCGAAAGTAAATGTTGCTAAAAAGTCATCAAGGCAGAATATTAAAATGCCATCAAATAAGAATTTCGCTAATGTGATGGGGCTGAGGCCGCTGCAGGTACGTCACGCCAGGGTCAGAGAGGTCCTGGTTCTGGGAGAAACACTATTTGTTCCCCTTGGCTGCTTTTTTCTGGCCTCTTAAATAAATTATTAAAGGATTTATATCTCTCGCCCTCGGCCCGCCTCTTGGGCCCTTCAAAGTTCAGCCACACCATTTGAAATGAAAAACAGGCAAAAAGCCTGAGCGATCTGATGGACACAATGCCGTAGAACTGCAACCTATTTCCTTTCATGCACCAAGGGAGTATCACATTTGAAAATGGACTCGAAACGTCCAGGCGCTGTTGTTTCCCACACGTCGCATGCTTGTTTTGTTTTACCTTAGAAAGTAGATCTCTCTTTAAACCCGCTGCGTTCACTCCCACACAACTCGGGTTGGAATGAATACCGTAGCATAAGGCATCTTATACATGATCATTTTGAGCTGATAATTACACATTTTGGGAGTCTGGCAGGATTGGACACTCACGTCTGGGTGTTGTGACAGCATGATTATTGGAAACACTTTCTGCCTCAGCGACTAAATTAAAACATTCGTCTGCTATGGATCCCCTAGTGCGGTAGACAAAAATAAAAGAAGACACAATGTACATTGTGCACGTTTCGAACATAATCCATTTCTTAAACGCTCCCGTTTCGCTTTCTCGCCATGTTCCCTCTATTGTTTTCTGTATTCCTCGGGTATTCCTTTTGAGCCCATTACCAGCCTGACAACCCACCAGCTGTCACTAATTGCCCACTAATGGGCTGCAGTGGTGTGATGGTTTCTCTGCAAGGGGCGTTCCAATTCTGTACTGGAGGTCCTTCTGGCTTGCCAAATCAAAGGGGACATACTTAAAAGGCATGTCATGCACTTCCCTTAAAATCTGAATAAATCGTCTGACGGATGCACCCCCATACCAATTTTTTTTGTGTATTTCGTTTGAAACCACATCAGGCATTGCTGCTACCTTTTCCTCACTACGCTTATGCTGATATGTGGAATCACGCGTGGTATTTGTAATCTTCGCGGTTGAGATTTTAGCAGGAGACAAGTGGGGCACGTGTCTGCCCTCTGCGTCAGCCAGCCTGCTAATAGATGTGAGAAGGTCATCTGGCATTAGCGGCAGAAGTACGTTAGCATTTGCGCTGAGCGTCTCTCGCCAGACTCTGTGCATGTTTGAAGGCGCTTGGACAAGCAGGCCCTTTCACAGTGATGAATGGCTTTTTTCAAGCGTTCTGCTCCCTAGTTATGAGAAGGGTGACCAGGTCATTGGACGACTTTATGAAGCTATAAAAAATGTATGTCAGTCTCCAGTCTCTAATGCCATCCCCAAACAGAGGAGGAGGGAGCGGAGAGGGGGAGCCGGAATGGTAAAAAGGCCATTTACCGGCGCTCTAAATAGCTCTCTGACTGCCCTTCTCCACTTATCTGACAATGTCCTTGTCGTCAAGACAATTTCTTATTCTGTTTTTTCTTTCCCCCCTCTCTCTCTGTTTTTACTCTTTTATAGGACAGATTTGAATCGATGGCAGACGGCCCTCTAAACCCACTCCAACTTCTGTCTTTCTCTCAGCCCACTTGGGATCTGCAGCGTAATACACCGCAGACTAAATCCGGTGATACCCCTGTAGTATTTGAAGCATGGGTGGCTTCATAATGAGCAGGTGAGAGCTTCTTTATTTACAGGGCTCACAGGAGACACCACATAGTGATTGTGTGAACCGTGCATAGCCGTTTATCGTGCCGTTTTTATATTGTTTTGAAGGTCCAGTTGAGTTAGTATTATGAATGTAGATGCTTAAGAATCTTATGCAGGGCAACATCCTAAAGCCAAGATCAGGGATTTACTCACCAACAGTTTTCACCTCATTTCCATGTGGCATTGCAAAATCCCATTAATCACAAATGTCTTCTTTTTAATAAATATGCAAATTCATATTAGCCGATTGGTGTTACTCCTAATGTGTCATTAATAAAACATGAGCCTCTCGGCTCTCAGCCTGCCAGTGTTTTGGAGAACAAACATTCAGGGATGAAGAGAAGATCCTGGAATGCTAATTGTCTTGACGCGATGCAGGAAAATCTATATATCCAGGTTCTTTTCTGTTGCAGTTAAAAAAATTTTTATATTGGTAAACACTATAGCTATCCCAAACCTCCCGATGATGTTCATTTTAATTCAGTTTCAGTTCCCAGCGCAGCATGCAACTTTAAATTGAAAAGTATGATCATTTATTTATGGAAGTAATTAGGTCATGATGTCTGACAAGTGCCATCCTTGCCTTTTTGAGACCTCTTAGGCCAAAAAGTGGATTACAGTCATGTTTTATTCACCGGGCCTGAGTCACATTATTGTAGAGGCTTATTATAGCTTCTTAACCTGTTTTGTGACCTGTACAGTGCCTGTTCTAGACCACAGGCCTTGGGCTTGGTGGACTTGTTAGCACAGTTAAAGGTGGGTTATTGGCTTTTTTTAATGGATGTTGGTCTTTGATAGTCTCTAACCTCAAGGGCTTTGAGCAGATTCAGAGGAATTACTAAGTCATAAATGACTATTATGAAATGTACTTTATATAAATGTCAGTAACTGTGATGACTCAAGGATAAGCTTTGTAACAATAGAGTACATATGATGGCAATATAGTGGAGTACATTGTAAAACATTTTTTTTTAAGAAATGTCACAGATTGTCCTTCCGCTAATTGTTTCATATTGTCTTTTTGATATTTATTACATAAAAAGTTTTGAATGCATACTTTTTAATTTTGACAAAGAGGTTTTTTTTACTAAATTAAGAAATCTTCTTTGTTGCATGTACTGTATATACACTGTTGGCCATTGTTATTCAACAAATTGAACTAGAGTTTAAAAAGTGTGTTTTAAGAGGATATATTTATTAATGTCAACTGGCCCAAAATGCACAAACATTAAAGAAACACCCTACGGTGATCTATACCATATAGAAGCAGCAGCCTCCAACTTCAATATGCACTGTCATTCATGTCATCATTTATTGAATATACATAAAAAAGCAAATCATGAAGTGTGAACACACTGTTATAACAAAGTATTTAAAAAATGCATTTCAGGCGTAGCGGGTCTTGAACTCGTAGAGTTTTACAAAGTTCATTATGATGTCTTTTACATGGGTTATCAAACACAACACAAGGCTATTTTCCTTCAATAGTAGCACACTTGTTGCCGTCAGACTATTTTAAATCTGCAGCCCTCTGTATTGTGCATTTCCCCAAATGGATAAACGAAAAAGATTATTTCAGTATCAGCGGAGTTAAAAGCAAGTGAGATGCTGGGGCCAAATTGCCCGCCTCTGTCTCTTCATGTGCAATCAATCATGGAGCTCTCCTCAGCCACGCTGTTTTAAAAACAGCTGTAATCTGTGGTCATTGTCGCCAGAGTAGATTGTTTGGCAAACTATCACCATAACTGTCAGGCCAAATCAGAAAAATAATCTCATCACTCCGGACAGATGCAGTTCCCCTGCATTATTGATACGGTCATCTCGGAGAGAGAGAGAATTATAAAACATAGTTCTATTTACAAAGGGAGATTGGCTGGGTCCTTGAGAGTGAGTGAGAGGGACAGGTACTTCCAGGAAGTGAGATATAGGCAGTCCAGAAGGGAGCAGGAAGGAAAGGAAAAACAAATTTCTTGGCTTCTTGGGGTCACCTCACCCCATGGGCTTGCTTCCTCCGTGAAAATGAATCACCCGGATACACCGACTGAATACTCAAAGTGCTTTCCCTGCCTCTGAGGCCTTGACTCTTAATATTAGATTTTACCCCCTTTTTTATTGCAAAATGGGGTGGCTGGGGTTGATCTCAATAGCAAGGTAATCTCTGCATTTACTCTTGAAAGCAAAAGCATGTTAGCATTCTAATATTTTTTCCTGCAACTTTGTGTTCGTAGACGTGTCCGTTTTTCGCAGGAGATTATAAAGTGAATTTGTCGACTGAGAAACACACTGAATGTATTTTGCAGACCCATTGCAGACAGTTAAATATCAAAACTTCAAAATCTCTCCCAATGACCCGTGCAGCCATGCTGAACCTTGGAAAGCCCTAAATCGCAGGTCTGCCGTTTGACCGGTTGCCAAACTTTGTGCTGTAAAAACATGTGTCCTTCGCTGGCACGGGACAAAATTTGGCAGGATAGCATACAGCGGCTTACAAGATCTAGCATATGGAAGGACAAATAGTCTATCACCCAATGCATCAGGTCTGTGCCATCTTCCCTCGCAAAAAAGAACATGATGGATGTTGGAAGATGAAGGCTGGGAAGGATCCAAGCAAGACGTTCAGCCAATAGTTAGTAACAGCCGGGTTAGAGTTACAGCACCCTTGGCATGCCAGGAATATCTGTTGTCGGCATGTCTCTGTGTTTTTATAAAGGTATTAGCATGTTATGATTAGCATGTTATGAGGTCTGAGATTGATCAAAACTTTGATTTAGTGCTTACTGATTCAGCTGCGTTTTAGCCTGAGGCTTGCTTTGAAAATGGAAATGACTATTTAGATATGAAAACCACTGTTAATGGTTCAATAAACCAGGAATTCACACTAAAAATGATTCGAGAAAGATACGTTTCTCTGTCTATATTTATTATGTAAATTTAAATACAATCACGTGTGTGTATATATTTAAGAAAAAATATGTTGTGTTTATATATATAATATATTGATATATAATATAAAATATATGTATATACATGTAAATATTTTCAAAATATATACTGTATGTGTATTTATATATACATAATTATTATTATTTCTAATCTAATTAATCACATCCTTTTTCTGTGATTAATCGCACACTTCATGAAATTAAGCATAGTCCATTTATCTTGTTTCAAATGTTTATCTTGTCATCATTTGCTATATCCAGCAAAGTAAACTAAAAGATTGAAGGGTGATTCTCAAAAATCTATATTTTCTGCAAGCTTTTTTTAAGATCAATTTAGATGTCTTTCTAAAAAGGACACCAAAGAACCAAATGATAAAAGGAGCTCCATGTAAGCACATATGGAAATAAATAAATACGTAGATAAATGCACATTTTATAGTATATCTGCAGTGCAACAGCAGATAAATCTTACCTTTAACATACACAAAAAGTGATACATGTCATTTCTAAAAATAAATGAAATCCTTTCATTTTCCCTTTGTGCTGATCATGTACACGTGATTAATCCCATGAATTACATCCTTATTTTAAAATGACTGAGGCATTCATGTTGTAAAAAGAAAGAAAACAAATTAGCAGTCTGTATTTTCCCCCTGACAAAGAGCCATGCACAATGAGTGAAAGGAAATGCACTGCGTCACAATTGATCATCCTTGAGAGGAAAAAAGAATGTCTGAATCAATTGAGGCTAAGATTGAGAAACATTTGCTCAGGACGCCGGGCAGACCTGGCAGTGGGACTTCAGGACCTGAGTGTGATAAATTTGTCCTTATTATCCCTATTGATGTTTAAATTTCTTCAGGGCTGTAAGTACACAGGCACCAGGCAGTGACAGAGGTATGGCGACCTCCTTCGATCCATAATTTACACCTGTTAGTGGACTCCCCTATCGTTTGTGAGTACACTCAGGCTTAAAGGTTAACAAAAGAGACGCTGGACCGGCTCTGCTGCCGAGGCAACGGATCAATGTCAAGTAAATAACCTTTTCTACCTTATTTCCTGAGCAGTATTGATCCGTTTTCCCCCCTCCTCATTTTTCCTCTCCATTCAGCGTTTTGTCATGTCTTCAGCCAACACGGGACACACAACAGCAGTTTCCCATTGGAAGTGCAAAGTGTCATCTCATGACAGTCCTACTTTGAATGATTTCTCTGTTATGGGACGTAAAGACGATCAGTTCTAGGAGAAACGGTTCATGAATTATTCAGTTTTAGAGAAGAATCAGCTGTTGAATTCATTTAATGTGGAAAAATAAAATGCAGAATCCTTAACCGCACACTATACTATATGGACGCATTTTAATGTCGATACATTGAAACATTTCAGTACTTTGTGATGAACAACATACAATTAATTTGTAAGATGCTTGTAATTAAACATTATTCCTTGTTGTTATATATTATATTGTTGATATGACTAAAGTGAACATACTGTATATATGAAAGTGCATTTAAAAGCACTTTAAAAACTGTTGTCCATAAACCTATGTAGTGAAGGTACTGTAGAGACTACATTAAGTAATTAAGTAATAAAGTAACTACATAGTAATTTGGGAACTTTGTATATAAAGACATAATAGCAAAGACATAAATTCAAAAGCACCATTAAACAGAATACAGTTCTTTAGACTCGGTTGAGTAGTCTTAAGACGGATAACTTGAGAGGCTGCAATTGGTCACCAGGTTGGTTTTGTTTGCCTCTAAAAACACAGAGCCATAGCGAGAAAAGATGTAAGTTATTTTCTTCAAGTGAGAGCCAAAACCGAATGAGGTCAACCACAACTTAGAATGGAGAAACCCTCTCCACCTTTTCTCATTGCTGTAGTTAAGCATGTACTGCTCAGAGAGATTTGTAATCGTACAGTCCACTTGAGTCCCGGCTCTCTTTCAAGACAAGAATTCTGAATGACCAAATCCATTTTTTTTCCTGAAAAAAAGATTGATGGTTCTTTTATCAATGTTTGAAGAGGCAGAACCAGAAAACGGGGGAAGAAAAAAATGCATTCCATATCATGCATCTTGAAAAAGAGAGTGTTTTGTTACATGGATGATTAAATGTGTTAGATCTGTTCTTTTTTATTTCTTTTTTGACCATTTCTAAGACCATGTAGGTTTCCCATCATTGGAAATGTTTGCTTGGTGTTCACATAACATTTAAAAAGGGATTTGCCACAGCTGCATGTCAATTTCAAATTAACCTTAACAAACAAATTCCTGGATTATGTTGGATTTAACAACACCCTTTAATTTAGTGTATGTAATGCTTTTATTTCATCTTGAATTTAGTTTAGTGGGCAGGGTTCTTCTGGGCTGATGGACTGTGAGGCCTATGGGTGCGTCTCAGTCCATTCCCTAGTACTACCTAATTTAGTAGTAAGTGCACTACCCAGGGAACAAGATAAGGCTGTTCCATTGACAAAATGAAAATGAGAATGAATGCACCATAAAAATCAATGAGCATTGACTGCATTCTCACTATATTCACTTCCTGGAAATGTTGTCTTTGTAGTCATCAGAGCTTGTAATTTGTTAACCGCTTCAGCAAAGGTGCATGATAAACAAATATAACATGCTATACAGCACTTTTGTTGGTAGATATCAGCTTCGTTTTAACATTCGACCTCACAATCACAATGTAGGTAATTGAACCATCAGTGTCCCAGTATTTAGTAGGTCAAGGCTCCTACCAGTGGCCGAATTATAGTGTTTACAATATACTGATTGACGTCAGGAGTGGAATGAGACACACCCTCTGGATTGTTTTGTCTAGGCTGCTGTCCAGTGAACTACTATTGATTTCCCCTGGCCTGTGCAGATCCCACTCCAACATGAGTGATTATCAAGCCTTTTCCTTGTGATGACACTGCACTTAGGTTCCATCAGCTCAGCTTCTCTTTGATGAATGTGCCCTGTGCTGCGACTCCCTCCCCCTGTGACATACACACTGGGCTGCGAGTGCTTGTTAGTCTGCGAGCTCTTGCTCTATGCGGTTACAATTTCACATCAAAAGCGGTGGCTACACGCTCTGTTCCCGTGTCCGCCCACCGCTAACCAAGGGTATACATTCTGCGCAATTATTCATGAATGCTGATGTCGGCCGTGGTAGTGTTTAGAAAGGAGCATGCAAATACCAAAGGGTCAGGCTCTATTTCGTGGCTACATAGACTTTTTAGTGTGGAAGCGAAGCCCGTCTGTAAGAGGTGTAAATAAATGGAAGTGACATGGATGGAGAGGGAGGAAAGAATGGTGTTGGTTTCCAGATGCCATAAAATTTCTCATTTCCTACTCTCCAAGTGAGCAAATCACTCACTGGCTCTCTGTACAGTTGTCACGTAGGAAATAATATGGCTGCGGACGAATCCTCTGTGGCTGCTTGTCCTCAGCTGAACTTGTACACACAGTTGTGTACATCTGTGCCCCAGACACAGTTAGATCCTGAACTTCTATTGATTTTTAGGGGCCACTATGGGTGAGAGAAATAGCACTGAAACACAAGGTGAATGGGAGTCCATGTTCATGCCCTTGTGCTACAAGAACACCTAGTTTTGCGTGTGTGTTGGAACAAGCGCCCTCCAAGGAGAACAGCAAACCAACAAAACAAATTAAATCAGAGGGCAAACTAGACACAGCAGAAGGAGGAAAAAACACATGAGGATATTTAGAGAAGAAAATGGTTAAAATAAAAAAAAAAAATTATGTAATATGTTAGAGCTTTAGAATGACATTTAAATTATGTATTTAATTCTTTTTTTTCAGCCACGTTGTCTTTGGATTTTCTTAATTTGGAGGCTTTTTCTCAAAAAGTGTTGAGAAAAATATTGATATGATACAAGCAATTACTTGCAGTTTAATTAAATCAATTGACACATATAATTCCATTTATTAAAAAAGTAAAATAAATAACAGCACTATTTATTTTGTGACATTTATTTTAGTATATAGTAACAGTACCAGCATTTAATTGAGGCTGCTTTTAAATTCTAATTGAATTCCTGAAGTTTACATTAGAACCCTGAACCCTGATGGGCCCCGACTTATTTAGGCCCCTAGGGCCAAGCTGCAGGCCAGTTTTCATGTCATAACTCCATCCATAAGTGTTACGCAGGTGCGCATGTGTGACCAAAATAAAAATGCACTGTGTAAATAAGTTCTGACGGCCCATTTGCATACTAACAGGTTGACAGTTGTTAATGCACAATTACCATTTTAGAGCGACAAACTGTAATACTTTATAAGATTTCTATTCAAACTGAATAGATGAATAAATCTAGGCTACCCACAGCTGTTTTCAAAGCACAATGCAAAACTGTGACATTTCATTCACTGATGCACTTCAGTAGTCAACGCTAAACCCGGAAGCACATATACTTACTTGCCGGCAACCTGCCAAAATAAAAGCCTGCTGATTTTAAGTTTGAAAATTATGAAAATTCATCTCTCTTTTTTTTTTTTAAGTAAATAGTAGCATTTTATTTTTAAGTTTAATATTAAATAGTCCTATTTGTATTTGATACTCCCTTTTTATTTTAAAATAAAATATTATTATCACACTTTATTATTTAGTTTGTTATTATTATTATTAAAAAAATAAAAAAAATAAAGTGCAACAATATTATCACTACGATAATTTTTTTAAATTCATTTTGTATAGTTGTATTTAATGGGTTACACTATGTGCAGTGTGAGGACCAAACCAAATCTCCAGGTTCTCTTATGAGAACCAGGTTGAAAACCTTATTAGCACCCCTGATTATATGTAATATGGACACTGCTATTTAAAGTTTTACAGAAAACACTTAAAATACAGAATTCAAACAGGAAATAGCAGAGCATACATGTGAACATTGCGGGCAGTGCTGTAACATTCCCCATTTTAATCTGCATGTATGACATCTCAAAGCTCCCTGGCACGTGTTTCTATCTTTTGAATGCTATGCATCTGTGATAAGAAGTGTTGGTTTGGGTTACAGATGACATTAAAGTGCAACCTGTTCTCACACAAACTGCATTGAGGTCTGCCATTCGCAGCACCATTAGAAATGAGACCCGAGTAGATTTATCTCCATGACCTGTAAGGCATAAGTCTGAAAGTTTTTTTGTTTTTTTTGTCATGTTATGTATATGACAGATGTAAAGCTCAGGATGGCTTTCTCCTATTACAGAATGGGATTTCCTTTAGCTGAGGTTTATCAAAGAGTCATTAGAAATAATAAAAACACAGTTGAATGTGTGTTCCTCTTATGGGACTTAAAATTAATATTCCAGAGAGCCATATTTCATAGTGAACTTTGACATGTGAGAACAAAAATGGCATTGAGCCGAAGCTACAGTGTGAAACAAAAGAGGGGGCACTGAAGGACGAGCGATGGGGCCCTTCGGCTGCTATTCTGGAGTCTGTGAGCATGTGCCGCAGGTCCAATGACAAAAAGCACCTGCTGGTGTCACAGAGCTCTGGGGGGAGCTGGAATATGGTTGGGTGGTGGGGGTTGGAGTTGTTGTCTGTGGGAGAAGTTTATGAGAGTCATGGATGCAGGGGTTATTTTCAGTAATGTGAATTGATCGCAGCGACTCCGGGTGTTTTGAAGAGGACCACCAGCGGCTCTGTTTTTGTGAGCCGAGACCTTTACTTGTCATTCACTTCTTAAGCAGGTGAAAAATGGCAAACGGTGCCCTGGTTCCTCAAAAGGTGTAGGGCCTGCTGACACAGACTAATGGGCTGAAGTTCATGAGGTTAGTGCACACCACATGTGTGTTGCTGGAAATGTTGGTTCCGTCCAATTACATATCAAAATATATCATCTGTCTTCCAAATATAGTGCTTAAAGGGGTAGCCCCCCCCAAAAAAAATCATAATTCTGTCTTTCTTTACCCATGCCATTCGAGACCTGTATTAAATCAAAATCAAAATCAAAAATTGTATCAAAGACTTGACTTCAAAGAATTAATAATTCATGAGATGTTATTTAAAAAAACTGAAACTGAGTCATTTATGAACCACTACTGCTTTCATGAGCTCTGTGAACGGACCAAGAAATGTTTTTCACTCAAAACTACTATACAGCTTATGGACCACTTTTATGGAACTTTTTTTTTTTTGTCATTTTGGAGCTCCACAATGTCAGTTCCCATTCACTTTCATATACTAAACAAAGTTGTTATTTTTCAAAAAATACAGGTTATCTAAAAAAAAAAAAAAATTTTTTTTTTTAAATATTTGGCTAGTTTATTTTGATGGTCCCCTTTAGGCATTATGCTAACTTTGTACATTGCAATGATATTTCAAAGACAATAGAAGTAACGGTTATGCAATTACATATAAAGTTTTATTTAAGTCCTACTTAAAATTTTACTTAAAACCTCTACATTTCAATCAGTTGCATTTAATATAAATTTAAACTATAATACATTTTTATTTAGGTGAAAATGTAATGCAGTTATGTGTCCGAAAACATTACATTCAGTTTTCACTTGATATATTATTTCCATAATATGTACTCTTTTTCAAATGTTAAAGTGTACTTCTTTTTTACAAGGGTATCCTTTTTAGTTATGCTTCTGTGAAGATTTCACCATCCGATCTGCACTGTGCAGAGGAGGACAGAACTTCTAATTATGAGTTTAGATTACTGCAATGAGAGATTGTAGTGGGTAAAAGGCTTAAGTTTAACCAACCCCCATTGTATAAAAATGCCTACACTCCAGGCTGAGGTTTGTACTGTGGTTTTGGCAGTGTATCAGATGCATTCATGCTTAAATAAATCTGTGGTTTAAAAAGAGGAGAAAAAAGACACACATGAAAAGTGACAGCTCAATCTCTGAATACTGTCTGGAGGCTCTGTAAGGGAAGACAGTGTCACTTTCTGCTTCTTGGTTAAATGGCAACCTTAGGTAGCATAGCTGGTGGCTGATGTTAACATATCATTTGAGCTTGTCACCTAGAGGTTAGAGTTACATCCCTGTTTAGATCTCAGCAATTAATAGTATATTAGTGGTACTGAGTCAACCACACATTACCATAGATAGGTGTGTCACTTATTCTGTACAGTTAGTTTTGTTTTGTTGTTATACATTTACATGGTATGAAAGGCATTTTACATGGTACACAATAGCCAACATGTTTTTATTATAATAAGAAACTTGTGTGCATTGGGTACTCGTCTTTTGTGTACAACGATGTTAGTAACACTTGAAACTTTGTAGTGAATTTTGTGAATTTATGAATACTTGTAACCACAGTTATAATATATTTTAAATATGTGTCTATTCATTGTTAAAGCACACAAAAAATAACCAATATATAAGATGATATAACATGGTGTTTTAACTCTTATATATTAAAAGATATAAAGCATTACAGTTTACTGTACATCATAATTTTTTATATAATGGATTATACAAAGTGTTATCAAGTTCTCAAAATGTATTTTGTGCTACATACAAATAATGACTAATAAAACTAGCAAAATAAAAATGTAATTTATTTCTAAGAATTATAAGCACTTTTAGTTTAATTTATTACTTAATATAATGTAAATAAAAATGAATGTTTGATTGACTGTGTGCAAAATCACTCCCTTGTTCATTCATCCCTTTATAGTGAATGCACTATATAGGAGTAATAAAGAAGAGATTTTGGACAGCATTTTTGATGCTTGATTGGTTGTGATTGCATGCGCATGTCTGATTGGTCAGTGATATGTTTCCATTCTGATGTCAATGGTCTGCCTCCATTCTGCTGTCTCTCTTGCCAGTTGCCAGATTTTATAGCGCGATGACCGTAAAATACTTTAGCTGGAAATGTATCTAATTTTTTTCTTTAAATAAGAGATTTCTTACTTTAAAATGTATTTTTTGGGGAGGGGCAGGCAGTGGTCGACAGTGTGCTTTAAAACAGCTGCGGAAGCGTTGGCTGCAAAATGAAGTCAGACCTGCAGGTTTTTCTGGGAAAGAAAGTTCTCCATGGGCCAAGGTCAGTGGCCTGCTCTGTAGCACTCTCCAGTCCACCTCGGGGCACCTGCTAATGTCAGGCCTCTTTTAGATTCTCCAAATCGCGGTTCTCCACTGGTTATTTTCAGCAGCACTAAGTGATCCCAGTGACCCTGGAGGTCTGACATGCTTCTTTTTTTTCTTTACCAGAAGTCAAATGCCATAGCATTGCCCCGGGATCAATGCCTTCAAAGTCAAACTCTGCTTAGGCAGCCATTGAAATCAGACCCCTGAGTCCAGCCAAGGATGCGGATGGAGTCGGATCATGGCCTAGCTGTAACTCAGATGGTAGCCAAGTGGTGGGGGCAAATGCTTTCTCTCCCTCCTGTGAAATAGCTCTTTTATTGGGGTCAAAGTATAGCTAACTGTCGTGACTCAGAAGGCTCATTAAGTTGCACCTAATGGACAGAGTGTTGAATATTTCTGTAAAACTGTGAACACTATGTTTGCGTTTGTTTTCCATGGCCTCACGGCACATGTGGCTCTATTTAGGGAAATGTTTTTCGGGAACTCTTGACAGTTTTTGTATTACTTTTCCACACTAACATGTGATGACATGCGGTCCTTGAACTTGTGTTAGCCAACTCATGGAAAATGAATAAACAGACAAAGATGTTATGACGAGTATGTCACAGATTACAAATTATGATAGCACACAAATGAAGGAGGCAAAAAAAAAAATGCATTGGTTTACAGCATTTTTTTATTAATATGTGGAATCCTGTTTCTGACAATTCTGACAATTCCTCAAGTTTAAAACGATATATCTCTGAATCTCATAAAGTGGCTCCATTTGTTCAAGTGACACTTTTTGCATTTGTGACTTTTTCTCGCAATATGATGATATATTAAAAATGCGACATACAGAATTACATAATTTTGACTTAATAACATTTTTCTTATTCTCTATTATTATAATTACTTTACATGTAATTTATATTTGCAACATTATATCTCTGAATCTCATTTGATGGCTTCATGTGTTGTAAATGTGACACTTTGTGAACTTTATTTGTGACTTTTTCTGACGATTTCTTATAATATCACTTACACGATATCTCTATATCTGTGTGTGTCTGTATATATATATATATATATATATATAAAAAAAATATGTTATAAAAGTATGTATAGTGTATCTCACAACTACAACATTTATGATATTTGTTGTGTTTGCAACTTTTTACTCATAATTGCAAATTTGAACATGCAACATGATTTTACATCTCCATCACGTCTGAAATTTTCTTTCTCATAATTGTGGGTTTATTAATCTCACCGTTACTTTTTATTTATTTTATTTTTTTCTACAGCTGGCTTTCATAATAATATTCAAAAATGTAGTTGTATTTTAAAGCGCTAGCTGTGTTCATGCCAACTTCGATCTCTACAACCTGTGTAAATTGTATGCTTACAAACAGGCCATTAAACCTGCTTGCATTGTTCAGAAGACTCAAGCAGGGGGTTACCCGTCCAATGGAGCCAATTTTTGATAAGAAATCCTGGGCCGAGAAACATTAACTAAACACAATCTCTCTGTTCGTCCCTCCCTGGATGTCAGTCTGTGTGTCCTTTCCCTTTCCTGTCCCCTACCCTTCTCTTCCAATATGCAGGAAATGGTGTCTGGCCTCTTGACAGATAATGTGACACACACGTGTGCAGACGGAAACTGGGGCTGTGAGCCACAAAGAGCCACAGTGGGTCCTGGCCCCTGATAACATCAGGGAAGGAGAAGAGAAGAGAGGTGTCTACGGGAAGTTGCCAGGTTCGGGAAGGCCTGGAGAATCCCGGTTATCTCCCAGAGGAGTCAGGAGATGGAGTGTGGCCCTCCCCGGCAGCAGGCCAGGCGATGGAGTGCTGGGACCTTTGTTTGTCATCACCATTTCCCCTTCATCCTGTGTCATGACCTTACAGAGTTCATTTCAAACTGAGAATTCATTGACTGCTTCTTAAGCCTTCAGAATATGGAAGGAATTGATCATTAGACAAGTAGACGTGACTGCTTCTTATCAGCGAATTTGATTTGTGAAGGGAAAAAGGTGTGCTTTGGCTGTGGAATGCAAAGTGACAACCACAAATGATCATTTCCACTGAGACATAACAAATGTTTCCTCTACAACTTCACTTTCAAACAATGCTTTGTTTGGTGGGGTTGGGGTTGCAGATAGAGATTCTGGTCGAATCTGAATATATTTGAATTTATTTGATTGCATAACCAAATCACAAGTTACACGGATTCCTTTAAATGTTACCAATTGTGTCTGAGTCAAAATTTTTGCGAAACTGTTCATAAAAAATAATGGAATATTAAATTATGCCACTAATACAATGGGTTACACTTTATTTTTAGGTGTCCTTGTTACAATGTAATTATATATTTAAGTACTGAGGATTATTAATCAGCTACATTTACTTACTATAGGGTTAGGGTTAGGAGGAGGGATTGGTTTAGGATTAGTTGCATGCAATTATGCACAATTTCCTATTATTATAATAGCAAGTACATGTAACCTATAACAAGGACACCATAAAAGAAAGTTTTACCATATAAAGTCTAACATTGGTGTTTTACTGATAACACTTTAGTGTTACAATTTATTTTAAGGTGTCCTTGTTACGGTGTAATTATAAGTATTTAAGTACTGAGATTATTAAGTAACAACACTTACTATATGGTTAAGATTAGAATTAGGGTTTGGCTAATGGTCACTTGTATGTTATTATGCATAATTTATTGTTATTATAACAGGTATGTAACATGTAACAAGGATACCTTAAAATAACGTGTTACCCACTTTAGAATAAGATTTAATTTGTTAACATTATTACACTATATTTTAAGGTAATGTTGTTACATTGTAATTACACTAGTACTTAGTAATATCAATTATTAAATTTTGCTTACTATAGGTTTAGGGTTAGTTGCATGTACTAGTACATATCAAATCTAAATGTCATTTTATAATTAATTGATAAATATTACAGAATAAATACAATACTCCATAAATGTAATATTTAAAATTAGTTTATATTTATAATGTAATGTAATAATCTAGGCAAATGTAACATTTTAAGTTGTGATTCAATGTCTAACAGCTGTATAATTATAAATTTTATTTAACCAATAATAATAATAATATATATATATATATATATATATATATATATCATTGTTAGTTCATGATACTAACCCAATAACTAAAATAAGTTAGTGCATTATATATTTTTGTAAATTGTTACCATTGTATCTAATAAAAACGCCTACTGGACATGCGTTAAGGCTTTAAAGCTGCTTTCTCTGTGTCCTGTGAGCATATCAAACCCAGATCTTAGGCTTTGAGTTTAGCAGTACACAATCTGCATCGGTTACATCTGCAGAATTGATGACTTCAGGATGCTTGGGTCCACTGCAGAAACCAAACTTCAGGAAACTTTGCAAGATAGTTTGGTGGTTTGTTCTGAGTGCGGAAATGTATTTTCATCTTGTTATTGTTAGAGATAAAAACCTTATACAAGGGATTGTACATCCCTTCCACTGCTGCTAGCCTTTCATTTTAACGAGACTGCTCCCCTGTGCACTTTAAAGAACAACGTCCCACCACTTGAATTTAGAGAAAGCTGTTTGCTGGAAGACACCCAGGTTCTCACTCTTTACTGGATCAGACTAATGTCTTCAAGAGCTTATTTCTGAGAGTGAAAGAATTTGATTAAAGGTTGTTTGCTGAATCATCCCTTACCTGTCATAATCTTTTGATATCCATCGATCTGGAGTAATACAGTATTAAACTTGGCCAGTAAATCAATGCCATTACCCCTCTTTCCCTTATATCTTCAGCTTACGGCTATCACTTAGGGGCTAGACGGGTTTTTATTGTGGGCAACTTGTGGAAGAGTGTGCATCTGGCCACCCAGTGAGGAAACTCAACTAGCATGGCAAAAGAGAAGTAAATCATTCCTGAGTTTTAGATGCAGGCTATAAAGTAAATCTACTGACATTTCCCAACTGAGTCCGTGTACATTCCTGCTTCCTTAATTCTGTCACTCCCCTATAGTTTTCTAATGTGCCAGTAAATCTTTCAGGCAATGAAAAAAGCTAAGAGACTGATTCATGAGCCATGCAAGGTGTTGTGCCTCATCAATGTTTCTCTTAAAAATCTGGTTCCACTTGTAAATTTTAGCTAGCTCAATCATTAGCGGTCCACGAGGCATGGCAGCCGCAAGGCTATCCTTTTCAGAGAGGTTAGAGAACACTGGAGCCGCCAAGTCAGTAAAATTAACTGACGTTTCTTACATTTCTGTAGTTGTTTTTGTCATTCTGCCTGTCTTCCACTTTTAAGAAACCTTGCTCAGAGCAACAAGAGCTTGAGATCTTTTTTTCAATAAAGTCCGAAGCTATAAGAACCACCTTTCTCAGAGAAGCTTGATCTCATTAGGAGACAATCCCCATGTCTACACCGCTCAGAGTTTGTCAGGAAGTGTTAGGGAGGAGGGATAGGACTCCGTCGCCTCCGGTCGTACATAACTGAAGTGGATGGGGCTGGAAATAAAGGTGGAGGTTAAAAAGTACAGCTGGTCTTTAAACCGCAGTACCTCTACCTTAAGGATGACTTGATTTATGGAGGTCTCTAATGGTATCTCTGTCCTGATCCGTGTTGCCTTTCACCCTTCTCTCATCCCCAGCTTTAAACTCATCAGGTTCTTTCAGGGCCCCTCGTTAATCCTGGGTCCTACAAAGGAAGGTACGGCTGCAGAGAATTAGGGATTTGGGTCCTCCACCCTCTGCTGTCCCCCACTGACTGATGAATGATAAACTGATGAGCAGGCCTAATCCAGAGAAACCCACTCCCGCTGGCTGCATTGACATCCCTCGTACAGATGTACTCCTGGGTGGAAATTTGCCATGAAATCAGGAACTGGTTTGTGAAGAATTCCTTATATGATGTTTTAGTGAATGAATAGGTACAGTTGACCTTCAGCTACGTTCCCACGTTATGCTTTGCTGTAGTGGTGGGTGGGCCATATTTCTATATATATATATATTTATTTATTTTTTGCATTTTTTTATATTTTTTATTTTACTCTAAAGTTACAAAGATGCAAGAATTTCAATTTAAATAAACCACATAAGTAAATAGTTTTTTGTTCAATTGTTTTTTTTTAAATGAACATTTTTCCCCTACATTTGTTTTTCTTGCACCCTAAAGTTGCAAATTATTTCAAAAAGTTTAATTATTATTTTATTTGTATTTTTATATAAAAAGGAGTATTAATTGATAATTATATTAAAAAAAATCTAAATCATCAATGTAACTTTTTCTCACTGTATACTGTATGTTTAAAATGAACTGCTACTCTCAGCCTACAGCTATGGTAAAGCCTCTTATTTTACCTGTTGGTAATAATATAGTAAAGTTGTAAAGTTTTATGTAATATGGTGATTGGAAGCTTTTGCAGAAACTTGGGGCACAGTATGAGCCAATGAGAGTCCTCTTTATGGTATTACCTGAGGCTTACCGCACACACTATGGCAGGTTTATAATTCTAATTGTATGTAATTATCATCTTGTCTTTGTAAATTAGATGATAATAACATGGTTGGGCAGTAAAAGTGACAAACCTATCCCCACTGTGTGGAGGGTCTTTTGTTAGACGATATGCTAAGTAGCAGTGATGGAAGCCTTGATGACAGCTCTGCATATTGAGTGATGTAAACCCATGGCAATTTGCTGTCATCCCTAGATAAGCAGACAGGTACAAAGTAAAAGGGGGAACGAACCGTTGAATAGACTAATAGACTAGGTGCCTTAGCTCCTTCGAGGACCCCTCTGGCTCTCCCTTCAGGGAACGTTTTCTCATGGCGTCTGGTGGTTTCCGTCATCTAGCGAAAGAAGAAAGCGACCTTTACGTCGACGCAGTGGCTTTCGACGGCCGACTCTCTCCCTTTGTCTGCGTGGGGGGATTTGAGAGCCAGACTGCGAGAGAGTTTGAACATATGTGGGAGATCAAAGGAGTGACCATCATTATTTTTTCCTGTCAACATCCCCGGCATCCTGTTTAGCTCACACTGATAGAAAACAACCCCTCCCCGCTCACATCAAACATATGGAGAGACAAGGACATCAGATATCCTGCGTCAAAATGTGTCCTACGGCAGATTACTCTCACGTACTAAAGCTTTCGTATGTTGGCATACGAATCAGTGACGGGTTTTAGTCTGATGATAATGTGGTGCAGTGGCTTTTCTGCCTCTCACAGACTGTAGGCAGCTGTGGCGGACAGACCGAGCGGTCGTGTTCCAGCCGTAAAGGGCTTACGCTTAATCTCCTGTTGTTGCTGTTCAGTGCCGCCTTTATTCTGTAACCGAAATGATGGCTGCGAAATGAACTGGCCTACGTTTGTCTCAAGTTCTTCTCGCTAGGGTTGTTCTCCAGCTTTTGGCTGTGTGCATGACAGTCTGTTGTGATCTCTATGACAAGATCTTCTCCCCAGGGGGTCTGTAGAAGAACACACACACAGTGGCACACATATGTGCATGCACACATATACACCAACCCCCCATCTTTCTCTCCTTTCTCCACCTATCTGCCTTGTTCTCTCCATCTCCCTCTCGAATACAACAATCCTTTCCCCCCTCTCCCTCCTTCTCCCTCTTGATGTAACCTCTCTGGCTAGACACAAAGAAAGCGAGAGAAGGACCCTTTAAGTTGCAGATTGAGATCTCAAGTGCTGACACAAGAGGAGGACCGATGGGGCTCTGGAGTGATATCTTTGTATTATGCTCATGGTCTCATGGTGCTCATGGCTGCTAGATTACACTCTGATCTAATGCTGAAAAAAAAAAAACAGAACTAGCGGCTCAGGAAACGGTCTCAGTAGTAGCATAAACTGCTGGACATTTCCATCAAGTGGAAATTAAAAGAGATCTTGCATTTTGTGAAATGTGATGTGCAGCCGATTCCATGGCGCACACCAAAAAAAGAGCTGCACAGATGATTATCTAGATGGACACTCAAAGTCATTGGTTGTTTGCTAGTTATTGGTGGATACTATCTTTTAAGAACTATCTTTTTCATGGAAAACATTTGTTGGTTCACATCGAGTTTACAGTTTTACTGTACATATTTGCTTTTATTTATATTTTCAAGATCTGAGGTAAACTATCTATTGTTGCTTTCAGTATGGCAATAAATGTCACGTCAAATGACATTCAAACTCGCATTAGACACTTCTAACGTTAAATTCAGCACATAATCAGTATCTGAGATTATCATTGTCATAGTTTGTATGTTGTTGTTCCGTAGCTTATATGTGATCACAGAAATAGAAACTTGCATTTCTTCGTCGAAGCTGGTTAGGGCAAAAACTCTGATTAACATGGGAAAATATACATTTTATATTTTATATACGCGGCAATGTGTCACATGTAGTTAGGACATGGTGTTCAATCAATTGATCAATGGATGTTAAGGGTTCTTCATAGAACCAAAATATTTAGCAGAAATCCTTCCTGCTCTTTCTACTCTTTCTACTAATTTTCTACTCTTCTAGGAAGACTTTTGTTAAATGTTGGAACATGGATTTGGAAATTTGCTTCCATTCAGACATAAAAGCATCTGTCATTTTGATGTTGGTGTTATAATTTATCCTAAAAGGTGTTCAGGTTTGCGTTTTGTGCAGGCCAGTCGAGTTTCACACTAGACTCAATAAATTGTTTCTTTATTAATTGTTTTAAATGAAATTCAATTTAATTCCAAAGGGGGAAATATATAAACTGTATCAGTAGTCTTACTAACCCAGTAGTTTATGTATATATGTGTATATGGTCATGGTAAAACTTAAGGAAGATTAAGGAACAATCTTCACTATTAACTAGTCACTCATTAGCATGCATATTACTAACATATTAGCTGTTGATTAGCACTTATAAAACACATATTAATGCCTTTTTTGCATGACCATACTTTAGATCCCTTAATCCTACCCAATACCTTAGCTTAACAACTACCTTACTATTAATAAGCAGCAATTTGGGTGTTTATTGAGCTAGTTGTTTTGTTTGCACCATAGTGTTTATGCTTTTTGGGGGAATCAGCCTAAAAATGACTTTCGATTTGTGTTTGCATTTTAAGATGGGACAGGAGAAAGTATTTGAACCGTAGTTTTTTAGTATTAAAAAAGTTAAACACTACCTTTAAATCAGCTTATAAGGATGCTGCTCACTGGATCCAACAGGAAGTTTAAAAGTTAAGTCTCAGAAGAAGCTCAAAAAGAAATATTAGAATTGGACTGGCTCTTTTGGCTAGCAAATACGAAAGACCATGTCCTGCATCAGGCACTATAGCTAATCTGAAATGACTTCACAAATGCCTTTGTCAAAGCAGACAATCTTGAAGTAACTTGATGATGATCTCATGGGTATAGGCACCCTTCTCCAGTCTGAAACTTGATTATCCATTGGAGACTGCAAAAGTGATTTTTGTGGAACTTGCATGCATGGAATGATTGAAGCTGGCGTCGGGCATATAATGTCATACTCTGTCCATACTGTCACAAGCCATTACTTCTGAATGGACTTCCATCTTCTTGAGTGAAACCTAACAAAAACAGTTGGGACAGGGAGCAAATATGCCGTCCCCATATTTTTAGTAATGCACTGTACATTCAATTTTAAGGCTGTGGGTTAGTTTCCAGCCAAACCACAGAGGACTGCTGTTTGAGTCCGCGGCGAAAGCTGATTTGACAGAGATATCTGACAGCTGTGATTGTTGGCTACTCAGCCATCAGATCAGCGCTGCGAAATCGAGTTGAGAGAGATAGAGAATAATGCGAGAAGAACAAGCCGATCGCTTTAAGACTCAGCCGGGCAGGAACGGCATGAACAAACATTTAACAGTCGTGTCCTCTTCCAGCGCCGTCACTCACGGATGTCTATACTGGTCAAGTGTTCTGGTGACACTTGCGAGAAAAGTTAAAGGAGAAAGCAGTGCAGGAGTATTTGGAGTTCACGTTTCCTTTTCTGGCACGGTCAAAGTGGATAGCCTGAGGCGTGCTAACCAAAGGCTGGACGCAGGTATAATAATTACTTTTCTGTGGAGCGTATTATCCGCACACACCTCTTACGGCCTGATGAGGGCCTCTAAAGTCTTATCACTGTTTTAATGTAAGCACTCGGCAGAGAGAGCAGCGCCGCAGGCAAAGACATGAAAGAGGCTCAGCTCCAGTACTCCACTCCTCCGTGTTTACATAAAGCGCAAGGCTAAGAGAGCAGACTGCAGAGCCTGTTTCACACACACATACAAACTCTTGCACTTTTCACAGTTTTCTTTCTTCTTCTTTCTTTCTTCAAAGGTAGAGGATTGTGGCAGTCTATCTGCTGAACAATTCACTTTCACCAGTTTTAAATTCACAGAGTGGCCTACTAGACCTGCTCTGATTTACAAGTTTTTTCTTTGTTTGGTGAGGTAATTGTTCAACACAGAAGAGTGTGTGTGTGTGTGTGTGTGTGTGTGTCCAGAATTCCTTATGTTATGGGGACTAAATGTACCCACAAGGATAGTAATACCAGTAATTTTTGACCTTGTATGGATTTTTGATTTGTTTTGGTCACCATGAGGAAAAGAGCTAATAAATCATACTAAGTGATGTTTTTTTGAAAAGGTACGTTTGGGGTTTGGGGATAGAAAATACAGTTTTTTACTGTATAAAAATCATTATATATATGGGAAATCCCATCAGTCAGTTATTTATATCTTTTGCTGAGGTGTGTCAGTAGTAAATATTAGTATCAGTTTACATTTCCAAACATTATTTTTCCATTAATTGTAATAATCCATTGAGGTTACAAGGAGTCTGACAGCAGGCAGTGCTCCACACAGAGATCTGATCTGATCATCATCAGTCTGTCTGGAATGACATGAAGAAACAACTGAACAAACTGAGACAGACGAAATCCAGAAGAACTGTGGCAATGTCCCCAAGACACTTCAAGAAACCTACCTGCAAAGCTACCTGAAAAACTATGCGCAAGTGCACTTAGGACAAAGGTTTTTAGTTTTTTTTTTACACATAGTTTGGTCACACCAAATGTAGATTTACTTTAGTAAAGTTTATTGAAGTTAATTAGTTAAATCTATTTATGGCATTATTTTTGATGGCATCCTCACTTTACAGCATTTCTACACAAGTGCCTTAAACTTTGTACAGTATTGTAGCTTTACAGGTTTCTTGAAGCATTTTGGAGACATTGCCACGGTTCTTCTGGATTTTGTCTGTCTCAGTTTGTTCTGTTTCTTCATGTTATTCCAGACAGACTGATGAAGATCAGATCAGATCTCTGTGTGGAGCACTGCTATTATATATATATATAATGTTACAAGTATAAAGGCATTGTTTAAATTGCTTTATCAATAATGTGAAAATATATACTGGATCATTAATCTTACTTTGTAATGACCAAAAAAACACATTCCACAAAAGTGATATAGATTTGGAATGACATCAAAGTGAGTAAATGATGACAAAAAATTTTTTTGGGGGCAAACAATCCCAATGACTATGACATGGCTTATATATTTTATAAAACCATTAAATTAAAATGAGGGTGATAATGCCACCTCTGTTACTGAGCTGCTAACCTTATTACGTGTCTTTCAGATAGAAGACATCTGTGAGCCACTCATCTCATTAGCTATTTGATGTATGGATGCCATGGCCTGTTAGGACTATATAACGTCTTGTTAAAGATAAAAAATCATCTTTTTGATTGGCGGCTGTTGAGTTATTTGCCGGAGAACCATGAACAAGCATGAGCACAGAATCCTGCATAAATCCTCGCTGAAAACACAAGCATGCTGTTTAGAACCAAGGACACTATACAATTACAGTATAAACTATTTTTCACTCTACAACTTTTTATTTCTAAGGTTTTAAGCAATTATTCAAGATATGAAGGTACTAATTGTAAAAATGAAAACCTTGTTTTGATCTGTTCTAAAATTACTAGTTACTAGACTAACTGAGACATGTCATGGCACTTGTATACTGTTTTTGTTCTCTTGTTGACCTGCCTGCATCTATTGTTCTCATTTGTAAGTCACTTTGGATAAAAGCGTCTGCTAAATGATTAAATGTAAATGTAAATGTAAAATCAGTATCTATAGCTTAGCTTCTTTATGTTTATAGTCATGTTTTAACTTCTCCAACGATTCCCTCTTTTTTTTTTATATAAAATTCTACCCACATATTTTGCTGTCATCATACTGATGTTTTTGTCAGGTCTGGCCTTGGGGGTAGCAGAGCAGCAGGTTTGTCCTGTGCATTTCTTTCTTTTTTTTTTCTTCATCTTTCCCCATCTTGCTGTTTTTCATTATTATTTGTATCCGCCTTTGTATTTCAGGCAGGCAGAGGGCTTGTGCAGAGACGAGACCAGAGAGGCAGTAAAAGTCAGCAGTGGTAACCTTGTCCGCCCATGGTCACGGGTCATTTGGCAAGCGCGCTACGGAATTCATTTCACTAAGAAGGAGAGAATGCGAGGGGAGAACGAACTAGAGGAAATAGGAGGGAACTGATAGGGACATTGATGGAGCAAGAAGGAGATGATGAATTTGAATAGCAACAATTGTATGGTTACAACAGGCTGATGTCTCTTTTAACCTTTTTTATCCATATACATGGCTTTAATGATCATTTTGCAGCTATTTCTAATGGATCATCTTAGTAAACATCATCTTTTGCATTGTCCCAAAATGTTTATTGTAAATGTGTGTAAAAAGTGTTTAGCCAAAATTGTCCCCAAGTGCACATCGTATATGTATGTGTATATATATATATATATATATATATATACATTCATTAGTGCTGTCAAACAATTAATCACAAAATAGTGATCCAATTTATCCAAAACAAAAGTTTTTGTTTACGTAATATATGTGTGTGTGCTGTGTATATTTATTATGTATATATAAATACACACAAATGCATGTACATGTTTAAGAAAAATTGTATACAAAATATATATATATGTGTGTGTGTGTGTGTGTGTGTGTGTGTGTGTGTGTGTGTGTGTGTGTGTGTGTGTGTGTGTGTGTGAGTGTGTATATACACAGTACACACACATATATTATATAAAGAAAAACTTTTATTTTGGATGTGATTAATCATTATTTATCGCTTGACAGGACTAAAATGTATATTTTAATGTATATAAATGCATGTATAGATGCCAGTAACTTATGTTTATTCTTACAGTATATTTATAATTATGTTTTTTCAAACTTTCACTTATATTACATTCACTTACTTTAGTAATAACTGTAAATTCTGCATAATTAAGGAGATGATGATCTGAATAGCAACAGCTGTATTTTTACAACACCCTGATGTCTTGTTAAACTTTTTTAATCAATATACATAGCTGAATTCGGTAATTAAATGCTAATTTATAGCTATTTTTAATTAATTATCTCAGTAAACATCATTGGTCATACTTTCAGGCACTTTTGCACTCTGCCAAAAGTCATTTTCAGTGTGTTAATAGTAATTGTATGGCCAAAATGGTCCTCGTGCACTTCACTGTTTGCTTTTTCATTCAATAAGTATTTAAAATAGGCAATGATTTTTGATAAACAAGAACTATTTCGTTTTTATACAAGCAGTTTGGCAATAACACATTGAGTTAGCATAACTATTATGACTGTGTTGCCACAGCTTTTATTGTATTTTATTGTATTTGTTTATAATCCATGCCCAGTTCTTTCTAAAACTGGCCTTCCCAGCCTGCATGTGTGAGGTTATTGTTGAGACTACGCTGAGCTTTGACACATACATCTCCGAAAACAGAAAGGAATATTAGTAGACATTCCTTGAGAAATTAGAGAGCACAGCTCAAGTTGGGACATTGTGTATTTTACTGGCATGCATTCCTCTTCCCTCGCTCTCCGTGGCATAATTGAGACCAATAGGCCGAGACCCAGGTGTGTAATGAATATTACAGACAAGATAGTTACACAACATCTCAAGCTAGCATTGTAGTCTCCCTCCCTAAAGAAAGACAATGGCTTTTTGTATTTACTCCCATTTCCTTCCCTAATGAAGTCACAGATTAAAGTGAAGCGACACAAAGGGTTGTCTGTTTGCAACGAGAAGCACCTATCCAAACACGGTGAACAGGGGGCAAGCCTCTGCAATTAACCCTCTGTAGCTGGAGAGGGCCGGGAAGATTAGTATGTTACGTTTTGACACCGTTGCTCTCTGTATGCGGTCATCTGCAAAAGGTGTCAGTATCATGGAGCGAAGTGTGACTGTAGTTTTGTCCTTACGGTTGAAGTCAGGATGGCATATTTGAGGGGTCTGCCACCTCAAAACAAAGCAAAATGTCCTTACTGATTTTGTATTAACCTGCCGCATTTATAATACTGAAATTGATTGCTACTAATAATTCAAATTGCAGAAAAGTGCAAAAACAAAAGGTCCCTTTTTGTTTTGTTTTTTGTAGTTTAGTGAGGACTATTATTGACCTGAAATGGAAATTTCTTTTTCTTTTTACTGCACTAAATATGTAGACTAGTGTGGAATTTGCTCTGAATTGCCAGTCTTGTGCTCTTTCAAATATTTTGAAATCCTAGCTGGTACTGTACCTTCGGCACTTCTGTTGTAATAATGTTGTACATGTTTATTTAATTTAAAATTGTATTTATTTATTTATTTATTTATTTTGTTTTGTTTTGTTGTATTTTATATATTTAGTTAATTGCATTTATTTAGCTAATGTAATGTAATTATGTGTAGGTTAGGTAAAAAAAAAAAAAGTAAATAATTAATATATTTTAAGACCTGTTGCCCTCTAAAGCTTTGCCTAGTGGGCCTCGGCCCCCTTGTTGAGAACCACTTATTGCAATTTTATAATGTAATATTTATTTTAATTATTCATTTTGTATATATGTTCATTATTATCAGCATAAGAGTTTGAGTTAAAATAATTAATTGAGCAAATTGGATCAAAATATTACAAATTATTAAAATGGTAAATAAAAAAGGGTAAATAAAAAAATCCACTATTATATCTATAAGACATGTCCAATAAGCGTATATCTCTGCAACGTGCTTATTATTTGTATTTGTATTTATTTATTTTTTTAAATTAATCGTGGTTTTTTTTGCTGGCTTAAGCATGCAATAGCTGCCATTTATGTGTGACCTGCAGTATTTCAGTGTTTTGCGATCTCCAGTCACCATACACTACTGCTCATGTAGAGCGGGAAGCTTAATTAAATTGCTGCAGTTGGCTTAATGTGTTATGATATGATACTGGCCTCCCTCCCCCCTGAACCCCCACTTCTAAATAAGATGTAGTGTGAGATGTACTGTAAGTCATCGCATTCTGTTTTGCGCGGCTCCCTCCCATTAGCACCTAACACTTAAGAGATCTCTGGGTAAATGATCGACTCTCATGACAGTTATGGGTCTCTGGCTGCAGATGACAGAGCTTTTTAAAGGCGCAGTAAATTATTTTGAAAGTAAAAGCAAAGTATTGCTTCTTTTCTTCGAGAAGGTATAACGCTGGCATTTCATTTATTCTCCGTTTGCCTTTACGGTCATATATCCGTGATCTTTGGGGGTATTCAGTGCGCTTATGCAATACAAGCATTTAATGCGCAGTTACGCTAGAGCTTAAGTTTACAGAGCTCACGCCTGGTGTTTTGAAATGGTTGGAATACATTTAATTGGAGCAGTATGGGGTTTTATGGAGGAGCTGTCTTTAGTTGCGTGCTTTCCCAACCTCTTGACCCGAAGGCATACACCTGGTATGGGGTCAGGTTACAGCCTGGCTTCCAGGCTCTCAGGTCAAGACCTGGAGCTTCACATACTCTAATCCCTAGCATGGCAACATACTTGACTGAAGGGACTGGTCCAAGCACTTCCAGTCATCCTTGAAAAATTACAGTGCGCACACACACACAGACACACAACCTCTCTCCCTCTCCATTCCTCTGTTCCTTCCCTAAAGTGATGATTTAACTCTTTAAGGATGTTGAGGGTCTTTTGTGGGGCATTAGCCTGCTGAGAATTATGGGCTTAAATGAATTATGATGAGTGCATCTGTATGCACAGCCAGCCTGGTGCGCTTTCAGGATGGCAGGGTGTGTGTACATGCGTGTGTGAGTATGTGCGTTTGAAAGAGACAGATAGAGGGAAAGCGCACATGTGCATTTAACCCTTTGGGGACCGAGCAGCTCGACATATTTAAGTCTCCTCCCTGCAGTCCCTGAATGGGGTTTAAAGCATAAGGCTCACTAATGACTCATAATGGCAGTCTTATGTGATTCACAGCCTTTGCTGTTCATGTATGCAGTGGAAGTAACTGATAGGTTTGGTGTAGGATTCGATAAGCGGGGAAAATAAATTATCATTATTTATTTATTTGTTTTTTTTTAATTAGAATAATAAACTATAATTAAACATCCTTGAATTTATTCACATTTCGGAAAGGTAGCAATTGTTTATGCTTGTAAAATTAATTATATTAAAATAAGTATGATGCATATGCAAATGCATTTTTTGGAAGATATAAAATTCCTGTCAAAACAACATATAATATGCACCATTGTCATTTAAAAAAATAAAATAAAATAATAGAATATCACAAAAATAACAGCGCATGAACAATAACAAATCGTTTTGGCACGTCCAGTGTGAAACCGTGGGATAATAGAAGAGCAGACACATATTCCTCCAAATGGGTGAGACACTCTAATTGGATTCATTGAGCAGAATTAGTGTCTCCCAGCTTTCACCCAGCCATCTTAGAGCCAGCTGGGTTCACAGACTCCCCTCTGTGAACTGTGCCCTCGTCCGACTGCTACTATTAGTGCACACCAGGGGGAGCAGTTATACTGCAGTTCCAGTGTCCACCTTCAGCACACTCACCGACTCATTGTTTCCTGCTGTGAAAGCGGCTGCAAGCCATAAAGCACAGATTTTGTGTATAGTTTGAATAATAAATACTTCTATGCTGGATGTGCATCAAAATGCTCCTTAGTGACATGTACCAAGAGTTCTCAGAGGTATGCTACAGTCTGAGAGCAAAGAAAATAGATGTTAGATGTTGAACACACACCGTCTGCTCTGAGGTGTCTCTCTCATTGTTCCCTTTGTGGAGCTTTTTCACTTTACACTTGCTCAACCACACATAGTATTTTCCCAGTATTTTCAGTATTTTTAATTAATTAATTTGTATTATTATTTAGTAATTTGTTTTAATCTTTTGTATATTTTGTCATATATATATGAACAACATCTTTATGCTTTTTAAGAATGTACTACAATTAAAATCTATATTAAAGTAAAAATAAGTATAGGTCATATATAAACTGTTACTATTCTGTTATGTTATTATGATTTTTTAGTAGTAATGGTATTTCATTTTAAATTTAGGGTTATTTTTTTACAATAACAACAACAGTAATATTAAATGCATTGAACATTTCAAAATATATTATTTATTTATTTATTTTATTTTATTATTATCTATTTATATTTTAAGTGGTGCAGTTTGGACCAGATAGTAAAGAAAAATAAGCCAACAAGTGTCCATCATGGATGAAAACTCTTTTAACGTTAGTTTAAACACACAAACCTTATGAAGTTGGTTGAGTTGTAATCTAGACACAGCGTGGATTAAAATATAAGACAAAGTTGATTTGTTCAAAAATTGTGGTTACTGCATAATTCCAGTACTTTGTATTATTTTATGATTTTATTTACCCAATAATAGTTATAGTAATAAGAAGAACTCATTTTAAATAAATAAATAAATAGTAATGATCAAGAAGTATCACCATCAGCTCTCCTTTTAAAAGAAAAGAAATCAAGAGCAAACCACAACAAGAGTAGTCAGTCGTCTTTGTTAATATCATCATTGGGTAAAAGTCCCTATTACTCACTGTCAATCAAGCCAGCTGTCGTTTGATTGGTGTAGCAGTGAGTGGCAGCTGCAGAGAGATGACATAAGTGGCCGGTTTAGAATTTTCTCTCTCTTTTGTACATGTTCTATGTGGTGTGATATTGGTGCCTGTCTGCTTTTAATGCAGCAGGATTACTCAGCGCTTTCACTCTGTCGCTCTGCCTCAGAGACGCCCTGCTGAACTATGCTCTCCAACCATCATCTGCGGCATGATTACCTGTTTCAACAGCACTGCGCTTCACTCGCTCATCTACTCGGGTCTGCCTGATGACAGCAGTGGGGCTTCTGTTAGCAAATGAGTCTGTGAGAGGAATGTTCTCAGGGACATGACAGAGCTACACGGCGCAAACGCATGTATTAGGCCACTGACTTTTCAGCGGGTTCTTAGAACGGCGGGGCCCTCAGCAATGTTTCGAACGCAAACAGAAATTGCACACGGATGGATCCACGGCGTGTGCATCCTTTGTCCTGTAGCCCATTAGTGGTGTGAATTTTAATCAGAGGCTGACTTAGCACCACTATATTTCCTGGCACTTCTTCACTGGCTTCCTGTCTTGTCTCATCTCATGGGAAACACAAAAAACAAGGAAACGTGGCAAGACTGCGTGTCTCCGTCTGCGTCTCACGCTGTCTTTCTCCGTCTGTCTCTCTCCCTCCCTCCCTCACTTAGAACACATCACACCTTCCCGTTCCCAAACGTTTTTTGCATTCCGTGGCCAGGTATATAAATTAGGTGGGGGAAACGTACGCAACAAAATAATAGAGGCTCCATTACTAAATAAAATGTGAGATTTTTCGCCTTTGCCATTTGTCAGGATCAGGTGAATGGCTCTATTACTTCACTTCTTAAAACCTGTTATAGTGCCATATAACTGACATATGGCATTGCTTCCATTTTGATCCTGGACATTTATGGGGCCGTAGTGAGCGTGAGGAATCTCTCTGGTGCCCTTGGTTTAATAGAAAGGGTGTCATACTTCTCTGATATACAGTGACTACAAAAGAAAGAAAACCAAACTCTTGTGAAGTCTAAAGATATGTATTATGTATTTGTTTAAGGGTGTCCCATACGGCATTTCTAATGATAACAGTAACATACAGCAACAACATTTATTTTATTTATGCTTTTTATTTTATTTTGTTTCATTTTAGCACACTTCTTTATCAAAAGTGATAGACAAATAAAAATTTATATATTTTATGTTTTTATTTTATTTTCTTTTCTATTATTTTAGCACACTCCTTTATCCAAAGTGATACACAAATCAGGATTTACAAATTATTTATTTTATTTTATTTTAATTTATATTACTTTATTTTAATTTTTTTATCTTATTTTATTTTATTTCACTGTATTTAGCATACTCTCTCCCTTTTTTCCCTCCAAATAAGCTTAAAAAATATTACGATAAAAAAAAAAGAATTAAAAATGTAATTTTATTTAGCAGTCTCCATAATTAGAAATTATGACAATTATATACAGTACAGACCAAAAGTTTGGAAACATTACTATTTTTAATGTTTTTGAAAGAAGTTTCTTCTGCTCATCAAGTCTGCATTTATTTGATCAAAAATACAGAAAAAACAGTAATATTATGAAATATTATTACAACTTAAAATAATATTTTTCTATTTGAATATACTTAAAAAAAATAATTTATTCCTGTGATGCAAAGCTGAATTTTCAGCATCATTACTCCAGCCTTCAGTGTCTATCACATGATCATTTAGAAATCATTCTAATATTCAGATTTATTATGAGTGTTGGAAACAGTTCTGCTGTCTAATATATTTGATGAATAAAAGGTTAAAAAGAACTGCATTTATTCAAAATAAAAAAAAAATTCTAATAATATATATTCTAATAATATATTTTCTTTACTATCACTTTTTATCAATTTAACACATCCTTGCTGAATAAAAGTATTGATTTTTTTTAAAAAAAGAAAGAAAAAAAATTCCTGACCCCAAATTACTGACCAGTAGTGTATATTGTTATTACAAAATATTTATATTTTAAAAACATAGCTTCTTTTTTTTTCATCAAAGTATCCTAAAAAAGTATCACATGTTTTGAAAAAATATTAAGCAGTAGAACGGTTTCCAACTTTGATAATGAATCATCATAATAGAATGATTTCTAAAGGATCATGTGATAATGATCCTAAAAATTCAGCTTTGCATCACAGAAATAAATGATAATTTAAAGTTTAATAAATTTAAAAACAATTATTTTAAATTGTAATAATATATCACAATATAATTATTTTTCTGTATTTTTGATCAAATAAATGCAGGCTTGATGAGCAGAAGAAACTTCTTTCAAAAACATAAAAAATAGTAATGTTTCCAAACTTTTGGTCTGTACTGTATATATGTAATATATATATATATATATATATATATATATATATATATATATATATATATAAACACACACACACACACACACACACATATATATTCCACATTTTTATTTTATTTCATTTTATTTTATTTAGCAGACTCTTTTGTTCAAAGTGATTTACAAATGATTAGACAAAAATACAAATAAGGACTTATTTTTGTAGACACCGTCACAGTCTTTGCTTATTTTTATTTAGTTATTTAAGTTGTATTTAGTCATTTAATTTAAATGTATTTATTTGTTGTTGTTGTTGTTGACTACACCAGGTACAAGATAACTCCGTTTTCAAGAGCTAAAAGACAACCTTCTTGTTGTTGTTAGTAGTTACAGACATTGTGACCCTTTTAGCTGGTGATCACTGAACCTTGGCTTTCATGATCTCTCTTCCTCACCCCTCACTTCCTGTCCTCACTTTCCCAAACTAAAGGCAATGCTGCGGCCGTTCACCCCCTGTCTTCCCTCTCTCCCACTCTTTCTCTTCTCCTGCCAGGAAAAGCTCTCGCTAGTGTCACATTTGACTGATTGCTTGTTAAGGCTTCATGCTCTGCTGTCTCTATGTAGACTATGGCCTCTAAAGATCTGCTATTTAACATCCTTTCTAAGTCTCTCTGATAGATGACATGAAATACTGTAGGAGTATTAAGAGGTTTTAGACTGGAATGCTGTCTTCCATCTCTCTGCATATATTACACACTGAGATTATTAACACATATTTTAAGGACAGCCTTGTAATTGACCTGACGGTTTCCAAAATATAAATCAATTTAATGCCCTGAACTTTGCTTTCCCCCTTTTTATGAATTCAGAATGAGTGGGAGTCTGAGGACTTTTTTTTTTTTTTTTTTTGACTGTCTTTTTTTTGGTAACAGGGTAAAATGGATAACAAATATAAATAGATTAAAAAGATTTTATTATGAGCTCTTTCTGTAATGGTCTCATTCAGCAGGTCAGTTTTTTACAACTATGTGTTTAAATGAATGCAGACTTAATTATAGTCTAAATGATTCTAGAGTACGAAACATTCTGAATGGGAAGTGTTGCAAAATGACTTCACGTTTTTAACGACCGCAGATGGATAATGTTTGAGCAAGATATCAAACTCGGGGCCTGAAATTCATCAAATCTTTTGGGGTTTCCTTTTATTTTAGGCTCAGATGTAATGTATCCAAAATGTTAAACAAATAAAAGAGGTCTTTCATCAGAGGGTAAAAGGCAAATTCTATTACAAACAAAGTTATGTTGAAAGTTGACAGATTTAGAAGGGTGCAATAAATGGTTTCTTTTATTTTTCAAAGACGCAGTTGAACTTTTGACCAGAGAAATCAAACCCGAAAGTGTGATCTCTGATGTTTGCTAATGACAGACTGTTTTGGTGATTAACAGATTGTTTGAAGGAAAGTGTAGGATGAATAATTTATTGTCAGAAAACATTTGTTCTTTGGTTTTTTATTTTCAGGCTTAAAGCCTGGGGTTGTGTTTTTGGAGTTTGTTTTAAACATTTAAAATGCATCTTCTATTAATCAGTTTTAAACAAACTATAAAAAGGAATGTAGAAAAACATTAAACTTGTTTAATCAGCATTTTATAGAAGGAAAAGTTTTCAGTTCATTTCTTTACTGTGATATTTAACTGATTTTGCACAGCTGTTTTTATTGTGACACTAAAAGAGTACCATTTTAATTATTCATTGAAATAGTTTTTATTATCATTAAACTTCTTTCAGAATTATATGTGACCTTGGACCACAAAACCAGTTTTAAGTCGCTGGGGTATATTTTCAGCAATAGCAAAAAAAACAAAACAAAAAAAAAAACAATCCCTGTATGGGTCACAATTATAGTTTTTTCTTTTATGCCAAAAAATCATTAGGATGTTAAGTAAAGAGCATGTTCCATGAAGATATTTTGTGAATTTCCTACTGTAAGTATATCAAAACTTAATTTTTGATTAGTAATATGCATTGCTAAGAACTTCATTTTGAGAAATTTAAAGGTGATTTTCTCTGAATTTTGCTTCTTTTGAAAAAATTGACACTTAAGACTGGTTTTGTGGTCCAGGGTTACATATGTATATTACACAACCAGTAAATAGTGAGAATTGGTATTTTATATGTATATATATATATATATATATATGCATACAAGAAATCAGTAAATAAAACAGTAAAATTGATAAAACAATAAAACTATGATTGCAGTAACGTTTTACTTTTCTTTTTTCTAACATCCCGCACATCTTAGGAGCAGTAAGGCCGGTTGGCTCTGTTGGTGCACTATTCCCACACCATAAAGCCCTGAGTAGAGGTATGTCTGTGATCATTTGACTGTGACTGCTGGAAAAAAAGGCCCAGTTTATCTTGGACTTAGACCCATTCCTCGTCATTGCCGGTGAGAGTTTGTCTTGGGCTTGAGGTGGGGGGTGGGAGCCATTTACACTTCTTATTTAGCCTTTTTCTGAAGCCTGAAATCCTAATGCTTCATCTCCATTTTCTGCTCCGTGGCGGTACCCCCGTTCAGGAGCTCCACTGAGGCGTTTGTGTGTAAAAGGCCTTCCCTTTTCTTCGGCTCTTAACCACACAGGCTCTTAACAACTTCACAGGCCAGGCGACGGCCCGTGGACAGCACATGAAAAACTACGGCGGCATATCCTGCGCCTGCTAAGTCCTCGACTAATTAGCAAAAATGGTCTCTATTCTATTCTTTTTTCCCTCCCCCTTTTAAGCATTTAGTCTCGGGGGGTAGTGAGAGAATATAAGGGAGCGAGAGCAGAGACCCAGAAGGAGAGAGAGAGAGAGAGAGCGAGAGAGGAGGGAGGAGAGGCATCTGAGCTCTCAGCTGGGCTGTTTTGAAAACACACTTTTGAAATCCTCTCTCTTAATTCATGCCTTTTGTTTTTGCTCCTTTTGTATTTGCCAGTTTGACCATATAACATCATACATCTGGTCTATAGCTTGTTTGGGGCTTTCTCACCCAGGGACCTATTGCCTCCTCCTGAGCTCAAATTCAAGTGATCGTGTAACATAAAAGAGTCTAAAGCGTGGGCTGAGAGAGCGAACAGGGCTAGACAGAGAATGTGTACAAAACTTAAAAGCATTCCTCCACTTGTTTCTCTCGCTCCTTCTCGTGTACGTCTCTCTCTTCCACAGTGCCATCTCTTTCTTCCGCTATTTCGAGGTTAAAGGGAGAGTTCACCTACGAATGAAAATTCAGTCTCTCGTTCTCATTTACTCCCTCTCGTGTCGTTTCAAACCTGTTTGACTCTCTTTCCTCGGTGGAGAACAAAGGGGGAAACTTTGAATAATGTACAGGCAGCTGTTTTCATTGCAGCTCCAATGAATAGAGACTGAAGCGTTCAAGCTTCAAAAAAGAGGTATAAGCAATATCATACTTTGTTGGCATCAGTGGAAGTGCATTAGCATGGTTTAAATCGTACTTATATGACCGCCATCAGTTCGTAGCAGTGAATGAAGATGTATCCTATCGATCACAAGTGCAGTATGGAGTACCTCAAGGCTCAGTACTAGGGCCGCTACTCTTCACGCTTTATATGTTACCCTTGGGAGATATCATCAGGAAACATGGTGTTAGCTTTCACTGTTATGCTGATGATACTCAGCTCTATATTTCTTCGCAGCCCGGTGAAACACACCAATTTGAAAAACTAATGGATTGCATAGTCGATATAAAAAACTGGATGACGAGTAATTTCTTACTGCTAAATTCTGAAAAAACAGATGTGTTAATTATAGGACCTAAAAACTCTGCTTGTAATAACCTAGAACACTGTCTAAGACTTGATGGTTGCTCTGTCAATTCTTCGTCATCAGTTAGGAACCTAGGTGTGCTACTTGATCGCAATCTTTCCTTAGAAAGCCACGTTTCTAGCATTTGTAAAACTGCATTTTTCCATCTCAAAAATATATCTAAATTACGGCCTATGCTCTCAATGTCAAATGCAGAAATGTTAATCCATGCATTTATGACCTCAAGGTTAGATTATTGTAATGCTTTATTGGGTGGTTGTTCTGCACGCTTAGTAAACAAACTACAGCTAGTCCAAAATGCAGCAGCAAGAGTTCTTACTAGAACCAGGAAGTATGACCATATTAGCCCGGTCCTGTCAACACTGCACTGGCTCCCTATCAAGCATCGCATAGATTTTAAAATATTGCTTATTACTTATAAAGCCCTGAATGGTTTAGCACCTCAGTATTTGAATGAGCTCCTTTTACATTATAATCCTCTACGTCCACTACGTTCTCAAAACTCAGGCAATTTGATAATACCTAGAATATCAAAATCAACTGCGGGCGGCAGATCCTTTTCCTATTTGGCGCCTAAACTCTGGAATAACCTACCTAACATTGTTCGGGAGGCAGACACACTCTTGCAGTTTAAATCTAGATTAAAGACCCATCTCTTTAACCTGGCATACACATAACATACTAATATGCTTTTATTATCCAAATCCGTTAAAGGATTTTTAGGCTGCATTAATTAGGTAAACCGGAACCGGAAACACTTCCCATAACAACCTATGTACTTGCTACATCATTAGAAGAATGGCATCTACGCTAATATTTGTCTGTTTCTCTCTTGTTCCGAGGTCACCGTGGCCACCAGATCCAGTCTGTGTCCAGATCAGAGGGTCACTGCAGTCACCCGGATCCAGTACGTATCCAGACCAGATGCTGGATCAGCACCTAGAAAGGACCTCTACATCCCTGAAAGACAGCGGAGACCAGGACAACTAGAGCCCCAGATACAGATCCCCTGTAAAGACCTTGTCTCAGAGGAGCACCAGGACAAGACCACAGGAAACAGATGATTCTTCTGCACAATCTGACTTTGCTGCAGCCTGGAATTGAACTACTGGTTTCGTCCGGTCAGAGGAGAACTGGCCCCCCAACTGAGCCTGGTTTCTCCCAAGGTTTTTTTCTCCATTCTGTCACCGATGGAGTTTCAGTTCCTTGCCGCTGTCGCCTCTGGCTTGCTTAGTTGGGGACACTTCATCTACAGCGATATCGTTGACTTGATTGCAAATAAATGCACAGACACTATTTAACTGAACAGAGATGACATAACTGAATCCAATGATGAACTGCCTTTAACTATCATTTTTGCATTATTGACACTGTTGTCCTAATGAATGTTGTTCAGTTGCTTTGACGCAATGTATTTTGTTTAAAGCGCTATATAAATAAAGGTGACATTGACATCATAAGAATGACAAATATATTCCAAGTTTATGATAGCTTTGAAAAGATTGTAAGTTGTTATTCAGTTAGATTCAGTCGGGTTTTGTAAAGTCAATGAATACATCCATGTCCAGATAGATAGATAGATAGATAGATAGATAGATAGATAGATAGATAGATAGATAGATAGATAGATAGATAGATAGATAGATAGATAGATAGATAGATAGATAGATAGATAGATAGATAGTATTTATTTTGGAATTTAAATAATTAATTTGTTTTATTTAATTATATAATTAAACTTTTTACTACTTTTATGTCTTTTGTGAAGCAAATCAGTCACACTTTATTTTAAGGTCAAATTCTCTTTAACTATGACTTTTGGCTCAATAACCTCTAAATTTGCTGCTAGGTTTGAAATTACATGAGGGTGAGTAAATAATAGGAAAATATATATATATATATATATATATTTATTTTTTTGATGAACTATGTCTGTGATCTATCCAACTATGACTGGCAGTAGTAAAACAATCATATTTATTTTATTACTTGCCTTTATTTGCTTTGCCTAAACTTTAATGAAGTCAAATCGTTTGAGCTTACAAGTCAAGACTTACACAAACATATGACTCTGAATTAAACCTCAATTTGTCAGCATTATTTTCCCTGCGGGTGAAGAGGGTCAAGTCCAAAAAAAATAGAAATGCAAAATCAGGTCTTTCTTATCAATTGCAGGAAACTTCATGCGCTGCAAGAAAGCAGCTCAAGGGCTCTCAGAGGAAAAAGCATTTGTTTGCTTTGCTCTGGCTGCTCACAAAGCAAAGTGAAAAGATACTTTTCAAAGATCACCAGTCATTTATTTTTATTTACTTTGAAAAAAAAGTAAAAAAAAAAAAACAAATTGGTACGGATTTGTAATTATGAATAATTACATCCAAATGGGGTTTAAAAAAAATCATGAAAGTCTAACTGAGTGTTTTCGGCCTCATGTGGGTATGACTCTCTTGGGGAAATGTGGGAGACAGGACAGGCCTCTACATGACACTTTATATTTTGACTTTGCATATTTCAAGCTCTGTTTCCTGGATCATCAGTTCTGTGTGTGGGAATGAAGCTCACACTCTAATTTCCAATTAGTGATTGAAGGGTTAAAATACTCCCTTCCACTACAATGAAATATCTTGCTATTTTCCATATTTCTTGTCCATTTTGCAAGTGCTTGCTCAGAAGCAACTTAAAATTATTATTGTTATTATTATTATTGTATATAAAGTAGATATAAACTATAACATTAAGATATAAACTATTTTTACTACAAAAAAATTACAAGATGTAAACTCAGAATTCAGGAGAAAGAAAGAAAGAAAGAAAGATGTCAAAAGTTGTGAGATTAAGATTGAGAAAGAAAATGTCAGAATTGTGAGATATAAACTGAATTTTAAAAAATCTTGTGAATTTCTGAGTTTATATCTTATGATTCTGAGTTTTTCCCTCACATTTAAGACTTTTTTCCCCTCAGAATTGAGAAAAATAAAATGTCTAAATTGTGAGGTAAAAGTCACATTTACCACCTTATTTTTTTATTCCATGGCAGAAACAGGCTTCCATACTTGTCTGGCACAATATAAAGTCTTTGAACTGTATTTTTTTTCCTATTTTGATTATATTCAAATTATAAATTGCAGTATATCTCACATGTAAAATTTTAATCGGGTGAAAATACACACAAACAAAAGGGTTTTTTGAGTGTCTGTGAATCCATATGTATGTGTATGCCTTGATATGTAAGTGCGCTATGAGGAGCTAATCGTACTGGGTGGGAACCAGCTCATCTTGAAGGGGATTTCACCAATCGCCCTATTGGCGGCTTTACTCCAATGAAAAAAGAGGAAAGAAAGAAACAGAAAAGAAATGGACTTAGGAGGTTTCTCTCACAGTTAGCTGTCACCCACCGCACATAAAGGCCCCCATGATGGGCTGAGTTAAGCACCCCAATATTCACTCATTTGAAGGGTTTAGGCCACAATGGCAGGGCCTAAAACACCCATCACAGGCCTTTGGGACTGAAACTTTTTTTTAACAGCCTTTCTTTTTTTGTGTCCATCTCCCCCAGTGCATGAATAGCTTGCCAGCAGAGTAGAACAGCCCACCTTTTCTCATTAGTCTTAGTGGAGGGAATACCCGGTCTCCTCAATAGGAGAGCTACTGGTTAAAATATCATTAGCCTACATCAGGATTCAAAAAAGCATTGCCCAAGCTCAATTAGTGGACCGAGCAGGGGAAGGTGCCACAAAGCACACACAGCCCATTATATCAGGACACAACTATATAAACCTTCTACAGTCACAGAGAAGTCTAAAAACATCATCTTTTTATGTGATGTTCTTTATTACTTCCAGGCTACCGAGTGAAATAAGGTCTACTCCACTGTATGTTGCACTGTTGGCTAGTTTTATTTAATTTTTTGGTTCGTAGACAACTTTGTCCCCAACACTTTTTGAAAACATTTATTTATTTATTTTATTTTATTTTTTTGTTTTGTTTTGTTTTGTTTTGTTTTATTTTATTGCTTACCTGTAATTAATCTTAATTTAGCTGACTTAAAATTATTGTAATTAACAAAAAGGATAAATGTAGAATTTCTTGATTAATTGGCTTAACAATAAATTAAATTAAGTAGTTTTAATTATTGTGTAGTTATTATTGTTTTACCATTAATTTGCAAAAGTGTTTCCTTTTTCTCACTTAAATAATCTCATTTCAATATTGCAGTTATGCATTATGTATTTAAGTGTTTAACAAAAAAAGTAATAATCTATTTATGTGCCAATTATGTTCCTATTATGTATATTCTATTGCTGAGAAGTGTTTAAGTTTAGGTTAGCAGTATATTTATAAATATCTGTGCATACATAAAAAATCTAAATCTAAAAAAATGTATATAAACATCTGTCAAAAATAAATACAAAAATATATATTATTTTAAAATGCTATCAATATGTTTCATGTTATTTACAATATGTATTCATTTGTACAAAAATGTATGTATACTAATTAGAACTAATTAGATCACAAGCTTAATATTTTTGGGTAAGAAAGGGTATTTAAAAACATACTGTCGAGTGTAAAATAATGATACAGTTTACTCTACTTAAAACTATTTAATTTGTCCTTTGAAAAAATATAGTTAGTATTTATTGTTTAAGCGGTTTGGCACCTAAAAAAAAAAAAAAAAAAACCTGCTCTAAACCAATGCGTCATCCACTCTTTCATTCTGCACAGTGGCGTTATCTGGAGATCAGCTCATGTGCCGTTCCGACTGATCTAAGAACATTTAAGACGGGATTCAGTCACTTGGGCCTGAGGCCTTTAAAACCCTGAGCCTACACAAGAACAGAACCCCATAAATCAATAGAGGAGAACAGCGGGTCCCCCTTCAGAGAGACCCAGGCCCTGAAACACCGCCCAAACACACACACACACACACACACACACACACACATGCAAGCAGAGACAGACACACTGATACATATATCTGTGGAATGCAAACTCCACGTCTCTCCTCCATACACAAATATACACACGCTCTCAACCTCAAAAAGGATCCCCCCCAGACAAGCAGGGAAGGGAGGAAAAAATACTCTCCACCCCGACAGAGGGGTTATAAATTAGAAGGTGTCAGTATTACAATGTATATTAATAGTCACACCTCTTTTTAATGAGTTTGGCATTGAGAGCTGAGAGGAAATACAAGTCATCATGGTGCTGCTCATGCACACCCCGATGAAAGAAGCTATAATAAATCTTGTGAGAGCAGGGCTCACCATAAATATGTATCGCATAAGGCATCTGTTTTACATTCTGCATATAAATCAGCAAGAGTGCTGAATAGCAATGAATCAGACGGCCGACGCTTGATTTGATAACAAATTGACTCTGAACTTGGGAGGGAAGAATTTAAAGCTCCCCCCCTCTTCCCAGCCGAGGAAGAACAGGTAGGAAGCCCAGAGCCTGTTCCTGTCCTTCTCCCGATGCGGGATAGAAGGGAAGATCCCGTGGAGGTGATGTTGGGCAAAGGGGAATCGGGAGAGCTGTGACCCGGCTGCTGCTCCTCAGTCAGATTCCGGGGCAGTGTAATAGAGTGTCTGCCTCAGATATACAGCGCTCTCCTGAGGAGGCGTTAGGCTAAAAATGACACCGCCTTTATCTCAAACAAAACAAAACATGCTTTGTGGCAGCCTTTTTCTAGATATCACATTTATTTATGCATAATTCATAATCAAAGAAGGAGAAAACCATGACCTTTTTTTGTTGGTTTAAAGGTTCAGAATATAAAAATAGAATTTGGCTTAGAAATTGTTTGTTAACGGTTGCAGTTTCATTTATATAAACATACACTGCTGGTCAAAAGTTTGGAATAATATATATATATTTTTTTATACTCTTGAAAGAGGTCTAATGCTCACCAAGGCGAGAGAATAAAAAAAATAATAAAGAAATAATATTTATGCATGCATGCAAAATGAACTTTCAGAAATCGTTATCATTTTAATATTCTGATTTGGTGCTCAGTTTTTATCAGCTATTAATAATGTTTAATATATTAATAGCTCTTAATATTATTATCAGCGTTGGAAAGAGTTTTTGCTCATTAATATTTTTGTGGAAACAGTGTTTGTTTGTTTTGTTTTGTTTTCTCTCCAGGATTCTTTAATCAGTTAAAAGTTAAAAGAACCGCATTTATTTGAAATAGAAGTCTTTTGAAACATTGTAAATGTGCTCACTGTCACTTTTGAAATAAATAAATAAATAAATACTGCATCCTTACTGAATAAAATAAGAAAGAAAGAAAGAAAAATAATGCTCCATGAACTTTTAAGCAACACAGGGATTTTCCTACATTGATTTATTTGAGCACTGATTGAGCATATTACAGTTTTTCTCAGTCACTTTGGTGCATTTCTCAAATCAGAAATGAAATTCTCAAAACTACTTGTACAACCTCCACATCATCTAGTCATTTATACACATCATAAAACCAGTTTCTCATTCTTTTGAACAAGTTGCAATTTGTTTTATACATTCATGCAATTGCTTATGTATATTTATCTGCGGTTTCCTATATTATCCGTTGCTAATGTCATGTTGCTCAAAATGTATTATATAATTTTCTGTGCAATAGTCTTTCCCCTCAAAACATCTAGTCTTTAGTTCATTGTATAAGTCATTAAATGCAAAATGGTTAATCTAGTTGTCATAAACTGCCAAGCACACTTTTTATTTTTATTTTTACACATTAGACTTTTTGTCACTTTGGCATGAATTGTGCAATTGTGAGAATGTAGATGATAAACCAATGATAAACCATTTCTCTGAAATAGCTCAAAGGTTCATCTCATGAGTCTTCAGTTGGAAAGCTTATACTGTATAGACAGAGGACAACACAAGAGTTACACATTCAGAAAATTTACTTATTTTCACCTTTGTGCCCATATTTCTTTTTCCTTTTCTATATCACGATGGCATTGTAAAGGGTTTTTTATTATTTTTGGGGTCAGGCCACTAGTAAAAGTGTAACTGGGAATTCAATCCAGTCTCTTTCAATTACAGTTTTTCTCGATTGGTTTGGCTCATTTCTTGAAACCGAGATGACATTCTCAAAATAACATGGACAAATCTCCAAACCACCTTGCAATTGTTCACAACAGAATGTCATTTTTCATTGGTTTTATCAAATTGCAAATGCTTTAGTACATGTCTCAAGTGACTCTGTGCTTTTTTTCAAATGATTATGTACAAGTAGCTACAGTTAGCACAATGTGCCCACATTTAGCACATTTTCCAAATAAATAGATCTTGCTGATCTAAACTGATTAGTTGATTTTTCAGTGAAATGGTTACTCTCTCCAAAACATATCAGCATGGTTTCATTGTGTAAGTCATCATATGCACAATTGTCTGTTCAACTGTCAAAATTAGTCAAAGATATATTACCATGAAAGAATTTCTTGGAACATTTGATAAATTTATGACAGTACTTGACAATCAATCAGTATGTTCTCTAATGTTAACATTTCTTTGTACGAATAAAAATGTTTACAGTTTCCTTGAGTATGAGTGGTTTATTGGAGGCTGATTTTACTGTAAAGTCTTTTAGTTTTATTCATAGTGGTATTCTGTTGCTAGACCTGTGCCTCAGTGACAAAACGTCTAAGCATTTTGACTTGCAGTGCTTAAACAATGCCAAAGGTATAATGCATTTTGGGGGCATTGACTATTTATATGAGAAGGATATTTAGTTTTGACACATGGATAAACTGTTTTGGGAGAGATATGAGCTTTTGCAGGGGATCCATGGTGTTGTGCTAAACCATCCAGGTTATTTTGACAAAAGCACTAAATGAATGCACATGTGCCAAGGCAATTGAGAAGGATCTGTGCTATTTTGACTGTACTGACCTTTTATATGGGAAAGGAATCTGCTCTTGAAGCATGGAAGAAGAGTTTGGGGAAAGATACTTGATTTTGCTAGTGAGCTATAATGTTGAGCAGAACTGTAAGACTGTTTGGCCAAATGACCTTATGGTTTTGAGAATGTCATCTCGGTTTCAAGAAATGAGCCAAACCAATCGAGAAAAACTGTAATATCCCACATACAGTAATGTGTAAATCTGTACTTTTGAAATGATTATATGGCATACATGAGCATATGGCATACTGTTCAATACAGTAACTGTCATCCAAAATGTTGCCATAGTTTACATCAGAACATCTCTCCAGAGTACACTGTTATATTGACAACATGACTAAGCAATTTGACTGTCTTATCCATAAACTATGACACAAGGACTTGTCATTCTGATGGCACTGACATGTTCATTGACCCAGATATTTATTTTTGAGAGACGAACTAAGGATTTCGAGCAAGAGATTGGCTTTTGCCGGTAATCCATGGTGTTTTGTTATTTTACGAGTTGTTTTGAGAAATGCACTTACTGTTTTGCAAATCTCAAGGATGATTCGAGAAATGTACCAAAGCAACTGAGAAATACTGTATCAACATATATTCAGCATATGTTATAATTTTTTATCTGAAAAGATAAACATTTTGAAATTGTAATTATTTGATTGAAAATATGTACAAATCTTTATATTTATATTAATTAAAATATTTATTAAATATACCTCTACCCTAAACCTAACCACTTCTCAACGATAGATATATAGATAGATAGACAGACAGACAGACAGACAGACAGACAGACAGACAGACAGACAGATAGACAGATAGATAGATAGATAGATAGATAGATAGATAGATAGATAGATAGATAGATAGATAGATAGATAGATAGATAGATAGAACTTATTTTTTTGACGAAATGTCATCCAGTATTTGATTTGGGAAACATATATTTCTGGCTATATTATTGCTTTAAATAGCATATAGACAGTCTGGAAAAATGTCGGCAAATTTGAACTTGATCTGCTACATTTTAGACAAAAAGCACCACTAAGAAAAGTGTATTTGTTTTTAGACAACAGTCCCCACCTCTTCTGGTTGAACGTGTACAGTAGGTGATAGATGATCACACATTTCTTGAAGGACTGGCTGATCTTGCAAGCTGCTGCAAGCAGAGTCTTATATCTGAGTGTTGTCTTGTCTTATCTTGTTATTTCAAATAGATTTTTTTTTAATGCATTTTCCTTTTTTTTGTGCATTTGAAATTTGATATACTGTAGTCATTATGTAACAGTAGATTGTCACAAATTGTGTGATAGCTTATCACAAAAGTGAACCCACGAGACTTAGTTCAAAGATGTAGCCTGAATTGCTGGCCAGATTCCCTGTCTTTCATTGTAGGCATGTCGAAACAGAGGTCTCTGTTAAATCCTTCTGACATGAGCACAATACATGTAAAATCAGGTTGATTAGAAGGTATAGCATACTACACAGGACCCAAAGACTGGAATTACCACACTACTACTGTAGATGTTTATAAATGTGAGTTCGTTTTGAATCAAATGGCCTAATCTGGGTCTTTACACATTCAAAAGATAGTTGAGAGATTACTACATTCACATGACACTCCAGCAAGACTCTAATATGACTTACAAGACAAAGAATGTATTGTGCAAGAGACAACTATAAACAAGTAGCTAAAGGTAACAAGTCAAGTACTAATCTTTATCAGTCTTACATTTGAACAATATCAGTCGTACATTTGAGGCAGTATGGTGTTATTTAAAACAGTAAAAAATGTAGTTTGTAGTTGTAGTTAACTAACTACAAAATGTAGTTTGTAGTTGTAGTTTAGCCCATGTTATGAATACACTTCCTTTCAAAAGTATGAAGGCATTTATTTATGAAATTACTGCTCAGTACTCAGCAAGTCAAACGTATCTGTAAAGACATGTATAATGTTAAATAAGATTTCTGTTTTGAATAAACGCTGTTCTTGTTCATCATAGAAATATATATATATATATATATATATATATATATATATATATATCATCGCCTTTTCTACAAAAATATTAAACACAAGTGTTTTCAACATGGATAATTTTAAGGAATGTTCCTGAGTACCAAATCAGCATATTAAAATTATTTCTAAAACTGAAGACTGCATTAATGGCTACTGAAAATTCAGCTTTGCCATCACAGGAAATAAATTTTATTTTTTTATATATTACAATAAAAAATATTAGTTAATTTTAATGTTTAAAGTTACAATGTGTAGATTTTCTTAATAATAAAGCTGTACAACTCCAAAACTGTACAAATCAAATGTATAGCTTAGATCTTTACACCAATAATTAATTGCTCTTTGCATTGTGAATTTCTATAGAGGTGAATGGTGTAAAGCCTTAGAGATACCACGCATGTACATACATGGAAGATAATAGGACATCCTGAGCTCACTGCTGCAGGGTGGGCCTGAAGTACAGTCAAGCCATTGTTGTTTTCACAGTATGTGCGCTTACATTAGTGCCTGTGTGTGTGTGTACATGCGAGACGATGAGAAAGAGGAAAACAGACAGCAATGGAGCTGTAGGAAGATTATTGTAAGAAGAAGGGGGGAAATAATCATCAGAGGAAGCCCAAATGGGATCCCGCTCCTCAAACATACAAATGATCTTGTGTTAACAGCTGGGCTCCAACATCTGTCTGCAGAGTCACATGCCCGGAGAGCAGATGCTTCTGCTGCCTGAGCTGTTTGTTATTGTGCTTTGTGTTGGCCTTGGGCTGGGCAAAAGGAAGGTGGGCCTTTTTGTTACATGTTGTATGGCTGCAGGGCTCAGACTGTACATGTGAGACAGACACGGCAATCAAGTTATGATCAAACATTCTTTGAATCGCGGGCTTTAACGTTCCGCAGAGTTTTTGTCTTTGTGCTTTGCTGTTTCTTGCTATTTTAACTCTGTGAAGAGGTTGAATTATTGGCTACCCTGCATTTCTTTATCTTGTTGCTTCCAAACAGCCAAAATTAGTAATTTATAACACTCTTTTTTATTATATTGTTATTGTATTTATTGTATTGTTACAAATTTAAATAATTGTTTTCTATTTTAAATATTTTTCTAAATATTCTCCAGATTCTTAAATGTGAATCCTTACATTTTTCAGGATTAATAGAAAGGTCATAAAAGCAGCATTTATACGAAATTATTATTAAGTTATTACTATCACTTTTGATCAATGTATTACTTTTTTATGTCTATGAAGAGATTGAATTGTTAGATTCAGTTCAAAATTGAGTCAGTACTTAGATTTATTTATTCTATTCTGACGCTTATTACAAATTAAAATAATTATTTTCTGTTGCAATATATTTAACTTATTACAACTTATTTTTATTACTATAACTTATTATTATTATTATTATTATTATTATTATCAATATAGAAAACATTTATAATGCCTATATTTTTGTGGAAACTATGATGGATTTTCTTTTTCATTTCAGTAGTTTTTGTTGAGTAGAAAAGTCATAACATCAGAATTCACTCTAAATAGAAATCAGTAACATTATCAATGTCTTTACTGTTACTTTTGAACTATTTCTTGCTTCTATCTCTATGAAGTGCTTGAATTATTGGATTCCCTGTATTCCTGTATTCATCTTGTTGCTTCCCAGCAGCCAAAATGAGTAATTCAAGGCTGAGCCAGTACTTACATTTTGTCTATTTTGATCATTGTTGACACAGTCGTGTTTCCAGTGAAAAACGGAAGTCCTCTAATGAAAATGATGCATGTAGGTGGACGATACCGGTCGGTGACAGCTGTAAGACAATTCGGCAAGCGTCAAGGTGTGAATTTCACATCCTACCTTCTAACATGTCACAGTAGGGTGTAATGACATGAAGTGGGCAGCGAAATGCCTCCCCTGATAGATGGTGAGGCTAAAAGTTGACACCCATAAAGCTGTCCTATAATCAGATAATAAACATCTTTCTCATCAAGCCAAGCAAAACAAAATCATTAGGCAGGGGACTGCAATTTACTTTCCTTGACCCCCGTATCGATTGCGCAATGGCTTCTACACAAATATCAAAGTAATTATTGATTGCTGAAGGAGAGGAAAAACATAACAGCTGGATCCAAAATAGCTGAGTGTGGGAGAGAGCAAGAAAGTGTGGAAAGAAATACGACACTGTTTCTGTGGTCAGACCATCACAATAGGAGCAGCGCAGGGATGTGATTAGGTGTATTAATTACCCATGCTGGCCCTAAAGTGTGTTTGGACACAAGGGCTCAGTGGGGAAAGAACCAGGAGGAAGTTTAGCGGCAAAAACATCAGACGCTGTGGAGACCGTCGGGGGAGTCTTCTCCCAGCTCCGTTCTCCTTCCTCTGGTTGTTTTCTTCCGACGTTCCACATGCTGAACAAGCCTCGGGGTTCTTGTCTGGATGCTGGAGAGTGGCTTTCTTTCTGTTGTTGATGAGGATCAGCTTCTTAGTTAAAAGGTGAATTAGAGGGTCCAATAACACAAGAGGACCTGAATAAACACAAAGATTTAAATGTTGGCTGCGGTCGATGTGTCAGACGAATTCAAAACGTCTGTTTGGATTGGAGACAGTCGTGGAAAAGTGCTACAGTGGCGTTGTTGTAAATTAATATTGTGTTGCTCCTTTTTAATCTCTCATGGCATTATCAACAAGTTATCAAATTGTTCAGAGTGATTTGTTTGAGAAAAAAAAAAGAAGCATAATGTCCCTCCCATAATTTAGTATAGCTGACTGCTATTGACAGTTTGGCCTTGGCCTTGGCATGTTCAGGCTAAAGCAACAAAGGATATAAATTACCAGCCCTCTAGAAGGCTAAATGTTCTGACGTTATTGTTAGTAATTCACTCAGAAAATAAAAACCTTTAGCTCACATTTATTTTACAGTGTCCTTGTTACACACATTACAGTGCGTGTAATAACAGTAAAATGATACATTAAAAAAACGTAATCCTAACCCTTATAGTATAGTAAGTACATGTTGTTAATAATATTACTCAGTTATTAATTGTATAATTACATTGTAATGACACAAGCATTACACCTTAAAGGGATAGTTCACTCGAAATTTTGTCATCATTTAATTACAGAGGTGGGTAGAGTACCTAAAAACTGTACTCAAGTAAAAGTAAAAGTACTTCTAGAAATATTTACTCAAGTAAAAGTACTAGTCTTGAATAGTTACTTGAGTAAGAGTAAAAGAGTATCGGGATAAAAAATCTACTCAAGTAGTTAGTTACTAGTTACTTTGGGTCATATATACTGAGCCTATTTTTATTTAGATATATAGATAAAATGTATGTAATGTATGTGTGTGTGTATAAATGTATATATTTCATCAGCCTTTACTCTAATTTATAATTTTATCTTCCTCAAACAGATGCAAAAGCCTCTAAGTGCCATCTGAAATTTTCTCATGAGCTTTTTTTTTTCAAGCTCGTATTTAAGTTCAGTAATTTAAATGATAATTAATAGGTAATTTTCATTGCCAGTAATGTGAAATAAGTGAACATAAACATATAAGCTTGATAAAAATGATCATTATTGAAGGAAATTTCAGATGGCACTTAGAGGGTTTTTCATCTGAACTCTTCATATTTAGAATAACCTAAATAACTGCATCAAACAGAGGGGCGTGTTTTACTAATAATTTGTTTATTTTTGCACAAGGCACTACATCGTTTTAATTATTTTGGTGTTATCAGAATACATAACACTTTAAAATTAAACTTACCAAAATAATTGAGTAAAAAGTCAATAAAAGCCAATGTCATGTATGTATTTGTAGTGGTATGGAATACTATTTTATAAAGGTTTCGAGGAAATAAAAAAAGTTAAATTACTTAAATAGTTAATTTATAAATATTGTTATTTTTAAAGTTTAATGTTAACTTATTTCTACTCAGTTTTATTTATTAATGAACCAGATGCAGTTACTCAGATTTACTACATTTTTTAGAGTGTATCCTCCGTTTGCATCTGTAGATTTCTTCTAAATTCACCAATTTAGATTTCTAAATTTCAGGGGGAAAGACTCTTGATGTAAGTCAATAACTGGGGACGTTCTGTATGCAAATTAGGTGTCAACTAGTTAAAATGCGCACATTTGCATCTAATTGACAGGGAAATGCAGGTAAATACGATAAACAAAATAACTAAAGCATATCATCTGGTGGTGATATATGCTTATTTTATTAACTTATTTTATTACATGGCTTGGTTGAATTACAATGTAGAAGCGTTGCTATGGACTCACAGCATTCTAACCGTAGAGACGGAGCGGACTATTTTCTTTATCGGAAGCAATACAATCGGGTTTAACAATCGGGGGAGAGGGAGAGGGAGCGCTTCAGAACTCCTGACCTGATATTTAGATACTATATTTCAATAAATATATTTGTTTGACAGGGAAGCTGTGTGCAAACGGAAATATATATTATTTTTCAAAAAATAAAAAAAGCATCCCAGAAAAAAGGGCACTTTCTCTCCAGGAATAAAAAGGGCAGTTGCTCAAGCCCCCTTTGTGTGCACGTGCCTGGCCCAAGTTATTACCTGTTAAACAGTAGACAGCACACGCGGTGTTCATCTAATAAGGATCTCCATCGCTAGCAAATAATAGCCTTTGCAAATCTGCTTTCAATTCAATGCAGTTCCAGCCACGTTTTCAACGCTGCTGATGTTAAACGTTACAACTCCGAGTGAACCACTTCAGACGCTCAGCGCGTGCGGCAGGGAACTGAACGACTCATTCAAACTGATTCATGAACCAATTCACTCGTTTGCCAATTGGTTTGATCAAGCCTTTGAACAGAATTGACTTGCATTATTTATTTATTGCATTAAGATAAAGTAACGAGAGGAGCGTCGCCCACAGTAACGAAGTAAAAGTACGGATTTTCCCCCCAAAACTTACTCAAGTAAGAGTATAAAGTACCCATCTTTAAATATACTCCGAAAAGTATTAGTTACCCCAAAAAATTACTCAAGTAAATGTAACGAAGTAAATGTAACTCGTTACTACCCACCTCTGTTTAATTACATGTTTTTCCAAACCAGTACGATATTCTTTCTTCTGTTAAACAGCAAAGAAGATATTTTAAAAAATGCTGCTGGTAGCCATTCCATAGCTGGACTTCCATAGTTGTGTGTGTGTGTGTGTGTGTGTGTATTAGGGCTGTGCAACTAATAGAAATCGTCATAAAATCACGATTTGAGCATGCACGATTTCTAAACCGCTTTATAGCACGATTTTCCGCGGCCCTGACCTCCCGCAGTATGCTATCCAATCCAATCAGAATGCAACAGAACAAAATGGGCATTTGCCTACGTAACTCCACATTCACACACTGTCTGTGATGCATATTTTTTCCGAACCCATGTTAACGGGTCAGAGCGTTCACACTGCACGCAGTAAAAGGCTAGAAATAAAAACAAGCGAAAATAATTAATATCTAGCACATGAGCATAGAGAGAGTTGTGAGTGCACAGGACGCAGTTTAAGTGAGAGGAGACAGGTTTTAAGTGCGCACACTCTCTCCGGACGAGAGCAGCATGTATCTGAGCAAGCACGTCTGGTTTTGCGACAAAGCAAAGGAAATCTGCGTGCGAACAGATAGATTATTATTATTTTAATGTGCTTTCGCGTTACATTAATGCGTTCTCGCATTTTTGTACCGCATACACATACTGTATACACACTGCAGACAGAGTACGTGTGAACCTGTATGATGTATAACAAATCTATTTCAACACCTGAGGCACCGCTACAATGAGCTCTATGAACAATGCATGGCAAAAAATGAAAAAAAAAAATCCCTGGACATGGGATTTATTTATTTATATATATATTTTTTCCATGAATCTAGGAATTTTGTTACACCTTTACTATAGTGATTATTTTGACTTATGTCTGTTCCAGAGACTTTACAACTTTTTGATAAAGCTCTAAATGGTTTTCTTTTGGAAATATATTTCAAATTCATCCTGAATGCATTTATGACTGTAAAGCATATCTGTGTGTTTCAAAATCGTGATTAAATTTGAAATCGCAAAATTGATCAAATAAATCGTGATATGTGTTTTTTTCCATATCGCACAGCCCTAATATATATATATATATATATATATATATATATATATATATATATATATATATATATATATATATATATATATATATATATATATAGTCTCTTGTGCTCAGGAAGGCTGCATTTATTTGTGCAGTAAAAAAAAAAAATAAAAAATACAAAGATTAATTACAAAAATTACTTTACTAATGTATTAATTTTAAGTTGATTGTGATTGCTTCCAGTGTCCTTATTTGTAAGTTGCTTTGGATAAAAGCGTCTGCTAAATAACTAAATGTTAGGGGTGGAACGGTTCTTGATTATGGTAGAAAAAAAAAAAACAAGTAGTACAAATTTGATTTTTTTTTTACACCTACTGTAGATGTGAAAATACTAAATATTATTACTTTGTTTATATATATATATATAAATATATTGTGACGAGCGTCCCGGGAACAGATCAGCGTTGCCCTGGAAACGGACACCTTGCACCTGCAGAGCCTCATCACGAGCTGATCGGCCACACCTGAAACTTGTTCGCCGCCGGCCAGATAAGCCGTGTTCGACAGCACGACGAGGAGACTGATACCTCCAATGCGACTGAGACCTAACCTGTGTTTACTCCTCTCTCTCTGCAGACACCACTAAGGAAGTCGTGGCCTAATGGTTAGAGAGTCGGACTCCCAATCGAAAGGTTGTGAGTTTGAGTCCCGGGCCGGCAGGAATTGTGGGTGGGGGGAGAACATGTACAGTTCTCTCTCCACCTTCAATACCACGACTTAGGTGCCCTTGAGCAAGGCATCGAACCCCCAACTGCTCCCCGGGCGCCGCAGCATAAATGGCTGCCCACTGCTCCGGGTGTGTGCTCACAGTGTGTGTGTGTGTTCACTGCTCTGTGTGTGTGCATTTCGGATGGGTTAAATGCAGAGCACAAATTCTGAGTATGGGTCACCATACTTGGCTGAATGTCACTTCACTTCACCAGTGTGTGACTGATCAAGCGCCCATGAGAGCTGCACAGACGAGCACCCAGCACTGGGAAACTCGCACGGAGAGCACAAGAACACTCAGCACGCCCACTACTCACCTTGACTGCACTCTTCCAAATAAATCCACCCTCCGGGGTATTTGTTTTGAGCTCTCCTTGTCGTGTGTTCCTTCCACCCCGTGACAGATGGTAGAGAATACGGGCAATAGCAAGTGGAAGTACACCGACAAGTGATCTCCGTTGACAAATTATAGTTTTTTTTCTCTCTTCCTTTGTGTTCCCCAGATCGGCGAGCGCTCCTCCCCACGGATGGATGAATTGCTGCAACGCCTGGCGGAGGTGAGTCTCCCCCAGCACCAAATTGTGGAGCATCTAGCCTCTCGACAGGGTGAGACGGAACAGGAACTCACCGCCCTCCGCCTCGCCAGCTGCCAACGCTTACCGGTCATAGACCCCCGGGTTCAAGCCGCCCAGCTGTTGCCCAAGATGTCAGCTCACGATGACGTAGAAGTATACCTGCAAATGTTCGAAAACACGGCGACCCTGGAGGGATGGCAGCACGATGACTGGGCGCGAGCCCATGCCCCCCTGCTCACGCGAGAAGCGCAGCGGACCGTATTCAGCTTTCCCGCGGCCCTGGCAGACCGCTACGACGACGTCAAGCGAGAAATCCTGGTCCGCGTGGGGCTGTCCCCGGTGTGTGCGGCGCAACAGTTTCACGAGTGGACCTTTCAACCCCGGGTGCCGGCTCGCGCCCAGGCCGCAGAACTAACCAGGTTGGCACAACACTGGTTGATGGAGGGATACCCCACGGCCACACAAGTGATGGAACGCTTGGTGATTGACCACCTCCTGCGTGCCCTGCCCCGCGTCCATCGTCAGGCGGTCGCTATGTGGAACCCCAGGACGACCCTAGAGCTAGTGGAGGCGGTTGAGCTGGCCGAGGCGGCCTGAAGCCGGGAAGTGGGAGAGCGACCCGCTCCAGGGACAACGCGCGCCGGAGGGCCTCCTTCAGCCCATGAGCAGGCCAACGGGCCCTGGTCCCCGGGATGAGCCGATGCCCACGGAACCTACTTCGGCCCCCGCGCGGACCTGGCTGGCAGGCTGTATGCTACATCAACACATATCGGTAGGAGCCCCGGAGGCCATGGTAAAAATCAAAGGCCGCCCCTTCAAGGCCCTGTTGGATTCCGGAAGTGCCGTGAGCTTGGTCCAAACCCACGTCCTCCCACCTCGGAGTGACAGCAAAGCCCAATTCCAGATAACCTGTGTACACGGAGACACGCGACAGGTCCCTGCACGCCGCGTCACCATCTCCGCCGCCCCAGGGTCCTGGCCAATCGAAGTCTGAATAGTGAGAGACTTAACAGTGCCGGTGCTACTCGGGAGAGACTGGCCGGGCTTTGAGACCTTGTTGGCCGCTGCTACCCAGCCTGTCAGCCCTACAGGGGCCCTTCAAGGGCGGCACACCCAGCAGAACCTGTGCCGCCGTCCTGTTCTACTGGCTCCGGATAGCGGGAGAGATGGTGAGTCCCCCCCCGATGGCACCCTCCGGTTTTGTAATAACTTCCGCCGCCTCAATGAAGTATCGGAGTTCGACGGCTACCCGATGCCCTGGGTGGATGAACTGCTCGACCGCCTGGGAAGGGCCCATTTTATATCAACCCTGGACCTCACCAAAGGATATTGGCAAGTACCACTGACGGAGGAAGCCAAGCCCAAGACAGCGTTCTCCACACCCAGTGGGCACTGGCAATACCGGGCCCTTCCCTTTGGCCTTCACGGGGCTCCCGCGACGTTTCAGAGGCTGATGGACGTCCTATTGTGGCCTCACCAGCAGTACGCCGATGCATACCTAGACGACGTAGTCATCCACTCAGAGCAGTGGGAGGTCCATTTGGACCATCTACGGAGGGTGCTAGGAGAACTCCGAAGGGCTGGACTAACCGCCAACCCCCGGAAATGTCACCTGGCCCTGTTGGAAGCAAGGTATCTGGGATTCCAGGTGGGCCGGGGACTGATCAAACCTCAAGAAAAGAAGGTCGAGGCGGTGCAGGCGGCTCCCCGGCCAAATACGAAGACGCAGATACAAGCCTTTCTGGGGTTGGTGGGGTACTATCGTTGTTTCATTACCAATCAAAACGCATGTTTATTTAAATGCAATGTGTGGGCTTTTCACACCGATCTCACAGTATTTCCTACATATTTTACTAGGTGGCGTATTTGTTCGAATGACCACACCTTACCCCACCCCTAAACCTAACCCTCACAGAAATCATGCTAAATTATGATTTATTGAGCATATACATCAGTGGTTCTCAACCTTTTCTTTCCAGCGGGCCGCATATGGTCCTGTGCAAGTCTCGCGGGCCGCACGCATATAATTTACATATTACGTCACCAATACAAACCAACCTGATTTATAATATTATAGCCTAAATATTATGATATCTAATCTATTGCATTCATTGAAATAAATAAATAATTCTACTCCCCATAATGCTGTCGGGAGCTAACCAATTATGTGAGATTCAGCTAGAAAGGAGTAACAGCACAAAGAAGTTGCGATTGTAAAGCCTGTGTTATACTTTCCGGATGAGCAATCCGGACGCTTACACGTCCAGTGCGGACGCAGACTTCTTCTGAATGCGCAGGCTGATGGTTCGCTCTGCAACAAACATGTTAACAAACAATTGCCCAGAATTATTGCACATTGCTGTCTTTATATTCATTTATTGACGGCTTGCACAGGTTCGAGTAGCAATGAGCTTCTTCACTGCCTGCACATGTGCAATTGTGCTTTTGAAGCCTACTGACCACGCGCACCTATCCGCGCGGTCGTCTGCTCAGAGCCTCGGCACGCACTCGATTTTTACGTCATGCCTACCTAGCGGTCCATAGCGGACTCGCGGACGCAGAAAGTATAAGGAGGCTTTAAGATGCAGTCTAAGATGCGCACGGGAGCATGACCCTGATGCACAACATTGCAGAAAATGTGCGTTCACAAATGTAACCTATGTTGATCCAAATATGGAAAGCACTTTCGAATTTAATAATATGAGGTTCTCTCCAGAGATGTTTTGCCACATTTCTTCAATCAAGGATTGCTACCTAGTATATGGTGTTATTTGCCTGAACTTATTCAAGTGAGTTGCGGGGCAAACCGAAAATCAAGCACTTCTCCTTCACTACTGATACTGCGACTATTCTTGTTTGTACGTGTTCATTCGCTGGCATTTTTCACATTTCTTTTTTTCTTCCTTAAAAACAAATTTGTCCATTCTGATGCTCAATTTTACCTTAACTAATGGCTGTTGATGACTATTTGAATTGAACTCTGCCAAAGTGCGCGCTTGTATGTGTTCGTTAAATGCATAATGTTATGTGAGTAGATCTGCTCATGTCTGAAAATAATAACAAAATATTTTGACATAAAAACATTAGGATATAGCTTATATTTCATTAGTAGCCTAAATTTTTTAATTAATGTAAAAAATAAAATTAATTGTAAAACTGAAAGTTTTTTTTTATTATTTTAATATCTTTTTATTCAGCATATGGCGGGCCGCATTTGAATTCGTGACGGGCCACATGCGGCCCGCGGGTTGAGAGCCACTGATATACATTTTTGTGCACGCCCGTTCCCTGGGATCGAACCCATGATAGCATGATTACATATCAAGGTATAATGCACTAATCTACCAACTGAGCTACACGAAACGCAAATCAGAGTGCAAATAAAAGAGTACAAAACATTAATATGAAAATGACCTTTTGTCAATAGGGGCGCAATTGTAGTATACGCTCTGATGGGTCATATTTCAGGGATTTGGACAAACGACCTATACGAGCATATTGGTTGGAGGACAGGTTGATATTTATATAGCTTTTTTCTGCATTTCTAAGCACTCAAAGTGCTCTACATTGTGAGGAGCATTTCAGTATATATGTATATACAGTACATTCTGTAAGATGCAGTGTGTACTCCTGAGTTTGCATATTTTTATCACTCCTTATGAACAAATAGTCACTATCTTAAAGTAGAAGGCCGATGAATTTGCTTAAGAATCCATGCATGTAGTAAAAAAAAAACTATGTACAGTGCATTAGCTTGGTAATGCTGTTGCTGGCATGAAAATAACAAGCTATTAAGATTTTAAAGTGCAACAAAGGTACTGTCTCCCAGAGCAGAGCATGACTTAATTTCAAGGTGAACCCTAGCAGAGGTCATTCGCAAACTGAACTTTGTTGGAAGATGAATAAAAGGATAGATAGGGAATCATAAAAAGAAAGCACTGACTTAGGAGGAGTTTTTTTGAGCAACTTGATTCACACCTGCACTCTCTCCGTGGCAGCACGTCGGGCTGGGGTCGTCTGTTGCACGGCAGGAGGATTTGGGGATGATTAATTGCGCTGTCTGCTGAATGGAGCTCTCGAAACAGCGGGATCCTCTGCATATGTAAATACAAGCAGTCTCAGCACAGCACCGAGGAGCAGGATTAACAAAACGACTCTGCTCCCGGATTCCGACCAATTCACCAATCTTTTCTATTAGCACTGACAACCCACAGGCGTGTGAGAAATCCCACAGCCCTTTCATCTTCCCAAATAAAAAACACATTAAATATCAGGCAACTCTTGTCGTGCACAGTGGAGTGGCCTGAGAAATGAAAATCCACATCTTAGCGGCATTTCTGCACAATCCTGTAATGAGACTAAAACGCCATTGCACGCAAACCAAACATACAAGTTGGAAAAATTCTGGATTTATGTATTATTATTATTATTTTTATTATTAATATTATTATTATTATTATTATTATTCAAATGTAATTAATTTAATTCAATAAATAGTTTTTCGATGAAAATAATTAAAAGTTTGGATATCATAAAAAAAAAAAAAAAAAAAAAAAAAAAAATATATATATATATATATATATATATATATATATATATATATAGCATTTGGATATAATATATTGCATATAATAAAAGTTTGGATGCATATACTGATCATGGCATTTTAGATTTTACATTATTATTAATATTAATATACTATTACTACTACTAATATGTTCTTATTATTATTATTACTACTACAACTACTATTATTATTTTCATCATTATTATTATACTACCACCACCATCACTACTACTACTAATAAATATTTTTAAATAATCGTTTATAATTATTAGTTTATTATTAATGAATTAACAATATTTTTAATAATGAATTATTATTATTTAAATGATAACCTCCTTTTTGCAACAAGAAAATAAAGCAGATAAATTCTACTGTAAATTTTGGCAATATTATTCTGTACTATTCACTGAATTTAAGGCACACTGGGGACATTTATAAATTGTTTTATATCCTAATTTAAAAACCATTATTGCACCTTTGTTTTAACTTAGATAGGGGACAGAGAATTATGGATTATTATTCACAACTTTAATTAGGACTGTAGGTTATGAATAAAGTATACCATTGAGTTTCAGTCAATAAATTAATCCTAACAGCTTCTGGTCTCCTCTTAACCTGCTCTTTGTTTACAGAAAATCCACCTTTTCCTTAAGTATGAATTAAGGGATTCCTATATTCCCTTAATAGCTTGTTCATTTCTCCTCTATTCATCCCCAGGGTGCATATCACCCCAGAAATTATTCATTTTGACCAAATGTCACAAAAATATAGTCTATGCAATATAAGAAGGAGATTCATCCCAAGATTTATTTTCACGTGACTAAAAGTGTGTGTGTGTATACTGTGTACTGGTATATATGGTTTATGAGGACACAAATGTGTATAATGACATAGGTACTACAACTTAAACATAGTTTATGAGACATTTCCTGTGTAATCCCCCCCCCCCCCCCCCCAAAAAAAAAAAAACCTATAAAACATACAAAACTGTGTTTTATGAAATTAAAAAATTGCCAGTAGTTTTCTGTAAGGGGTAGGTTTAGGTGTAGGGTTGGTGTAGGGCAATAAAGAATACAGTTTGTACAGTATTAAAATCATTACGCCTATGATGAACCCCCGTAAACCACCAATGCACGTGTGTCTGTCTGTGTGTGTGTTTGTGTGTGTGTGTGTGTGTGTGTGTGTGTGTGAGAGAGAGAATATAAGGGTTAGACGGTGAGACAGGAATGGAGGATATCAGGAGGTTGACAGTCTCTTTAAATTACCAGCGCACATTTTACCTTTCATGGTATTGATTGTACATGGAAGGGATCATTTAGATTTGAAGTTTTTCTTTCTTCTTCTTTCTTTGTCACTGGATCCTGGGGATCTTCTAAATTCCGGGCCACTTTCATCAGAGGAATATACTTTTCCCCCTCATGGTGACCTTTAGAAATCCCTCTGAAACGCCAGACACCCCCAGAAGTCAGAGATATCACATTATCACGTTTTCGTTTTTTTTTTTTTTGGTGAGCTTTTATTCCTTTTCCCTTTTCCTTTTCTACTGGAATCTATACTTTTTCATGGCATTTGGAAAGGTCAGACATGTGTTGAACATCCAAGTTGCTAATGTTTGCAAAACTTCCTTTTTTCATTGACGGAGGGGAATATGGCTGGTGGCTCCTTTGAACACAGTCAGTGTGTTGTGAAGAGGAGACATGTGGAGTTACGGTCATTGTCATACTGGCACACTTTCTGTGCAATAAAATATTGTTTTAACAGTATTCAAATAATTTATAAAAAAAATTTTAAAGGCTAACAAGCTTTGTTTTAAACTCGGACTGAGTAATTGTATGTAGTTCATGTTAATTCTGAAGCAATTAGCGACTCGGCAGTGGTTTGATCTTTAACTGGACATATTATATCTCCTCTTGTACTCCAGAAGCCGAGCACAGTGACTCCCAGATGATCCCTCGGCCGTCGTTGCCCTGAACGCTGGTGCTTGCGATGGGAAGGCCATGAATTACTGTACACTGTGGATTTCATTTTCTTTATGGTAACTATTAACCTCTCCCCAAATTCACCCCTTGCTCTCAAGGTCAACAACCCACATCCACAGCCTTTGTTTCAGCCCTGCTGACCCGTCCTTTACCTCACACACATATAGCCAATATGCATGAAAATACTTTTGATATCTGTAAAACTGTCCATAAGATGCGGCATACTTTAAATCCTAAAGCTTATTAGCATACGACAACACTTTATATTAGCTTGAATTAAAAAACTAACAAACAGCAATTTTAAAATAAAGATAATTGTATTTTTAAAATGTAATTTAATTTAAACATTATAAAATAAAAATAAAATAAAAGATTTAGTTATCGTACTTTTTAAATATAATGTAAATATTGTATATTATTATATATCTTGACTTTATACCTTTAATGTTTATATTCATATTTAAATGTGCATGAATTTATGTAATGTTTGTTAAGGAATCTACTATAGCACATTTTATTTATTCACTCTATTATTTATTATAACATTTTGCTTCATGTGTGATTAATGTAAAACCATCAGCATTTAAATTTTACTAATTTAACAGAGGATTTATAAGAAATATTAATCTGTACTGTTTAATTATGTTATATTATATTACAACTTAATATATTTTGAATTATATAATGTCATGACTTTATACCTTTAATATATTTTCATGTGTATGGAATAATAAATTAATGATCTGTTAAGGAACATTTAATGTCTGTTAATTAATATCTACTACAATATATTTTGTTTACTCTATTATTTATTATAAAGTGTTACTAAATATGTAGTTTATGTAAAAACATCGGCATTCAGCTAAATTAGAAAATTTACAAATTAACAGAGGATTCAAGAGAAATATTAATCTGTCCTGTTTCATAAAAGAAAAAAAGAAAGAAAGCAGTTTTGTTAAATTAGGTCATCGAATGATCCTGAGCTTGATATATACTTTTTAAATGAAATATTGTTTAATATTTAAATCTAAGATGCCAACACAATACAAACAGCAGGTATGTGTGTGGCATGCATGCTGGGAGCTTAATTAGTTTAGTTCAGCATTCATCTTGGAGAAAGCCGCTGTTCCTTTGATGCGCTGAAAAAGCAGACATGTATGCGCATGCGTGCACACACCACCTCTCACTGTTGTTAAATCACTGCTTCACCATAATTTGACAGTTTAGTATTAATTAGTGAAACACCCCATTATAGTTTAACACACTATTATTGATGACCAACCTCACTTAACTCGCCCTCCCTGTGCAAACCCCAGTTAGTTAGCCACTCTCTGGAGTATCTCCTGCTTTAGCAGACTGCCACTAAATGCATTATATTCTCACAGCTCCATCTCTCATACACCCGCCTCGCCCTGGGAGTCTGAACCAAATGCATAATTTAAAAAGTCCTTAATCTGCGATGGCATTCCCATTTGGTCGCCAGCAGACTGCACTTTATGATGTCAGCTTTCTTCCACAAAGGTCAATAGCAGTTTTCTCTAGCCATTTTCTCCCTCCCTCTCTTTCTTTCTCTGAGGTCTGGTGTAATACGCTTTATGGGCTCGAGCCCTGACACCTGGTGACATGATAACCTTCCCACTGCACCAGCCTCGGCTTTTTGCTGCTCTCTTGTCACTGTTCTTTCAGATGTTGAAGCCAGGTCATTATATACCAAACACACACAGAATACCTTCTCTCTTTTTTTTTTTGCGTTTTCTTTTTCTTCGCTTAATTGCAAAGCAGTAAACCTTGGGTGCATGTTCTCATATTTTATAAAATGCCTAGATATTGATGATACTCTTTAAGATAATTTAATCATTTAACTTATTTGATATTTTCTCTAATCTCTGCATACATTTTCCTGAAAAGAGGGCAGTTTTTGGAAAAACCTGTTTTGTAACTATACATACATATTTGTTTTACCTGATATGGTGCCACTAGTGTGAAAAGGTTTTGTACCAGCTTTAACACTTGAATGAATCACCAAAATACCTACATTGTGATTTTGTTTTGAATGAATTTAAATTAATAAAATATTAATGTACACTGCTTCTTTGTGAGGAAATGAGACCAGTACCACTCAAATGTTTGGATGCATCTACTGGTCATGGTATTTTTCTTATTGATATTATATAATTATAAAAATATTATAATATTATGTGTGTATATTAGTGTGTGTGTGTGTGTGTGTGTCTGTGTGTGTGTAAGGTACAGTACAATCCAAAAAGTGTAAATGACTCTTGCTGCGGCTTGTACACAAAATGTATAGGCACATCATGCCATATAATGTCATTTTGTTCTTCTTTATCTAAGGTTTAAGTAATACTTGCAAATTCGAAGCAGGACTATCTACAGGTATTTGGACGATTGTGACCGGTTTTATAGTTTTGCTTGGTGTTTTTAATGTTGTAGAAAATACAAATTTATAATAAAGAATGAAATGAAATAAAAGATTGTGCAGGATAAAAATGTAGTTTATTAAAGCAGGTTTTGTAGAACTCAAGGCCAACAGCTTTGTATCTTACCAGAGCTAATGTCTCTATCACTTTGAGTGAGGAGACGCTTATCATTTTCTAAAGTCAAATAAGCACCTCTGAAGTTCACTCCACCTCATTTCTTAAACAGACTTAGCTTACAGGCAACCAAGACCAAACCCACCAACACCCAGGCATAAATCTACTGAGACTCAGGACCCTGAGAGAGCAACACATTGGGCTCCACTGAAAGGACATCAGATGACACCCAAACTCTATCACAGAGAGAATAAAAAAGACATCACCTCGCAACAAGCTGGTGATAAAGGGTGCCTGGGCATGGGCGAAAATTAAGACTCTGTAACAAGGTCCCGGGCTCCCAGCCTGACAACCATTTTCCCCTGTATTTATCATCCCTCCATGCCATTGGCTATTACGTGTGAACCTGCTGTCTTGCGGTAGACCTGGAATTTATGGATGCTCCATTATTAGGGGATTGTGGGTAGAGGGGGAGGAAGGAAGGCTCTATGGTTTTCTGAGGATGTTACGATTGCCTCTTAGATTATGCCACTTGACAGGTTTGTCATCCCTGTGCACTGATGTGCTCTGCAGAGTGCTCTGATATCATTAGCTTCATTGCTCTTAATGTGTCTGCTCCCCTCCATAGCAAGACAGGTCATATATTGTGCAAATAGGTGGACAGCAGCTGAGAGCCGGGGATTATGGAAGGCCAGAAACTGCCGGCTGGTTTATTTCCACTCACTTTGGTGAGAAGTTAAGTATTAGTATGAATACTATTCTGAGGTCACAAGCAAATGTTATCACAGTACATAAACAGTATTATTATTATTATTATATTCATATTTAAGCATCAAACTGTGAGAAAACTTGATTTCCTTTGAATTTATTTATTTATTTTTATGGATAGGTACTTTGACATTTTGCAACAATGCTCCCAGCATTTGTGAGAAGTGTCGGAGCAAACGCTTGTCAAAATCGAGTCTGTGACCTTCAGATACTTTATATTTTCACATTTGCGTCAGGCTGTATTTACAAAACTGATCTAGCTGTTGAGCTAAGCACTAATAGCTTATTACTGAGCCCATGTGAAAACATATTGGCCCACTTAACAGTTCGGCGCAACTGGAAAAGATAGCAATTAACAAAGTTTAAGAAGTAAAGGTAACACTTGAGTTTAGGGACCAGTTTTCACTATTAATTAGTTGCTTATTAGCATGCATATGACTAGCATATTGGCTGTTTGTTAGTACTTATATACTAATGCCTTATTCTGCATGATCACATTGTTGATCCCTTAATTCTTCCCCATAACTGAACTTAACAACTACTGTACCTTACTAACTATTAATAAACATATATATATATATATATATATATATATATATATATATATATATATATATATATATATATATATATATATATATATATATATATATATATATATATATATATATAATAATTAGTGAATAGTGAGGAATGGTCCTCAAACCAAAGTGTGACTGAAGCAAGTAAAAAATAACAAAGAAAATAAGAACAATAAAAAGGAAAACAACAAAATAATAAATATAAATCAATTATTATTATTATTATTATTAGTAGTAGTAGTAGTCTTGTAAACTCACCTGTAGTTATTTAATACGAAACGCGGCAAAAACAGCAATAATGTGAAATATTATTACCATTTAAAATGGCTTTTCTATTATAGTTTTCTATTGAAATATATGTAAAACATTTATTTATTAGTGTCATTTTCAAAGGCCATTAGTCCAGTCTTCAGTGTCACATCATCCTTTAGAAATCATTATACTTGTACATTTGTATATATACCAATTCTGATTTGGTATACTCTATATACAAATCTTACAGTTTGGCATAAATTAATTGTTAGGCCATCATGCTTTGTTTAAGATCGAAATAATGCCTTTTTGAAGCTGTTCTGTGAAAAGAAATAAATATGAAAAGGTAAATATTCTACCATTGTAATACATTCTATAAATATTGTGTAAACACTCTATAAACAGTGTAGTACAAGATCAGCTTTAACTTCCTGAGACTCAGGGCCATTTTAGATTCGCTGTATACAGTAGGAGGAGCTGCCGGAGTGGCGGATGGACGGGGGATGATTTGTGAGTTCAGGACATGTGGTCAAATAGCTTAAAATGCAGAGCCACGTATAAAGGGTCAAGTACTGGTTATGTAATGAGGCACGCTAAATAAGAGTCCAGTGTAACCCCACTGTCAAAACAGCAGACGTTAGTTACTCTGGGCTCACATATGAGCTGACGACATTCACTTTAACATGCAAACATTTTGTTTTTTATCATCCTAAAATGTGATATTTGAAAGAAAACTTGTTAAAATTAGTTGGAAAAGAACAGGCACCCTTCGGTACATAAGCAAATATCAATCCGTGGTTTATTGTGCTGTTCCAGGCTTCCTTTTGGCCTGTGCTAAGAAGACTGGGACGCTCCCATCCGGGCCTCTCTCTCTCTCTCTCTCTCTCTCTCTCTCTCTCTCTCTCTCTCTCTCTGTCTCTCTCGGGTGATTCCACTGGCAAGGTCCTGTAGGCCTGATGGAAAATGCAAGATAAAGATCCGCTGAGGCCAGTAGAAACGACTGTCCAGAATCTGGTGAGGGAAATTGAACCAATTGAGGAAGTCGCTATTTTTCTGGGCCCAATGTGAGTTATTGGACCAAGACAGGGGGTGTATATTTTTGTTCGGATGGAGAAGGGAGTTGAAACGAGCGAATATTGCTGAAAGAGCGCCGCTCGCATTCATGCCCAGACAAAAGCTGGAAATGAAATAACTTCCTTTCCTCAGGAAAACACTGCAGCTCCTGACAGAATAATAGCATCGCAGGAGAGGGAGAGGGGGCCGACAACGCTCGCTCACAAACACAGGAAACCGTCCGGCTGCCTGCTCAAGCTGTTAGAAGCGCACGGACACACACGTACAAGCACACACACACACACACACACTCCGACACATGGCACAGTGACAGTAAGAGGAGGCAGCTGAAAGTCCTTGGAATGGCAGGACATTTACCTTTGAGTCAATGATAAACAATTCATCTCTGACCTTCATAAATATTCACAGCTCTCCCTGGACCAACTCAAAAATCTGTCCCTTTACCACTATCTAACGTAAACCTCTCTTTTACTGTTCAATTTTATTTTCGAGAGACTGCTTTTACTCTCGACAGAAAAATAAACACTACATAAAAGAGAAAGTTATATAATATAATATAATATAATATAATATAATATAATATAATATAATATAATATAATATAATATAATATAATATAATATAATATGTAAATAATGCACATGTAAAAAATATTGACAATATAATTTTGTATCACAGTAAAAGCTGTAAAATCCCTTTTTCTGTTGTACAATTTGAGATAAAATGTAAATGCTCATTTGAATTTAAAAATTACATTTATACTTTATTTTAAATGTCCGTGTAGTCCTTATAGTGTAATTATAGTGCTGGTTAATATTAATTAACAACATGTACTGTACTTACTATAGGATTAGGTTTGGTTTAGGGTTAGTTATTATTATAGAAAGTTCATGTAACATTTAACATTGACCTTTCATTCATTCATTCATTCATTCATTCATTCATTCATTTTTTCAATAAAACTTTATGTTAAGGAGTCTGTTACATATGTTACATGTACTTACTATTATAATAAAAATTAATTATGCATAATTACATGCAAGTAACCCTAAGCCAAAACCTAAACCTAATCCTAACTCTAACCATATAGTAAGTACATGTAGTTAATTAATATTCCTCAGTACTTAAAAATGTACAATTGCACTCTAATAATTACAGCTTAAAATAAAGTGTAACCATTTTTTCTTATTTATTTTTTGTTTGTTTGTTACCAGTTTTGTTACTATGAAACAATAGTACAATAAATACATACATAAATAAATACCCTGTAGTTTCTGTAGGCATTTGATATTTATATAAACTACTTTAAAAGAAAAGCTTTAATGCTTCTTAAGGTTAAAAAAAATATATCAGTTGGATCAATTAGTCGGTTTCTTCACATTTATGCAATTCGCTGACTAGCAAACCACAATGAAATTGCAGAAAAATAATTTTTAGCCCTTTGGCTAATTTGTGTTTCTGTGTGTACACCAATTTTGAGAGACAGTTTACATTTTGGCATTTCATTGCCGTGGACATTTTTTCTTTAACCTTTGTTACCTCAACTGGGGCCTAGACCTCCACAGTCAGGTCCCTATTAGGCAAATAAGGTCTGATAAATCTTTGGCACATCTTTAATGAGGACTCCTGAGCCGAGTGATGTTAATTAAGAGAGGTTAAGCAAGATGTGAGTCGTTCTCTCCTCTCATATTTCACCCAGCTAATTTCTCCTCATTGCCCTGGCCTTGGTGATGTAATGCATTTACTGTATCTGGGCAAGAACACACCCTGTGCATCTCATCTCCAGTGAGAGAAAACATGCAGAGTTACATGTTTTACTACTTTTGGGTACAGCGTAAAATGTTTGGAAGGGCAAAAGTGTGAAATTATTCCAAACAGAGTTATTTCCATTTATTTTTATTTGTATCCAATTTATTTACATATAATTTTTAATTGTTTTTCTTCCCAAAATGTTCCATCTTTTATCCTTTAGAGTAGACATTATTAAAAAAACAACTTTAATGACGAGTGAATTGGTTTGAGTTATCCATCTTCTGTGTGTGTGTGTGCATCAGTGTGAGTCATGTAAGTGTTTGAATGCGCTGCGGTTTCTTTCAGCGTAGTCTTTAAAAGCTGTTTTCAATCAAGCAAATGATTCCTCTCTTGCAATATGTTAATGCAGGACTGATTTATCAGTGTAGTAAAAGTTAATTACCATATGTTTGTGACTCCTGTAAGATGATGTATTTAATGTTTATAAGTGGGATTATTAAAATGTCCTGACTGCTGATTACAGGAGACTCGATTCCTGAGACTACAGCTAATTATGTCTTTACCTCATATATTTTAGTTGTGAACTGGACAAACATTAAAACTTAGCGTACATTATATCAAATAAGGTAATTCCTTATTGCTTTTGTGAAGCCGAAATAGTGACATGCTATATTTTTTAATGTGAAATGTGGAAAGTAGTTCACTGCCAAAAGTCGTTTCGAAAAACATTCAGGCATTTAATCTTCCTCAAATGTTTCAGCGTGAGAAGGGCCCTGGTGGATAATTTTAGCTCTGCTATCTAACCAACTTGCCTGTTTGTTCTTTTAGGTGGGTTTTAGCTGGGAGTTTTAATTGCAGCTCTGTTTATGGACGCAAAGGTTGATTCTTGACCTGAGTGGGTTATCATCTTCACATCGCTGGTTTCCCCCAGTTCCAGCGAATCAATTGTCTGGTAATCTCCCACCTCAGCCTTCAATTGTGAGAAAACGTATCCATTACAATATACCCAGTTTAATCACTTGACCCAATGCTGCTCTCTCTCATAAGAAGAAAGGAAAGGTTAGGAGACAGAGGGGCCGTTCTAATATGAAGGAAGGTTGACATATTTTTCTCTGTAAACTACTTGGCTTACATTGTTGTAGGATGCCTGTCTCCAGAGCCCGTGAGAACAAAATGCAATTATATGAATGCTTTTTTTAATGTGTGAAAAACACTGATGTGGTGCGTCTGGTATGGGAAACCTTTTGGCCCCCTCATTGTATTTGCACTGCTTTTGGAGCATTAGAAGTTAATGATCATAATACTAAATAAATATTTTTTTTTCTTTTACAGCTACACTATATGCAGAATCCATGCAGCTACGCTGTTATAGTAGATTTGTTGCTTGTACTGTAGAGCGCCGAAGATCACTTTATCAGTTGTACGACAGAATGTGGTTTGCAGTACAGTATCAGATATCATGGCCTGTCCTGTGAAACATAAGCCCCATACAGTCGATACATTGTTCTTCAGAGCAACCAAAGCACTAGAGTGTCCCACAAATTGCTGCGGTTCCATCCACTTGTCCATTTGTAGGCGTTTCAGTCCCTGCGCTCCAGTCCGATGTGCGTGTGAACGATCCAAACTTTTAGCAGCATGCCATTTACTTTGATTTGCTGATTTTTATTTATTCGCTTTTTTGCTTGTTCGTGTCAATTTTTATCTTTTATCTTCTCACTAACTCTAATTGAATTCGATGAATTGCTAGATTCTTTTTTGTTGTTGTTGCTTGCATCTAGAAGAATCGCATATTTTACAAATACATGCCAAACAATACTTATTAATGTAACTCTGAAGACATATAATTGCATTATTTAAATTGTCAATGTCAGTTCAAATGATCTATTCTATAATAGCAACAGCATTCTTGCCTTTTCTTTACATTAACAGTTTAAGCTGGTTTCATTGAGATTTATTGATTTATGTAACTAATTTAACTACATTATTACTTTTTATGGCAATGAATGGGCTAATTTACTGTTACATTTTCAGCTGACTGAGACACTCTGTCCTGCAGTGGAAGTGTATTTTTCTTTTTAATATGGCGTGAGTGTGTATATTTGAAGGTAATATAAGTTTACTTTTAATGGTAGAGCAAATCGACCCAAATTCAATACCTATTTATTGGGAATATTATTAATATTTTGAATATTTTGTCCAAATTAAATGTGTGTTAGTGGAATCTTGTTATTCCTGTTACTACATATTTTCATTAATTAGTTGTATTTTTTAGGTGTGTTTGACTTGAAGCAGCACTGCGCAGACTAATCGTTGTATGAAAACAAAGGATCGCGAGATGGGTTCTAGAGCATATTTGAGTACACACTTTTACCTTCCAAAATAGGCGAGGAGCATATCTTTAGTTAAGCGGCATGGAGAGAGGGGACGGGGCCGGTAATTTCAACCGACTGCATAAAAAGGCCTGTGCGTCATTGTAAAAGCTTATCAATTGCACGTGTTTTTTTTTTTTTTTGCCTTGCTAATTTAAACATTCAAAACAGCTTAAAGCATTTAAATTGAAGACGCAGAAAACCAACTGAGAGTTTGCATGCCGAGTTCGGTACGGACATGGAGAACCACGTAAACACTGAGCTCTTCTTCGCTTGTTGCGAAAGAAATGGAATGAGTATCATATTGGATGTATTATCTCTTAAAGTGGCCGCGCCTAATTTACTAGCTGCTGTCAGTGTCCTTAATGTTAATCCAAGAAATGAAATGGGAGAAAACATCTCACTGCTCTTTACTGAATTACTTTGTAATTTTAACAAGAATTTATATATATATATATATATATATATATATATATATATATATATATATATGTTCCATGTTTATATATATATATATATATATATATATATATCGTCATAAATGTTGTTATTGCAAATATTCTTGAAATATTGTGATATACTTTTGAGGCTATATTGCCCCCCCCTACTGTATAGTGTTTGACTAATAAGAATGATACACTCTAAAAAACTACATTGACTTAATTTGTATCCCTTACACTGCTGATGCCAATTATATGTTTATTCAAAGCTGAGAATCTATGACAACGTGGTGTTTCGTCTTTCTGTTCAATCCTTCTGCCTGTTTGTATCACGTAGGACGGCAGAATGATGAGCCGTTAACTTGGTTAAGAGGATCACTGAAAGCTTAAAGTGATCTATAAACTGAGCGATGCCAAGTTCAGGCTTTGGTCAAGCCTTGCATATTTAATTTGCCCTCCAAGGATGTGGATACATTCTGGTGCCTTTCTTAACAACTAGCACCGGTTGCATGATACATGTAACTGTGTTTGTTATTATGCTTCTTAGCTGTTAAGTCAGCCACATGTAAATGATTTTGCCATATATTTATAATATACATTTTTTTTTTCATTATATAAAATACAACCGATTTTACTCATATATACACCTTTAAACCATAGAATGATGTAACACGCATGCAACGTGTGTTCTTACTGTGCGGCACAATCTACATTAACTCGATTAGCTGATTGCTGATATTTGTTCAGTTCTGCTCTACTTTTGCTGTCATAATATGCCATACCCTTTATTTGATCTAATTTTAGACAACTAACTAGCTAATTGTATTCCCAAAAGATCAGTACTTTTTTTAACTTTACTTAAGGTTTAGAGTAACTGTAACAATAACAGTGAGGTGTATGTAACTCCCTTTGTTTTAATGTTCTCTGATGTACAAAAATATGTTATCACAGGAAAGTTAAATTCAAATATCTAACCAAGTATTGGATTTTGACTCCAAAAGCCCATTTCTAATTTCCCCTCCCAAAATGTAATATTTATAGGCTAGTTTTATTTCAGTGTAAGTGTGCCACATGCAAAATACTGTTCATCCTCTATGGCTGAGACTTGATCTGTCTAATGAATAAATGTATATTTTATGCAAATCAGTCCTGCATTGAAGATTGATGATCTCAGCATATTCAGTGGTGCCGCTGGAAACCAATCAGACAACACGCTTTTAATAAGACACGCAGTGTTTTCCTTGAAGCCAAGGAAGGTGAAATACAGTTATATTGAACTGGCTTCAGGAGGAATGATTTAGCATCTAATAAATGAGGAACAAACAGCTAAAAATGTCTCATGAAACCTTTCAGTGCATGTTTTCACAAAGGAAGCCCTCCTGTGCTTCATAACACAGGAAGTATTTTGGTTTTTAGGCTTTTCTGAGCTTCATTTACTAGATAGAAGTCACTGTTTCAGTTACTGTATGTATACTAGGTCATTTCATGGAAATACAGAGTAAAATTACAGAAAAACTTGTTCGATGCATAACTGCTATACAGTTACAACATCAAAAAATTTCTTCTGTTTAACATCCTATTAAAATATATATAATCTAAAACAGTCAAAACCTAGAATTTGTTTTAATTAAACACGGAAATAAATGACTTGATGTCCCAGTGACTTGAGTTACTTAGGCACAGCAAATATGCTGATAAATATGATTTTATCTAGTGGTTGAAACTACAGTATAAACCTGCTTGGTAAGGTTAAAGAGATCCAAAGGTTGCAAAACGATACTTGATCCCTGGCACTAAAACCAAGGGGTTTGCTATCTTTAATAAAAATAATGCTGTAAAGGCAGCAGTGCTAAATTCGCATGAACTTTGGGTAAAACCAAATGATAATGTGATCCATCTTTTACTTCAGTAGAAGAAAGAAGAAGAACATCTGTATAAAGCAGTCACATGATCCGTGTCAAATTAATTGACATAGAAATAATGCAGAATACCCCCCCCCCCCCCCCAAGATATTTAAGCATTGTCTTGACTATGTATTTTTTTTTTTTCAGTGTGTAAAGAAGCCCAAATAATATTTGACCCTATCCTGAAATCCTCAAGAGCACATTGATCCAAAAGTGGTCTCACACCATTTTAAGGATGTAATACTGTTGGTCAGCATACCCACAGGTACACTTATTGGCAAAGAATAAAGAAAATGAAAAAAGAGAACATGAAACGTCTATTTAGTGGGCCTAAATCTTTTCCAAAGGTCTCTCTGCTTAGCACCAGCGATGTGCTATTACAGCGGATGAGCTGCTAATTGCGAGCTGAATTATTGCTATTGATCTCAGCAGAGCCAGAGCCAAACAAACAAAGGCCTGAAATGCTAAAGGGGAGGGAAGTCTAGGAAATATGAGAGGTGACATTTCTGTTCAAACACATATTTTCTCCGGTATTTGGCAGGCGTGTGGAGAAACAACCACCTTTCTATTGCTATTTGCATCGTTATAAGGCCATAAGGTCAATCTGGTTTATACTGTCAAGTCAGGAACACCTTGAGTTATTTTTATTGCAATTATCACCTAACCATTGGATTCGAGTTTTGCCCTCATGCAGCTATGTTAGATTTTAGCGAGAACATTGGATCTGTTAATGATGATGCTTGCTAACACATGCTAGTGTTTTCGAAGTGCTCCAACTACATAGTGACATTAAATATTTTGCTATTTATTGAGTTACATTTAAAATGAGTTAAATACAACACAATCATCTACGGTCATGAATGTCACACATTTTCCTATCTGGAAAGCATTAGATTAAGCAAAGTATATAGATATAGTTAGAGACATAACTATCTTTAAATATTTTAATATAAATTATACACTTTTGATTATGCATGTATAATCTAGATGAGCAGCTACTTTGCCTTTGCTAAATTCTTTAGTATACAAATTTTTCTAGAGTAGTAGTTGAACTGGAAGTAATTTCAGTAGATTTTATTTAGAGCATTCTGACTGCCACAATTTTACACAAAATTGGGTTAAAATAGTGCATGAATAATAAAGTACAATAAATAGATTTCCATGTTCATATTCATGTTCTCATTTATTTATTTATTTAAAAAATAGTATTCCACTCTATTCAGTGTACACTGAATGTTGTGTACACAACATAAAGGACATTTGTAGAGGATTAAATATCTAACATTTTGCCATAGTCATCCAGTTTTCCAAATATAATACCAGGTTTATATATATATATATATATATATATATATATATATATATATATATATATATATATATATATATATATATATATATATATATATATATATGTATATTAATACATGTAATGCTCAGCTGAGCTTGGGAGAACCTGGGGGTGAAGCATCTCCTAATGAAGACCTATTACATTGGTTTCTAATTGTGAGATGGTCAAGGCAGACATTGCTCATTATGTGTTTTTTCCTAAGTAAATTAAACTAAATAGTTTGATGGTTCATGAATCAGACAGAGAGAGATACAAAATATGCCGTATGTTAACTCCTAATACCCAAGGGCAGGACATTTTATTCTGGGATTGTTGTCTTTCCCCCGTTTTTTTATTACCTGAAAACTCATCATTAATGGCACTATGGAAAACATACTGCAATGGCATTACAGAAAAGAAAAATGTAGTCACATTTGTTTTGATTTGTATGGTTCCACACATCTTTCCACACATGGTTTGGGATCATCAACAGGGAATCTTCAATCTAATGGATGTACCTGTACAGTAGCAGAATGAAAATATATTGTTATACTGTACAAGAGACTCCAAAAATAATTTGACATGGAAAACAAATTCACTTAGAAAATGTTAGCAACTTTCACAAACAATTAAAACTAAGAAAAGTATTTTTCTTGTAAACCATACTCTTACATAGATTTTTTTTTTTTTTTTTTTTTTTTTTTACAATATACTGCTGTATTATAACATCACATAGTTTGATGACAAGGTTAGCTTAATACTATGTGTTTGTTGTGCACAGCATGTGTACTTTCCCAAGATAATATTAAACACGTGCCAAGAGAGAGGTCGTTTGACCTTTGGCAAATTGTGCTATACAGCACTTAAGATCTCTTAGTGATACAAAGTGAGTTAATGAGGATGTGGTCTCGCGGTTTCTACACCTCGTTCCTTTAACCACTCCTCTGCTCTCCTATCTTTCCCTGTTCTTTTTTTGTCCTCTCAAGCCAGAGACAAATCCCCATGCCTCGCCTGCTGCTTTTATTAAATTCTCCTCAATAAAAAAGCTCAGACAGGATTTATTAGGTACTCAACACAGACGTTTAGTATTTCCCCCCAGTTATTAAGTGAAAATCAATAGAAAGCAAAGAAAATGGAAGTCATACAAGTGTTGTCGCCCTGATATTATGTCGGCTGTCGGGTTAGATTCATGACAGGGCCTCAGAGCGCTTGTGAGGTGGACTTTCTGCTTACATTGCAAGACCTAAAGTGGAGGTTATTCATTAGAGTAAGTCAGCGGTCAGATACATTTCCAGGCCATTTCACTCATCTATCTTTGAGAGGCCAGTATGGAGTGGGGAAGGATGCTGATATACCCTGATAGAGATGTCAGGTTTTATGCACCAATCCTCCGATTTATCGTTATTTTGTTCCCAAGACCTCTTTAACAGCCCGAGAGCTTCTGTTATGAGGTGTAAACTCTGTACGGAGCCATATGTTGTCGCTGTATTTATCACAAGAAGAACGTAATTGATACTTTAGCTGTTAAATCCTTTTTGAAAATGGAATAAAATAATAATTTGCCTTACATTTATACTTATGAAGAATACGGCATGCTATATGTTTAAATAACTGCAAAATAGCTTCATCTTATTCATTTAAGAAAGTCTAATTTTAAAGAATGTTTGATTTAACAGCTAGCCGCTATGTCAGTCATTTGCACATTGGAAGCGCAATGAACGGCCCTTCCATTTAAGTAACACTCTGTGCCAATGAAATTTATCACATGGAGACAAAGCCTTTGTCTCTGTATGTTAGTCAAAGTGAGCACAGTTAATATACATTCAAGAGAGGGGAGAAAACCTGTGAAATAAAGAACTTAAGCGCTGCACTAATTTAATTACTCTTAAGACCTCCATGACAGTAATGTAAATATTCTAACGCCTGGACCTGAGACACTTGGAGTAATTACTTAAAGCTTTCCCTCAGATCTCGCCCGACTTTTTTATTATCCAAAAGCTTTTTAACATTAGCACTGTCTTCCTGACAAATTAAATGAAATTTCATTTCTCCAGCCATCCTAATGGCATGAAACTGTCTGCCGTGGTGTGGCGGCCCTCCTTGCCGACTGCCCAAGCAGATTAATCAAATAGTCAGCTTCAGAGTCAAACTCAAGTGAGCATCGATCCGAAGGTCTGGGTGCATTGAAGGACTCAAGAGAAGGGAAGATTTGAACTTTGAATGAGAGACACCCACTAACTATCGATCTCCATATGGTAAACGCAGAGACAATTTCGGGACAATTATTTAGTGTTGGACAGGAAACCAAAATGTGGAGCTGAGATTTATCACTTAAAGTAAGCCAATTATGCAAAATAAAAATTAGGGCTGTCAATTGATTATATTATATTATATTATATTATATTATATTATATTATATTATATTATATTATATTATATTATATTATATTATATTATATTATATTATATTATATTATATTATGTACTGTATTTGAAATACATTTATTTTGTGCTAAGTGTACTATGAGTATGTTTACATATTTGTGTGTGTTTATTTGGTGTACTAAACAGGTATACTTAAAATCTGCTAAATTGGAACAACTAATTTTGTGCTTAAGGGACTTTAATTGTGTGGAAGTAGTGCTGAAGTCCAAATAAAGATATACTTAAGTATATATGATTTTGCTAAAGTGGAACTATTGCAAGTATACTTCAGGTACTATAAATATCTTGCATTTAAAGATGGTACGATTCTTATTAACAGTTATATGTGCATTGTGCGATAAAGAAATATTCCAAATTATGTTTAATTATAATTTTAGTCTTAAGTCTTAAGTGATATTCTAATAAATATGTTAACTGATTTGAAGTAGACTTACTATGATATATATATATATATATATATATATATATATATATATATATTACTAAATAATGGCATAGAATATATATCGTTATGTTATGTTATATGTTCTGTTGTTATGTAATGTTATATGTTATGTTATTTTATGTTATGTTATGTTATGTTATGTTATGTTATGTTATGTTATGTTATGTTATGTTATGTTATGTTATGTTATGTTATGTTATGTTATGTTATGTTGTGTTACGTTGCGTTGTGTTGTGTTGCGTTGCTTTATGTCTTATGTTGTTATGTTAATATATTTTTATTAGTTAATTTTTATGTTTTAGCTAGTGACCTGCAGTCATGCGCTGGTGTTTACATTAATAATACTGATATTTAATGACAAATAAATATTACAAATACTTGTGAATTGACAGCTTTCTAGTGTGAGCAGATCATTTTGGTTTGGTCAATCCCGTTTTGAACCTAAAATTATTAGCTGTCAAAATATTTAGTTGTATGCGGTGTGTGTGCTCATGCTTATTATCTATAAGATAAATATGAGAGAAGAAACATTAGGGGGTAGGTGAACTTACCTCGGACGGAGCTGTGTTTTGCCATTAGTTGAAGATGTTTAACACCTTTAGGTTTTGTGGGGGTTAAGCTGCTTGCCCTTTGATCTCTCTGGGGTAAGGTCCTGCCAAAGGCCCTATCCCCCTTCGTGAGGCCCTTCAGGGACTTTCAATCCAATTGCTGGCCCGCGATGGATGCAGATCTCAAGGTAACACCTGAGTGTTCAAGGGCAGGTCCAAGTGTAATCGGCACTTAGATCATAGATTAATCTTATTTGCTATCTATTAGGCTTGATTCTACCTTCCCTCGCTCCCCCTCCTAAAGCCAGGATTACGGTGATAGTTTAAGATAATGGATTCTTATGGAAGGGGAGGTCAAGAAGGCTTCGTGTTTCAGAAGCAACAGATAATATGATTAATCTAAAAGCCTCTTTCAAAGGGGGTCCCACCTTCACAGGCCTAATTGCCAAAGAGGGATGGAGGAGAGAATAAATCTGCAACGTTGCCCACAAACCTGCTGGATGAGATGCTTTAAATTCAACTAGAGTGTTTCATTAATTAGGCCTTTATTGTATAACCCATGTGTGGGTGATGACAAAGATTTTTTTTTTATATCTAAATGTGTTCTTCATCCACTTATTCTCCATAACAGATAATCCACAGAGACCAGTTTTTCTAGATTCCTTGATGGCTTGTGGGTAATTTTCATTTAACCCCCCCCCCCACCAACAAAATGAAAATGCTGTGACCTGTTTGTGGTTTACAAGACTATGTGTAGATGAATATTGACATTATTAAGGGGTTTTACGTTGGTGCCATTGACATTTTCTTAATACAACCAAACAATAGCGGACATGCTTTGATGGAGAGCTTTCATTACAATATTTACTCCGCTCTCAAAATTCACTATTAACATTTATCCAATACGCGGCTTGGGGAAATGCAATGCGTAATCATTTCACTGAGATACTCAAAGGTTATGTCAAGTCGCATGGATTCCCTCCGCTACAGTTTAACTCCGGGGGGGAAAAATCCTGTTCTTTCTGTGATTTCTATAGGTAGCCACTAGCCAAACTGATAAAAGATAAATAGTGATAAAAATATCCTAATGTGACAGCCCAGCAGATAACCTCAGGAGACACATCGGTTATCAGAGCCAGTCATCAGCAAGTGAATATTTATCACAAAGAACAGACTCATTGCGGCATCACCGCCTGCATGTTTACTAGCTAATACAAGCGGGAGACATGTAATCTTTTCAGGATAGAACAATTCCTGCTTCAATCTTACAGAGATACAAGGGGCAAATACATGTAAGCACAATACACACAAACAAGAATCCAACAAATGCACCAAATGATAATATACTATATTCCGCTGTCTCTGTGGATTGTCCTTTCACTGTGGCTATGTAAATAACAGTATATGTATGAATACAATGTCTCTGTATGTAGTCAGAAAGCAAAGCCTGCTAGATCATCAGGCATTAGACAATCTAGCCGGTGGAAATCTCTTTTATAAGGACGATAATGTGCATGTATGCATTTTTTGAGAGGCTTTTTATAACTGGTATTTTGAAAGAATTTTTTTTTTCTTTTTCTGAAGGTCACTTATAAATAATACATAAGTGTAATATATTATTAAACTATTGGGAAATGCCTAAAAACATATTCTAAAAATGTCATTACCATAATAAAGCGGGAATGATGTATGGTGAATAATGTTCGTGCCTTATTTAATGTTTCCCACACCGTTTTATAGAGAGGGGTAAACAATCAAATATACACATTCTTTTATTCCGTCAAATCATGGAGCAGCTCAATCATAAATGACTGACAAATCCAGGGAAGTGAAAAGGTCTTAGAGTGTGCCCTCATAGGCAGGAGAGCTTTTTCTTGTCAAACATAAACCAAATTAATGTTAGACCTTGTGGTGCCTTTAATATGAGGGCTTTATATAGTCATAAGATGGGAGGGAAATAGCATGGAGGGCTATTGCTGAGAGATTTACCATAGGTTAAATGACAGGGCTTTTTCAAAGCACCACTGGCATGCTATCCATAACACATGCCATACAGTAAGTGGAATAGCAGTGCAAACTATGTGATAGCAGTTAAAAAATTCACTATTGTAAATGACAATTTCAGTACCTTTTTGGTTCAGGAGCCTTATTTAATTTATTATAATATTACCATTTGATTTTTATTTTAATCTTTTAAAATATTTTAAAATAATGAATAAAATAATTTCATTAATGAATTGACAGATGAGTTTTCAGCAGCTATTACCACAGTCTTCAGTGCCACATGATCCTTCAGTATATCGTACTTATATTCTATTAATTTTTATTAGCAATGTTGAAAACAGTTGTGTTGCTTAATATTTTTACAGAAAGTTAAAACAAACCTATGTGTGTGTGTACAAAAAAAAGAATTGACTTTTCACTCAGAAATTGCTAGCGAATGTCACAAATAATTACAAAGAAATGACCAGTAACAGACTAAGTTCTGGAATCTAGGTCTAAGTCTGGAAATCTATGGCAGCTTTCATTGGCCAAGGCCCACCCATGAGGCCGTTTGACCAAAATATCAAACAACCAATCACAGTTCGTTTCATTCATCGTTGCGTTTCGAGGCGTGGAAATGTCGCCACAATAACAGACCAGTATGTAAAACTCTTGGACATATTTGAAAGAATCTGTGCTGCGAACTTTAAATATTTCACATACTTTTGAAAATCCAGTGTTTATTTGATCCTGATAAGTCACATACGTCTCACGGAAATCCTGTAGAATTCAACCAATCCAATGACGACTTCGACACTCCTGAAGTGTTTGCACTTTTGTGTGCCATATGCATCAGACGTTCAGCCAACGGTCCATAGGCATGACGTCTGAGGCTGAGACTTGTAACAGACTGAATTAAACATACTGTAAGACTAAAATAGTTTCTTCTTGTAAAACGTACTACATATTTTTCTATTCACAACTTTCCCTTTTTTTAACTGTGCATGTATGGTGAATGAGAACGGAAGCATTCAAGCTTTAAAGAGAATGTAAAAGCTGTATTAAAATGGTACATATGACTCATATGATATGTATGGTATATAGCAGGTCTTCTGCAGTCCTAGATGAACGTTTTGTGCAAGGAACACTAAAATTAAAGGCTTCTATCTGCACTATGTTCGAAGTAGCACAATTCTTGAAATCATTCGAGCTGAATCTTCTCAGCCAATCTGTGGATTTGGTTCAGCAACCAGTGTGAATGATTTGTTCTCTGATTAAACTGATTCGGCTCTCGAGTTCAATCCTCAATAACTAAATAACAGCTGTTAACTGCTCACTGGATTGGAAGATTATCACTGAATAATTACTTCAAATTCAATCTGCTCTTCACATAAAGCTATTGTATTGATTCAGAAGACTTAGAATACATCAGATGAGTCATTCTATGGTACCTAGTATATTTAAAGACTGCCTATTTCTCTAAAACCAGGAATCCAAATACCTTTCTTCCACAAATTGTAGTTTTTCCCTATGCATCCACAAATCACACAACAGTACAGGAGGAGTACCTCAGATGATACAGCTCTCACATAAACAAGAGACAGAATGGAAATATATCACAACTACAGGTCTCGCCCTTGAGGTTTTCTATGAGGTTGACTTCTGTGAATGGACATCTATGACCAATTTAGAAGGACATTTTCAGCAAAGCCAGCTTTTTTTTACACCACGTCAAGGCAAATGCAATGCTTTTGATATTGCATATCAGATGATGAAACATGTGTGAGGTTGCGGGATATGTCCAGACATTCAATTTCAAAGCATTGTATACTTCAACCCGCTTGACATATTCTATTATTCTAAGCCCTCATCAGGCCATCAAGCTACACTGGAAGGCATATTCACTATGATCCATGGTTGCAATGTGGAAGGATAACCTTGGCCCATAAGGCTATTCTTTGATATTAGTGCTTTATAATAATTTGCGCCAGCATTTATGTTGTAGGTTCAACAGTTCAAACCTCTCTGAAAAAAGTGTGATTTGGTAAAATGTGTGTTCACTTAAAAACATATTTTAACCCTGAGAATATGCGTACAATTACTGCGGATTTTATAGGTGATACATTTATCCTTGGGGATGCCCATTTATATCAATAACCAAGTCATGTACTGAGCACTATTTTTACTATTAAATGATCTAATATGGCCAAATGGGAAAATGAATATATTACTCGAATGAGTAGGCTTCCTTACAGTGGACTGTGGGAATAAAAACCATGACTGAGACCATATTTAAGACAACAATAGTTACTAATGCTATATGTTCAATAATGTTGTATATTTAAATTTTTTATTTATCAATTTTGTTGATCACAAAGTGTGTGTGTTAAAATTATTAAAATGTATTAATATTATTTGTAAAATATTTAAATAATTTAGTGCTGCCAAACGGTTAATCACATCCAAAATAAAAGTTTTGTTTACATTATATATGTATGTATACTGTGTATATTTATTATGTAAATACAAACACACAAACATACAATATATATTTTGAAAATATTTGTTATGCATTAATATATTCACATTCTTATATTTTATATGTAAATATATTTAATATATTAGCATAGCATTTTTATTAAATATATATATATATATATATATATATATATGCATGTGTTTGTGTTTATATATACATAATGAATATACACAGTATACACACATATATTATGTAAACAAAAAAAAACTTATATTATGGATGCGATTTATCGCGATTAATAGTTTGATAGCTTTATATAATTATATATTTATATTATTATATATCCGTTTATATAAAAAAATTATATATATTTATACACATCACCATTTTCACAGTAAATATATTTCTAAAGGTGCTGTTGACATGAGGTTTTCACCAGATGTCGGTAACAATCCAAGTAATCCATATATACAAAGAAAGCAAAACAAATAAGTTCAGAAATTAAGTTCTGTGTAATAATATGGAATGACACAGTGAAAAAGTATTGAACACATGAAGAAAGGGAGGTGCAAAAAAGGTATGGAAAGCCAAGACACCAGCTGAAATCTATCAGTAATTAGAAAGCATACCTGCCCCCTCTCAGTGGAAATAAATATTAGTTGGTTCAGTCCCAAATGATGGCCTATAAAAAGGTGTCTCATGGCCAACTTCTTGTCTAGGCCTTTGCCATTTCTAGGCTGGACTGCTGCAATGCTCTTTTGGCTGGACATTTATCAAGCACAATCAAACTTCTACAAATGATTCAGAATGCAGTGGCACGACTTGTCTTCAACGAGCCCGAAAGAACACCTCTCTTTATCTCCTTGATCTGGCTACCAGTTGTTGCTCGCATCAAGTTCAAGACATCCACAGGCTCAGCAACCGCCTACTTCCACTCACTACTACCAAAAAAAATAACTTTGTCTTTCTCTTTATTTATCCCTTCCCCTTCTAGCTTGTACTTATTTGAACAATGCCTAAAACTTGATATTACGAGCACTTTCTGTGTCTGTTTAAGAAGAATCACTTTACAGAAAAGAAAGAAACATTGGGGTAAAAGCAAAGAGTTCTCTCTAGACCTTCACAAACCTTATTGTTGCAAAAACATACTGATGGCATTGGTTACAGAAGGATTTCTATATTTCTGAATGTTCCACTGAGCACTGTTGGGGCCATAATCTGGAAGTGGAAAGAATATCTTTTCACCATAAACCGGCCACGACCAGGTGCTCCTCACATTTCTGACAGAGGAGTGAAACAAATTATCAAGAGAGTTGTCTAAGAGCCAAGGATCACTTGTGAAGAGCTTCAGAAAGACCTGGAATTAGCAGGTACAATTGTTTCAAAGAAAACAATAAGTAATGCACTCAACTGCAAAGATTTGAGTTTATTGAAAAGGCCCACAGAACCTTCAAGATTTGAAGACTCTGTGGAAGAAAGAGCCAAAATCACACCTGAACAATGCATGAGACTAGTTTCTCCATACAGGAGGCATCTTGAAGCTGTCATTACCAACAAAGGCTTTTGTACGAAGTATTAAATACATTTCAGTAAGCGTGTTCAATACTTTTCCCATGGGTCATTCCATTTTGTTACACAGAATTTAATTGCTGAACTTATTTGTATTGTTTTCTTTGTATGTATAGATTAGATGGGATGTTACCAACATCTGGTGAAAACCTCATGTCAACATCACCTTTAGAAATATATTTACTGGGAAAAATGTTGATGTGTTCAATACTTATTTTACCCGCTGTACAGTATATCTTTGTAAAGGTGAATATATATGTTACACATATGTTTCAAATATTTTCATTGATAATTGATAGATGCTTCAGCTATCTTAGTAAATTGATTTTCTAGGGATGGTTTGGAATTGAATAGCTCAAAGATATTAGATTTAGCAGCAACCTTGCTGCTTGTTAGCATATTCATTTACCTATGGGAGTCCCATTATGTTTTGTTAATACATACTGCTTTAGTCATCCCAGCTCCCATCAAATTGCATTAATGTTGCTGTGTTATGTAGCCACAGAGCACAATAATTTGATTGAGTGCCTATGTTTGATATAATTAGATTATTGCTTGAGAGAGGGGTAATTGTCATGCCTTGTCACACCCGGATCACTGTAAAAAAAACAGCCATATATAACCGTCTTAGCCTTTTAGTGTCACAATGGTGGCATTTTAGTGTTACTTAGAGCTGACTGCATTTCTTCATCTCATTGTTAACACACTGTATGATGTAAAAAATGTTACACTGTAACTCCTGCAAAGGAGATCTGACTGTTGAAAGAGAAATATGTGATGTGTAAATTCAAACTAGTTCAAAAAAAAGGAAAAAATCAATTAAGCAGATATGATTGTCAGGTGAGCTCTGATCATCAACAGTTAACTGCGTTGTTAAGAAAAAAGGACATAACCTTTGCAAAGCTAAAACTAGGCCTCATTTCCATCAGCACCTGACACTGTCACACTGCTGTTCTCATTAAAACCTGTCAGTCATCCCCCCCACACACAGCCTGGCAACACCAATGTAATTTATCAATGTCAAAACTGTCACCAGCTAATGTGAAATAAAGTTTCACACATGAGGAAAATGGACAATTACTTGATGCACACTTTGGATGCAAAATAACAAGAGAGCTGGCTGATGTTTTACAGGTTATGTAACATTGGTGGGTGTCATTGTATGAGAGACAATCAAACATCACTATATATATATATATATATATATATATATATATATATATATATATATATATATATATATATATATATATATATATATATAAATATATATGCACACACACACATCGAGAAAATGTGATATTGCACATTGGGTTGGGCGATATGGCAAAAATATCACATCACAATTTTTTTTGTTTTTTAAAGAAATATCACGATTCACAAGTTTATCACAAGTTTAAGATTCTTTATCATGTTGGTTGTACTATTTTGCAAGTTGTCTGTGCATTACAGCCAAACTAGTTTCCCTATTATAAAGACATAACCTTTCACAGTAACAAAATCGGAAAAAAATGGCGGATATTTAGGCTAAAGTGGGCGAAGATAAAATATTTGTTATCATTTTATATTTTTTATTATAAATAAGAACAAAGATACATTACAAATACACATAATATACAAAAAAAAATGAAGAATGAATGGAGAAATATAATAATAAAACACTATACTGTATAGATTGATTCCTATTAAAGCAACTGTATTAAAGAAGTAGTATTAAAGAGTTTTTCTCTTTGTGTTTTGTTGTTTTATTAACATTAAAGCAATATTTCACCCAAAAATTTAAATTCTGTCATCTTGTCTGTCAATTCTGTCAGTGTTTTATTTTTATACCATCATTTAGGGTGCTTTCACACTAGCACTTTTGGTGTGCACCCGGGTTCGACTGACTTCAGAGTTAGGTACATTTGGATGATGTGAACGCTGTCTTCTGAACTCAGGTGTGCACCCGCGAACCGTACCCTAGTTCGCTTAAAAATGGTGGTCTGGGGTATGGTTCATGTGAACTCTGGTACGGTTTGCTGCTGATGAGAATGCAATCATACCAAATTGCAGAAGTAAACTGCTATTAATGACGTATTATTTGATAAAAATGTGTGTTTGTGTGTGATTCACTCACTTTCTGGATGACCATGACTGACTCCAAGCTGCAAACGGAGAGTTTGCATTTACAGTACATTCGTAAGATGTAAGTGCCTTTATGAAGCTTTGTAAACAAAACAAAAACGTAAATATATATAAAAGTGCAGAAAGCAATGTTATGCATTTGCCGACTTCTCTTGCGCCATTGTTACTAAGCAACAGGGTAAACAGCTGCTGGCTTGATGATGCAAACAAACCGCTGTTCGGACCCAAATAAAATAATATGAACACAGTCCATCTGGGGCAGGGGGAGGGGGGAGCAATCGAACTCTGATTCAGACCAGGCAAATGAACCAAGTGTGAACGCACCCTTACTCACTCAAAAGTCATTTTAAACCTGAATGAGTTTCTTTCTTCTGCTGAACATAATAGTTATTTTGAAGAGCGTGGAAAATCAAACAGTTGCTGGTCCACAGTATTTTTTTTCTACTATCAAAGTCAATGTGGACCAGCTAAAGTTTGGTTACCCACATTATACAAATATCTTTTTTTGTGTTGAGCACAAAAACAAAAAAAAGGTATGCCATTATAATAACGTTCAGTTGTAATTAATTAATAAGTGATTAGTTAATGATGAACTGATAATTTACAATAACTATGTGTTCATTAATGATTAATAAGTGATATGTTTTTATTTGTATCTGTTTTGTAGATTAAGTTATAAATCATTTACAAGTGATTAGATGATGATTAACTAATCATTTAAAAAAACATGACTGTGACGATTGGGTGAAGGAGAAGCTGGAAACAAGTGCGAGTATGAACAATATTTAATGAAAACAAAACAAAACAAACAAGAATACGAACAACGCTGGGAAGACGACAATCCAAGATGGTGAAGGCGGTGAGTAATCCAGATGGTGGTGGAGAGTTGGCAGCAGGAGAGGATGGCACAGGAACTGTGGGGAATCGAGCCGAAGGTAAGTGATGATGCTTGTGAAGGTGCGATGAGTGGATGAGGTTCCGGGGGAAGACACAGTCATCCAAACGCAGAACAACACAGAAGCAAACAACAGTTACCAACATGAAACAACGCTCTCACAAACACAAGACATGAGACAAGCCATTATATAGGGTGAGAGTGATGAGTGACAGCTGCTGCTGATGACAATTAACGGAGACGCCCACAAGCTAATCAGTGCAGATGCGAAACACACAGACTTCACCACAAAGTGCAAAACCCAGAGATCACGGTTTACCAACCGTGACAGTAATGCGTCCGACCACCTGAACGGAGTACTGGGAGAGGTCAAGGCCGTCAGAGGTGAGGCTAGTTGGCTGAAATTGCGAATAAAACGCAGATAGAAATTGGCGAACCCCAGAAACCGCTGTAGGGCCTTACGGGAATCTGGAGATGGCCAATCTATCACAGCCTTAACCTTGTCAGGGTCCATACGTATTCCCTTGGACGAGACGATATACCCTAGGAAGGAGACCATTCTCAAGTAATCTCTGGAGTACTCGTCTGACGTGTTGAACGTGTTCCTGGAGAGATGAAGAAAGAATCAGTATGTCATCCAGGTAAACAAATATAAACTGATCTACCATATCTCTCAACACGTCATTAACGAGTGCTTGGAAAACCCCTGGTGAGTTGGAGAGCCCGAACGGCATCACCAAGTATTCAAAGTGCCCTCTAGGGCTGTTAAAGGCTGTTTTCCATTCATCCCCCTTCCTGATGCGGACCAAATGATAAGCATTACGTAAATCCAATTTTGTGAATACGGATGCTCCCTGTAACCTCTCAAAAGCTGAAGACATAAGTGGTAATGGGTAGGTGTTCTTTATCGTAATGTTGTTCAGCTCTCGGTAGTCAATACAAGGTCGCAGAGAACCATCCTTCTTACCCACAAAAAATAATCCCACCCCCGCTGGAGAAGAGGAAGGGCGGATGAACCCAGATGCCAAGGAATCAGAAATGTATTTCTCCATGGCCTCCCTCTCTGGAATAGAAAGAGAGTATAATTTGCCTTTAGGCGGAAACTTACCTGGCACAGTCGTAGGGACGATGCGGAGGAAGAGAAGCAGCACGGGACTTACTGAACACCTCCTTCAGGTCCAGATACTCTGCGGGCATGTTTGATAATACCATGTTCTCCTTCTGAAAGACAGAGACAGGGACAACAGGACAAGCAGAAACCAGACAAGACTCATGACAACTTTCACTCCACAGTGTGACTGTGTTGGAACCCCAATCCACTCGTGGATTATGTTTCCTTAAACAGGGGGTGACCTAAGACAATGGGAGCTACGGGGGAGTCCATGAGAAAAAAGGATATGGTTTCGCAATGATTGCCTGAAATGAGCAGAGTGATGGGTTCCGTGTAGTGAGTGACGTGAGGCAGTTCCTGGCCGTTGAGTGCGGTGACATGAATGGGAGGAGACACAGGCAGGACAGGAATGTTCAGGTGGCTTACAAGGAGTGAGTCGATGAAATTACCTTCGGCTCCGGAGTCCAGAAGGGCGTGACAGTCGTGTGTGTGATTCTCCCACCGCAGTTTCACCGGAAGGAGAGTCGATGATGTTGTTGAGGACTTCCCAGTGGAGACCGCGTTCTCTCGACTCGAGCGGCCCCTTTCCGGAGAGATGGGATGGCGTGTAGGACTGGTCTGTCTACCCAGCCGATTAATCCGGGCATCAACTCGCAGGGCTAGGTCGATGAGACCGTTGAGTGTGGGGTGCAGCTCAAGGAGGTAGATCTCCTTCTGAACACGGTCCGCCAGCTCATGCAGGAATCGATCCCACTGCGCCGCCTCGTTCCACTGGCACGCGGACGCCAGGGTGCGGAACTGGATGAAGTAATCCGTGACAGAGGAGGTCCCTTGATGTAGGTCTGAGAGCTGGTGGGCGGCTTCCCTGCCAGCCGCGGCTTGATCGAAGACCCTCCTCATCTCCTCCGAGAGGGTGTTGAACGAGGTGCAACACGGATGTTGGTTCTCCCACACCGCCGTCCCCCATAGGGCGGCTTTGCCGGATAGTAGAGTCAGGGTGAACGCAACCTTCGACTCCTCGGTGGCGAAGGTGCGGGGCTGTAAGGGAAAGTGCATGGAACACTTATTAAGGAAAGTTCTGCAGAAGGTTGGCTCACCGGAATTGTTTTCTGGCGCCGGAAGTCGCGGCTCTGGCCGGAAGTGATCCTGGGGGGTCTCCCGGGGGACGGGCGGCGCAGGCGGTGCGATGGGTGCAGTGGGAGAGGTGAGCTGGTGGATCTGCTGGGTGAGCTCGGACACATGTGCCACCAGCGCTTGGATAGCGCGTCCGGTGTTAGCGATGCTCTCCTGCTGCTGATCCATACGGTTGACGCTGTGGTGGATAAAGTCAGATAAAGAGGTGGTGCTCGCTGCTTCCATTTTGGTGAGAGCGTTCTGTGACGACTGGGTGAAGGAGAAGCTGGAAACAAGTGTGAGTATGAACAATATTTAACATATTACAACATAAACATTGTCATAATCCATCAAGATTGTAAGTCAAATCTATTTGCATAATTGCATTGTATTCATTGAATGCTCATTAATATTATTATCAATAACTCTGAGTTTCTACTTCAAAATGTACATCACTTATATTTATTTAATGAAAGCAAAGCGTTTTGAAGTATTGTGATTCCTGTTTTTCCATTCTCTTAATTTTAATTCTTAATATGATAACTATTAAATATTTTTACGTTATGAACCTGCAAGGACTTTTTTATACTCACACGTGCTTCTAAATACATTTGAAGACATTTATTGTAAAATATGCATCTCTAGCAATCTCAGGATGTTCAATATTGGCAAACAAAGTTAAATCTTTTTTTTTTTATTTTTCTTATTATTCTTATTGTTCTTACTTAAATTATTCTTAAAAAAAATTCAAGGCACTTCAGTGTCTATAACTTTTAATATTTTTGAGCATTATCAAATCTGGTTGATAAAAAGTGAAGCCCAAAGGGTCTTCTTTCTAAAGACACCACAATTATGTTTGTAACACACTTATTACAATTATAAGTTAGTTAGAGCACTTTCAGCTGTGAGTCCCATAATGGGGGGTCAGGTTAACAGGTTAAGTGATATGCTAATGATTTACAAATCTGTCATAAGTTAACTTAAAAATAGCATATCATGAAATAATCAAACATATCCTTAGAAAATGGTTAATAAATTACTAGTTAATATATTATTAATCACTTATAAATCATTGATATGTCAACGTTAGACTATTATCCCATCAGTTAGCCGTACACTTGCAGTACACACTACAAACTATTCAAAACCTGTTGTGGAATACAATTTTAGGGTTAACTATACCTTTAATGACAGTCGGCAGCATGTTCAGTACTGTCCCTTTAAGATCTGCACGCATCCGTTTTTCTCTCAACTGTTAACTTTAATTTTAGACATAACAAACTGAGTCTATATGTAAACCTTGTGTGTTTTGGCAGTATTAAAAAAGATAACTTAGTCCAGTAATCAGGCGCTGTTTGACAGGCTTTTTAGTGCGCTGAACAGCACGTGAATGAAACGTTTAACCAACGAGGCTTTAAAACACATGCAAATAATGTACTTTTATGATTGCAAAAAAGTGCAGTGTTCTGTGAGTGTAACTCTACCGCTGAATGAACACAAATGTGAATGCATGTTGATTTGTACAGTAAATTGAGACAGATGCACCATTACTGCAGCTGATAGAATGTGCGCTGTTACAAAATATTAAAATATTTCTTCAAATGCAAATAGTGGAGACATTTTTATCATCCACGATCAAAAATGGTCATATTGCACACCCCTAATTGTGTGTATGATTCACAGGTAGAGGCTAATCAGAAGGCAACTGTTGATCAGAATGCGTGATCCAGAACCAAAAAGATCCTAATTTTAAAAACAAGGTCACTTGGAGGAATATCAGAGATGCTTTTAAATGTATTAACAACCAATTTGGTAGAAATAAATGTTTTGCTGAAATTGATAAATGTGGCCGAGGGAGCTGAAGGGATGAATCTTTTAATCTGGTCATTACAGTGGCTTGGATTTCTCACAGCTCCTTGTGTAGAATCACACAATCACTGGGGCAGAATGAAGGCTGAATATGCTAATGACCCTAATTGGACTACTAATAGAGCATGTTTCTGTAGTTTTTAAGCTTGCGGATGGCTGTGTAATCAGAGCAGACAGTCGTTAAGAGAATGAAGAGGCAACTAGCAATGTCAGAAGAGGGCCCGGTGGTTCCAGCTGACACTACCCCAATCTTCCAGGACCCATTAAATGGCTGTTTCGACGCATTACCTACCATAACATCCTTGAATATCACTGATTTTATTTGCAGTATCAAACATTTCATTTCACGCGCCATTAATGGAAAAGTGCTGAGGTTCTAATGCTGCCAAAACATTTAGTAACTACCTGGACTCTGAGAAACCAATTAACTCCAGAGACAATATGGCCAATTACACACAAAAATAGGTAGGTCCACTACTGCTTCCTGTCTGGCGATTCATCCGGTTACTTTGAAAAGCAAAACAGTTTTACAGGGTTTGATGCTTATGTTTTTGCCAAGGAGCACCTGCGCTTCTAAGTTGAAAAATTTCACAATGCTAATCGTTGCAAAGCAGCTTTACAGAAAATAAAAGGTTCTACGTTATATTTAGAAATAGCATATCAGTGGTGAGTGGTATCTCAAGTTGATGTCAATTATAGCAACATTTGGTAGTTTTTTATGTTTTCTGAAGGTTGGCATCATCTGAGGTCCTCTGGGGGTTTGGCCTCATCTATTCTCATGTGTTCAGTCATCTCAGGCCTTTGTAAGAGCTGGATCTGGATTGAAGCTTGTAATTCCTAGCATTTCCATGTTTTTTTTTTTTGTTTTTTTATGTTGTTTTTTTTGTTTTGTTTTTTGGTGGTTGGAACAATAGTTCTACCTAGACGATAACGTAGAGCCATATAGTTAATATCAGTAATAGGCAGCATGCATGATACAAGGTAGTGGTCAGTAACATCATGACTTTAACGTACTTTATCTATATAATTTAGATCAATTCCATGCAATATAATAAAATCTAGTGTATGATCAAAATGATCAGTGGGTCTGGTTATGTTTTGCTTGACTCCATAAGACTTCATCAAGCCTGTTAATGCAAGTCCTAACACATTATTTATATTATCAACATGAATGTCAAAGTCTCCAACAATTAGTGCTTGTTCAACATTAACCAATAGGTCTGAGAGGAAATCTGCAAATTATTTTAGAAAATATTTATAAGGCCCTGCAAGGTTAGGAGTCCAAGCTTTAAAAATGGCTTTTGTTTATTTATGTAGCATTTTTCTGGTTTAATCATTATCATTTTTTATTTTTTTTCTAGACCATGCATTAAATTTATATTTTGACCTCAATATCCGGGGAACAGACACAGTCTTTATGGATTGGACAATGCAAGTACTTTAATCATTTAAGTGGGTAGAACAAAAGCCATCATAGCAGTTATTTGAGAATTGGCTTATTAGTCATACAGGAGTCATACAGGAGTTTCGCTCCATCTCTGCTGGGGTGCCATCAGCTCGAAAAAGCCTAGGATGCTATATATTTAAATTTTCCAATTATTAACAAAGAGCAGTTTCTGTTCTTTACACCATGACAATAACCAGTCATTTAAAGCAAACAGTCTACTGAATGTTTCGTCTCCTCGTCAATAGGTGGGAAGCGGTCCTGACATGATGATCGTAGTCATGGGTGATGTGTTGAGTACTGTCTCGATCAGGCTCCTGAAGTCCCTCCTCAGCATCTATGTCTGCTGCAGCTTGATGTAGTTAACCCCCTCTCGTTGTCCTTCAAGAGTGCGGGTATCTGTGCAGAAACATTGAGAATACGAGCGCCAAGGAAACAGTAGTGTGCACCTTAGCTAGGGTAGCATGGACGTGCCACACGATTACAGCATCACGTTCTGTCTCGTGGAGGGGAGCAGAGCAGTTCCGGAGGGGATGGATGGATGGGGAGAGGTCCTCGCCCAGGGCTTGGTTTGCGTCTTCTGCTATATATATATATATACTATTGCCGGCTGCTCAGTGCTTATTCAAAAAGATGATAGAGCTAAAATATGCACCCTCACACTAACCGTTTACAACATATTACAACATAAACATTGTCATAATCCATCAAGATTGTAAGTCAAATCTATTTGCATAATTGCATTGTATTCATTGAATGCTCATTAATATTATTATCAATAACTCTGAGTTTCTACTTCAAAATGTACATCACTTATACTTATTTAATGAAAGCAAAGCGTTTTGAAGTATTGTGATTCCTGTTTTTCCATTCTCTAAATTTTAATTCTTAATATGATAACTATTAAATATTTTTACATGTTATGAACCTGCAAGGACTTTTTATATTCACACATGTGCTTCTAAATACATTTGAAGACATTTATTTTTAGTGGCAAATGTGAGTGAAATGTTCTCACTGTTAAAGCCTGTCATAAAAAAGAGACAGAGAGAATGTATAAACAGGACAAAACTAGCTGCATTAAAATAAAACATAAAATACATTAATAAATAAGCATGCTGAGCAGACTGTGCCTCTGTATTCTTTGAAAAACTTTGGTTGGTACTTCAAAATGCGAAGCAGTTTTTTTTGTCATCACTGATAAAGCTAGACACCTTTCAAAGGTCAACTTGGGTCACCCGTGCTTGCTCTGTTAATGTCCATCTAAATTGGCGGTTAAATTGATAAAATCTCCGTATCCCAGCATTTCTTATTACCATTAGGATCTTTTCTTTTTATTTCATCACATTAAAATTATCCATTTGCTCTGCTTAAAAGAACGAGGGACGAAGTAATTCCATTTTGCAGCTTTAAAGTCACTGCTAACTACCAGAAACACTTAATGAAAAGACTCTTGGCTACAGAATGAAGTGTTGAGGAGATCACCATTACCCATCCCTCCTCTGACCCCTAATGTAGTTATGCCCAACAGAAAATTCAAGTGCCACTTCAGGAGATGGGAAATAAGCAGACCTTACTCAAAATCAATTACTTTATCCTGTGTGTGTGTGTGTGTGTGTGTGTGTGTGTGGGTGTGGGTGTGTCTGCAAGAAAGAGGCTTAAGAAATCAGGGTCTTCTTTGTCCATGAGTTTATGTGAATCTTATTTATGTTTAAAGAGTTTGTTCTTGAACAGGCCTGGCATACATTTTTTATATACCTCATTTATCCATAAAAGCTTGTTATGAATGGATTTGTATTATCTTTTTAAACAAGTCTGTTTAAACCACAAATTATCATAGATCTGTCACTTACTCTAGACAAATGATTTCAAAATCTACTCTATAATATCCATATGCATGGCAAAATAAATTGTGTCTGTAAAGGGACAATGTGTAGCAGATGTTTATTGGTCATGGATAAGGCCTGTCAGCCTCACTGATGTAATCCAGCATGTACTACTAGCCCTCAACTCTGTTTACACCCCACCATCTCTGTCTTTGTGTTTTGAAGTTCAAAAAAAGCACAGGTGTTGCTCTGTGAACCTTGCATATTGCCCACTAACCTCATAACCCCACCTCGACCAGCTAATCTTATTCCTATTGATTTTCCAACCAGCTTTCAATAGGTCCTGATGGAATGATGTCAACATGAAGCTAATGACTCTAACGCGCAAGCAAAGAGAAACATAAAATATCATTACTGTTGCTTTCTTCATCAACGGCCTCTGATTACCTCGTGCCATTATATTGGGATTGTAATGACCTTGTGTACAAAGAAGGTGAGAGAATATGAGGGTGAGATGCTATAAACACTGCTGAACTGCAAAAACCCCTTTTAACATCTGTGTGTTCTTAGTGGACGATGTGAATGCTGTATATTTGAATTAATTAATTAAAATTATTTAAATTATTGTATTAATGCATGTATTTTATAATACTGGTATTGTATACTGCCATTTCAAATTTATTAGTGTAAAGTAAGATTTTTAATACTTTTATTTAGAAAGGACACTTTAAATCAGCATTGTCATCACAGGAAGTAATTACATTTTAAAATATATTAAAATAGATTTTTATTTTTCACAGTATTACTATTTTACTGTATTTTTTATTAAATAAATGCAGCCTTGGTGAACATATGAGTAATAAACGTAAAAAGAAATCTAACCTTTGACCTGATTTGTAATAAATATAAATATGCAAATATAATATTATTATAATCTGAAATAATAAATAATGACAATATAAAAACTTTTTTATTTGCTTTTTTTTTTTACAAAGACATTTGTAGATGTAAACACTCAAGATGTATACACAAGATATGAATTTACACAAGTTATCCTGTTAAAATGCTTATAATAGCTTGATTCTTAATATTGTGTGTTGCCTCCTCAAGCGTAAATGCATGTGGTTTGTTCTGAGCAGTCAAGCTGCCCACTGTTCATAACAAAAAGCCTCCAGGTCCTGCAAGTTTTTTTTTCTTTCCCAGTATCACGTTTGAGTTTTTTGTACAGTGACTCAGTGCTGAGATGCAGCTTTACTGCTCAGAACAATTGACTCATACACAACCATTACAAAAGACTACAAAATAATTTATGCTTGAGGAGGCAACACACAAAGAACCACAGTACACTTTTGCATAATATTTGTAATAGCATTATTGTGTGGGATCTTCTGTAATATACATCAATACTTAGGTTTTTTTTTCTTTTCTGGGCTGTACAGTGTTTTATGACTTTTATGACCCATTGCACCACAATACCTTCACTTTAATAGTTTGTCCTGAATAGCATTTGACAACAGTGAGAGGACTTTCTTCATTACTGTGTTGACTCATTAAGATGTGGGAGGGGCACAATGAATCAGTGAGCTCAGAACTCAGTGGGACGACCCATACAAACCGTATACTTTGCTAAGACACTGACCTTTCTTTGTACCTTTTCAGTAGCACACTCATGGTGTTCTTTTAATTAAAATGAAAGAGACCACATACTCAGATGCCCAAGCCCTGCAAGGTGATTGCACGTTTCCCGTCTGTGCTGTTAATTACTCCCCTTGTTTCACAACACGGGTGTCCAATAAATTTATCGTCATCGGGTTATAGGCATGTATCAGGTGGGGTAAAAAGCGTGAGTTGGGGGATGGTCTGAGGCTAAACTGCCTTTGATTACTGTACCTGCTAATGTATGCCTGATCTACAAAAAGGTAGGGTGTGTGGCTGCATATTTCAGAGGAGACATCCCACCAGGAGTCTAATGCACCAAATCACTCTTCTGCCAGCCTGGCCTAGTTTTGCTGTTGCCTGGGCTCCTCCACACCACCCCGCCCCCTCCACCTCACCCACATTCATTAATTGGCTGGATTAAAATCACTCACATTCTCAATGTAATTTGATCAAGTCTTGAAAAAGCATTGCATTTATAGTATACTGCCAAGTGCCGACTGAAATTAAATACATGGAGTGACAATGCATATCTGCAGGCGGGCATGTCTCTTACAAAAAAGATAGTTCACTCAAAAATAAAAGACATTTACTTAACCTCTGTTTTGCACCCTTAAGCCATCCAAGAAGTTGATGGACCCTTTGCAGTGTATGGGTGCCATCAGAGTCTAAACAGCTGATAAAAACATCAAAATAATCCACAAGTGATCAATACGACTCCAGTCTTGTGAAGCGAAATGCTACTTGTTTGTAAGTGTCTGTCAAAATACCCAAAATCCATAATAATACGTCCTCCAGTGGAAAAAGTCTATCCTCTAGACATATGTTTAGAACTTTTTCTGACTGTTTTCACTCAATCTATGCATATTTCTCTCCTTATTTGGACAAGATAGCTTTTTACCTATGAGTAAAGCGACATTATGGTGAGAGGAGGTTATACCAGAAGCAATCTTTTGAAGTACAAAAATGTCTTGATGGATTTGTTTATAGCAAACATGTAACTTTTCACTATACAGTACATAAAATAAAGGATTTGTATGGATTACTTGTGATGTTTTTTTATCAGCTGTTAACTCTCACTCTGACGGCACCCACTCACTGCAGAGGTCTTTTTTTAAGAAAATGATGCAATACTAAATTTCTTCAGATCTGTTCAGATTTAATTTAATTTAAACTTAATTGGGTTAAAATGTGACACTATTATCTTCTGTAGAGCTGATACTGTTATTGAACTGAATTAAATCAACACTGAGGTGACTAGGTGAATTTTCAACAATGTCTGATGTAGAGCTGCTTAAAGCTGAATTGAACTTGTTTCATCATTGATGAACTGATTTGTCCATAAGTCAGAGGGGTCCTGTTTTGTTTCGTCCATTAAAATATATATTTTTAGTTTTCACAGAAGTACAGGTTTGGAATCACATGAGCGTGAATAATTTCTGAACTATCCCTCTAAGTTAGTCATAATACATATCACATACCCAAAGCGGTCTGTCTCATTCTGTTCAGTTTATGTATGTAAATGTAGTTCTATTAGAGTGCGCACAGATTCTCTTGAAACCCAGTTATTGATTTTGACCAGCATCTGCTATGCCCATGTTCAAAGGCTTCCAATGCACCTAAACCCTACAGCAAGTGATAGCCGAACATGGGCCTCATTCATCTAGAAGCATCCTGGCTTATTGTTTGGGTGCATTGGGGTTGCTATGAGGCATCTCGCTTGCATCGGTCTGGTCTATTCCTTCATCCCACAGGACCCCAGATACAAATCAAACTGCTCTGACCCCAGTGTCCTCTCCACACTCTAGGCGAGACGGCGGTGTGAGATCCTGTCTTGCCCTTATTTATTTTCCCCTTTGTGATTGTGCAGCTAAGGGCATAAGGCATATATATTTCCTTGGGTAAACTCAACCTACGTTGAGCATCCAATGCCATTTTCATTTTAAATAATGTTTGCTAATAATAATACCTGAATATCACAGGTTTAAAAAAGGGAATGAAGGCTATTTTGAAATAGATGTGCGAATAGGGTAGCATTTTCTTTCGATCACCTGAAAGAGAAAACAGTGGAAATAATAAAAGCACATCAGACAGCGATCTGCATTAAGATCAAAGAGCTTGAGCCATTGTACAAAAGTACAAACATGTTTACTCGTGAAGCAGATGGCCGTAGCTTGCAGCCTGAAGAAGAAGCTGTTGTCGAGTGAATAATGACATGGTTAGTAAGCCCAAGTGTAAATACGTAAGTAAACACAAGCGCCTAGAGAGCAAAGCAGCCATGCTAGCACCAATGAAAACGAATCCCTTTTTCATGTCACATTGACCTTTTCCCGGCCAGATGAAATCAGTCTTGGCTTAAAACAAATAGCCACATTTCATCTGCTGTTACCCTTCAGACCGGGCCATGTGACCTTTGAACTTAATTTTCTATCTAAACCCATTTCCATGTGCCGCATCCCCTGCTCCACTGTGATAAGTGCCTAGGGTCTTGCACCGCAGAACAGTGATATTTAAAAATAGTGTTCGAAAGGGAAGGCTAAACTCTCTATCTATCTATCCATCCATCCATCCATCCATCCATCCATCCATCCATCCATCGTCTGTCTACTGTATCTGTCTGTGTGTTTGTCTATCTATCAATTCTAAATACAGTTTTTCAAAAATTTAAAGTAGTCATCAGTTGGAAACAGTTTAGCTACTTTTGGGACTTTTAGTTAACATTCTAAAATCATTATACATCATAATTCATAATATATCAATTGGCAAAGTAATAATTTCTTATTTTCTGAAGTACATAGTTTGTTCTGAAATAATTAGGTACACACAGAGGCAAAATTCTGTGAAAGGCAATGGCCTTCTAAAAATGTAGACAACAAATATAGAAAATTCTGTGACTGGGAATGATAAATAGTTAAAATCTAGGCTTCTAGTATTGGTATTTCACCTTAGTTCATGGATAAGGATGGATACCGTGCACTCTTTGACCGCATATTCGCACCAAACAATTGAATCCATTTCTAACTATCCACTAAATGTGTATGTACTTCAAAAGAGGTGTGAGCTGGGTGCAATTTTGTGCAACCACACATGGCATATGCGAGTCCTACATTCATAAAAAGAATATGAATTTATAGAGAGCATTGTGGCAGACAACGCGAACCTCAAGGTTTCCAGAAGCGCTTGAATAAACAAACAAGGAGAAGCTATCTGTCCCCCCTATCTCTAAATACACAGACAGCCACTTAGGTCACTTGAAAGGCTAATTTTCTGGAAATGTCACGTTAACTCTGAAGGCCTCACAAGGCATGAGAAAAGAAGATTAGCCCAGATGGAGACATTTGCAACACCAATCGCAAAGGAACTTGGGATTAGGCAAGCACCTTGTCTCATCTTCAAACATATGCACACATTCAGAGACACACAAAAAGGTCATTTCATACTCATTTCCCCCAACTCTGGTTGCACTTCAGTAAAAGCGAGGATGCATGGGCTTGAATATATTTGACAGACACAAGAGGATGCTTATCGGCACTCTTAAAAGTGCTGCGTCAAAAGCCATTTCTTGTCACCATGGCTTCACTCCTTCCTTTGAATTTGTTTGATTGTCACACTTTGCATTCGGTTTTCTACTCTGAGATGGCTCTCGCAATAGCTCACAAACAGACAAAAAAAAGACTTTTGAGCTTGTGAAAAAAACATGGAATCATAAAGCTTTTTCACCCTGAACTAGACTAACATGTGACCGGTGGTGCAGTGAAACTTCCTACTGAATAAACAATCCAAGTCTTAGAGTAATATCGAGGGTATGCTTCCATTGTGAAGAATGATGTGTAAATACAGCAAATTGGTGAAAAGGGTAAATGAGTTTAATATAACACAATGAATTCAATTCATTGGAGCAGGTCCATGCCTTGAGCTGTTCATGTTTTCCATCCCAAGGTTAAGAAAATAAATGACTTGCAGTGCAGCAAAAAAATCTTATCCTGTTGTGGATACATTTTTTTTGTGTGTGTAACCTCCCAAGTTGAGTGATGATCCAGAGAATCAATTTCAAACAAATTTATTACTGCATTAAATTAATAAATAAGAATATCACAAGAGGTGACCTTCCCCAGCCATGCAAAAATAAATGTCTGCCACACTGTCCTTCAGCTGTGGGAACTCACATCAGAAATATTGCTATTTTCTTTCAACATTCCTCCATGCAAACTGGATTAGCGCTCCACTGCTTTTTTAACCTTTTCAAGTAAACAAGATTATTTATTTCAACTGGCCTCTCCTAGTTTTATCTTCTGGTTAAGAGAAAAGAGAATGAAAAATAAATGGGCGACTGTGCAGCGTTCCCACGTTTGGTAGAATCTGTTGTAGAGTTAATTGGAAAATGAGCAAGAACTTTTTGGACAGAGCTGTTCTGTTAGAGTCAATGTCAACATCTTAATGTTTGGCCAGCCGATGACTTCACATGTAGATAGACTAATAATGCCCAGCACAAGCACAGTTTTCACTCTTATTGCTCTTGTGACCCTTCAGTAGACCAGATGGCATTATTGGCATTGCTCTGAGTTGAGCAGATGAAGGATTTGATCTCTTTGGTGGAGTCCATTTGACACCAGAGTTTATTTACTTTTGCTCTGCTATGACTGTAGTTGAAGGAGAAAATTGACTGTAAAAGAAATGTACAGTAATGTTCAGATATGTAAATTTGTGAAACCAGTGTTATTTTTATTTTTTTTAATAGTCACTTATGTGTAAACGGTTATTACTAGTACACACTGTGTTGATTGTTCCGAGTCAAATAAGATGAAGTGAAAAGAGACCTGCGGGGGCTGTCGGAGGTGGGTGTTCTCAAACTTGGGTTTGAACCAAGCCATCAAAACAAATGTGAAGCTGATTTACCACTAACATAACACTTTAAAATGTTGCATCACAAATTGCAGTCCATCACTTAAAGTCTTGACATATATTATTCTACTGTTTCACTTTTTTAATATAAATGTATAGCGGTATGTATAAGTATGGTTTACAAATAAATAGCATTGCTTTATGCTAAACAGACTTAGCATGCACGCCTACTGCCCAGAACTGCATCTGCAGGTTAATTTCAGAACGTATTGATCTTTACGTAAGGTTTCACTCCCTTGACAGTCATCAGGTTACCTGAGGCAGCTCTGTCCAGCACTTTATCCCTGGCATTCGTGTGGATGCATGTGTGTGTGTGTGTATGTGTGGGTGGGTGGGTGCAGACAGCGTACGGATCAGAGTTGCGCTGACGTGCCCTGAGGCCCACTCACTGACATAGCTTGTTTAGCACAGTTTCAAATTATTTTAATGAATCCCAGTTTGATGTTATTTATATATTAACACTAATCAGACAGTCACAAATAGGCCTATTTGCAGTCGCTAAGCACTTCTACCCCTATATATTTTGATACGCCACATACTACTTTTTGAAATTAACCAAATAAGACCTATGAATATTAGAAAAGAACTAGGTCAATGTGAATATTTGAGACAAGAATGGAAAACAAACTTGGGGGTGAGAGCAGCCATGATAGTGTGGGTTGATATGAATAATGCAAACACACAAGCTTGTAAGGTTAATACACGGTAGGCAAACACAATCACCCTTCCCCTTTTTAATAGGAATGTGCTTATTGAGACACTTAGAAGGGTGGCAGGTGATGCCTGACCTTTTATACACACAGTTCAAACATTCATTATCATACAAATATGAGCCTTTTCACTAGACCATCGATACATGGATATGTCAATAAGTTCAAGCCTGAAAAACGCAGCAGCTGACTGGCTGTGAAGAAATGGTGCTTTTCTAGGTGATTAAGCGCTTTCTGAATCACCCTGTTTCGGCAATATTTGGCTATGTGAATGCAGACGTATTGAGAGAGAGAGAGCTTCGATCAGTAAGTGCATTGTAGTGCAAGTATGGTTGTTTGAAATTCATTTACAAAAAGAAAAAAGATTCAAATAAGGTGCTTACTGAAGGTCCCTTTATTTCTGTGCAATTTCAACCATGTTTGTATAGGTTTTTCTAATAAAAAGGCAATCAATGGGTGTGCGCTGAGTTTAAGTAAACATATTGAATCCAGATACACATACAGAAAGGTTGAAAAAGTATGACCATTGTAGATAGATAGATAGATAGATAGATAGATAGATAGATAGATAGATAGATAGATATAATATTCTATTAATCTACTGGAAGATCATTCATAACGTTTATAAATTGTCCATGAATGTTTGTTCATAACGTTCTAAGAATTGGATTAATGTTTTAGGAAGGTAGAGAACTTTGCTAGAACATTTGCTAATTTCTGAGAACATTTCCTGTTAGCTAAATTGTTGTAGATAGAATGATAGATGAATACCCAGCTAACAAAATTGTATTCTATAGACATCCTGTTAACGTTTCCAAAAAGGGATAGTTCACCCAAAAATGAAAATTCTGTCATTAATTACTCACCCAGATGTGGTAAGAACATTGTTAAAATAGTCATTGTGACATCAGTGATTCAATGGTAATGTTATGAAGCTACAAGAATACGATGCATGTGTGTGAATTTATCTGCTTGTAAACAAGGCACAGCACAAATCATTATTCAAATCACTGTTTTTGTTTTCTTTGCACACAAAATGTATTCTCTTAAGAAGTGTTTGGAACGACATGAGGATGACAGTAACAGTTATAAAAATATGAATTCTGAATGTTCTCTTAACATTTAAAACATAAATTTTTTATTTTATTTTTTAAGAACAATTTTATTGGTTTTGCAAATGTTTAGTGAATGCTCTCTGAACATTTTGGAAACAAATAGTAATGTTTAAAAAAAAAGCTAGATGATTATCCTAATAGAAAGTTTAGAGAACCTTGATACAATGCCAAATTCTGACAATGTTCCCTGTTAGCTGGGTAGATGTGGACAGATAGATAGACAGACAGATAGTTCAGTAAAGCTGAAAGGCGATTACAGAAAGTCCCTTTATTTCACTCCAATTTCAGCTACATTTCTATAGGGTTTTCTTATAAAATTGCGATCAATGGGTGTGCTGAGTTTACATAAATGTATTGAACCCAGGAACACATACAGTACAGTACGAGCACTCAAACTGTAATTTTAAAAGAAAAGCACAGTATTGAGCACCCAACGGCAATTATCTTAATGTTTTTGATGGTTTTCCATAGATAGATAGGAGCGTCATTCCATTCACGACCTGACGATCAGAAATGGCCGTGGCATGGGTCGCATTCTCACTGTAGCCAGAGCAGGCACCGGTCTCAACCTTTTTAAACCTTCCCTAAACCTTCCCATTTTTAACAGGCACATTCTCCACAAAGGGTTAATTCAATCACGTCAGGGCTCTTTGCTCTGCCGCCCGCTCTCTCCCATCATACTTTAGACTCAGCCGAGCGTCCCCTCATTGATGGCACCTTTGGCTCCACAATAGAAGCTAATTTGTTAGAATCTTTCACAGGTCAGGGGCTGCGTGAAGGCGAGAGGAGGGCGCCTCGGCCACCGGGAAAATAAAGCCATCCACTGAGGTAGGGGGAGCCGGGATGGGAATGATGGGGTGGGGTGGGGGGTATTGAATGCCCACCTCTCTTTATGATCGTGGATATCTAATATATAAATATCCATTTCCCTCTCGTGTCAGGCAAGGCTGTAAGCCCTCCGCTTCCCCCGTCCCAGTTAACGCAGGTTAATAGATTGATTCCAGTGACATGGCTCATAATGAACAGTAAATTGTTTTATCTCTTAAGTCTTATTTGGTCGGCCAGGAAAACATATGAGGTAATACGGCTGGGGCTAAATGGGGCGTATAATAGATCTCTAGCTAAGGCATAGGGATAAGGGCTAAGGCAGGGCTATGATTAATGAAAATAATAATGCAGTTGAAATTGAAATTTTTCTTCTTCCTCTTTTTTTCTCAGTCTCTTTTAACTTTTTTTTTTTTTTTTAATAGCCCCTCTTTCACCTCTGGCTCTGACCATTCATGTGCACTGTGATTTGTGGGCAATTGTAGGACATCATTTGTTTTAAGTTCTGCACACGGCATTCGGAGACAATACTTTGACGCATTACTTGTGCTCAGCTTATTCGGTAATCCAAATAACATGATGCAAACAACATTTTGAATATGTTCAAATTATGCGACGCAAGGAACGGATGCAATTATGTTAAAATGAAGGTCATTAACCAGTGGGCTGAGAACTGACCCTCTTTTCTTCATGTGATGACAGTGAGGCAGAGTAAAGAAACAAGAGGTCACCTTTGTTTCATTGCTCCTACATTTGTTGGGTTGGGCCACAAATCACTTTGTTCTTAGTGTAGCCATTAATGCTGCTGTATATCGGGGCGTTCTTAAGCATCTCTTCCGCTCAGCTAAAACCACCTCTGTCATCTTCTGACATTTGGAGTTGGCTGTGAGCAGTCAGTTGTGACATGCTGCATCTGGTGGATAATCTGTATTCTTTGTCTTTTCTGGATTATGTTCAAAAACAGTGTTTATAATTTGTTCATTAATTTAATTTTGAAGTTTTGCTTGTATACGTTTATAAGAATTAATGGTGTAGCCTAGAATTAGTAAAGATACCCTGCCAAAACTGTTGTCACATTAATAATTATCAACAAAACATTGCTATGCGAATAATTGTCATAAAAGATAAAAGCAGTAGACTTTTGACTTTTATGGAGATTTTTTTTTCTTTCATTCTATAGCCCTGAGCTTTATCTCTTTATAGTAAAATTAACACAAAAGGTCACAAACAGCAGACAAGAGCAATTTTAAATGTTAATATCAGGTTAGCATGGATAGGTCCAATTCTCAAAAATTCACAAACAAAACTGTGCAAGTTAAAGAAAATACAACACAGGCTACAATAATTGCACACTGAAATGGGGAAAATGTGTCTTTATGCAGTGAATTATTGGCTGCTCAGAGCATAAAGCCATCAGAAAAAAAAACACAAAAAAAAAACACATTAACATATGGTTTATATCTTATAAACCAATATGGTTTATTAATTGATATGGTCAATTAATATAAATAATTTTCCATATTTTGGTAAATCACATTTTGGAATCAGTTCTTACTATTAAGTAGCTGCTATCTTATTAGCATGCATATTACTAGTATATTAGCTGTTTATTAATACTTATAAAGCACACAGTGATGCCTTATTCTGCATTACCATATTTTATATCCCCTTAAACTTAAGAAAACTTAAGAAAAGAAAAAAAAGAGGTCATAGTTAATAGTTAGATTATAGCGAATATTTATCTCCAAACTAAAGTCGGACCCATATTTTTGGTCCAGTGCAGTTTGTGCTGATATTAGCATATTTCAGCATTTTTTTTTTTTTTTTCAAAAAATAATAATAATAATAATAATAAAAATCAAATGTTAGGTTGCTGGTTGATTAACTTCATTCCCAAGAGAAAACATATTATCAGCATTCTGTCCACTGATATGTTTTGCAAGTTAGAGTGCTGGTCTCAGACACTAGAGGGAGAGCTTGGTATCAGTGCTAAGAAAAGGGAGTACATTTCAACTCTTTCAACAGTGTGTCTTAAAAAGAAAAAAAAGTTGGATTTTTAAAGATAGAAATTATATGACATCAAATGTAAAATACATAATTAAGCTCTATTTTAAGTAACTAATCAAATGTACATTTGTGACATTGATCATGCGACTCAGATGGTCAGATGTTCCTCCAGTGAAGCATGAGATTTGGATCATTCTCAAATTATGCTGGAAAATCTGACACAAAGTAACAAAGTGGGGTTTATGCAGCTTAAATGTTGCATAAACACACATACTGTACACACATATAAGCATTTCACTAGTAGACTCTGACAGCACTATTGTAGATGTTCATTAACTTTTTCCAAGTTTGCAACAAGGTATGGCAGTTTAGGAGAAAAAAACACCTATGTAGAAATCAATGGCTTTTAATTTCATTCTATTGATAAACCTTGATAATGCAGCAGTTGAACTGGGCCTCTGTCAGTGGTCATGGCAAGAGGCAGATGAAGAGTAATTGTGCCTTGACCCATATAAGACCACTGCCGCCACCTTACTTGATCTTCCCCTTCAAGCCTTACCCAGCCTGCACTAGACCTGCTTCCACGCAGCCCTGCCTGTGGCAAGGTGATAAATTACACTTCTTAACTACCATTGATTACTTTGAGCTTCTCCACTTTGTGTGACAACTGTTCAGTCGTACCGAATAGAGCTTAATGGCACATTAGAAGGAGGAAAGTACACAGCCTCCCCAGCTTTGATTAAACCTGCTTGTTGCCTAATAAAGACAAACTGAAGTGCGTTGGGTCTAAGGTGGCTGGAGACCACATGAGATGCAGGCCCGGCATTCTCTGAATGCATTTACTGAGGGTAATTAGGTTGTTTTTCTTACAGAAATAACAAAGACAAACATTTTTTAAAGGTGTTCCTTAGGAATCCAGAGTCATACATATTGATCTCAACCAAAGTAACATTATCTAGAATAAAATAGAATTAGAAATTAGAAATAGAATTAGTAAACAGTTTAGCTGTATTTAGAATAAAGGTGAAGTGTGGTTTTGACGAGTATTTTGTCTCTTTGTTTGGCTTTCTCTCTCTCTAGAAAATGTGTAATTGTTCATAAATTGTAAAATGTAGTCATTTATAATTGGTATATTATATTATATTATATTATATTATATTATATTATATTATATTATATTATATTATATTATATTATATTATATTATATTATATTATATTATATTATATTATATTATATTATATTATATTATATTATATTATATTATATTATATTATATTATACACTGAAATAAAATTTTTCATTCATCCAAAAAAAAAAAAAAGGAAGTAATTTGCTCTAAGGGCAAGTAATTTATTTTTCATTTGCTCAAGTTAGAAAATACAGATGTGAATCATTATCCTAATTTAATGTTATTTTTAAATGGATGAATGAAACATTTTTTTCAGTGTATTATATTATATTATATTATATTATATTATATTATATTATATTATATTATATTATATTATATTATATTATATTATATTATATTATATTATATTATATTATATTATATTATATTATATTATATTATATTATATTACATATATATATATAAATTATTATTATTATTTTATGAATTAGAATTGAAAAGACCTAAATCAGATGTCTTATTATTAAACCACCATGCGACAGGTTACATGCAAATAAAAACACTGTTGTTAGTCTAAGTCAAAGCCCTTCGTTTGTCACCATTTTCACCATGTCAATCATTTCCATCACATTTTTTTTTTTGGATTGCTGTCATCAGACCTCAAAAAAGTGTAAAGCCTGTTTGTCCCTCCTTGTAAAAGAAAATATGGGAGCGAAATGTGTACCAGTCTGGCCAACCTGCTCGTTCACCCGTCAGTTTAAATCGGTTTTGACACTCCTGTCACTTTCCCTGACCCTGGAGAGACTTCTACTGACCTGGACCATCCTATTAGGGTCAAAAAGCAAAAACTTAGCACCAATCCAAAAACAAAAGCTGTAAACCCCTCATTAGAATAAGGATAATGTCATCTCTAAAGGAGAAGTGCCAGTTGGAGAGGCTGGGAGCAGCTGTCTATAAGGTTGCCTTTGTGTTGACGTTTTAAGGCAGGCCCTCGGGCAGAGGTGTGCCCTGGCAGGTCAGTATGGCTCGGGGGTCGGGGCTTTTGGGCCCTGCTGTACCACAAGCAATGGTGTTCTCTCAGAATGGGCCTGGCACTGCTGTCATCCACAGATCATGTGAAACTGCCAAAAGTCAAGTCTAGTATCGAAGGGTTAAACTGATTAGCCATGCACTTGTGCTCCCTGGGTCAAAAGTTGGAAGAACAATAGTTTGATTATGGAATGGAGATCTCTTTCATTGCTTGCTTAATATGGCCTCGCTTTATTCGCGCCTTTCTCAAAAGAGCAAAAGTCAGATGATGGCGGTCTTGCAGGAGTTGGGTGGTGAATGTTTCCCTTCTTTTGCAGCCCTACCCTTCCTCTTTGCTCTGCTCCTCTCGCTTCCTGTGGCTATTGCTCCCATTTGGATAGCCGCACTACCTCGCCCTCGCTTTCCGTCCTCGGCGTGTCTCTCCAAGAAGGCGCTCCCTGTCTTTTTTTCTCTCTTTCTTTCTTCTCATTGTGTCCCCCCATCCCCCCCACCCCCTTTCGCTCGCCCTGCTGGTCCTTCTCGCTGTGTTCTTCTCACTTTCGCCTACACTCCTCTCTGGGAAATGTAGATCTTTTCCTGACAAGTTCCTCGTAGACTGGAAAAGAAGCAAGGCCTCTGGAGATCATCAGGAATCTTCTGCCAAGAAATGCGTGGGAATGGTCTGGATGGGAAGAAGAAGGGCTTTTAATTGTTTTTTTTTTTTCTTTTTTTTTTTTCTTCTGGAATTAGTCAGTGGAAAAAATGCGGTGATTGTTCATTTATTTATCTTATGTAAAAGAGGGGCTGCAGATTTGTGCTGAGAGGCTGTGGCCGTCTATATAGGAGAAGAGAGACAAGTTTATGACTTACCCAAGAACTTACATCCTTTCCTTAATTAAGACGATTAAGCGACCAATTGGCTCTTTAGCTGACTGCATGATTATGTGCAAATGTGAAGTTTATGCATGTATACAATCACTTGGCATTGAGTGCTGTACAATGGATTAATCAGGCCATATTTACAGCACCGGTGAATATTTACTCACTGTGTTTATGCACTTTAGAACCTGCTTCAGAACACAGCTGGAATAACACAGGCTGTACTTTTAGGTTCATTAAAATGCACAATCAGATGGTTTCCTGACTGGAGAGTGGTAGAGTTCAGCTGTGAGGTAGAGGCCTCTGGAAGTTCATGGATGTCTGGAGACAGATGTTATTTTTGTTGGCCTGTGCGTCTCCTGATCTGTAATGATTATATCCCAGACATCCTTCTTGGTGAAAAGCATTGCAACAGCCGAGAGCTGAAATCTAATGATTGATTTATTTATAACGTGGATGGACAGAATGTTGAAGGTCATAGTCCATGAGAGAGTTGTAAATGAAAGTGACAGAGTGCAAAAAAGTTAACATAAGAGATGAAGTCCATCTCATCTGTGTTCTTTATCCTAGATTCTTCCTTGCATAAAGGAAAAATAAACTTGGATTTTTTTTTTTTGGAGTAAAATTAGAAACTTTTTTTTGTTATCATTTGCAATCTGAAAATAATTTACTCACCCTTATGTCATTCCAAACTCATGTGACTTAATTTTTTCTGTGTATTCCAGCTCTTCATAAGCCATACAAATCCTTCTGAAATAAATCTTTTAAATGTATTACAAATATATTGTTTTGGTTCACAAAAATGTTCTAAATTACTCAATGATCTGTTTACAGCTCACTAATGAAGAAGATATCCAACTACTTTAGATTTGGTGAATTGGTGCTAATTCTTATGAATTCGTACAATCTCATTTGCACATTTTTTAACAATATGCTTACATTAATTTTTTGTTTTTACAAAAAGAAATAAATAAATAAAAAATGTATGCTTCCATTCAAATCACATTCTACGAATTCATACAAATTTGGCACCTCATCAATAAAGTAAAATTTTCTCTTGAGTTTGGGTTGGATTATTAGTGAACAACAAAATAAATTATCTTTGTTTTGTTAGATGTTGTAATAAAGTACACAAGCCATTTTTTTCCCTAGCTTGAAAGTCCTTTATAATTGTACTGGCATATAAACAAGCTCAGTGGGTTTGTGAGGTGAGGCACCAAAAGAGAATTTTCATTTTTGATGTTAAGAGAGAGGGAGAAAAAGCAGAAATAGTAAAGGGCCTTTCCATATTCCCAGACAAGACAGAGGAACACTCATTGAGACCTAACTTACACATTGCTTTCAAACGCTCCTCACAGCCCCTGTAGTCTTCCACCCTGCAGGGGACACTGGAGGTCAATCTCTTGTTGAACAATGTCACTTACCATCTTTGTTCCAAAATGGACTTAAAAGGGCCTTTATTGCAGACGCACAATCAGGCCCCTTTCTTATATTAAATCACATGACACATCAAAGGTGGGGGGCCATCAGGAGAGTTGAGGGGAGATCAGCATCCAAGCAACTGTATTAGCACATTGTCCAGCGCTATGAATGAGAAGGAACTGCTCCTGATTTTCAGCTGTCAGTTCACCGCCTTAGCATTGAGACTGTTATTGTGAATGTCTCTATCTCCCAGACGTCCAGTCAGAGAATGGCACCTTCAGAGGTGGGAAGAATTTATACTGAGCACTATTAAGAACTTTATAATCACTTGGATCTTAGCACATTGGCTTGGCTGAAAGGTTTTCGTCATCAAAGACATTTCAGCTTGGGGTATAAAAACATAAATATCTGAAAACAATATTGCTTATTTCAGAGCACACAACAACCTTTTATTCTGCCCTTTCCTGATTTTCTTTTAGTGCAAAATGTCCATTGAGAAGGTCAACAAGCGTTGTAACCAAATTACTGAGTCTAAACAATGGACGAGTATTTCATTTAATGATAGTTTTATTGCAACATATGTAAGTCTCTACTCATGGTACAATGAACAGGCCTTGATATTATGATATTTAATGTAATGCCATTTGAATGGGACCATCTTTGCTATTGCATATTATTCAATAAAGTGTACACATATCTGATTTAAAGAGACAGCTAAAAATTTATGTTTATGCTTTTGTAAAAAAAAAGTTATTTTTTTTTCTCCGTACAATAAAAGTAAGTGATGCCAAAAAAAATCTTATTTTATGTTCCACAGATAAAAGAAAGTCATACAGGTTTGGAACGACATGAGAGTGATCCATGATTTTTCATTTTTGTGTGAACTGTCCCTTTAAATAAATGTTTGCAAGTCAGGTTTTGTCAGAAACGGCACTTTTGGAGCCGCTTGACGAACCATAGACCAAAAAAAATTTACAAAGAAAGTAACAAAAACTTGTAAAATACATTCAAGATGTGTTGTTAGCCTCTAACATGGTAGGCAGTGAGGAGTGAGTGCGAATTACTAATGTAAACCCGAGGAAGCCGAGTGCTAAGCCTGTGCTATATTTTGACACGCTTACCAAACAATAGCAGAATCTTCATCAATCTGGAGATTGAGGCCGGAGCTAAAGCCTCCACATGTGGCTGCACGGTATTGTGTTTAATCCAGAGAGTTTGAGAGCAAATGAGACAAATCAAAAGAAGGAGAAAGAGAGAGAGAAAAGGGGCCCTGTAAATTCTGCAGGGCCAGGGGTCTCAATCTGTGCACGGCAGGACGCTTCACTGGGTGGTTTGTTTAGCTGGATGTGATTTTGAGTGGCAGGAGGGGGTGTCGCCCAGTCATGAGGAGCACAATAGGGCATACTTTCTCAACTGAGTTAATAGGCAATAATGACGTGGATGGCATCCAAGCACCTCCATGGCCCACGTCTTCAGATTAAGATACCCCTAGGCCCACCGCAAACCCTTTCGGTTGTTACCTCAGTTCATTTATCACACAGAGTCTCGCTTTCTAGTGGTTCTGGGAAAATGTATGTGTGCTTGGTGGGATTTTATGTGAATTTGCTGTTTTTGTTAATATCTATTGTATGACCTTAGTTGAGAAAATTACTGTTTCAGAACTAATGTTGAGGAAGGTAACTCAAGGCGTTTCACATTGATTCACTCATTGCAGAAGTTGGTCAGATCACAAGCATTGTTTTACAGGCTGGCCATTAAGCTACACTATGATTAACAGGTAATTGAGGTCGTGAAAGTAATTTTACTAAGTGAAACAGTTCCAACTGCTTCCAACATACAATCTCACCCATGTTTGGCAAAACATTTGGTTAACATATTGTACAAACATAGAAAAAAAGGAAAAAAAAAGGCAAAAGAAAAAAAAAAAGCTCAGGAGTATCGCGTTGCAGGAAATAAGCACTCACCCTCTCTAAGTAACCGATTCCAGGAAAGGTTGGTAGAGAATGGAGGAAAGGAAAAAAGATAGGGAGCCAGGGCCTGGGATTTTCGAAACACTGAACAAGATAGATTCTCTCCAAATCCTAATTGGAGAACAGTTGATTTAATTGGTATCCATTTGGCTGACAAAAGAAAGCAAGGGGTAGTGGGCAGGCAGGGAAGGCCCCTTGGGGGATGTGAACATGGAGTGGCTCTGCCGAACGCTCAGGGACGGATCACTTCCAAAGACAAACCGTGGGAGCTGGCAGGACAGATTGCAGCGGGAAGGGGAACGGAGGGGGAGGGAGCGGCGGTGAGGGAATGTAGAGAAAGCCTTTCAGAGCAGAGCCATCTTTATTTTAGAAGCTAGAGCTGTTTGTGAAGCTCTAAAACCACTCCGCCGCGCTCGGGGAAAGAGCTTGTAATAGGACTCTGACCCAAGGAGGAGAGAGGGGTTACGGTTCACCGGTCCCTGCAACCTGAGGCCTCTCGCCACCCAGACGACTAAATTAAAGTGATCACAACAAACTACAGAATACGCTTCGAATTAACTCGTCCACTTGGCCTTTCACGTTCTCTCTCCACTTTCTGATTAAAATGGTAAAAAAAACATGGAAGACACTGTTATTTAATGGGCTTGACTTTTCACACTGTGACAATCGATCTTGAATGGACAGTTCACCTAAAAATGGAAATCACTCTCATGTACGTCCAAACCTGTTTGACTATGTTCCTTCTGTGGAACACAAAATAAGATATTTTGATAGGTGTCTCCGTGTTTTCTCTCTTTTTTTTTTGCATACAGTGCTGTTTTTTTTTGCACTCCACAGAAAAAGAAAAAAAAGTTGCACAGGTTTGGAACAACTTCAGAGTGAGGAAAAGATAACGGATTCTTCATTTTGGGGTGAACTGTCCTTTTAATAAATGCTATTGCTTTACCTTGACAAAGGTCTTGATAAAAATACAGTAATGCAAAGGTTATAATGATCTTTTGATATAAATGACATTTGAACAAAAGACAAAAGGTCTGATTTGATCAGCAGAGGTACATGCTCTCACTATAAAAAAAGAAAAAAAAATCCTAAATTTAGAAAGCTCTAAGCATGTTTCATGGTCTGTGCATCTGTGTGTGTGGGATAAAGGGAGTGCATCTGTGGGCTGCCGAGGCCCGGATGTGTAGACAGGGGGAGACCCAGGTGCTGCACTCTTTTTATGGCCTCTGTGGAGAGAAAGGGTGGGGGGAAGAGGGATAGAGGAAAAAAGAAAGAGAGAGAGAGAGAATGAGAGACAGAGAGGAAAGGAGAGCAGGGATAGATGACCCGGGGCCTGGCAATATAGACCTTCACTTCTGCCACTAGGGGACCCAGTATCTTCTTATCTCTTCCTCCACTTTCACTGTTCTGCCATCTACAATCCTCTCTCCCCTCTCTTTCTCTCTCCAGCCTCACACCACCACCACACACAATTCAGAAATAATCTCAAATCACAGTTGCAGATGGTGTATACACACAGGAAAGAATGAATAAAAATAGCAAACCTAAAATAGTCTATGGGTAGTTCAAACTGTTTTTAAATTGAACAGGACTTTTCTTAAACTGGACTTTAAATGTCGACCCAAGTAACAAGGAAAGAAAGAATATATATAGGCTGAAGGCTGAGCTGTTAGCTGTTTTATATTTTTATTTTATTTTATTATTGCATTGTTTTATTGTATTTTATTTTGTTGTATTATTGAACTTTTTTTTTTGCATGATAAATGGTTTTAGAAATGAATTATATAGTATTAATCAAAAATTTAAATATATGAAATATTGTAAATTATATATGAAATATTTAAATATATGAAATATTATTTCTGTTGGAGCTTCTGTCACGAAAACAAATTCCTCGTATGTGTAAACATACCTGGCAATAAAGCTCATTCTGATTCTGATTCTGATTCTGATATATTTTATCATGGAAATGCATGAACACATACTTTATGTTCTTAATTTTCGTTTTCTAATTTTATTTTATTACATTTTTTTTATGATGTTTTCTCATCAACATATTTATCTTTATACATTCAGCACATTTTCACTAAACACACTGTGGTCAATTGTTTTCTCTTTTCATGAAAGTTAGTGTGTCTGCTTCTTCTCCAAATTATCTAAGTGTAATTGCATTTTATTACTTGCCTTTAGTATTCTTTTCCCCACTTTTATCTATGACTACAACAAACCTGTAACTCATTTTGGGGTTATAGCCCACCAGTTGAGACCCCTGCTTTAGTGTATAATCCCAAGTGCACGATGTACCAATCCATGGAGTCGAGTGTTTTTAAAGTGAGTTTCAATCCGAAGCGATTCTCTCCATCCTTCTCTCTCTTCTCTTCTGTAAAAGGAACATTGTTAGATTTATGCTAAATCAGTGTAAGGCAGCGGCTAGGTTTAATCCCCTTCTTACAGTATATGACAGGGCTGCCCTCACCTTGCCAAGCACTTAAAGAGGCAATCTCTCAAAAACTCGCCTTTCAATTAAAGCCCTGCGAGTGTGCGTAGGAGCTGTACAGGAGTTGGGGGTTGTGGCGAAGGGGCAACAAGCCCATTCCTGATGTAAATGAAGAGATGCATATCAGCGTTAATCCATTGCTTTGTAGTCACAGCCATACCTAAAGTCTGTCTAATTTCCCTTGCACTCCCCTTTCCAGCCAGAAGTGTATCGATCGGCTGTAATTGAAGTGTACTTGATAATCCGCAAGGAAACAGGGGAGAGGGAGACCCTCAACTCTAACTCTGATGCACAGAGAATGGAGATGGGTGTGTGTGCGTGCATGCGTGTGTGTGTGCTGGCGCTGTGAGGGCTCTTAGGTATGGGCGGGTTGGGCAACACCCCTTTCACAATTTTTTCTCAGCTGATTAAACTCATTGAGAGGCAGGCAAGTGGAACAAATGGATACAAAGGTCTGCCAGGCAGCCAACAGCAGCACAGATTTCTTCATTGAAACTGCCAGCTCCAAATCTCTAAGGTTGTCTCTACACTATTACCCTGCAGGAGAGCCTTGCCCCGAGCTCCCTTAACTGTATGAATAACCACAGTGAGACCGTTCAGACCCGCAATGTAGATTTGGAATCTGTAAATCCAATTTCGTACAATTTGATAACACAGCCACTGTTAGAATTAAATTATGTTTTATTCATCCCGGTAAAGGGAAACTCAATGTATTCTGTAATGAGTTCAGTGCTGGATAAATACGTCGGCTCACTTCGGTAACTGGGTATGTAATTGAAGGAGCATTGTTAAAATACCACCTTGCAAAAAAGTCAATTGCATAACACGTGGAATGCAGGAAGAAGTTGTTTCAACAAAGCTTCAACATAGACGTTACATAAATAGAGGATCAAAGCCATTTTTCTTGAGTAGCACGTCATCTGCCCATTGTTTGTTTGTAAGCAGGGAAGTGGTGGTCTGTTTCCTAGCAGACTCTCTGAGAGGTTGCCCAGGATAGCTGTCTGTCTATTTAGACTGGTCGGGCTTCAGTTCTGCCATTTTAATGCTATGTACTGTATGTTGACCAGGTATCTGTGCTTGTGTAAAAATAGAAAGGGAGGGGACAGAAGATCAGCCGTGATTTGGAATTTAAAAATGTTTTTTCTTAATATTTGATAAACAGAAATGAATGTTCAAAAGACTTGTATACACATGCTCTCCATGTGCTGTTCTTTTTGGCATAATGCAAAGTGCAAAATCTTTTAAAATGAAATAAATAAAAATGTTACATTCTGCATTGTGCTTTAATATTCAGATATCGAAATCAATGCATATGCGAGTGTGTATGTGTATATGAATGTAGGCCTATACATATATCCTTCTTCTACATTATTAAGATATGGTAATCTGTGTACTGTATTTATTGTATTTGGACCTATTAACTGTATATATATGGACCTATCAAAAAGGCTCTATAAAATCTGATGTTTTATAGAGGCAGTGAAATTATGATGAAGGATTTGTAACTGAGCAGAAGAGTTGGAAAATACACACATCTCGGAAAACATATGTAATCAAGGAAATCCACACACTGTCCAACTTTTCCCTTTATTTTCAAAATAGTCAAAGATTTTTGTCAGGCCTTCATTAGTAAAAAACTATATGTATATATATATATATATGTATATATATATATATATATATATATATATATATATATATATATATATATATATATATATGGTTGGATGGATGGCTTTTGGTAGGTAGATAGATGGATGGATGGATGGACAGATAGATAGATATAAATATAGTACCACCTAAATATACCTAAATATATATATAACCTAAATATAGACCACAGGTCTCGATAATAGACTTCTCCCTGTGAACGTGTGCTAACTAAAGAGAAAGCTGTCCTATTGCCAACAAAGTGAATTAGACAACCTAAACTGTAGCCTTGCCAGACAGTGTTGTCAGTGTCCTTGATCATCATGCACTGACATTTGGCCATGAGGACAACAGGAAATGGCCAGGCCTGAATGGGAGCCACTGTGCGTCATGAAAGTGATAACACAGGCTTTGTGCAGGAGGGGTTGCTTACACCATATGACTGATTTACATTAGCAGAATGAGAAGGGTAGAGGCGAAAGAGACACTTGTGTTAATATAAAAGAATTCAAGTTCTCTCTCTCTCTCTCTTTCTATATATATATATATATATATATATAGAGAGAGAGAGAGAGAGAGAGAGAGAGAGAGAATGAGAGAGAGAGAGAGAGGGAGAGAGAGAGAGAGAGAGAGAGAGAGAGAGAGAGAATGAGAGAGAGAGGGAGAGAGAGAGGGAGAGAGATTTATTTTAGATTTTAGAGAATTTGTTTAGATGTCTAAAATAATAGATGTGCTTTTCAAAAGGTATTTAGAAAATTTGTGGGTTGTCAAATATTAGCAGCTTATGTAACTTTCAGCTAATGTAAAGTTCACCTGTGGATCTTTCCTTCACCAAAAAATAAATACAATTCTCAAAGTTGGTTAAAATAAATGGCAAAGGTGGGTGAGAATGCAGTCAAATGCCTGGACATTCATACATTTCGAAGTGTTGCTTAAAGGGTTAGTTCACCCAATAAACAAAATTATGTAATTGGAGACGTGAACCGTTTCAAACGATTCTGTTCGATTTGATGAAATGGTTCAAAAAGATCCGGTTACATCGAATGATTCGTTCGCAAACCGGATATCACAAACTGCTTTGTTTTAAACTCTCTATCACAACAGACACGGAAGAGAAGACAATGCTGAATTAAAGTCGTCGTTTTTGCTATTTTTGGATCAAAATGTATTTTCGATGCTTCAAAAAATTCTAACTGATCCTCTGATGTCACATGGACTACTTTGAAGATGTTTTTCTTACCTTTCTGGACATGGACAGTATACAGTACACAGCTTCAATGGAGGTACTGAGAGCTCTCGGACTAAATCTAAAATATCTTAAACTGTGTTCCAAAGATAAATGGTCTTACTGGTTTGCAACGACATGAGGGTGAGTTATTAATTACATAATTTGTATATATATATATGTGTGTGTGTGTGTGTGTGTGTGTGTGTATTTATTTATGCATGTATAAATACATAAATACTAGAAGGATTTACACTTTTAGTATGAACAAATGTATAATAAATAAATAAATAAATGTCTAATTCTCGCTGTTAACAAACCATTATTTATGACTTTTGCCTCAACCAAAAAACAATTTGATACTTATTAATAAGATAGATGTTATTGGGTAGGATTGGGGATATAGAATATGTTCATGCAGAATATGACCTTTATAAATACTAATAAACTAAATAAACAGTGAATATGTTTACAGTTTTTAATATCGAAAAGAAAAGAAAAGAAAAGAAAAGGAGAGAAAATATACAGAGAAAGACACATTTGACCATGAATACACTTTGTTCTGTAAACACACTCATAGCGCTCTTCTAGAAGCCTGCGCCCTCCAGGTATCACAGTGCCCTCTCCTTATTAACAACATTACCAGCACCAGAGACCTTAGACTTATGAGGCCTCATGCTTCTTCACAGCATGTTTTTTGTCCACTCATACACACATATATACAGCTAAACAGACACGTCCACACAGAAATGTTCACATGAAAACAAACAGCAGGTATCCAGACGCCCTTGCTCCTTGGGAGGGGCCAAGAAATAACCATAACTCCCTTCTCTCCTCCCTCCGCCCGGCTGACCTCTGTTTTAAGTGGGCAGTAGGTAATTGGTGAGGCGGTTGCCCATCAGCCGCCACCTCTGTGTGCGCCGTCTGTGTCATCTCTATTTATTATATTCTGCACGCACCCTAGGCTCAAGTAATCAATTTCACAAGGATACAGGCCTGATACCCGCCAACGTGCGTATCATGAGGCCAGCCCTCCTCTTATCAAGTGCAGAATTGCTGGCTAGAGGTCAGGAACAGATAAACAGGGGTGTAAAGCCACTCCCCCTCCTTATTCTAACCCTACCTCCTCACAAACAGAAAGGTTGGGGAGGCGATGTTGGCCGCTGCTGCAAGGGTGGGTGGGTGCATCGAGAACAAAACACACAGCTAGCGAGAGGCCATGACCCCTGTAAGGTACCTCTTGTTACGGCCGACCTTCAGAATTTCATCATCAGTGTTCCTGACCGCTTCATAATTTGGAGGTAGTGGCAGACTCATCTTTGCCGAGGAGTTTGTATGTGTGTGTTAGCCTACAAACATGCACTAGACCAATAGACCAAGCATGACTCTATTGATCAAAGCTATCTTTCTCGAGCTCCTCTTTTGACCCATGTCCCACATTCTCCACCACAGTCCAACCATTTATGTTTATTTAAATTAATTATTATGAAATGCATTTATTTATTCATTTATTTATTTACTCTACAAGTAATCTAAAAGTATAGACGGACGGACGGATGGATGGATGGATGGATGGATGGATAGATAGATAGATATAAACAATATGCTTGTTAACATGATGTTAGAGTGTCAAAATCACTTACTAATCTTGTCTGTGTAAAGTTATATCCAATTTTCAACCTCATTGCCATGGCAACATACTGTAACAACTTCAAAAAGTGGCCCCATTTACTTCCATTGTGAGTCTCTCACTGTAACCTTGAAATAAATGGGGTCAATTTTTTGAAAGATTTAAAAGAAAAAAAAATCGGAAATCGGAACCTGATCGTTTTATAAAAACATGTACATCGATTCTTCTGTTGCAACTTTTTAACCGTTCTCCTCAGTTGTATGGCCTTTTTAGTTTACTTCAACAATGTTGAAAAGTGCATGTAACTACACAGAAAATAATAGTATGTGATTTCTTTTACACTAAAATCATATTTACGGTCATTATGTACATGTGAATATGAATATACTATTGAAACAGTGAGTATTCTTAACAGTTACATGTTGGCCCTGTTCACTTTCATTGCAAGTACCTCACTGCAACCCGTTTGTCCATCAAGCTGCAGATACTTATGGCCAGTCCGCATGTTCCACATCAGACACCATTAGCAAGACATTTTTAACAAATCGCTGGGTTCTCAACTGCCCCAACACTGGTAAACGCCGGTTAAACATCACAATGATGCCATGTTTGAGAATGAAATGTTAGTGTAGTTCCATTGTTACTTCATTTACCGCAACCGTTATTGGTATAATCCCTAATATCCGCATATAATTCCTGTAATCAAATAAAGTTCTTGTAAGATGGAAAGGTCATTGTGCCATAAGTGGTCATTAGCCATAGACATAGCAATGTTTACAGATCAGTGGGTGAGTCCAAATCATGAAAATGTCATGCAGTTTGAATCAGCTTGAGTAAACATTCATTAGGTTGTGAGGCTAGTTGTGTAGACACATCCCAGGATTCCTTGCAAGCAGCTGTGTGTATTTGCAGAGGGAAATGAGGCCTGGACGAATATGTTTTGGAGGCTTTACATCACTATTTGATGCTTTGTTCAAACACTGACCGATCTGCATGAAAATTGTCATGTATTTTCGCGAAATAAAATAAATTGTAATTAAAAGTATATGGTAAAGCACTGAATTTCATTTAAATTCTGCACTGTTTTACTGAGCCCAAAACAACTCCTCCATACCAGCATTTCATCCCTTTTTATGCTGACCCTATGATGTCTTTTTAGTTTAAAGAGTTGATGAGACTTATGCTCTCTCTCTCTCTCTCTCTCACTCTATCTCTCTCTCTCATCTATCTCTCTGTCCCACAGCATCACCCTCCGCCCACTATCCCTCGTTCTGCCTTTACCATCCGCTCTGTCATTAAGCCGTACATGCACAGGCTTTAAGACACAACCATATGGTGTATTTTCATTGTGAATAGGAAGGCTCAGGATAACCATGATCTGATAAATCTTTCTTGGAAAAAGAGGTGTCTGCTCGGCTGATAAACCAGGGCAAGCTGTTTGTGCATATGTGTTGTGCTACTGTAAGGTTGAGGAGAGAGATTCACTGATGTGGCACCACCTAGGAGACCTAATAAAACACAAAATGTGTGATTTATTTTTCACTTAGACTTTTACATACAGCATACTGGTACAAATACATACTGTGTGTACAAATCAATATATAATAGTTTAGTATTCTGTTAAATTTGATGTGCAAATTTTCTCAATTGGGGGTTAAAGTAAAAAAAAAAATCTTTGTGTGACAGTTTGCAGCAAACAAATCAAAGTGATCCGTCTGTTGGTCACTTAGGGCTGTGCAGCTCTCAGGTCTCCATAGCGGTAAAGAGCTTAGCCACATGTATGGAGGGAAGGCTGTTTTTTAAGCTCTTAGGTTCCCCTCAGAATCTTGACGAGCATGTACAATGGTGGGGCAAACAATGCTGGCCAGCTCTGCTGTTAAGACGTTTGGTCTGTCTGGAGGCATGTTTAGTATTCAGCTAGCAGAGTGTGGAAAGATAAAAGAGGAAATGTCTATCTCTGAGACCAAGGAAGCCCAAAAGAAGCCATCAAGCCCCGAACATACAAGTATGAATAGACTCCTCTGGCAGTGAGGAGATGGTATCGGCATCCACAAGCAAATTCCCCAAACAGATAAGGAAGCACAGGGCAACCAGTGAAGAATTTATATGCCACAGGCACGGTACATGTGATCTTAACACATATAGTCCTCAAGTGTAAGCATGTGCATTGGCACATGTCCATGTGTACTTTTTGTGCATCTGTGTGTGTGTTTGTGTGTGTTTTGAGCATGATTTTTTACAAACATAAAATTGTATAGGATGTTTATTTTTTTGTATTCTGCCTGTGATAGATTTTTTAATTATTGGTTTAATGCATATGTAATCATACTGACTCATCTGTCTCTGGGTTGTTTTATCTCATCTTGCTGTTTTTTTAAGCACCTTGCGCTATGAGTGCTGCATTTTTTAAACACAAAAATCTGAAATTTTATATTGTGTATTTATTTAAAAAAGACATACTTATTTTAATTAATCTGACACCCTTAATAAGAAAATCCACATCGTTTACAAATTTTCTAAATTGAAGTTTTGTCAAGTAACAATAGTTTAATTTGAAACATTTTATTTTGAAAGTTTCCATTTTGTTGCTACCACAGAAGAATGCCTAATTGCACATTCTTTGTATCAATTTATTTTAAGAAATGTATATTCACCACAAAATTATTCATTATTTTTATTTAATTTTTTGCAATAATTTATTCATTTGTGTGTGCGTGTGTGTGTAGTATAGTATAGTATATAATGTATATATGTATGCATGCATGACTGACTGAATGAATGAATGATGAATCTATGCTCCAAAAGGATAAACATCAGTATGACCACAGACTTTTATTGTCAGTGTCAGAGAAGAGACACTGTGGTTAGTGACAGTTATAATGTCTACATTTCTGTTCAGCCTGACACAGAGCAAAAAAATAAAAGGCTTGAGGTGGTTGAATTTGACACAATCCCTTCTGATAATACATGGCTCTCACAGAATATTTCATTTGATTTGACTAGTCCTTTTTCAGAATATTAATCTATTTGAAGTGACCTAGTGACCTATAAAACAGCAAAGCCAACTGCAGGACCGAAGACCATAAGCTCATTTACTGTTGAGAGATATGAAAAACCAGATTAGTCCTGTAATTACATTTAATGGGCCAAAAAAAAAAAAAAAAGATCAAATGTTCAAATAGATGTAAATATGAAGTTTAATTAATTTTCTGCTGGATTTTTTTTTCTGTCTCTGCACTGATAATATGTGTGTGTTTTTTGTGAGGGTGACAGAAGGATCCACAGTTTTGGATCAAACATTTGTTGGCACACTTTTCTCTTCAATGGGCCTCACTGAGCTAACATGTAATCACTATAAATGCCAACTTTATGTACTGATCATATTATCGCCACAGGCAGCTAAAGCCTAATCAGATGAGTGCTGTAGATCACACAAGCCTTGTGCTTTCACTCATCTGAACACGAAAAACATTTAACACCTCTTTCTATATAGACAAAATTAAGAAATAAACATCTCTTAATAATTAAGACAACAAATGTCAATAAATATATATTTTAAAAAAGAGAAAAGAAAGAAAGAAAATAATCTCCTTTCAGATGTTGAGATTAAGCATTCTCTTTCTCCTAGTTCACTGAAGCAATCCAAACTCCCACCCACTCGTCCACACCTCCAGCTATTACACTTTCATATGTTTTAATAGGCCTCTAGGCCTCTTGACTTCTTCTCTTCTCTCTTTTGTGTGTGCAAGCGCTTCATAAGGAGAGCTATTTAGCCCAACTGAACTATTACAGATGGGAATTATTAATTTGTATCTGCTTAGCTTCATTGGGACTACTTAGCGAATGACTAGGGAGGAAGGGAGAGAGAGAGAGAGAGCGTGTGAGAGAGGGAGAGAGAAAGAAAATCATTCTTTTCACTTGACTGTGGGGCTTGAAGTCCCCGGGCTTTGGACAGATCCTAGTCGAGGGTCCTGAGTGTTAAATGTCAAGCCTTGTAGTGAGCTGTCAAAGAACAGAATAGGCCCGGAATGATTGATGACTGGAGGGCCCAAAACCCAAACCCCCGATTGCAAATGCTACCTTGCGTCAGCCTTCCAACACAACCCCTTCCCCCACAACGATAGATTCTTGCCTATTCAAGGTCAGCTTGCATACCCTGACACCCCAGCATTCTGGCATCGCTTTAGGCCTCTTGACGGAGAGAGCCGGCCTCTATTTACACATGGAATTGCAGGGCTGTCTTGCCAGATCTTGCACCACCATTTAATCCCAATAAGAGGCGAAAAAAATTACATGGAGAGCAGGCCCTCTGTTTTTCCAACCTGGGTGCTTTTTTCCTCATTTCAGGCAGTTGTGCTCTCTACTGTGGCCTCTTGCAGAAAACCTCAGCTTTCTGACCCTGACAAATATGGTGTGGCTGATATCGGTCAGATATGTGTGTGTCATTTGGGGAAGAGGGAGGGGAAAGCTAAAAGCCCTCCAATCAGATGACAAGATTATTAATGGGGCAGGCTGCATCGTATCTCCCTGCATGCATATTCATAAAGAAGCTGTACAGATGGCACAGTGCTGGCCGATATGGAGTTAAAGCCTTTCCAAAACAATCGCATACACATTGAAGTAATAGGTGTGCATAATTTAACTATAGTCTGTGGGGTCTGACTGTATGTTCTTATTCCCAGAATCCTGCACTGTAGGCTACTATGAAGCAATGCATGATATGTTCATGGCAACTTAATTATTAAAGTTAAAGCACTTTTCTGCACCTGGATGCATGTATTAATATTTACACTGTACATGACACAAGCAAATGAAGTGTGTTAGTTCTGCTTGAAGTTGAAAGTTGATCCATTATCTGTATACATCTGTGATCCTTTTTTGAGCACCTTACCAATGTAAAGTAGACTATTTGTTTTTCCCCTGTCTGCTTCTAGAGTGATCAGTCACATGACATTTGTGGCTCATGTGATTGGCTTAAACAACTGTCTCAATTCGAATGGCTAAAAAGCAAAGATGGCAACATTCAGGTCAAAAATTTACCAACTGAGCAACTGGCATTGAGATCAATAATAACGCTAACAAGATAATAACAAAGAGTTACTTTTTTCCATATTTAACAATTCACAATAATGGTTTAAAATAATATGCCTAATAAAAAAAAATAAACATTTCACATGTATAAATTATATTGCAATAAAAAAAAAAAATGGTGATTCGTTAAACTTGGTAAATCTTTGAGGGAGAAATTTGACTTGGTCATTTTGGCCAAAAATGCTTATGTGAACTTACTATGAATGCAAAATGTGGTATACTGTATGTTATCTGAAACCACTGTCATCAAAACTGTTTATAACTGTATTATATGTGAAATGTATGTTGATATGTTTGAAAAAAGACATCTTACATTTTTACCCACAATATTATATTTAATTTTATTTACTTTTTATTTATTTATTTATTTGTTTGTATTTGTATTATGTATTTGTTTATTATTTATTGCTTTTACTGTGTAGTTTACTGGATCTCTTTGGCAAGTTCTTTGAAACTGTATTGCATAAAGAGAGAACAGAGATGCCTCAGTCAGGTTCATTTTAGTACAAGATGTTTAGCAACAGGATAACCTAAGTCCATAATAAATTACTGAAAGGCCCGTTAAAGGTTTAACATGCTACCAAGTTACAAGTTACCATTCTTGTTGATAATGGCCTGTGTGCTTGTCATTCTGTTGTTTATCGTATCTGATATGAACCTTAAACATATTAGTTAAGAAGCATTGGTTCTCAAAGTGCATATACAAATCTACAAAAGAACAGATGTACCTAGGAGATCTAACTTCTCATTCCTTTTGTAGATAATCTTAATGACCACTAGAAATACATACAACTAAAAAACGTCATTATCCGTGAGGCTTTCCACTAACAATGGCAACATTTGTCTGCACATACTTGTCTGCAGGTTAACCACATGGCTTGAGTGTCACTCAGGGCAGATCCTTGTGAGGTATGAAGAGGCTTCAAAAGGAGAGTCTGCTCACATTACTTTATCTGTCCTTCACTCCAAGCTCACTGATACTATCAGGGCCTTGAAAGCCATGCTCTGTGTTACAGATCAAAGACTCTCTTTTCAAAACCCACCATGCTGATTACTGTTAATTTGCTGCAATAAGTGGTATTTAGACTTCATTATCATCACCCAAAGAAAAACTTGTACAGAATTAGGCATTTGGAGAAAGTAAGGCTGCAAGAATGTGAAAAAACACAAACCTTTTCTTAAGAATATCAGCATCCATAGTATGTTCCACTCTATGGATTTTGAAGTGGACAGGGCTTTGAAAAACGAAATTTGAGACTGTGCTGCACCTGCCTATCTGACCTGCTGCAGCAAGTCAAGATCTCTTCACTGCCATTAATATTAACACAGATAAACATAAAACTAAATACCAGGCCATGCTCTGTTAACTTTATGTGATTAAGAATGATTGGGTTCTTGCTTCACCACACAGCAAGGATCAAAGAGCATGAAACGCCTATGAGAGCGCCAATCTCCCAGTGGAACCCCTTTCCTATTTCCCTCTACATTTAATCCATGTATCTAATGCATGTAAGCATCAGCGTTTACTCCCTGGGCTATCAGAGAATATGGAGCGCTGTTACCTAGAATGCATGTGTTTGCAAGACGTGTATTTAAACATAGGCTGCAGTTTATAGCTCTGGATGAATGGGCCTGCACAGGGAACTTGTAAAATTGCTTTCTGCACCTGAAAGGTGAATAGTTTGACCTTATAAATAGGATGAAAACATCTGATCTGTGATGTGCATGTGCATGTGGTGTAGCGCTACAAAATAATGAAGGAACATCCATTTTATGTTAAGACTGACTTGTGTTATTAATTTGCATTTATATTTTGCAGATCTATATTCTATCAAAGAACAAACACAGACTTTTATTTTCTGTCTAGTACTATTACTGGAAATGCTTGGCCGTGTTTTCCGTTCTAGATATGTATAATTTCCTCTTATTGGTGTGTATCTTTTATTATTATTTATATTGTTTTGATGGTATTCCATGCAAAAAGTTCCTGCACTGTATTACTAATCATTATACGGATAATCTTGTCAATATCTTTAGTAAATATTGGTTTTAACTAGTTGACACTACCATTCAGTTTTTTTCTTTTTATGGATATACTTTTATTCAGTAAGGATAGTCTAAACTTACCAAAATTGATAGTTATAAACATTATAAACATAAATATTTCTATTTTAAATAATGCATCTAATAATCAAAGAAAAAAATTGCATCATAGTTTCCACAAAAATATTAATCAGCACAACTGTTTTCAACATTGGTATTAATAAGAAAGAGTGCTTGGTCAGCGTATCAGCATATTAGAATGATTTCTGAAGGATCGTGTGACACTGAAGACTAGATTAATGGCTGCTTAAAAATTCAGCTTTGTCATCACTAAAATAAATTACATTGTAAAATATATTACAATTACCTGTATATCACATTACTTTTTGATTAAGTAAATGCAGTCTTGGTGAGCATAAGAAACCTTAAAAATAAGAACAATTATAAATAAATAACTACAAATATTACCAAACCCTATTTTTTGAATAGTAGTTTATAGTGCATGAGTCATATGGTATGGTTCTTTTACCTCATTTTTACAGCTTGATAGTGTCAGTCACCATTCTATGGTGCAAGAAAACAGAACTCTGAGAAGAAAAGTCAGAAAAAAAAGTTTATATCTTGTAATTTAGTTTTTTTTCACAATTCTGAAATATCGGAATTAATTTAATAATTAATAAATTAATTTTTTACATGGTGATAATGGGCTTGCATACCATGGAAAAGTGCAATCACTAAAGAAGACAGGAAAGGTCCAGTAACACAGCAATGGTACAAAGAGAATCGACTATAGATCTTGCTGGAACCAGGTCCAGCTGGCTAGAACACTGGCCAAAGAGTTGTCCATGGTACTTTAACCTGCATGTGTGCCCAGTGAAGAAAACATGACCCTGAGAATGGAGGCAGTGCTGTAGAGGGCACTTTTGACAAACGCTGGGCTATTCCTTCAAATATGACCTCAACATCTTCTAACTCGAAATGCTAAGGCCTGCTTTACACTGAAAGCAGAACATATATCTATTTATTGCAATATACTGTAGGCTTTTATAAAGCAACATGTGGAGTACTCTACTGAGTCTGACTATATAAAAAAAGGTGCAAATTCCCCATGCAGTGACAGGTACACAAATAACACTTTATATTCAGTAAACCTGACAGGTGATTGAAGTGGTGTGTATCTGCACTTTGAAGTGTGGATTCCTGTAAGTTAACTGATATGTCTTTTAATGTATAGCCGTTATTAATGGAAATACTCAAAGTGCCAATCGAGAAACCACTATATTTTCTATATAGACCTGACAGTTTGATAGCACAAAGCGAACCTGAAATCAGTTTTGATGTTACACTGCTTATAGTGTGAAATAGGCCTAATAATGTTTTTTGAGATGGTGAAAGATGACTTATTTAGCAGAATTTCACCATGGATTTTGCATAATCTTTGATTCCTTTGGGGGAAAAAAATCATATCTTCCTACTTGTATGTAAAGATTAAATATATGAATGCACATAATAAAAGCATAAAGAAGAAATACGTTTATGTAATTGGAAACGATCACCTTTTTGCTATTTATCAACTTCTCCTTTATTGAAAAAGTCAAGTGAATGCAAATGCTGTCTGTGAAATTGTGAAGGTTGTAGCAAAAACAGTTTCAAAAGACTCATTTGATCTAAAGAGACAAATCAAAAGTATTTAACTGCTGATCTGCTTCATTCATTATTAAATAACTAACATAATAAATGAATGTTTGTGCAATTAAACTCACTTTTCTGTCCACATACCATGTACCGTGTTGATTTAATGTCAGATTATATTGATAACCAACAATGTCAACACAGACTAAACCAGTTTTTGTGCCTGAAGGCTGATTACTCATGGATTTTTGATGAAGTCCATCAGGCAGGCTGATGTATTGCTCCTCCTTCCCTGACTACCTGCTCCAGTCTCAACATGTTGCAATCTGACAGTAGTTGGTTGGAGACTCTTGGCTCATCTCCACAGGGCTATCAGATGAGAAACAAATGAACTGAGCCAAGACACAGGAGACAACACCAGAGTCTTGGACTCCGATACACTTCCTCCTCATGTTAACCAGCCAGCAACAGTATCCTTTCCACATTCAGAGAGTGTAATTGTGTGGTTTACGTCTGTGCTTTTGAGAAGAAGGGACAAAGAACACAGAGGAAAGCTTGAAAGGTTTTTTTTTTTTTTTAATTTAATTTGCAGTGTATAACTTGGTGAGTCCCCCTACACAAACCAGGCTTTAATTGCATACCATCATAGCTGTTATAGTTCCATGTGTAGACGATGGGAAACGAAATCAGACACCATTAATAATGATGGCCAACTTAGCATCAAATCGTCAGAGGTTAGTGGTCAAATAGTTAACAGTTCATTGCTGACCTGGAATGTAAGTGTTTCAGACAGCTTGGAGGACATTCTACTTATTCCAGTCGAGTGAGCTTTAGCTTTGTTGAGGTGATTGAGGCTGTACTACTCTTCCCAAAACACACACACACACACACACACACACACACATAAATAGCAGAACACAGAAAGTGAGGAAAGTAATTGTCTATAATCACATAAGCCACCTGCTAAGAGCAACAATTGTTGTTTGTTTGTATGTTTGTCTTTGGTTGTTGTAAGTACTCTGGTTTGAATCTAAGTAAATCAAGTTACCAGCACTAAAGTTTGGTAGCAGATTACATCAAATTGCTCACTCAGAGCAGAAATGACCTCTGATACTAGGATTTTCCTATCACTTTTAAATCCATGATAAACTGCACAAATGCTCATCCCAACTTAACATACACGATCTCCATGCAAAGCCTTCTGTTGTAATCAAGTTGGACATTTCTATTACTGCCCGCTCGGATGCAGAGAACAAAATTGGGCTCCATTCTTGTTTCAGAATATGCAACTTATATACAGAAATAAAAATAAAAAAATATATATTATTTGATTTATTTATTTATTGATTAAATACAGTAAAACTGTAAAAATGTCTAATATCATTGCAATAAAAATGTAGTTGTAAATTTTAAAATGTAATTTATTACTGTGTTGGCAAACAGCATTCATTTAAAATTCTTTGTATCAATAATTTTTTTTATGTAAATATTGATTAATTTAATGCATCCTTTTATTAAATAAAAAAGTATTTTAAATGTTATTTAAAATACTTTTTTAGCATGCATTTACATTTCATGCATTTTTTTTTTTAGCTGCTTACATTTTCAAAATTTTTCCTCTTTAAAAAAAAAAAAAAAAAAAAAAAACTTAACACAAATCCAAGAATTGCACACACAAAATGCCTCACATCTCTTGCAAAATGAAGCACTGAATTCAAAATATCGCAAACACCTTTGCCTAATATTAATTCCTGTTAGATTTTTGTGTGTTACATAGAGAATTGTGTGTTGTGTTTTATGAAATTTAAAATTATTTAAAGGCTGAGAATTAGCGTATGGTTTTGCAGATTCGGTGTGTGGTTCTGGTGTTTGAATGTCAGGTTTCAGAAATTGGGTGACAAGTAGGGATTTTGTGTGTAAGCAAAAAAAACTGTAATATATAATATACAGTATGGAGTTTTTTCTTTAATTTGATGCAAAAATGCAAATGCAATTTATATATTATAATGTGACCATATAACAGTCAGTTGTTGAAATTCAGAAGTTCTTGGCATTTGATATGTCCCCATTTTGCTTTAATCCCAGCATGTACATATATTTGAAGTCATCCTGACATGTCTCCACTGAGTTCATGTAGCTGAGGTCCTGAATCAATCAGAGTCAGACGCTGAAGCGCTGGCCTGCAAGTTGTAATCGCGCCACCTCTGAACCAGCCCCCTTAGTGCGAGCACGATCTGGCCCTTAGCCTGCTCTTGGTTATAATTTTTTTCCCTTTCTCTTCTCTTGCCCCCTGGAGCCATTACTGTATTTAAATTTAGACTAAAGGGCACATGTGAACCAGCTGACTGGGGTGCTAATCTCTGGACCTTGAAGTGCTTCTTTTTACTTTATACTTTGTGTGAACATACAGTATATACGAGAGATCGATTACACATGGCTGAGTGGTTGTTTGACAAAAGCCCTGCAGTGAACTTCACCTATGGATCGACAGGGCAGCTGCAAAGTTATGGTGACTGAGCTGTATTGCGCTGCCTTATGGCTAAGATTTGAATCAATCTGGCCTCAAAGGGAGGGTCATCTTATCTGCAACGGGGTCCTGTGACATGGGCGACAGGTGGAGAATTGTGCTGGGGGGTGGAAAAGAGACAGGAGAAAGTCTTAATTTCCAAATCTAACAGGTGGTCTAAGTTTTATTTGAAGAAGGAGAGTGATGGAAATTCAGCGGCTATTATTTTTCAGTTTATTTTACTTTGACAACGTGATCTCTTCCTGATGACAGACTCTGGCCTTCGTTCTTGTCCGAACCTGTCCAAGTACTCCCTATCTCGACTTTGTCCAAAGGTTAGTGATGTGAATCAGCTGTTTCCCTCCTCTCAAAGGTTGGACTGCAGGGCTTTGCCGAATGTCATATTTGAGCCAATATCGCAAGAATGGAGAACAACACACGTAAATAATGTTGATTACATAAGTAAATAATTCAGACTTCTTCTCTCTCTGAAGAAAAATGTTATAGTGCAGTATTTAGAATGAGGCCTAATTTTGTGGGATTTAAAAATAGAAAAGTTAAAATTCTAACTTAAAGGGATCGTTTTTTTTTTTTTTTTTTTTTTTTTTAGAATGTTTGTAACTAGGCAGTTGACGATAGCCATTGACTTCCATTGTTCTTTTTTTTTTTCATGGCTATCAGAAACTATTTGGTTACCAACATTTGTCAACAGGGAAAAACAACAACAATGTGAGTAAATGAAGTGAACGATACCTTTAATAAAAGTGTCTAACGTTAATGTTTCTACAATATTTTACACCCTCTTTCCCAAAACCATATTAATGTGAGTATTTTCACATTTACAGTTTGGCCTCACTGTACCCAAATTTCCTTTTTTTTTAAAATCTTTTAATCATCATTATGCCACTGTTGATTGAAAGTTGTACTGAACCTGGGATATTTAATTTACATGTTAAATTTCATTATCTCTATTACTCCCATGAGAATGTAATGTCTAATTAGTCTAACTAGTCATCCCTTTCTGCTTAAAAGATAAATAGTTTAGCGGTGGACGGGACCCTTCCACTGACACAGAAATCCCAGAATAAACGTGTACAATATTACTCCATCCATCAGCAGTCCCTGTCTGTGAAGCGCTTTGGCACTCAGAGTTTAATCCATTAAAGTGCACCCTTTCTCTCACCGGCCTGACATTGAGAGGCTGAATCCAACTTTGTGCTGACATCTCACACAGAGATCACCCTTTTATTCAACCGGTGCTGCCATCTCTGCCTCTTTCAATAATATCCTGACTCTCGGGTCACAGAATCAGGGCTTCTAGCCCCATTGCAGAGATTTGCTTGGTGAAAAGAGACGATGAGGGCAGCTCTACCTGTTGACAGGAGAGCGGAGAGCTGTCTAAACAACCATTGCAGGTAATGACAGTTAATGAAGGACCTCCCGTGACTGCACAGGTTAAAGCAGGAGTGGTATTCATAACAAACATGTCGACAGGAGTTCAATGGGCAGGTGACGGTTTCTGAGCAGTTTGATTTGGATGCCAGCTTGCTTGAGGCTGTAATAGGAAATTGTTGGGTGTGCTGACATTAAGAATGTGCTGAAGAAGTATTAAGCGTTACGTATGCACATACGTACATTTGGTCACATTTCAGCAGTGTTGTCTCCAAATCTCTGTCCGTCTGTCTATCCATCCATTCATCCATCTATCTATACACTATTCTTGACATTGTCCCCCTTAAAGTTATTTGATTCTATCTCATGATGTTAAAATTACTTTGACATATGTTCTGTCTTCTATCAGAAAGATGGGAAAGTTAAGGGCGGGGGGTGCTGGAGAGGTGGAATGGGGAAGATTATGGAGATGGAAAATGGTCAGCGTAACTTGCGTCTCTAATGGACAAAGCCCTATGAGGAAATGTTATCTTAGGAATTGAGAAAAACAGAATCCAAGAGGGTATTCTTGTTGATATTATTTAACATATAACCCTTTGTCTTAATGTCCTCTAAGAAGAAAAAAGAAGAAGAAGAAAAACAACAACTACGACTTTGTGATTGGAGCAGCAGAAACACTGCACTGGAGAGAGAAAGGAAAGGGGCAGTAGCTGGTGCTTTAAAGTGTCAAAGCCTTTGTAGCTGTGACTAGTTTATGATGCTGATGTCAAGCATCCCACTCAATGAGGTCTTTGTCCCGGACTGAGACCAGGGCAGTGGGAAAACTGCCCACATTTAGTCGGCAGGCCCATCTATCTTTCTGCTAGGCCTTGCTGTCCCCTTTGTACCAAAACTCCTGTGTATTAAAGATCTCCCGGGTTAATGTGCTGGAAAATTGGCTTGCATTTTTATAGGAGGAGGCCAGCTAAATGAAAGAAAAACAACTTAGGGAGGGCAGAAAAGGACGAGAAAAAATATCTGAAGGAGTGATCTGAGAGGGCAGGCCCTCAAGACTTGTATCCTGTGACCTCGATAAAAGAGAAGCCTCTATGTCACACTGGAGACAGTCCCGTAGTCTGCCAGAGTGTGTTTCCATCCATTTATCATCAGAGTCATAAGCAGAGGTTGTTACTGTAGATGTGTTGACCCGGTCACAATGCACATAGAGATACATTGCACATAAATCTAAAGGGAACACCAACGAAGGTTGAAAAAAGCAGGAGGGGGAAAAAACTAGAAGTAGTATTATGTTATACAGTCAGCTAGAAAGGAGAAACAATCATCACCGCAGATACTTCATCCACCAGGTCACTTCATCTTTGTCCAACTCATTTTCGCAGAAGCTTCCCACAGACATCGGAGCCAGAGCCTGTCACCTGCCCGGCTGCTCGCAGTGAAGTTTCACATACACAATTGGACCCATCAGTTCAATCAATAAGCTCTGGGTGTCCAGCTCATTGGACACGTTTATGGGTGTGGGAGGCTAATTAGGAGAGTCTTCCCAGGCTTAGACAGAAGAGCTCACTCAACAGCTGGTCAATACTGGACTCCTGTCCTTAGGTCAATTTTTTAGTAACCCCAGAGAACCACCGGGACAGATACAGGTCCACAGAGGCCAATTGGGTTAATAGTTGGCCTGAAGGCCTGAGATTTCCAAGAATGTCTCGACTGAGGCTCTGAAATTTCCCATGATAGCAAGATACATACTTGTGAAAATAATAATGCTAAAATTAGTAATAATAATAATAAAAATAATAAAATTAAGACTTAAATGAATAATAACAGTAGTAAAATGAATATTAAAAAATAAATAATATTATTAATAACAATCATTTTATTTAATTATTTTTTATTTATAATGAGATTTTTTATTGTTTTTATTATATTAATTATATTCATACTACTACTTCTACTACTAATGCTGAAAAAATTATATGTACAACAATTATAATAATAGATGCATTATTCATGTTAATACTGTAAATAGTTTATAATAGTGTTGGATGATGATGATAATAATAATAATAATTATTATTATTATTATTATTATTATTTATATTTAAAACGTTTATTATTATTATTATTATTATCATCATCCAGAAGACATGTACATTGCACTGACATAATTTACTATATGTGGTGTTTGTTTCTTCGTTTAGCTTTTTTTTTTTACTGTGAGAGATTGCTGTCGTATTTTTCCCCTCCTCTGTTTTTGTTGTCAGTGGGTGCGCTTTAACATCAAGAGGGATCAGGATCGAAATATCTTTTTTTGTAAGTAAGGGGACAAGCTCAAAGTACACAGCCCTTGAGGACTACATGTCAAACATTGGCCATTGACATCCAACAATCTAACCACTTGCTTTTTCCCATTCTGTGACCCAGAGGGGTCAAAAAGTTTTGGTCCCAGAAGTCTCTTAACACGCAGATGTTACAGTAACATTGCCAGGAAATAAGGCCCAAACAGCACCTCTGACCCGTCTGTCAGCTGATCCAGCATGGCCTCTTTTGAAATGGACTCCCCACTTCTATAAATTACCACATTTTCCCACCGTCTTTCCTCCATTCAGCCTCCTCATCTGCAGTCATTCGTTTGCAAGAGCCATGCGGTCAACGAATAGCGATGGCCCAGTGGCTTGTGAATCTGACCTCTTGGCTCCAGAGAGGTCAAAGGGCTCACACCAGGGTCAGGGCCTTTCTTTATGTCTCCTCTCACCAAAGGCTCTGTAATGAATGGGAAGCCTGGGGGAAACAAAAGCTTTCAGGAGAGACAAGCGACAGTGATCAGCGCCTCTGCTCACTGTGACGTTCCCCTTACCAACTGAAGCGACAGAAACAAACAAACAAAACCCAAAAAAGGTAGGAAAACTAGGAACTGGAGGGAAAATTGGATCTGTAAAAAAAAAAAGTTCCAAAGAAATCAGTGGAAAATGGAAGACAGCATGTAGAAACTATCTAATGACGTAACAGTAGTGTTGCTTTTGGCAGCCTGTTTTAATTTTAGTTTTAGTCTAATCTTTGTATGAAGCTGTCATTTTAGTTTTTATTAGTTTTAGTCACGTTCATTCTCTTTTTAGTCTAGTCAAGTTTCAGTCAACTAAAATCTGAGCATTTTAGTCTTATTTCAGTCAGAATTATCCGTGACTATTTTCGTCTGGTTTAAGTCTGGTTTTAACTGATGACATTTAATCTAGTTTTAGTCAATGAAAATTGTATATTAGTCTCTTTTTAGTAATGTAATACTATTTAACCCAGTCAATATAGTATACTGTAAGTACCTAGTAGTAAAGACAAAACCAAAATATTCTTTTAGCCAATCCCATTTCAAGCAAGGTTATATTATTATTTTATTGTTACCTTATAGACTCAAGAATATACCCATTCCAGACACGGAAGACGCTCTGATTTGAATTTACAGCATTTATTTTGCCAACCAAAAATGTTAGAAGTACACACATCGGTCCCTTTCTCTTTGTCAGACTTAACTTTGTTTGTTGTCGTCTTCTAAATAATGCCGTGTGTGGGGCTTGAGGAAGTGACATCGTCTGCGTTTGCGCAGTGCGACCTGATGAAGTCCATGAAGTGAGTCACAGGAAACAGAAATACAGAAAAATAACAATAATAACGTGACTAAACGAGACAAAATAATGTTATAACATTTTGTTTCATCTAATTTTGGTCATCGAAAATGAAGAGACATTTTGACATAGTTTTTATTTTGTAAACCACATTTAGTCTCATTTTTATTCGTCAACAATACTGCATTATACATTTAATTATAGTCATCATCACATGACCAGCATTTACTTTGCATCTCGTCTCATTTTCGTCATGTGATAAAGGTTCATTTACGGCGATATTTAGTTTTTAGTTATTTAGTTATTTTATTTAGTTATAATTTTTGTTGACGAAACCAACACTACGTAACAGGCTGCCTGATCATACTCATCATTGGATACATCTTATAGGACACATAGTAAACATGGCAGGACATCCCTGCTCTTTAGTGTGACTGATCAGCCTGCATAGAGAAACCATACCATGGATTGGTGTATCTACAAAATGTGTCTTGTACCTGAAGGAAATTCAGTGGTGTTGAGGACTTCTCCAAATAAGGTCTATACACTATAAAAGAAAATAAATAAAGAAAGAAAAAAAGAAAGAAAGAAATTGCTTAAATTTCACCAATATTTACAAATAATCTGTAACGCACTGAATTAAACATGATGCAGTATATTGAAATTGAATTGAAATTTAAATAATTACTCACTGAAGGTCCTATCTGATGACAAAATGATTTGTTCTCGAGCACTGAATCACTGAATCTTAGCACACATTTCCATGGGCTATAACTGTTTATTTCAGTCACTATTGTCTAAATCTAAAACTATTACAACAAATTTACTTTGGCTTTATTTGCTATATAAAAAAAAATAATAAATAAATATAACTATTAGATTTAAAAAAACTAACATTTTAAAAATGTTATATTTAATATATATATATATATATATATATATATATATATATATATATATATACAGCATAATTTGTAAATATGTTAATAATTTTAAGAAAATAAGAGAGCTCATGCAAATTGAATGTTATTTATTTAGCATTGTCCTGAATAAGCTATTTCACATAGAAAAAAATGAATTTATCAAACTGACCCCGTTCAAAAGTTTACATACCCTTTACATACTCACTGATGCTCTGGAAGGAAAAACCATGCAGTAAGAGCGGGGGGTGAAAACATTTTGAATTTGAAGATCAGGGTAAATTTAACTAATTTTGTCTTCTGAGAAACATGTAACTATCTTCTGTAGCTTCTGAAGGGCAGTACTAAATGAAAAATTTAATATTTAGGCAAAATTGTACACATCTCCAATCTGTTCAAAAGTTTCGTTCCGACTCATTCATTTTTTTTTTTTTTTTGAAGCATCAGGGATCGTTTGAACATTCTGTAATAGATGCATATGAGTCCCTGAGGTGAAAGTGTGAAAAGATGGATCTTAAAATCATACTGTCACTTTTGGAAAAGGTTCAAATATGCTGAAGATGCTGGAAAACCAAAGAATTTGCAGGAGCGGTGGGATTTTATATATACATATACATTCAAAACAAATTAGTTAAAGCTATATACAAATATATATTTAAAAGAAAATGATAATACAATGTTACAAAAGCAAATTACTAATTAAAAAATAACCCTAAAAACAAAAAAGATAATTTAATTTATTATTAAATACTATAATATTATGTAAATAATACTGAAATAATACTGAAAATAAGACAAATGCTTAAATAACAACAATTTAATATAAACATTTAGTCATTTACCATTTTTCTAAAAAGTTATATTGTCACGTCCCCGGGCTGATCTGTCTGTTTTTCAATATTGTGTGTGGTTGTTTACACTTACCATGTGCTTCTGTGTCACCGTGGTGCCCGTCTCCGCCCTCTTGTTTCATTATTATCTTGTTATTGGTCACCATCACCTGCTCTGCATCATGATAATCACTCCTTCTCTATTTAGTCTCCTCATTGCGTGCTGTCTGTTGTCAGATCGTCGTGTTCTCGTCCATGTCTCAGTTTTGTCCACATCTCCTGTTTAGCCTGCACAGAGATCGTGCCCGTTTTGTTTTCATTCTCTAGTTTGTTGTTTTTTCCCTCTTCCCCCTGCTTTCAGGCAGCGCTACTCTCCAGCCTTCCGTGCTAGCGATCACCGATCGCCGTCACTCCTCCTCTTCGCCGCGCCGCAGCGCGCCACCAGTTCCCCGCCTCAACAGCGCCCCCGCCTCCCTGTCAGCTTATCTGGGCATTGCATCAGTGGATTTCCAAGTGGAATTCGTCCAGGAGGCTCATTGGATCTGCTCCAGACTGCCCTGTTCCTGGATAGTTTTTTGTTAACTTTTTTATTTTTAATTTTTTGTCCTTTGAAATTTAAAGCCAATCTAATAAACTGACCTTTTTGAGCACCTGCAACTGAGTCCCAGTCTCGCCTTGACAGAACGATCTGACCACCATGGACTCAGCAGGTGCAGATCCCCTCAGATCAGCTGTTACCCAGCAGGGCATTCTCTTGGGCCAGCATGCCTCCCGGTTAACATCCACGTCCCGGGAGGTTGAGTTCCTTAATGCCAAGTTGTCGGAGGTGACTGCCCAGCTCCAGGAACTTCGCAGACAGACATCTGCCAGATCGGAGGACCCCACTAGCCTTTCCTCTACCCGTCATGACCCTGAGCCTCATGCCAACAACCCACCTCCCTATGATGGGAACCCTAACTCTTGCAGAGCCTTCCTGTCTCAGTGATCCCTAGTCTTCGCCCTCCAGCCCCGCCGGTATGCCCAGGAAGAGACTAAGGTGGCTTATGTTTTGACCCTCCTCACAGGCAGGGCCCGTGACTGGGGAACTTCGGTATGGGAGGCCCGGGCTCCCTTTTGTGCAGTTTTGATGATCTGGTCGACTTGGCTCTCCGTGTTGAGAGCCGCCTTCGCCTTCGTCACCAACAATTGTCTGCTAGTACTTCTTGGAGGGTGGGAGAAATGACCAGCGAATCCACCCCGGTCCTGCCTCTGCCATCTCCTGCTGACCCTGAACCTATGCAGGTGGGATGTCTGCGTCTCACTCCCCAGCAGAAGCAAGAGAGACTCACCCGGGGCTTATGTCTCTACTGTGGGAGGGCTGGACACTTAGTCGGAAAATGCCCGCTAAAAGCCAGGGCCCATCAGTAACCAGGGGGATCCTGGTGGGCACATCTCCTCTTAATTTCCCCCACTCTTACCGCACACTACTTCCCGTGGGTGTCCAGTTCGGAGGTTCTACTCACTCCTGTTCGGCCCTGGTGGATTCTGGGGCTGGTGGTAGTTTCATGGACATGGCACTGGCCAAGCAGTGGGGAATTCCTGCCATTCCCCTCTCTACTCCTATCTCTGTTCGGTCTCTTGATGATTCCCCTATCACCACCATCACTCACCTCACCCCTCCTGTAAGTCTTATCGTTTCTGGCAATCACCATGAGATAACCGAGCTGTACCTTCTTGACTACCCGAGTGCTCCCATCGTTCTGGGACACCCGTGGTTGGTGCAGCACGGCCCTCATGTGGATTGGGCCAGAAACTCAGTTTTGTCTTGGAAGCAGTCTTGTCTTGAGTCTTGTTTGGGTTCTGCTTCTTTTCCTGGTGCTGTGTTTCCTGTTGTGCAGGTGGATGATGCTGATCTGTCCGGGGTGCCGGAGGAGTACTGCGATCTGCGGCAGGTCTTCAGCAAGTCCCGGGCTGTGTCCCTGCCTCCTCACCGGCCTTATGATTGTGCCATCAACCTCCTCCCAGGCACTTCTCCGCCCAGGGGTCGGTTATATTCCCTGTCTGGTCCAGAAAGAGAGGCTATGGACAAATATATTCGTGAGTCCCTTGATGCTGGTCTCATCCGTCCCTCCTCGTCTCCTGCTGGCGCATGATTTTTCTTTGTTAAAAAGAAGGATGGCTCCTTGCACCCTTGTATTGATTACAGAGGTTTGAATGACATTACCATTAAGAATAGGTACCCCCTGCCCTTAATGTCGTCTGCCTTTGAACTCTTGCAGGGAGCCAAGGTCTTCAGTAAGTTGGACCTCCGTAATGCTTATCACCTGGTTCGGATTCGAGAGGGGGATGAGTGGAAGACAGCATTCAACACTCCTTCGGGACATTATGAGTACCGGGTGCTACCCTTTGGCCTGACAAATGCCCCAGCTGTCTTCCAGGCCCTGGTTAATGACGTGTTGCGAAACATAGTTAACAAGTTTGTCTTTGTGTACCTTGATGACATTCTTATATTTTCTCCTTCACTTCAGGTACACACCCAACACGTGCGCCAGGTGCTACAACGGCTGCTGGAGAACCAGCTATATGTTAAAGCGGAGAAGTGCGTTTTCCACTCCAAGTCAGTTCCCTTCCTGGGCTATATCATTTCAGCGGAGGGAATCAAAGCAGATCCCGCTAAGGTAAGGGCCGTAGTCGAGTGGCCACCTCCAGACTCACGCAAGGCACTGCAGCGGTTTCTGGGATTTGCCAACTTCTACAGGCGCTTCATCAGAAACTTTAGTCAGGTTGCTGCACCCTTGACAGCTCTTACCTCCACTAAGGTACCGTTTAGGTGGAATTTGAAGGCTCAGGAGGCCTTTAATGACCTGAAGTCCCGATTCATTTCTGCTCCTGTTCTTTCGTTTCCAGACCCTGAATGTCAGTTTATTGTGGAGGTGGATGCTTCTGAGGTTGGAGTAGGTGCGGTCCTTTCTCAGAGATCCCCCCAGAGATGGGAAGGTACATCCCTGTGCCTACTACTCTCACCACCTGAGCCCAGCAGAACGGAATTATGACGTAGGGAACCGGGAGCTGTTGGCGGTCAGACTGGCCTTGGGTGAGTGGCGTCACTGGTTGGAGGGGTCAGCGCAGCCCTTCTTGGTTTGGACGGACCATAAGAATTTAGAATACGTCTGTTCGGCCAAGAGGGTGAGTTCACGCCAGGCTCGATGGGCACTCTTCTTTGGCCGGTTCAACTTCTCTCTCTCGTATCGCCCAGGCTCCAAGAATGTAAAACCTGATGCCCTCTCCCGTCTTTACAGTGATATTAGGAGAACCGGTTCATCAACTGAAACCATTGTCCCTAAAGAAATTGTGGTGGGGTCCCTCTCCTGGGACGTGGAGAGGAGAGTGCTGGAAGCCATACGAGAGAGAGAGGTACCGAGGGGGTGCCCGGAGGGTAGGCTCTTCGTGCCAGCTGTGTTACGCCCTGAAGTCCTCCGGTGGGGGCATTCCTCCAAGTTAGTCTGTCATCCTGGGGTTCGGAGATCTCTGGCTGCTATCCGCCAGCGATTTTGGTGGCCATCCATGGCCCAGGACGTCAGGCAGTTTGTGTTTGCCTGCCCAATTTGCGCCCAGAACAAGAGTTCGAATCAGCCTCCTGTTGGTCTGCTACACCCATTACCCATCCCCTCCCGCCCCTGGTCACACATAGCCCTTGACTTTGTCACTGGTCTTCCACCATCGAGGGGTAACACCGTAGTATTGACGGTGGTTGATCGCTTTTCTAAAGCAGCCCATTTCATCCCCCTTCCCAAACTGCCTTCAGCTAAGGAGACAGCTCAAGTGGTGGTTGACCACATCTTCCGGATTCATGGCCTTCCGGTGGACGTGGTTTCTGATACGGGGCCACAGTTTGTCTCCCGGTTCTGGAAGGAGTTCTGTCGACAGATCGGGGCCTCTACGAGTCTGTCGTCAGGTTTTCACCCTCAGACCAATGGGCAGTCCGAGCGGGCAAACCAGGTTCTGGAACAAGCTCTCCGCTGCCTGACGTCCCATAATCCAAGTTCCTGGAGCCAACAGTTATCCTGGATTGAATATGTCCATAACTCCTTGCCAGCGGCGGCCACAGGTATGTCTCCATTCCAGTGCTCCATTGGTTTTCAACCTCCTATGTTCCCCTCACAGGAGCCCGATGCTGCTGTTCCGTCTGCCTTAGCCTTCGTCCGCAGGTGTCGCCGCACCTGGAGGAGGGCTGAGGAAACCTTGGCTCGGGTTTCCAGACGAACCAAAGCAGCGGCTGACCGTCACCGTACTCCTGCTCCCCGTTACGTATGTGGTCAGAGAGTATGGCTGTCAACCAAGGACCTTCCTCTCCGGGTGGCTTCTCGCAAGTTAGCCCCCAGGTTCATGGGGCCATATCAGATCACCAAGGTATTGAGTCCGGTGGCGGTAAAGCTCAAGTTACCTCCCATACTTGGTCGGGTACACCCAGTTTTTCATGTTTCTCGGGTCAAGCCTGTGTTTCATTCTCGCCTTAACCCATCTGCTACTAACCCTCCCCCCCCCCTCCCCGTCTAGTGGATGGTTCCCCAGCCTTCACTGTCAGGAGGTTGCTGGATGTCAGACGTCGAGGTCGGGGATTTCAGTATCTGGTGGACTGGGAGGGATATGGTCCGGATGAGAGGAGTTGGGTCCCGGCTCGGGATATTCTGGATCGGTCGCTGGTCGAGGACTTCAACCGGCAGCGTGGTGGTTCCTTCCCTGGAAGGAACCACCTTCCTTCCAGGTGGACTGGGGAGGGGGGTAATGTCACGTCCCCGGGCTGATCTGTCTGTTTTTCAATAGTGTGTGTGGTTGTTTACACTTACCATGTGCTTCTGTGTCACCGTGGTGCCCGTCTCCGCCCTGTTGTTTCATTATTATCTTGTTATTGGTCACCATCACCTGCTCTGCATCATGATAATCACTCCTTCTCTATTTAGTCTCCTCATGTGTGCTGTCTGTTGTCAGATTGTCGTGTTCTCGTCCATGTCTCAGTTTTGTCCACATCTCCTGTTTAGCCTGCACAGAGATCGTGCCCGTTTTGTTTTCATTCTCTAGTTTGTTGTTTTTTCCCTCTTCCCCCTGCTTTCAGGCAGCGCTACTCTCCAGCCTTCCGTGCTAGCGATCACCGATCGCCGTCACTCCTCTTCTTCGCCGCGCCGCAGCGCGCCACCAGTTCCCCGCCTCAACAGCGCCCCCCGCCTCCCTGTCAGCTTATCTTGGCATTGCATCAGTGGATTTCCAAGTGGAATTCGTCCAGGAGGCTCCTTGGATCTGCTCCAGACTGCAACTGTTGAGCACCTGCAACTGAGTCCCAGTCTCGCCTTGACATATATATATATATATATATATATATATATATATATATATATATATTTATTTATTATTATTATTATTATTTTCAGCTAAAATCAAACCATGATATTGTATAAAGTCAGAAAAATAGACAATGCAAATGGATAATGGATAATGCAAATGGATAATGCAATAATAGCTTGGTTTTGTCCAGCATGTTCACATGTGAATAGGCTTCAGAATTTGCTCATTATTCTGTGGTCATATCCCTACAACAAAGACAATTTGGCAATTCTAAAATAAGAAAACATATTTATCACATAATCAAACATCCGGAAGAGTTTTTTAATGCAGTCCCCCCCCCCCCCTCCCCCCACCACTACCTGTTTTCTCAGCCATTGCATTTGACCCCAGTAAAACTATATCAGCAAACTAATAACTGGGCAAACCACCAATCCGCTGTGTCCTTATCCTTGGTCTTTTGCTGTAATATGTTGCAGATTCCAGAGGTCATTGGCGGCAGAGTATAGCAAATGGCATGTGGTGAGAGGTCAGAGTCAGGGGGCCCAGTGGGTGAAAGGTTGAATAACTCGAAGGAAAGTTGTAACTGTTTGAGAGGGGAGATGTTTAACAGGTTAAGACTTTTACAGCTATTATTGTTTTTTAAGCCAAAGGTGGAATAAAATGGGCCTCCCTCCCTTTCTGTTTTAAATCTAGTATTATTCAAGACTTTTAATTATATTAATGTTATTAAAAAAAATTATTATTATTATTATTATTATTTGCTTTCTTCTATAGTTGCCTTTTAAAGCAATAGTTTTTATATTATCAATTCACATGGCACATAGACAAATCCTATAATATATAATGTCTAATTAATATATATATATATATATATATATATATATATATATGTGTGTGTGTGTGTGTGTGTGTGTGTGTGCTTAACAGATTTTTGCATACACAACTAATGTCAATTTCTGCAGTCAAAACTTTTGTGGAAATACATGCATAATTGCGTATATAATTATCTAATAATTTAGATAATCTCAAAAGATTGCAGTGATCCTGCAGTCATTAGAAGACATTACTGCATGCATTATATAGTGGGTTTAAATCTTCTTTAAAAAAAGAAAAAAAAGAAAAGAAGTCTGATTGCAGACAATAACAGATCACAGTTTCTGTAGAGTTCAAAATGCAGGTGTTTAGAACAGAACGTATACTTTTCCTCTAAATTAAGCGTTGAGGGCTGAGAGAGGGGTTGGGAAAATTTGTGGAATTACTGCTTGATTTTAACCAGATGATCGCTGGAGTTGGACTCCAGAGAGTTTTGATTAGGGGCCCTAATTTACAGGCCAACCTCTGCATTCCAGTAGATGGTCAAACTCCCCCAGGTCTTAAAGTTCACCCCGAGCACACACGTCTGTGACCGAAGGACTGTAACTTTTGAGAGAAAGGAGACGGGGAGGGAAATCACAGACGCAGCAATAACACACAAGACACAAACAAATAAAAGATTTGTTTGTGCACCAGAAACCAGAAAGTGTTCTAAACTGTATTATTATGGCTCATTAAAAACTGGAACACTGGCCAATATGATTATATCTAAATAATGATAGCATAAATATAGAAATACCTGCTGTTTGTGCTTGAAGTTTGATACGTTTAATTTATCTAATTTCTAATGGTAATAAAATACTGTTATATATACTGTAACAAAGACATTTGTATTGTTTTCTTCTTCAGATTTAAGTGCTTTACACTGTAGTTCTTGACTTCACTTATTTATCAGAATGTAGAGAATACAAGCAAATAAATGAATCAAAAGGAAGATTAAATATGTATAAGCATAGCAAAAGACAGCAAAGCACAAGCATGTTCCTCACAGAAGGTGCACTTAAGTTAAAAGGCCAGAACTGATTTTGTGACAAGGTGTGCATAGCATATGGTGGATTGTTGCAAGATTATGAAAGGCATCTCATAACTGATCTGAAGAATTGCTGTGTGAAATATTTGATGCATTTATATAAAATATAAATGAAGGATTGGGAGGGGGGGGGGGGGGGGGGGTCCAGTCTAGTCCAGTCCATCAATTAATGTCTTGTAAATTGAAAAGCTATTTGAAAGAAACAAATATATTGTATTATTAATACATTTTAACTTCAAACTGTTGTTTCCGGTTATAATATAAGTCCATGATCCAAATACTGTTGTCCTCTCACATCAAAGTCCAGCAACATGTTTGTTTAGGACTGTTGTTTTGAAATGGTGCCTGGTTTCCCTGGTGGAAAAAAACCCTGTTTATATTAAAATGTATTTAAAATACATTTATTTTGTGCTAAGTATACTACAAATACATTTACATATTTATGTGCTTAATAAAAATACCCTGCATATGTGCTTTATACTTGAAGTCTGCTAAATTAATACAACTAATTTTATGCACTTACACTGTGTGGAAGTACAGTGAAGTGCAACTAAAGATATACGGAAGTATATTTGATTGTACTAAAGTATATCTCACATTTAAAAAAAGAAAAAAAAAAAAATATTATACAGAGATCATACAATCCTTATTAATAGTGATATTAAAACACATTTTAGGCATAATATTAAATTAAATGTGCATTATGCAATAAATTCTTAAGTGATGTTAATAAAAAATATGTATAATTTTCACTGGAGAAAGCAATATTAATTATATTACTCATATTTTAGCCGGATCACTGCAGAGGATCCATTGGTGAGCCAGTGATATAATGCTATATTTCTCAAAATCTGTGAAAAAACAACCTCACTTGGATGACCTGAGGGTTAGTAAATGTTTTGCAAATTTAATATTTTTGGGTGCACTATTCCTTTAAGTATGTCATATGAGTAATTCAGTAAATAAAGAAAGAAAGAAATGCATCCATACTACCCAAATTCAGTAGAACATGAACACTAGCAACTATTTGTGTCAACACAGGCTGTCATCCTGTCTTCACATGTGATATCTGATTGCCAGTGCACTGGATTCCCTATAATAATATCACATTATGTTCTGGCAGTAGAGTGTTGCCTTTACAGACCGCGTGTAACACGTATGCATAGCTCTGAAGGGTCAGACCTCTCCTTGGTGATGTTTTTGCAAACAATTCAAAACCCAGGTGCAGTCATTTTCATAATTATTTTCCTGTGCTGTCACTAAGGCCACAATATCTAATAAAATAATACCAGTGCTTAAGGTATATTGAGTGAAGCTGGGTTTAAAAGAGTCGTTTATACGCGTATGAGGACGGACTCGCAGTGCACGCAGATTTACTTCTGCACACACACACAAAACAGATCGCAGGTTCTGTGACATCCATTAGTCTTCCTCTTTAGCCTCTGTGTCAGATCAAGAGACTCATTGGTCAAAATTGCAACCAGCAGTCCAAACAAGAGTCTGCTTTAAGACAGTTCAGAGTCTGGTAAACTTTGAAATCCCCCCCATTACTTTTCCAGCACAATAAATCAAATCTCAGGCAGTGTTGTCTTGTCACTGACCTTTGATCTCGCACAAAAAGAGGTCAACACGGCCGACGTGAATTGTAAAAAAACGGGCTGCTATGTAAACACCATTAATTTCTCCACTGTAAGGGTTAGGGAGCTGTATGTTGAATAAAAGAATGCCTCAGATGTCTGGAAATCTGAAGTTCTAATGGTATTTCATTCATCAAATTGTCTAGCTCAGCTAATAGCTGCTGGCATTTAAGTTTTAACTCCAAACGACTAGTTGATGACATGCTTCCCCCACACATGTGTTCTGATAATGCCGGATGAAAAATGATGTGGTGTTCGATGTCTCAGCTTCCTACTCTCCTGTGTTTGCAGAGGGAAATGTTTTATTTATTTATTTTTTTTTCATTTAGAAATTTGAGCGTTACAATTTAATTAAAAGTCACAAATCTTTTAAGTCACACTTATCATGTTGTCCCCGACCACCCTAATAACTACACACACACACACACACACAAACAAGAAATGAGATTCCTCCTTCAGCTACAACTATACAAACCCAATTTAATGACACCAATAACTAGCAGGGGGGTATTACATCTAAATGAGCTTGTTATTGTTTCCAGCCCATTACTTGCTAATGCTAGGGTAAACAAATCTGCAGGTTGCAAATAAGTTCACCTATCAAGTACTTGTGAATGTGTGTGTAAACAGCAGAGAGGGAGTGGGCCGGACAGAGGGTAAGTATGGGGAGGAGCAGGCTGTGATACAGCCCTGTCTAAATATAGTCTCATGCTGCTAAACAGACGTCTTGCCACCTTCTCATGTGTAATTAAGAGCCACTCTCACCTGGAGATCTACTAGGCCACTTTTGCCCAGTGCAGGTTGTGCTCGTTCACATCCCATGTCGCTGCTTGGCGATTCATGGAGATGTATTATTTTTATTGTATTTTTTAGTTTATACCCCAGTGTGTCTAAATTTAAATGTGATGCAAATGTTTAATTTAATTTAATTTAATTTAATTTAATTTAATTTAATTTAATTTAATTTAATGCTTTGTAACTTATTCATAAAGTTTATATGCTACTCAGAATTTAGTGTCTTTAAAAATGATTTTATATATATATATATATATATATATATATATATATATATATATATATATATATATATATATATATATTATATATTATTATTATTATTTTTATATACCTTATATACCTTAAACTGATGAAACATTTCAGGCTGATATTATAGTTCTTACTGTATTTCTTATCAATTTAATGCAGCCTTATAGTGAGCATAAGAGACATTCAAAAACATTATGGTTGTGTACATTTGGTCATTTAGATTTTTGATTTCATCTCACTGTTGCATTGTCATTTTCAGTAATAAGTTGCTTTATCCTTGAGCGCTTTGGATAGTCCCGCTAAAGAATATTTGTTATCAATTTTTTTTTATCAACTGTTGTGGTTGCAATGAGTTGCAATGCCCATTTCCCAAAGGATGAAACTGTAAAGGTAACTGTAACACTCGCCTAATTGTCTGAAATACCATGTCAGCCCCAGCAATCTGTGCTACTAACCATTTATTCATATATATATATATATGTATATATATATACATAGTGCTATTTTTCTCCACTGAGAATACATAAAGTCCAAATATTTTTGTTTCTGCTTCAAAAGAAAATCCCTCCCCCTCCGACAAAACCAAAACAAACGAGAAACTAAGTAGTGAGTCTCTCGTTCTGTAAACCAATTGGGAAGCATTTAAAGCTCTATCCATTAGGTTTCAAATGAACATCCAGAGAGTCAGTCTATCCGTGCTCTTATTGACTGAAGATAATAAATAGTCTTTAAATTGTCCCTGAAATTGTGTCCAACGGTGATTACAACCGGAGCCATGCTGTGCCTGTGTACAATAAAGAGAGAGAGAGAAGGAGTAAGAGATGTGGAGTAAGGAGGGATAAAAGTGAAAGGATACAGAGAGAGGAAGAAGGAGGAGGTAGAGGGATGTGTGTGTGTGTGTGTGTGTGTGCACTTTCCTTTAATCATTGGGCTGCATGTTAAGAGCGGGCTGTGGGGGGGGTGACTGTGTATCTCAGTGTCTGTGGAAGCCCATGCGTATGGAGTGGTCTTTCACACATCTCAGTCAGGATTTCACGAGCTGTCACTCCTCTTTTGAAATCCAGTGGGGTCTCTCCCTTTGACTCCTCTCTGTCCAATAGAGCTGGAGACAAGCCTCCTTTCACAATGTCTCTATTTTGTTCTTGCGGGATTCTTCATAGAAATATTTTGCAAGGTACAAGGAAAGCGGTCTATAACTGATGATTTCGATGAGTGGCTATCACTCAATTAAAGTACATATTTTGGAGATTGTTTGAAGCTGAATTAAAATCCTATACTATAGTATAGTATAATGTATAAAATATATTATATATATATATATATATATATATATATAGTATATAATAATGAAGTATTTGCGTTTTCAATAGATTTTCAATAAATTTCACACGTTTGCTCTCTAGAGTACAAATATCCCACAAATAAAGGGATATCTATGAGAAAGTCCCAGCAAACTCGAGTGGGTAGGCAAGGCACATGCTGTTTTAGTAAGAGAAACTGCAAAGGGCCTCTATGGGGGTGAGACTTGGCTCCTCACTATAAGAGCTTTCTATGCATTGTTAATCTTTGTGTAATGAGGAATTTAAGAGCAGGAGTGCAAACACACGTAGCATCCAGGCAGTGGCGTGTTAGCTGGGGAATAAAGCCGAGGGTAAGCCAAGGTGAAACCAAAACTACATTGCAGTATTATTCTATGTGGCTTGGAGTGGTGACATCCAGACTAATTCAAGTAAAGATCCATCCATCAATGAATGGCAGTTTGCTTTGTTGCGAAAGAAACACTACTGAACCTAAATAATACCATAATTGTGGATCACTCTCTGAAGTTTTAACAATTCCTATATTAATGGATTTCTTACATGCATTCTTTTTTTTTCTGTGAAGCCTCTAGTTGCAGGCCTGACTTGCTTAGTGCCAAATGTGTTTTTGTTGTAAATAAAGCAAGTAGATTGTAACTGATTTTATTATATAAAAAAAAATGTTTAGATTTAGTCTTCAATTTAATATTTAATGTCTCATGAAGTGCCATTTTTGCACAAGTTGAAATAATTTTTGACTTTGTTGTTTAAGTTGTTGTTGTTGATGATGAGGATGTTAAAAAGAACATTTAAAATTATTATTTTAATTATCATTAGTATTATTTATATTAAATTATTCACTGTTTATAATAATTTATTATTATTATTATTATTATTATTATTATTTATTTTATTTTTTTAGGATATTTTATTATTATTATTATTATGTTATTATTATTATTTGATTGGGATCATGTATTATCATTATTATTTATCCTAAACAATTAATAATGTAATATATGCTATAATTTAAAATTAATGTTTAATAATTTACATAATTTATTTCTAATTATAATATTTTTTTTAATCTCTAATTTAACAGTTGAGCTCATAAAGAGTTTTTTTTTTTTTTTATCAATTATTATTATTATTTGCTTTCAGATTAATATATATGTATGTCAATATGAAAGTTGCAGTGAGAATAAGGGCATGATCCAGGTCAGACCTGAACCTGGGAGCCAGCAGCTCTTGTGTTTATCCTGAGCATGTGTTCGGTTCACTGCAATTGTATACAATTTTATTTTACAGTATTATTATACAAGTCAGAATATATATATCAGGTCAAAAAAAAAGTTTGGACACACCTTCTCATTCTAAGAGTTTTCTTTATTTTCATGACTATGAAAATTGTAGAGTCACACTGAAGGCCTCAAGGGCTATTAGAAGGAGAGTGATGGGGTGCTGCGCCAGATGACCTGGCCTCCACAGTCACCGGACCTGAACCCAATCGAGATGGTTTAGGGGTGAGCTGGACCGCAGACAGAAGGCAAAAGGGCCAACAAGTGCTAAGCATCTCTTGGGGAACTCCTTCAAGACTGTTGGAAGACCATTTCAGGTGACTACCTCTTGAAGCTCATCAAGAGAATGCCAAGAGTGTGCAAAGCAGTAATCAAAGCAAAAGGTGGCTACTTTGAAGAACCTAGAATATGACATATTTTCAGTTGTTTCACACTTTTTTGTTATGTATATAATTCCATACATAATTCCACATGTGTTAATTCATAGTTTTGATGCCTTCAGTGTGAATCTACAATTTTCATAGTCATGAAAATAAAGAAAACTCTTTGATTGAGAAGGTGTGTCCAAACTTTTGGTCTGTACCTATATATATATATATATATATATATATATATATATATATATATATATATATATATTAATGTTGTCATCATCTCTATGTCAGTTCAAAAATAAATGGCAGAGTTAATGCAGTAAATAAAAAGGCTACATGATGCCACTTGTAATAATACAAGATGGATATCCCAAAAGTCTGGAGTGAGTTTAACAAAAGTGGCATTCTCCTAAGCTCAGTGTGGGCAGTCTTATTGTGTCTGGGTGTGAAGCTCTACTTTCATCTTTGTACTCACCCTCTTGGCCCGCGTTGCTTTTGGCAGTGCCAAATAGGATACCCATCCACTTCTGCACTCACTCTGCAGAGCTGAAAAGGCAGCTGATATTGACAGTCTTCTCGGACTGGGATAGGCTAGAGAGAAAAAAACAGAGGGAGAGGGAGTCGGGCCAGGACAGCGCCTTGAGTCTCACCAGCTGCACCCTGTCTTTAAGGAGGGGATGGAGAGGCAGCTCATTGAGGCCCTGGCAAACGCTAGATCGTAAACTTTCCCCTGCCTCTCCCTTTGATTGTCCTTGGACATCTGCCTGGCCCTCCCATCAGGAATGTGTGGCAGCTGTTTGCTGCAAGTGCCTTCACCGTGTGAACTCGGGCCTGTGCACGGGCCCTGGCTTAATGAATTGAGCCAACTCTAACCAGGTCGCCTGGGACACCCGTCTGCAGTGCATAACTCTGCTGTGGGGATGACAGGCAAGTGCAGGGGGCTGGAGGCTGGGAAATGTATATTATGGAGGTTAACCATTTGCCCCTGCACTGTAATTGGCTTAAATTGTCTCGGAACTGGATTTACTTGGGTGTGTGTTTGTGTGCACAGAGGTGTGTGTATTTATGTTGGAGGAGGGGCTTTCCAGACTCTGAAGAGCAGTGCAAAAGTTCAGTCGTGGATAAGAACATGTGTGTGTGCGCTCACATTTGGACGGACCTCCTTAAAGGAAAATTCCGGGTTCAATACAAGTTAGGCTCTTTTGACAGCATTTGTGCAAAAGAGTGGATTCCCGCAAAAATAACTTCTACTTGTCCCTCTTTTTTTTTTTCGGAAATCGGAAAAAGTGGACAAATATTTGAAGGATTTAAAAGCAGAAATGTGGAGATCATTATTTCGTTCAAACTAATTTAATTAGTTTAATATTATTATTAATTATGTTATTATTAATTGCACTGTTTGTAAAACTTTTATGAAATCTTGCAGTAATTAATTATTATTATGATGATTCTTATAAAAATAATATTAATAATAGTAACAATTATCGTTATTATTATTGTTTTGTTTGGTCTGTAAAGCTGTTTGTTAAAATTATAATTCAATAAGTTTGTGCAGTAATTCTTCTGTTCAAACTATTTATTGTAATAATTAATACTATTTTCATATTATTATTAGTTATTTAGCATTTATTTTATACAAATGGTCGTTAGATCTGTAACACTGTGAAAAGTTAATAAAATGTTGCACAGAATTTCATGTTGAAATAAATTATTTGTAATAATAATAACAATAATAATAGTAATAATAATAATAATAAAGTAAAAAAAGCTGTAAATCTGTTTGTTAAATTAAAATTCAATAAAAGCTTTTGCATTAATCCTTCTATTCAAACTAATTGTTTAAATAATTAATAATATTGTAATAATAATACATAATTTAATTTTATTCTAATTATTGCTATTATATGAGCTGTACAGCTGTTAAATCATGATGTAAGTTGTTTTAGGGTTTATGGTTTTGCTTTGTCATGCAGATGCTTATGCAATATGCATAACTTCATTCAGAAGTTTTATTTTTTTAATACTTAAATTCATGTTAACATGCATATTGTTTATGTCTTGTGTCTACATTATTGAAACATTGAGTATTTCAACGTTTATAGACTGGCCCCATTGACTTTCATTGTAAGTGCCCAGATTTATTTGTTTATTTGTTTACTTTCAAGAAAAGTAGGGACGAGTGAAAATATATATTTTTGATGATCATCATTATGCCACAAATGACGTTGACTGAGTTAAACTTTTATCGAACCCAGAATATAAAACAAGTAGTGTCTAAGTGATCTTACCAGCTCTCTTTTACATATTAGCATTAAGTCTAATGCGTCAGTCTAAGAGTAAAGCAGTTAGAGAGGATGAGAGTGAGACTCTGGAAAAGCGCCAGACTAAGTAACAGCGCTCCGGTCTCTTCCAGAGCAGGCGGGGATTCTGTTAACTCACCACACCTTATCTGCTCTCACTAAGACAAGCAAGCGAGCACTGAAGAGGCAGCGGGGATACAAAGATTAATCATGGAGCAGGCAGACACTGCAACTAATGCTTCACTGCAGGAGAGGAGCAGCTTCTGGTCGGCACAGCGTACTGTATCAAGAATGGATTAATCCACATCACAATGCATTTACAAGCGCAGACAGCTTTTTGTTTAATTGTATGGCAGGTGCTCCAATCAAAATAAAGTGCACCTGTGAACAGAAAATCAAGGATTAGTTTATGAATCTATTTGTTTGTTATCAGAATAGTGATTAGATCAGTTTTTCTGAATTATTATGAAGTATTTGTGAATTTATCTGATTGCATGACTACACATCTGTTGTTTTTGTTTTTTAAGGTTGCACACACCCGCCATGCAAGAAAATACTTCTTGGCGGCCGGCATATGTTTACAACAACACGTCTCGGGATAAAATTACAAAGGTGTGGATGCTGGGAGGATGGGAAATCCCTGATGCAATGTGGAATGCTTTGATAACTCTCTGTCTTCTACTTGAAAGCACGGAAAAGGTTAAGATCGCAGTCTCAATTCATCTAAGTGTTAGTCTTAAGCAGACTTGGGGATTACAGATAACGTGGGGAGTCCTGCTTCCAAACACGCAGACCAACAAGTCAAAGGTGCTGACAGGAGGAGAGGAATCTGGCTGTTTGTTTGAGAAGCAGGATTAAACGAATGGTGCTATTTTCAGAGCCGTGTCTTAGCATGTTCTGATATGTTGAGACATGTCGCTCATGTGGTTGATGTAGGTTTGAGTCAGTCTTTCTCAGTCTTGTTCCCCCATTCTTCATTTCCTTGAATATATGATTAAATAAAGGTGCTATTTTCAGCACTGTGTTTCCATTTTTCTTTATTTACTATTTTAGCACACATGTTCTGGCATGTTAAGCCATGGTGATTATGTGTATAGCGCAGGTTTGAATCTGGCTTGCATCATTTTTTTATCCTTCTCGCTGATATTTCCACTTTCTCTGTGATTATAAAAGGTGCTGTTTTCAAGGTTATGTTTTGATATGTTGAGCCATGATGCTAATGTGGACAATGCTGGTTCGATGCTAGTTCATGTCTTAATTTGCTCTAATTCTCCCTGTCATTTCCTTTACTTTTCTTGTATTTTTTTATGTTCCTCATCTTACACTGTGTCTTCACAGGACGTGAGTAGCACAACATAAAACTACAGAACACATAATAATCAGTGATGCTGTCTACACTGGATGCTGCGCGATGCGTTATGACAAATCCCCGACAAAAACTGCTGCTGGTTCTATGACGCACTCACACAAATTTCAAATGATTTTCAACGATCGCATTGTCGCGACCAGTGTAGAAAAACTTTAGCTGTTGCAGTGTTACGACATGACAACTGTTGTGTACGGTATAGACACAGTGTTAGTTCACCGTTTCTAATATGTTGAGCCATGGTTGTCATGTGGACAGTGCTAGTTTGAGTCCAGCTGGTGTCATTGTTCAATCTCATTTCCCCCTTCTTCCTTTCATTTCCAGTCCTCTGTAGGATTAAATAAAAGGTTCCATTTTCAGGGCCATGATTTAGCATTTAGCACACTTGTTCTGATTTATAAAGCTTTGTTGCCCATATAGATGACATAGGTTTGAGTCCAGCACGTCATTTACTGAACTTGTTCTTCTTGTCATTTCCTGTACTCTATGATTAAATAAAAAGTGCCATTTTCAGAGCCGTGTTTAGTAGAGCTATCTTATAGCGCTTAGAACAACTGAGCAATGGTGCTCATGTGGATGCCCCACAGGTTTGAGTTTGACTTGTGTAATTCCTCTATATTGTTTCCACCATTCTCCCTCTCATTTCATCTACTTTATGATTAAATAAAAAGTTGCTATTTTCAGAGAGGTGTTTCAGCATTTAGTACACATGTTCTGATATGCTGAGCCATGGTGCTCATGTGGACAAAGCAGGATTGAGTCCGGCTCATGTGATTTCATGACCTTGTTCCTTATTTTTCCCTATTGTTTCCTTTCCTCTGTGTTCAGACATGTTGGGGCATTTTGCTCATATGGGTGACACAGGTTTGCTCGTTTCTCAGTCATTATCTTTACTCTGCGATTAAATAAAAGGTGCTTTTTTCAGAATCATTGTGCTCATGTTGGATGCCACAGGTTCGAGTCTGGCTCACATAATTTCTCATAATTGTTTCCCCCTTTCTCCATGTCATTTCATTTACTCTTTATACTCAACATATTATGACATGTTGAGCCATTGCACTCATGGAATCATATTTCAATCTTGCTCCTCCCCTTCTCCCTGTCATTTCCTCTCCTCTATGATAAAATAAAACATGTTTATTTATTTATTTTATGTTTTTTTAAAGCAGTGACTTTGTGCTTAAAAATATGTATTTTACATAGTACAATTATACGCTGAGCCATATTATTGTATATTATATATTTCTCGATCTTCCTGCTATTTCCTCTCCACTATGTAATATAATTTTTTACAGCAAAAGACAAAAAAGCTATTCTCAGGAGTGCCAAATATCTTGACCTTTGCAAACTGACCCATGTGAATGGGTGCAGATGATGGCAGCTATGAATTTTATGGTCGGCATTTTTGTTTTTATATGACTCGTTTAGTAGCAGCTATGCAGATTAAAGCTTGCAGCTACAGTACTTTCCAACTTATTATAGACTTGCAAACAGAGTTTTAACAGATCGCTATTGGCTTGTTTGTAAGTTGTAGCTGTTTTCTTTTATTTGAGTTCTCTGCTTCGGTCTCCGATGAGGCAATACGGCACTCTCCTTACAGCATGATGTGTTGTTTAAAACCTAATCAGAGACTAACTAGTCCCCAGTTATTTGTTTCGGGGCCCTGACGCTTGAGAGTTCCCAGATGTTGTGGAAGGTAGGGAGTCGATTGTTTATACAGCAGTGAATCTTTTCCAAACACACACGTTCTATCAGCCTGCACGGCTATCTATCAGGGGAGGCAGAAGTTACAGTTTTTCTGAAGTCAGGCAGACACAAAAGCCCTTCGGCAGCAAATTACTACTCCCACCCCACCTGCTGAAGCCAGCGTGCTGGCGGCGCAGCGCTCAGACGTGAAACCTGCCTCCGATCGATCGGTTGTTGTTGCAGCTGGGCTCCGCTTGATGGTTTATTTAAGCGACTCCACATGCTTGTGGAGGGGGGAAAAGCAGCTGAATACATAAAACAGGCTCTCAGAACCACTTTGTGGTCCGGGGAAGAGTAAATGGAATAATAAAATCCAAATGGTTTCATCCTATTTTCTGGGCTCGTAAATCCAGGGAGTCACCATTTACCTTTATGATCCAACGCATGCGGAGAGAATATGGTGTGAGCGTGAGAGAGTCAGTGTGCATGTTTTGGGTGTTTTAGTAGAAGGATTCACCGAAAGACTGAGGAGCACATATGCATACAGGATGGGATTTTAGGTGAACGATTTCATATTCGATTATTTATGTTTTAGTTTTCCTGACTGGGAATGCCAGTTTTAGCTTATGTTTGTTTTTCATCTTGCATCAGGCAGAAAATGTTTGATTTGAGTGCCATTCGTTTTAAGAGGCCTCTAAATACTTTCACAGAAATTGTACAATGCAATGTGCAATATGAAAATAAACTTGTTGTAAAGAAAACTGACCAGCACATAACTAATGAATTGAGGTATAACCAAAGTTGCATGACTGAGAGCGCATGCCATCCAGTTCACTGGCTACTGTAATGACGCTTTTGCCAGTGAAAAGGCGTTCTGTCCTTTGAGAGGCACTCTTGCATGGCTCTACAGAAAAAGAGAATGCTTTTAAGCAACCGGAGTGAAGAGAAGTGTGTTTAAGAAATGTCAAATATTTGCAAAGTTTCACCTGCGTGTACGACTGTGATGAGTCGCAGAGGTCAAGTCTAAATGACTCGCACGCAGAGATTAATGTTCGTATCGTATTCTTGAAAGTGGATTTTTAGGTAGTTGTTTTGAATTATGTTTTCCAAAGTTGCATTTTAATATCTTTTTGAAATCCATGTTTTGTATTTGTAATTTTAAGGTTTGTATTATTACATAAATGTATGTATACCCCAAGAAAGAAGAAAAGTCTTCCCTGCATGTTTAAAATATGATTTTCGTTTGTCTTTCCATTTACTTAGTGTTGTAGGATGTAGTTGTATGATTTACCAAAAACATATCCAAAACACGTTTCTGCTTTGTTGCCAAAATTATGCAAAACCTGCAAAGCTACCTGAAAAACTATGCACAAGTGCACCTATAGGACGAAAGCTGCTTTAAACGCAAAGGATGGTCACACCAAATAATTTAGTTAAAGAATTTTTTTTTTTTTTTGACAGCTTTGCAGGTAGATTTCTTGAACCTTGGAGGTTCTTCTGGATTTCTTCTGTCTCATTTTGTTCTGTTTCTTCATGTCATTACAGACTGACTGATGATGATGAGATCTCTGTGTGGAGCACTGGCTGCTGTCAGACTCCTTGTGCAAACAAAAACCTCACTGTATTATTACAATTAATGGAAAAAAATAATGTTTGTAAATGTAAATCTCGGTTACGTATGGTAACCCTCGTTCCCTGAAGGAGGGAACGGAGATACCACGTCGGTGACTGACGCAAAATTGGATATCGCTTTGATAGACCAATCTACTTTGAGTGTAAACTAAACGAGCCAATGCACATTGGCATGCAATTATTGCATCCAGCTGCCGCTGATCACAGCGTGAGTATAAGAAGGCAGCAGGTGCAATGCATACCAGGTTTTGCTGAGGAGCCGAGCCAGAGAAATGGCAGCTCAGGGCGGTACAGCAACCATGGCGACGGGATATGCCGCTGCGTCCAGCTGCCTAGGGTGATGGAGGATCTCAACAGGGACACTCTGGAGCAGTTTAAGCAAGCCGACACTAATTGGGGACTCTCAGTGCCACTACCCATTTGAGGTGAGAACATAGGAGGATAATGGCTCTACACGAAAGCTATGGAACCTAGCGATTGTGTTAGGGGTCGCCTAGCCCGCAGCTCTACAGATATCTGTCAGCGAGGCACCACTAGCCAGCGCCCAGGAGGATGCAACACTTCTGGTTGAGTGAGCTCGTAACCTGAATGGGCAGGGCACACCCTGAGCCTGATAAGCCAGGGCTATGGCATCCACAATCCAGTGGGCCATCCTCTGCTTAGAGACGGCACTCCCCTTCTGCCGGCCTCCGTAACAGACAAAGAGCTGGTCTGAGGTCCTGAAGCTTTGTGTCCGGTCTACGTATGCATCTCAATGCTTGGACAGGACAGAGCAAAGCCAGGCCTGGGTCGGCCTCCTCCAGGGGCAGCGCTTGCAGGTTCACCACTTGGTCTTTGAAGGATTTAGTGGGAACCTTGGGCACGTATCCAGGCCGGGGCCTCAGGATTACCTGGGAGTTAGCCGGCCCAAACTCTAGGCATGAATCGTCGACCAAAAATTCATGCAGGTCCCCTACCCTCTTGATGGAGGCCAGTGCAAGCAGTTTTCAATGAAAGAAACTTTAGCTCAACTGAATGCAAAGGCTTAATGGGCCCTACTGTAATGATTTAAGCACTAAAGTCAGGTCCCAAGAGGGTATAGAGGGGGGCCGGGAAGGATTTAACCTCCTAGCCCCTCTAAGAAACCTGACGATGAGGTCATGCTTACCCAAAGACTTCCCATTCACAGGGTCGTGGTACGCAGTAATAGCGGCAACCTGGACTTTGAGGGTGGAGGGAGACAGCCTTCGCTCCAGCCCTTGCTGCAAAAAGGAAAGCAGGACCGCAATCAGGCACCTTCGGGGGTCCTCTCTGCGAGAAGAACACCACTCGACGAACAGGTTCCACTTCAAGGCGTAAGCGTGTCTCATAGACGGTGCTCTAGCCGAAGTGATGATGTTGACTACCTCTTGGGGTAGGACACATAGAACCTCCGCATCCCGTCCAGGGACCGGACATGGAGTTTCCAATACGACGCTACTAGTAAGACTTGCTCCTCATCCTCCCGGACTTTGCACAGTGTCTGTGCGAGGGGCTCACTGGGGGAAACGCATACTTGCGTAGGCCCTGCGGCCAGCTGTGTGCCAGTCTATCCGTGCCGAGAGTTCCGTCAGTCAGGGAGTAGAACAACTGGCAGTGAGAGGTCTCTGGAGAAGCAAACAGGTCTACCTGAGCAGCTCCGAATCGTCTCCAAATCAGCTGAACTGTCAGGGGATGGAGTCGCCATTCTCCCGGGAGCATTGCTCGAGACAGCTCGTCGGCTGTACAGTTGAGCAGGCCCGGAATGTGAACGGCACGAAGTGACCTCAGAACCTTCTGACTCCAAAGGAGAAGGTGGCGGGTGAGTTGTCATGAGGGAGGAGGAGCACACTGGCCGGTTTCTGGCAGTAAAAGGTGCCATCCACGACTTGGTGAGCTCATCATGCACCTCCGGAAAAGAAAGGCACAGGGGTGGGGTGCTGAGAACCAGCACGCGCCCCCCGAGGAACCAATCATCCAGCCGCGAGGGCTCGGGAAGCGGTGGAGGATTCCATTCGAGCCCTACCCTCTCGGCGGCCCGGGAAAGCATAGCTGCCATTTCGGGATCCAACTCAGGCTTTGTCACCATCCCAGAACGCGGCAGCGCAGCTGAGTCTTCATCCGACAGCTCTCCCTCCGATGCTGAGATCGACATCCGGTCGGGGGGAAGCCCACTGGATACCGCTGGTACGCTCCTTGAAGAGGGCCCAGCGCATTCTGTGGGTTGCTCCACTGGATTGGAGGTGCAAGAGGAGTGGTGGTCCCCAGAGGGTTGGTTCTCTGCGGGGTTTGCCACCACTGTGACCCTCAAACCACCCGTACTACTGCCAAAAGTGATACTCGTCTGTCGGCCGCCAGAACGAGCCCCAGATCGCGGCAACGGGACTCTGCCCCCCCGAAGGTAGCGAAGCCTGGTTCGCAGCTCAGAGATGGTCATCTTCCCGCAGTGAGAACATGACGCATCCACGAAAGCCACCTCAGCTTGCTTAATGCCCAGACACGTGAGGCAGCTATCGTGACCATCACCTGGTGCCAGGTAACGACCACATCCAGAAATGCACGGGTGAAACGTCTTTATAAAGACGCACCCGTGGAGCTCTTTTAAACGAAATTCGCTCTTAGGAAACACTCTTTTAGTGCTGAGGTGCACAGGGGAGATGGCCGCTTGCAACATGACAGGGGGTAATGCAGCCTGAAGTGCGCAACCCACTCGACACTGGAACTGCCGCCGCAGAAAACGCCGTCTCGCCAACACAGGAAGCTTCCCAGAGCGTGCTGAACTCGCAGTTCATTGTAGACACAGTTGAGGTAAGCAGAACGATACTGTCGCTCGTCTTTGAAGCGAAAAGCTGGTATGCATTTCACCTGCTGCCTTCTTATACTCACGCAGTGATCAGCGGCAGATGGATGCAATAATTGCATGGCTAGTTTAGTTTACACTCAAAGTAGATTGGTCTATCGAAGCGATATCCCATTTTGTGTCGGTCACCGGCGTGGCGTCTAGAGTGACCGACTGAAAGGAAACTGATATTTCCTACTGACACACTACAGCAAAAGATAGAAATAACTGACTTAAAACCACCAAAATACCAGTGTTCTAATCATTTTGGCCACCGCTGGATATACAGTATAAATCAAAATAATGGATAGGTTAATCCTAATATTTTATAAAGAGGTAAAAGTTTATGCTCTCAAAAAGAACATTTCCTCTGTTTGGAAGAATCTCTGGGCTGCATGTGTTGGATAATCTGGAAGAGACACATGCTTACAGAGGCACTTTATTTGTGTTTGGAAGTGTCTGTGTACAGTCATCCTGCCTGTGATGACTGCTCTTGAGCTGTGGAGGCCCAGAGTTGTCAGCGGAGCGTCAAGGTCGAGTCATGACTTTCCTTATAGAGGGGTCACAAACAACACAGAGCTCTGCCCATTTCCTTCTCATGGGGCCAAGGCAAGGATGTGTCCCGGACTTCCTACTGCCACAGAAACTGAGAGAGAACCACTCAAAGGAAACATGCTTTTTATGAAAGGTATACTTACAAAAAATAGAAATAACATCTTACTTGCATGCATATTTGTTTATTTATTTGTTTGTTTGTTTGTTTGATTGCTTGATTGTTTATTTGGCCACATTTTTATTTTGATAACTTATAAAACATTTTTAAATATTTTATTTTATTCAATGAAATGCAACATTAACACCCATTTATTTTCTTTTTACCAAATTAAAATGCCAAAGCATTAATACATGGAGATATTTGAAAAATGATCAAATTGAAAGTGACACCGGGAATTCATGAACACATTTAAATATCTGTATATTCAGAGTGAATTCTTTCAAAGATATCTTTTGGATGCTTTAGAGCATTTGTTTGATTACCTTCACCTTGGAAAGCTTATTTACTGTCTCTTAAAAATGTCTCACTACACACAGCACATATTTTACTTGTCATAACAAGGTTAAACGTCATAAATTCGCCACATTTCAGGATAAGCAAAAGCAAATGCACATAAAAATAATTTTTATGGTGGAAAATATAGCTTGGTCAAATGGAGTTTTATTTCTTTTGCTATTATTACAAATGAATGTAGACTTGTTTTTTTTTTTCAAGAATGTAATGGTACTATTTTTTATATCATGGCAATACAGCACAGCAGACTCTAATTTAAGTTTACAGTCCAGTTAAAAAGAACACTGCACAGCTTTGTCAAATAACTAGATGTTAAATATTACTTTCATTTCAAATAAAACAATCATACACATAAACTATAACCATTTCTAAAAGTGCAAGCTTCTTGGATTGTATTCCACCTTGCTATCATTGTCAAACAGTTTCAGTTGACTTTTTGAAACACTTTGAACCAGCAAAGGTAAGTCTTGCAAAAGAGTCAGATGCTCTGATATTTGGGATATTTCTGTAAAATCCCCAGAGATGAAGCCTGCCCCAGAAAACGCTAAGGGCTGAAAAATATTATGAGAGAACCACTGTTTATGCAGACCTCAGGTTCATGGCAAAGAAACAGAAAATAGCAAATCCCCGTAAGAGCTAAACCTTCACCTATTTACAGAAATACTAGGCAGCAAGATGAAAATATGAAAATCAATGGAAAATATTTAATGTTCTTCCAGTCTAACTGGGGTTATATTGCATCTCTTTGTCCTGCATTTAAACAAAGTCTTCCATTCATTAGTAGCTATGCTACTTCAGTTCTTTCTTTCTTTCTTTCTTTCTTTCTTGCTTTCTTTCTTGCTTTCTTGCTTTCTAGGATGAAAGGATGATTACACACAGGAAATTATATTAATATTCTGAAATCTTTATCAATCTCTCTGTGTCTCTCTTCTAATCATTCAAACATGTTTGTTTAATGATCCTGCAATTTCTTTTGAAAATAGCATAAATGACTGGCAACAGGTTGTCCCATTTCTTGAGTAGCATGTCATTAGAGAAACAAAAGGTAGTTTAGGAGCAATATAAAAAAAATACTCATAACCCTGAGTTATAAGGTTATGCACTTTGATGTCACATATGGGATACAGCTCACAATAAAAGTACAAGTTATTTCACCTTTCAAATAACTAAAGATAAAATAGTCTTTCTTTCTTTCTTTTGGCAAAGCAATGCATATCTAACTTTGCAAATTTGGCAAAGTTAGATATGCATTTCAGATTGCTTTCTGTTTAAAATCTGGGTAAAAATCTGGGTAACACTTTAGTATAGGGTCCAATTCTCACTAATAACTAGTTGCTTATTAGCATGCCTTTTATTAACATATTGGCTGTATATTAGTGCTTATAAAGTACATATAATGCATGACATCCATAATCCTACCCAATATATTTTAATTTTGGGATGGAGATAAATTCAGATTTCAGTCTACTCATTGTCTGCCATGTTTCTATTTTAATTAACTTCGTGTGTTATTGTAGTAATCTACAACAGACCATTTTACAGTATTCGGTATAAAAGGATAACACTGTAGATTAAGGGATATTCACTATTAACTAAAATTCTTCCCTCAATAAACTCCTAACCTATTAATAGTAAGGTGGCTGTTAAGTTTAGGTATGGGGTAGGTTTAAGGGGTTTAAAATGTAGTCATGCAGAATAAGACATCAATATGTGCTTTATAAGTACTAATAAACAGCCAATATGCTAGTAATATGCATGCTTATAAACAACTAGTTAATAGCTCACTATTATTTCATTGCTTATAGCATGCAGATTAATAGCATAATAGGTCCTTAAAATAAAGTGTTACCACGTGTAAAAACTGTGTAAGTAGTGTACAACTTCTGACCTTGATGGACTGAACAGAAGAACTGAACCTCAAAAGATTTCTATGTAAAAGAAGGCATAGCTAAATTTTCCAGAAAGTTCGAATTGGCAAGCTGTTTCAAAAGAACTCAAAATGAACTTTGTTTTGGCTTGACTCTGTTCAAAATGACATCACACATTCTTCGATTTTGCCTGAAGTACATCTTGGTCTTTAGAAGTCAGGACAGCAGGAATAAATGCTGTTTCATTGGTCATGGAAAACTAAATTATGACTGTTTATGACAACATCTAAAATTAAATTTGATTTAGAAACAAATATATATTATTATTAATGAAATGTGTGATGTGAACCGTAATCAAGAAAAGTCTATAAAAATGCAAGTGCTCACACATGCCAGCAGTTGTCAACAGTCCTGTAATACATCCAGAAGACTGGCCCCATAAACGTTTATTGTGTGTCATCACTTTTGGTACCTGTTACCTTTTTCCTCTCTTATACCACCAAGAACATCAAACCTTCCTGGATTTGTGACAGGCTCTCTAATTACCTCTGCTATTTACTGTGCTCGGCCCGTCTGTTACTGATTTCTCCATTATCTTGACAGTCAACAAACTGGTCCCATTAGGACGGCCGTGCACGAGGCTCGCCTGGGGCAGGCCTGGGCTTTGGCGACCACAAATCGCTTCTGTATTAAAAGTCACCATGTAATAACTGCCTTCAGCTTTATCGCTGAAGTGCCTGTTTTTGAGTGAAGGGCTGGAAAAAGGAGGGTTTTTTCTTTGTACAAGCTTTATTGACTGACCTGTACGTTCTGTGTGAGAACCTTTGAAGGTTCTGGAAGATGACTTAAACCTTTTAACCAAACTTCTGATCTCATTCTTGTCGCTCTACAGCCATTGCCTTATGTAAATGAAGATGAATGGCTTTTAGACTTAAAAATAAGAAGCTGTCTTCCATTATTCAGATTTCAGACGTTCATACATTAGTGCAGTTCTATTGTATAGCAATTAGGCACCGCCAAAGAGTGCTATGCTTACTGAGCAAGTCAATAGGAAATAGCCACACACTGACCTGGAAGAAATGTGCCTTTCCAGGTCATGTCTGGACTGCACAGAGGTCCAACCCCATTTGAGAGAGTCCTATACATGTGGATGTTTAGAGTAAAGGCTGTGTCATCAAACATGACATCATCACAGGAATATTTACTTAGCTCTATGTGGTATAATGATGTGTTATCCTGTGTGCTTGAAGCAAAGCTTTGATGACTAAGAGGCATTAAAAATATTTACTTACAGGTTTTGTTTTGCATACTTTTGTTTTGTTTTGCGTACTTTTGTTTTATTTAGTTTTTTGTTTGTTTGTTTGTTTGTTTATTATTTGTTTTGTTTAGCTTTGTGTTTAGTTTTGTTTTGAGAAACAAATTCAGAATGTGTCCCTAGTTATAAACAAGCTAAAAGCCAGTACATTCAGTCATTTTAGTAATGCTGTTAACTTTCAAAACGTTTGGCCTTAAAATGAAACATCAAATGAAGAAAATTTTAATTAACTCCTCTCTTTCTATAAACACGTCTCCATGAAAATGGACAGCTTCTTGACAGTTTGACATTGTTGATGAGATGTGACTTTAGAGTAAAGGTCAATACTCCTCCTCCATGATGCCTTTATATGTCACTCAGTAGAATGGTGTGATGACCAATCAGGGCCTGGCATGCCTAAAGCTCTAGGGGTGGTCAGAAGTCGTCAGGATTGGCCGGCTGTGTGAAGGGGAGGCTAGGTCAAACCTTTGACATTTGCTGTGACACTAACCCTCTATTTTTATGCTGGAGCCTTCTCGTGCCAATTACTTTTTTTGCCCTGTATAGGGGTATCAAGTTGCAAATGTCACCAATAGAATGGACTTTGTTATTAGAAACTTTGTGTGTTTTTGTGGGCTTGCGTGCGCAAATACACCACTATTCCCTTTGTTGACCTCTGCTGGCAATTTAGCTTTAAGTGTTAATCAGTTAACCAACTTTATGGTATTTAATGAAATATACAGCAAAAAAATAAATAAATTTGACAGAAAACCACTGATGACATTGCTGAGCTTGGCTGCAGATGCCTGGAGATATCAGTCTGACACTACAGTGGACAAAATTCTGACTAGATTCTTGTATATAGTAATGAGCCAAACAAGGTCGACCAGTCAGTAAACTTTGGCTCAGATTTCACTGTTTAATAAGCTCTTGTGCTATGAATGTAATACAGGAATTTGATATGAGCATGCTCATTCTCTGAACTTATGTGTCAGCCATTTTGCTGTATATTTCTTAAGCTTTATATCAGTTCTATACATTTATTTACATGCATATATAGTAAAGAGTTAAAAGGGAGTCAGAATGTGTGTGTGTGTGTGTGTGTGTGTGTGTGTGTGTGTGTGTTTGTGTGTGTGTGTGTGTGTATACAACACACACACACACACACACACACACACACACACACACACACACATACACACACTGACTTTGTGTGAAACTCTTTGTCCTCAGTCTGAAGGTTTCATTCTTTTGGTTCTACATTTTTTTATGGGATGTACCACAGTCAAGCCAATAAATGCAGATCCTCCAGTTAAAAAAATAAAACCTAGCATGATAGGTAAAACAGTGGTATTGGATCGTTCTATTGAATGACTTTGAGATTTTATGTAGCCCTCTGGGTAGATGAAGTGTTACGGACTATACGGCCATTGTGTTTAACAGAGCAGGCATAAAAACAAAATTGCTAAAAGGTGCGGTGGAGAACACATCATTCGAAGTTACCGTGCAGAACACAAGCATCCACAATCAGTTTTTTTGCAAATTTCAGCTGAACTGATCGACCATACATTTTGTTAATAGGTCATGTAGTCGAGTAACAGAAGTGCACACACATTATAGCACATAAAAGCTGCCCAGAGGGAGAGAAGCTTAAAACATCAAAGTTGAACAGTATCTTAAGTATTACAGAGGGAACCTGGGGGGAAAAGGCCAAGGGGTCATGTGTTCTGTGTCACTTTTTAAACACAATAACTTAATGGTGGCTGTGTTTCTTCTTCAAAGTATCAGCGCTGTTTTATCTTTCCTGAAAGACTTTTTTGTTGTTTTAAAGGCAAGAAATTCCTACGACGAACAGTTTCAGATGTTAACATAATTCACCTGTCCCTTAGGGAAAGGACTGTTTTAGTGACGGGTTGATTGTGTCAATATTCAGCTGGTTTTGAATGACTCCCTATGGCACTGATGCCTGAAAATATGGATTTTTCATCATCACTACTGCATTGACTCACTAAGGCGATGGAAACAGTCACTGATCCCTGAGAGATATGTAACAGATTTGTTTTAATTAAGTGTGCAAACAAAAGAGAAATTGGATCGTTGACTGAAACACTGGAACTGGAACAATAAAGCAACTAATTGCTGTTACTTTTTTTTTCTCCCAACCTGAATCGATAGCCATTGCTCAGCTGTACACAGCTCAGGCAGCACAGTAAATAGACTGTAAAGCGGAATTAGTCAGAAGTGAACTTACACTATTTGACTGTGATGTGCACTGAAGCATTCCAGTTGCAGCTAATTTAGAAGAAAATAAATAGTTATTTATTTATTCATTCATTTATTAATATTATTCATTTATACAATTAATAATTGTGGAACATAAATGATTTTTCCACCCGAAATAAGGTGTATGCTGTTTATACTGTCATTTTTGTACTATAATGTGCTGTGTAGCCACACTATGCGGACATCCTGAACAAGGTGCCGCCGAACTCCCCTCTCAGCCTAACGTTGCTAAACTACAAAACCCAGCAAAATAAAACACTCAAAGGAATGGAACAATTTAGAAAGCACACCCCCATCTTTTCAAATGTGCTTTCTTTTGCGCCGTGGCTATTTCTCCGCACCCAGCATGGGCTCCGCTTTGTGGCTTTTAATAACTTGCCTTTCTTAGCCACTACCCCCTGAGACTTTTTTCAGCATTTCTATCTCTCCCCCTCACTTTATTTGTGCCGCCCTGTTTCTACCTACTAGCAGCTGCAAGGAGGAGCGAGGCCTATGCAGCGGAGGCGGCAGCAGCAAATTTCTTCCAGTTGCTCGACGCGCTAATCCTCCCCTTTTCTTCGCAGCTCAACCATTATATTGCAGTTTCATTGACTGGGAGGTGTTGTGTTGCAGTGGAATCAATAGCTGAGGGGATCCCAGCCCAACGATTAGCTTGTCAGTCAGGCCTGTGCAGTGGGAAGGGAGGGGAGGTAGCGTAAATCCTGGAATACCAGGGGCCACCAGCATAGAGAGGCAGGAATGCTGAGAGCCATTGAGTGCACTGCACCACCTGTTGTGGAAGGCAACATGTGCTGTATGTATTAACCTTTTTGCTACTGTGGTTTAACCACTGGCCGCTACAAGGCCACCACCCCCAACCTGGGGTGAAACATGTCGCACACATGTACAAGTTTTCACACTCACACAGTCATAACATCTCACCAGGACATCTTGTTCTGCATGTTTTGGAGATAAAGAAATGCACACTCATATTTTATGCATGTTAGCATTTTTGCACCAACTGTACTTTTTTGTGCCTAGATAGCTGTATTTTTATTATCACACTTTTTACTTCACTTTATACTGAGTTTAAAAAAAAACTACTGAATGTTTCCACCATAATTGCCCAGGAAAACATCCCTCATTTAATTTTCATGTTGTTGGACTTTATTCAAAGGTTAGTTCTGCTCATTAAGCCTGATTGGTTTAGCAGCATTTCTAGAGTGCTGCTATAACAATCTAACACCACAGCGACTATGCAAAATTCCAGGAACATAGAGTAGAATTTTTTTCTCAATTTATATATAATTTATTTATTTTACATTCTGAGGATTATTTATTCAGTAATTATATATATATATATATATATATATATATATATATATATATATATATATATATATATATAGGTGACTGGGTCTAACTTTTGACTCAAACCATATGGAGATAAAGAGCCATTGAGACTACTAATACCAGTCTTCATGAAATATTGTTTTACAACTGTAATTGTTTATTTATGTACTTACAGTATCTTCCATTGTGTAGACATGCTAAAAGTTGTCAATATGTTTTAAAGGAAGGCAGAAAAAAGACCCACTTAGCATTGCTCTGGTCTTGCTGTCATATTAGTTTTGGAGCATTTAATCAATTCTTCTGGATCTATCTCATGAGATAGCAGGCTTGGTGTTATTTTAATGTGGAGCAAAAAAAAAAAAGACACACTACACTATTAGAGTCAACATTACAGTGAATTTAGTAAGAACAAATCAGTGCGCCTTTAAAATGTTTGGCTGCTATTTCAAAGTGGAGAGTTCGTCAACACAATGTCATGATGTATGAAGGATTGGTGCAGACAAAGACAACATTATGTCTCCTTTTTATTGGTTAACTTTATATTTTATCTAAAAGATCAGTTTTTTTCACCCTCTTCCTATAATTAGGTTATTATTAGTTTATTCTTTATGTTGTTGTTATCCATTAGCCTTATCATATGGTTATGGACATCTTTTGCTGAGTCAGACCCATACAGTCAACCCAGTCTTTGTGCTTAATGATCCTCTGAGCTTACAAATCAGGGTGGACAGGAGTGTGGCTTCAGCCTCCACATGAGATCAGTGTCACTGACAGTGTGAGTGAATGCATATGTGAGGCACTTACGTACGTGCTTTTCTGCCTGGCAGCCTGTGTGCTACTTTCTTAACATGATACCCTGTGCTACTGAAAGTTGACCTCACCTTAAAAAAGCACACTCTGACCCAAATCACTTTGTTTTTCTTTAGATCTATGACTTATTCATCATTTGACCCTTTGAATAAATGATGGCAGGTTTTAAATACACACTGTCCATATGTTCTACCCTTTCAGGAAGGTCAAAGATTTCAATTAGGTGATACAGTCAGTAGATATATTTAGCTTACAATTGTTTAAATTATTATAAATAATAAAATTTAATATGTGGTCTACTTGTAATACATATAATCTATTAGGAACAACAACAATAAAAAAAAGTGATAAGTATATATCATTTTTTGGGACCCTGGACCACAAAACCAGTCATGGGCATATTTGTAGCAATAACCAACAATACATTGTATAGGTCAAAATAATAGATTTTTCTTTGCCAAAAATCATTAGGATATTAAAGGGTTAGTTCACCGAAAAATGAAAATTATGTCATTAATAACTCACCCTCATGTCGTTCAAAACCTGTAAGACCTCCATTTATCTTCAGAACACAGTTTAAGATATTTTAGATTTAGTCCGAGAGCTCCCAGTCCCTCCATTGAAGCTGTGTGTACGGTATACTGTCCATGTCCAGAAAGGTAAGAAAAACATCATCAAAGTAGTCCATGTGACATCAGAGGATCAGTTAGAATTTTTTGAAGCATCGAAAATACATTTTGGTCCAAAAATAGCTTCTGTGTCTGTTGTGAGAGATTTCAAAACACAACAGTGTAGTGATATCTGGTTCGCGAACGAATCATTCGATGTAACCGGATCTTCTTGAACCAGTTCACCAAATCAGACTGAATCGTTTAAAACGGTTCACGTCTCCAATAAGCATTAATCCGCAAATTACTTAAGCTGTTAACTTTTTTAATGTGGCTGACACTCCCTCTGAGTTCAAACAAACCAATATCCCGGAGTAATTCATGTACTCAAACAGTACACTGACTGAACTGCTGTGAAGAGAGAACTGAAGATGAACACCGAGCCGAGCCAGATAACAAACAACAGACTGACTCATTCTCGAGTCAAGAACCGTTTCTGTCAGACACGTCCAATTCGAGAACCGAGGAGCTGATGATACTGCGCATGCGTGATTCAGCGTGAAGCAGAATGACACACAGAGCGTCTGAACCGAACTGATTCTTTTGGTGATTGATTCTGAACTGATTCTGTGCTAATGTTATGAGCGCGGGTAAACCGAAGGCTTGAATCAAGGGCAATCATCGCAAATGACGCCATTAGGTCGAGCGCAAAAAAGAACCGGTGAAGCGTTTTCTTCAACCGGTTTATTGAATCGAACTGTCCGAAAGAACTACTGGTGATCCAAAAACCGATGCAACCGGTTCTTGACTCGAGAACAAGTCAATAATTAGTTTTTTTTTTTGCTATTTTTGGACCATTGTATTTTCGATGCTTCAAAAAATTCTAACTGGCCCTCTGATGTCACATGGACTACTTTGAAGATGTTTTTCTTACCTTTCTGGACATGGACAGTATACCATACACACAGTTTCAATGGAGGGACTGAGAGTTCTCGGACTAAATCTAAAATATCTCAAACTGTGTTCCGAAGATGAACGGAGGTCTTACGGGTTTGGAACGACATGAGGGTGAGTTATTAATTTTCATTTTTCGGTGAACAAACCCTTTAAGTTAAGATCATGTTCCATGTAGATATATTGATAAATGTCCTACTGTAAATATATCAAAACTTATTTTTTATTAATAATATGCATTGCTAAGGTATTAATTTGGACAACTTTAAAGGCTATTTTCTCAATATTTTAATTATTTATTTATTTTTACCATAAGATATCACAAATAGTCGTATCTTGGCCAAATATTGCCCTATCCTAACAAACCATTCATCAATAGAAAGCTTATTTATTCAGCTCAACTGATATGGAGACTGATACTGAAGAGAAGAAATTGTTGATTAAAGTCATTACTTTTTGTTTTCTTTGTACACAAAAATTATTCTCATAGCTGCATGACATTACGGTTGAACCACTGGTGACACATGGACTATTTTAATGATGTCTTTACTACCTTTCTGGGCCTTGAACGTTCAGATTCAGAAAGGGTCAGAAAGAGGGTCATCAAAAATATCTTAATTTTTGTTCCAAAGATGAATGAAGGTCTTATGGTTTGTGAATGACATAAGGGTGAGTAATTAATATCAGAATTTTCATTTCTGGGTGAACTACCCTTTTCAGTGTCACATTGTCCTTCAGAAATCATTCTAATTTGCTCATTACATGCCCTAATTATATATATATATATATATATATATATATATATATATATATATATATATATATATATATATATATATATATATATATATATATATATATATATATACAGACAGACAGACAGATAGATAGATAGATTGATAGATAGATATAATTTTTTTTTTTTTTTTTTTTTTTTAGTTAAGTAGTAGTAGAATACAAGAATGAATTATAACAAATAAAGTTGGAAGTCCACAATGTTTTTTTTTTTTTAAACTGGGACTGGAAGAGTTTTTTTTTGCTAGACCTTTTTAGGATGTCATTAAGCTTGTCTCTGCTGCCATGTGTGTCCTTAAAATTTCAGAGGTCCCAGGCTGATTTCAGAGTCCCATCTGAGAGGACGAGCATCCATCTGACAGCTGGAATTAATGAGTGGGGACCTGCAGTGGGTTGGCAGGTAGCAGGGCCACATGGAACAATGAGGCCTGTTGCTTGTAATCACTTGAAGCTGCTGTCATTAGTGTAGGCCTGATGCAGGACCAGCGTGGGCTCAGCGCAGAGAGGGCCAGGCAAGAAGTGTTGGCCAGCTGCTGCCAAGCTGTCATCAGGAGGGCAGACTGCTGAGGTGGGGTTGGGCGTGGTGGGGGGGCTGAGGGCGCCATTGCAGGAGCCGCTGGAGTCAAGGGCAGAACACAGTGTCCTGATGATTAGTGTCTGTTGTGTGAGAGTGTGTATATATCTGTATGTTTTGATGGTGTGATTTCATTGTGGCACTAGGCCACATTTTATGTGTGTGAGGTCGCTGATCAACACTTATTCTTTTGGCAACATTGCAGAGACTAAACGGACCACCTCCTGTTGGGACACAACCTTTTTAGGTTCTGGCGAAATGTTTGTGGTACATGACCTCTGTGTTTTTTATATTCATAAGCAATTATTTATCAAGATGATACTCGTAGACTGCTCCATAATAATTTTCCAAATGTCATGATCTTTCCATGACTGACATCCAAAGTGTAAGTATGTATACATAACAGAGATCCTTTGAACGAAAGACATGAACTTATTTGTGTGTCAGCAACCTTCCACTCACCCATGTCTATAAGAAAGACCAAAAAAGGATGAAAAACATTTTTCAGTGTCCTCCCTAGTACTGGCTTAGCTATGGTGTTGATGTAAAATGAAATTAAATTTTAAAATTAAAACTAATAATAAATAAAATAAAATAAAATTACATGTAAGAATAAATACAATTATATATATATATATATATATATATATATATATATATATATATATATATATATATATATATATATATATATATATATTATTTATTTTTTGTTTTTTTATTTTTAGAACATTTTTGAATGTCCTCAACAGTCTTTTTGGTCCTCATGAGGAAACAAGCTTTTTTGAAAATCTAAAAGTGCAGACAGTTTTCTGTGAGGGTTAGGTTTAAAGGTAGGGTTAGGCTATGTGGATAGAAAATACAGTTTGTACAGTAAAAAAAAAAAAAAAAAAAAGACGTCTATTGAATGTCCCCATAAAGCATGTAAACCCATCCTTAACAGCACACTATATACCATGGAAATCTGTGTGTGTCCTATATGTCCTCTAAATATATTGGGACAGGGCTAAGCTGGTCTCTTAAGAGTCCTTATGGAAAGGTCTGGGAGAATGTTGGAGGTTCTAAGGAGAAAACCTCCTCAAGAGGAAAAACATAGCAGCGTGTTAAGTTATTAAGCCCCACTTTGGGCAGTGTGTGTGATACAAGCTCCCACAAGGGTGGGTGAGAATCCCTTAACTCACATTACCCCTCCCCTTAGCTTTGTCTCTTTTTCAGGACTAGGTTAGAAGGGTCACCCTCTTCATGTGGATAGGTCCTTTGGCCCAATTACGCTGCTACAGTGCTCAATTAGCCACAATCCCTTCTTTTCAAGGTGATGTTTGAAAGGGCTTTACATTTTTTAAGGTCTAAAGAAAGTGCGGGGACCCCCAAAGTGAGATAAAATTAGAGACATAAACGGAGGCTCAACCTAAATCATTGTCTGTGAAGTGCTTGCTGTCCTCAAATATTCATACACTTTTCTCGCTCTTTATCTATTTGTCTGCCTCACTTTAAAGATCGAAGATGGCCTGGATTTTCATATTTAAAAAACATTGTTAAAAATAAATATTTGCTGTTCTGTATTTTATTTTTCACAAATTACTATTATATTTTCTTTCCTGTGCCAGCAGCATTCGCCAATATAAAATCGATACATGGGAGATGACGAGGGTTATCTGGGTCTAGACCAACTCTGGTGTCTGGTTAAAGAGGGTAGTTCAGGTACCCAAGCAAGGTCACTAGGCTCAATTAGTTGTGGAATTAACCTGGTTTATATGATGTAATAACAATATGGAGCGAGGCAGAAAATGTATTGTTAAGCAGCAGGTGGTCTCCACTCATTGGCAGAACGCCCGCTGAAGGCCTGAGCTGGGGTTGGCATCGCAGGGTTACATGGTCAGGCTCTTAACTGCATACCTTCCTCAAAAAAACGATATTTGGAAACAACTTGATGGAAACTCTTCTGGCTGTATGGAATTAGATTCATAGCAATGAACCAAGCTCACTCTCTACACACACACACGAACACATTCAGGCCCCGAGCAAGGTCCAAAAAACCTCTGTGTCTACCCATCCATCTCTCTGTTTTGGCTGCAGCGTTCAATGACTCACCTGCCAAACTTTTTGTCCTCTTGTGCTGTAAAACCCCATGCCAGATGTAACAGAAAACCACTATTCATGTGTCAGATGTTACTAAACTGCATTGTGAAAATGACATCTTGTTATCTTGCAGAAGAATTATAACGACTGCAACGACTCCTGTTTTCTATCAGCAGAAGAACAGATCATGAGAAATGTTCAGCTTGGGATAGAATCGGGGTGATGTTTCAAAGTCGAAAAGAAGAAAAAAGTTGGATCCCTGTCAGACTTGATCTCCAGATCAGGTATAGTGTGATTTAAAATAATATTGGGGGATTTATGACATCCTTTTAATATTTTACTGATATTCTCCCACCATCTATGTGTATTGAAAATATAAGGCTTTCAAAGAATCCGTATATGGCACTTTTGACGTGGTTAACCTTTTATTGCTCTCATGTGTGTTGATCTGTGCAGCTTATACTTCTTGCTTTTTACAGGCTGACTCATCTGTCCCATCAGAAGCAACACATGTGAACAGACGGCTAGCAGCATGGCTTAAAAAAGGAAAGAAACATCTTACATGCTTAACACTTAACTTACATTCTGTTGTGTCTGTGCCCTGGAGGGAAATTATCTGTCTATGACAATAGTCAATATATCATTCCTGCTCTAAAAGCTGCTGATATTAGAGCTGTGTTGTCTACTTGTAATTTCACAAAAAAAGCACAACATGCTGTTTTTCAAATAGAATGATCTCTAGTTACATATTGCAGTCATTCTGTGAAATATGCTTTTTTGTGTTTTGATGATTTTAAAGTAAATTTCAGTAAGATCTGTGTAAGATTATAGAAGGCAAAAGTAGTAGCAATTAGTAAAATCAGGCGACGGGGTGAACATGCCACGATTAATGAGATTGATTAAGCATGCAAAACTATTATTAAGGAACTTTTGGATTTGTCTTCTACAAAGAGTCACATCCTGTTCGCTATGCCATTAGAATAACAGTTTACCAACTTGAGGCAAACGAGTAGACTTCGAAACAAACTCATAAACACGAATAAATTATAAGGTAACACTTTATAATAAGGTTCCATTATTGTTTGCATGAACTAACAGTGAAAAACACTCTCAAAAAATAATTTATTAATCTTAGTTCATTTAAACCTTTATACATTACACATATACTGTATATCATTAAATTCTAAAGTTGTAATGGTCTTGAGTTAACATGAACTATCAATTAATAGTTATATTTTATGGCATAATGTTAACAAATAGTAATTAATATTGTAACAAATGTATTACTCATTTTTAGTTAATGTAAATACATTATGTAACGTTAAATAATAGGACATTATTGTAAAGTGTTATACAAGTATACACATTTATTTAATAAATGTGAATCTAGTGTGACTGACAAAAACAGCAAACACTGTAGCATAACAAAGATTTGGTATTATGGATTTTTTAAAGAAAAAATAAAAAGTTGTCTATGATGGGCTGTATGGGCATGTTAAAATGCATATATTCTTTAAAATGTTTGTTTAAAAAAAAATAGACCAGATAGCTGTATTGATATATGATGATTATCACCTTTATCGTTTTAATATTTTTTAGAATAACTCTATAATTTTATAATTTATAGTTTTTCAAAGTAATCAGCCACAAATGCAGTGGGTTTTAATCTCTAAAACTCTTGATTCTCAAAGCACACCAGGAACAGACAGCAGAAATGACTAATATTACTATATTACAGACTGACTCACATAATGTGTTTTATCACATCCATTATATCAATAAACACCTCATCTTCACAAACTTAATACTATTAATATCCTAATTTCATAAGTAGATACTCATACTTGGTATTTTAGTAGATGTCAAAAGGTTTAACAGTGATGTATAGCATTTATGCATCTGTGGGTGGTTGCTGGATAAGATCCCCGTGTGCTTTGTAATCCTGGAAGCATATGTCTTCTGGTTACATTCTATTACAGGTGTCTAACTACCTCCATATTACAACTGTCACTGTTATTCTTATAGGAGTGGCGTGCAGTTAACCCAAAATCAAAGCCTGTAATTTGTGGCTGATGGTGCACTTTGAGATCAGGCCAATCTCACTGCTCCAGGCGTCTATGAGCGAGACTTGATTAGGCCAAATTACATATGGGAGCTAGTGCTGTAACCACAGCTCTGTTCAGAGTGAAAGTAAGTGAGTATGTGGGCTTTGGGTGTGGTGTGTGTGTGTGCTGCCTTGTGATTTATGCACATTAATATGCAAAGCAAAAGCCCAGTATGCTATTTAGGTACTTGTTTAGATTGTTGACTTGCAATGTTCTATCAATTTGTTACATTTACTTCTTTGATAAATTGCCATGTTTGCCATATGTGTACCCCCTGAAATCACTGCGGTGAGAGGAACAACTGTTTTGAATCTCGAGTCAACCCTGGCTCCCAGTTTTATCTGCGTAACAAGTGCCGTCAAAAGCCTAGGGGTAAACGCAGCAGATTGTATCAGAGCTCTGGTGCAGATGAGAGGGTGGAAGCAGGTGGGGGGAATGGACAGAATCTGGGCCTGGACTTCGGCCATGTGGCTTTCCCAACTCTATCTACCACACAACATGCACACTACAAACTTGGTCAGACATAAATTACATGCGTTGCTGCAGTGGTAAAGTTTGTGATATCATGTCACGTGTAAAATAAACCGAATGTAAATTGCTGATAATAATATAGGAAAAAAACTGTTTCAATAAAATATAAGCTTATGTTATGCATCATGTGGGGACTTCTAGGAATATTCTTTTACTGTTTGTAATTTTAATAAAAAAAATAAACAAATGTGTTTTCTTAAGCATTAATGGTTTTAAATGTGCTAATTCATTTCTTTTCAGCAAGCCCTCCATACAGCCCCTGGAGCTCAGTTTCCGTTCCCAGATAAGGGGGCCTTCAATTCGCTTCACCCCAGCCACGATGAGGGTACGTGGGCTAGGCGGCCCTCTATACAGCCCCTGGAGCTCAGTTTCCGTTCCCAGACAAGGGGGCCTTCGACTTGTCTCACCCCAGCCACAGTGAGGGTACATAGGCTAGGCCCTCTGTACAGCCCCTCGTCCCAAATTATGGAAAATTCCAAGAAAAACGCAATCGTATGAATCGCAACGGCATGTTTTGGAAGGTTTGACCCGATCCCCCGTTTCTGACTTAGTCATTTTCTTCGACCTAGGGTCTCCGCCCTGCCGAGCTAGGCCAAAGAGGGTTTAGATCTAGTAACATTTTAAAGAAAAATGATATATATATATTTTTGCATCATGTGTTATATGGTAACCTATAGTTAACCAGTTAATGGATCTTTTAATGTAAAAATCACAATCTTTTGTAATTCCAAAAAACACATTATATTGTCATTTTTCATTATTTTACTTTTAATGTGTTTTCACAAAGTAATTTGCACTATGCTCTTTGTCACTTAATACTTTATTTTGGTGTGTCAATCAGTTAAATTACTAGTATAAGAAACTAAGTATATGAAAATAATTATTTTGCATTTTATTTTACATTAATCTCCAGCAGGGTACAACAACCGTTTCGGCTCAAGGCCTTCTTTAGTGCATTGAGTTGAGTTTTAGTGTATGTAACATTTTATAGCTTTTGTTTTTCATATAAAAAATAATATATAAAAGAATTTTGAATTTTTCTTTGACGTTTTAGTGTTTATACTTCATTTCTTGTGCTTTATACTTTAAAAGGGTATTGACTCGTTTGTAATTGAAGTCAGCTGTGAAGGTAAGAATGATATAAACTTCTCTTGGGATTATGTTTAGATGAGGATATGATTTCCCAAAAGATTAATTATATTCCAAATAGTCTGTGCTTTTAAACTATATTATTTTCCACTTTATTGATAAGTGCTAAAGCTCAGGGGGATAAGCAGAGCTGCTAAGGAAGCCCCCTCTTGACACACACACACACACACACACCTTTCACAACCCATCTCTTCTTGAGGAATTAGAGAAGAGACAAAAGGCTGAACATTCTTTAAGTCCCGTTGGGCGGTGAATAGGAACGTTTCACGTGTCAGAGGAGTGGTGTTTCCTATAGATTCATTAGCCTCTTCACCCCCCACCCCCCTCCCGCTTCTCCCTTCTTCCTTGCCTGGGCCCCTTTCACTTTCTGTCACTTTTCTCTCTCACCCTCTCCCTCCCCCAGCTTTTTCTTTTTGTTTGCTGTCTACAAGAGGGTTTTTAGCACAAGCAGTGTTTGTAATTAGCTCCTAGTGCTGTGCTGGAGCATGTTCAGGTGGCTGTTTATACGATGAGCAGGTCCTCTTTCTCACAGTTGCTGTGAAGCTAAAACAAAGGTCTGCCTTTTTTTCCTTAGACAGGGTGAAGTGAAAAAAATAGGGCTACAATATGTTCAGAAGGGCCCCTGGAAAATATAACCAAGCGGTAAGCGTAGTTTGTAGTTAAAATTATTGTGACCTTTCAGAATGTTTCTTAGGCATTGCAGTAACTATTTAGTTTGTTTGTTTTGATTTTTCATTTATTGTATCATATGTAATTATAGGAATAGTTCATCCAAAAAAGAAAATACTCACACTCTTGTTGTTCAAAACTGACCTCCTTTCTTTGGAACAACTTTTTCTTTTTTTCTTTTTTATCACACTAATGGCAGCCATATATTGTCTTCCAGTGAAAAACAGTTTGGACCCCGTTTATGTGCTTTTATTCTATGCACTATCCTAAATATACTTTCAAGTAAATTAACATTTGAAACTCCTACATGAGGATAATATGTAGCTATTATTCAGACGATATTTCCCACTCATTAATACCCTATACAATGCTTCACTTCCTAAAAGTATATTGTCTGTTTTTTTTGTTTGTTTTGCTTTTTTTGCGGACACTTTCAGCAAATTTCCATCGTCCCTCTCTGGGTCAGAGTTCAATCTCTCTGGGAAAGCTGTGGGCGTTATTCTCAAAGCCTTTTTTAAAATCCATCCACTGTTTTTTCTTCCTCCTTTTTTGTCTTCTTCCTTTTTCACAAGAATTGCATTTACTACAGCACTGCCGGAGCAATCCATTATTGTGTCATGGTTCTTGGTCCATTGCGGCCCAGCAGCATGGCACTACAGCTTGTTTTAATTTTAGCTGGAGAAAGCCAGGACCACCGCTCCAGTCCCCCGCTTCTCCAGATGTGCCTTGATCAGGGGAAGTTGACTAAGCGCTTTGTGTCCTTTAAGACACTAATGTGATTATGTCACATATTTTCAGCTGATTCCCATCGCTATTGGTCTTTGTGTGGGGTCCCCTACTCAATGGTCTCTATCAGGCCTGCGAGCCGGGAAATTTTTCTCTTTGCAAAGTCTGGTTCCTAGCCAACCTGTGTAAATTGACTGTGCGAGTGTGTGTGGGAATATGTGTGTTAATGTGAATTTGGCTGAACTGATATGCAAGGGAGTAACACTGTTAGTTGACTGCTTATTTTGTATTTGTATATCACATGATAATATTTAAATCAGTAACAAGAAGTCACATGTTACAGGCCAAAATGATTCTCATCGTCACATATATTAATAATAAATATTTCATTTGTATTCAGTGCTTATGTTGGGGTCATGTCGTAGGCTATTGTCAAGCTAAATCTAACTAATTATCAGCTGTGTGTGCAGTCATGTTTATTTACATTGCAATGCAGCGTGGGTGTCAAGTATCTGCTAGAACAAAGATGTTTATCAAAAACAAGAGCCTACACTAGATGCTCCGGAAGGTCTGAAAAACTCTCATTGGGGAGCTGAGAGTGTAATTTGAGTAGCAAATCTCGTTACTTCAAATTCTATGTTCTATGTTTGAGATTACAAAAATTATTATTGATTACTTTTGAAAAGCAATTATAGTGGTCACTATTGATATGATGTGATCTCTGACCATGCCACAGGTATACATTTATTTCTTTGCTTCTTTATTTATCACTTAAACTTTATAAACAACACGCACTGAATTTTGAAATGAATATGGTCACAGCATTCACACAAACGTTGGATCTGACCAGTGCCCAAAGAGTGAATAGACTCAGTGTATCTGGAGTGACTCAATCATCATAAAGCGGTTACTGTATAATGCAGATAACAAAGAAAAAGATGGGACCACCAACAAAGGTAGCTATTACTGGTTTACTAGGAGACTTACAGTACGGCTTTCTCTGTCTATATAATTATTTACTATTTGGGAATTCTACTTTCACAAAGGAATGAAAAATTTAGTGGATCACTAAATAAATGGCTTTGATGGGATAAAGCTGGATTTATGATTTAAAACTTGACACTGGTGCTCGTTGAGAGAGAGAGAGAGAGAGAGAGAGAGAGAGAGAGAGAGAGAGAGAGAGAGAGATGTGGTGAATTTAAAAGAATTGAATGAATAGAATCTGGACCCTTCAGGGCTTTCAAGGTTTTGAGGTGTCAGGTCACCATTCTTGAAATGATGGGACAGCTGATGTGGGTTATTTATTTATTTATTTTAAATGTGAGACGCAGTTGGAGTGCAGCTCACTCCATTTCTATGAATAGACGAGACGTGCTCTGAAAACACTGAGCACCCACAGCCTTTAAAAAACAACCTTGCTGTTTGAAGGCCTTTCTCTCCTCAAATGAATGCTATTGAACAGTCCCTGAACCCCACATTTTGCCCATCCATTTGGTTGGACCGCTCTCATAATTAATTGCATTTCTTAGTCGATGAATGTAATATTGGTTCATAACATATTCAGAAAAGAAGGAAAGAGTTTTGAGTTGCTGGATTATGTGTCCGTTTGCAATGGGATACCTCACATTGATAAATACCTCATTGTTTGGAATAAGTGGCTGCCTCTCAAGGTTGGTTTTTGTATAATTTGAAGAGCGGGCTTGTTCTTTAAATGTCTCATAAATAAGCACAGCATATATCTACACTGCCTGTCCAGGGCTTCATTTCCCAAAAGCATTGTAAGGATAAGTGCATCATAGAAACCATTGGTGTCTAGTTTTACGATGCTTTTGGGAACCGCAGTCAGGTCATTTATTCATTTGCTGAATGAAAATACATTTTTGAGTGTCTTCAAACTGTGCTGAATGTTGTAGGCCAGAGGTAAATTTATCTCTGTCTTATCTAACACAGGTTTCTTCCCAGGAAATTAACATCGCAAACAAGTCATTCTCCTATGACCTTTGTCTTATCATATTTCCAGGCATCTCTGCACAGTCATCACAGGCTAAGGTTCATGCCACATTGCTCTGTCAATAGTGGCACTGACCTGTGTCTTTGTATATAAGAGAATAGCAGTACTTTAATTATAATAGTATTTATAAACCACATATAAATGCCTTTTTCTGCATGACATCTTAGATCCCTTACCCCATACCTAAACTTAACTAAAAATAACTACCTTACTAACTATTAATAAGCAGCAAATTAGGAGAACATTGAGGGAAAACTCTTACTTAATAGTGAATATGTGCTCCCTATTCTGAAATGTTACCCTTTTTCCTCTTCTCTTAAACTAAATGTAAACTTTTTCATAAAATTAAATGGTTTTATTTAAGCATTTATTCATGGTTTGAGTACTGGTTTGATCAATTTAAAATAGACATAAAAATATCTGGTTACTCCTTTTAAGTTTACTTCTATTTATAACATTTTATAATTGTAAAAAGTAACTTATGGAAATTTTTAATTGTACTTTGTAATGGGTACATTTTGTGTTACTTTTTCTCTCCATTAGTCATCATTCACTCACCCTCACATCATTCTAAACCTCTATGACTTCTTTTGCATTCCACAATGATATGTTGTAATGACATGTGGGTAAAATTTGCTGAACACTTAATCTATAAATGTTATTGGTACCACTTTATATTAGGTGGCCTTAACTACTATGTACTTACACCAAAATAAGTACAATGTACTTACTGTGTACTGATTTTATTAACTAGTCTAAGTTGAAGGAAGAACATAGTGGAATATGGCAAAATTGTGGTGTTTTCCTTTAATTACAGAAGTAATTACTTGCAGGTATTTTTTTATTTATTTAAATACAATGTAAAAACATGTACACATTTTTTGCATTGTACCAAAAGATTAATTACAATGTAAGTACATAGTAGGCCACCGAATATAAAGTGGGACCAAATTACATAATCTTGAACTACAGTACCCATCATGCTTCACAAATATTGCAACACCCCCTACATGCCCACTTTAAATGCACCACCTTTTCTCCCAGTTTGAAGAAGGGAGGAGTATCTGTCAGTAAATAAATAAAATAATAATGTTACCTATTAAAAAAATACTAGTAAATTCACAAGTAACGCATGACTTGTAACTTAAATCATATTTTGATTATGTAATGCTCTCCAGCCCCAACACTTCGGAATATTTTTTTTTTTTTTTTTTTTACAAATAGTGTTTTAGATATTGGTCAGCCTGTGTTAAGCCAGGTCAGTAGGGATTTGTGCCATGCGTGGCGGAAGCGTGCTAGCTCTGTCTCTCTGCCATTAGAACAGAGGGATAAAGTGATCAGTGCCTGTGTCACAGAGAGGGGGAGGAATGAGCATGGATGAATGGATAAACACAATTCTTTGGGCCAAGCTTGCGCTTATTGAGTGCAAGGCCTCAGCACGTGTGTCATCGAGACACTGGGATTACAGCTGCTGTGTTCTGAACTTTGCATTGCTGCAAACTGGATAATCCATCCGTGGACAGTTTGTTAACCGCAAGAGCCACTTTCTGGGTTCATCAGTGTTGGGAACAGATTAGCGCTGGGTAGTGGATCTCATATGCCCTGGTCAGAGGCCATCCCTGAAGGGCTTAAGGGATTACGGTGCAATGAATTTTCTCTCACACACTCATTCCAAACCCAGCTGATATTTAGTCAAACTAAGTCTTCACTGGATGAAATATTGGAACCCCCCACAAAGCATTATTTTGCAATTAAGTTAGCATTACATGTCTTTTTGGCTGTAAAGATTGTTGTTGAGGCACACTTCCGCAAATACGACAGCCTAGATCTCACTCTATCAATGACAGGCTTGACGTTATTAAGGATTTTCAGGCCTAGTGTGTGGACACAGTCTTAGATATCTTCTTCCAGCTATCAGACTCCCAGGATTGAGACTGATCTCCAGTCAGTGCAGTTGTCCAGTTGTACTCGGCCCGCTTTGATTACCTCCAGTAGCTTCTTCACCGCAATCGTATAAGGTTGGGGGGGTTTGAGGTCGGAGGCTAAGTCCCTGTTTAAAGACACCACAAGCCTGCTGCATCAACAGACAGGCCATTTGAGCGCAGGGCCTACGATGAGATGTAATTTCCCATCTGCTTTATGGGCAGTTCTGATCCCTGGGCTCTTGTCAGCAAAGCCCTCAGTAAAGATATCATCAGTAATATAAGGAGGACTCTGGCAATACTCAGGGCCTTAAAAGGCACTTTGCTTTTGCTGGCTGTCTTGAATGGCTTAAGGAACGGGAGAGCACAGGTCACGAGTAAACGGTTTGCAAACACTATATCGGATTGCACACATTAAGTGTCTTAAAAGAGAGCTCAAACATTCAATTACAAATATGTGGCTTCCGACTGAAATGCTTGAAATATGCAACCGCCCTAAAGTACTATCCTGAAATGCAGAGAATTGGTAACTGACATGCGCATGACCATAAAACTCATCTGTTAGACAGATGAACCACTTTAGTGTTCATCACCTTTTCAAACACGTCGAAAGGAGTCTGTTCTAAACATTCAAAACAAGGATCTCTGTATTCATTATAAACGTACGTTAAGAATATACAGCAATTCTTTGAATCAAATCCATTAAAAAAACATCCAATCAAGTCTTAAGGCAGTAGTTGATGAAAATCCCTGGATTTGTAAATCCCATGCACCCTCTAATACTTTTTGAAATGTTTATGAGTTGGAATATTTGGAAGGAGCTCCTGCGATTGTCGTCTGTATGCATAGCATGCTTTTGCAGAGGTTTTTTTTTTTTTTCGCTCATTATGGCCCAGCAGAACTTTGGCGTGCATAATGACTTATGAGCACCCTGTTAAGTGAAGTATGCACTAAACAGCATGGGTTCTGGGCTGGTGAGTAGTTGCGGGAGCTCTAATATGAAACATTAACTTGGCTCAACCGCAGCATCACAACATATGTTATTATTTGTTGCCAAACTGCTCTTTAATTGAGAACAACAGTAAATCTGAGGTAGAGTAATTGGCAGACTAGTTGGGAACATGTGTTCACATCCCATGTTGAAGTTTGCATGGGTTAGTTTTGTTATTGCTGCTTATCCTGTTTGCGGTTGGCATATTTCAATTCTTTTGACAACTGCTGGAAGAAAAAGTCTCGATTCATGATTCCAAAGGAACGTTTTGAATGAGTCTACAGCCGTAAATTATTTTTTATTTTTTTCGGTTGCTCATAGTTTATTTGTTCATTACTAATTGGGGTAGCGGTTGCTGCGCAACTTACATTCAGGGAGCCAAGCGCACACAATCGTTTTGCTTTAGCAGTTGTGTTTGTTTTTCTGGACCCAGGCCTCTTCCTGAGAGCCCTGACCAAGACAGATAAAATGGGGAACTGTCATAAGATTATTCCACAATGAGTAAATATGAGTTGTATTTGCACAGGTGACTTCATTTTCTGTCTTTCAGACGTCTTCCTGGAATTTGCCTCCATCCCGTTTCAGTTCATCTCATCTCACAAATCAGAGCCATGCATCCCTTTTCCTGCCTCTCTCGCATTACATTTCCGCTGATTTTGGCCACTAACTCTTTCTCGCTTGTTTTCCTAAAGCGCCGTCGAACACTCCCCCTCCTTTCTCACTATTGCGATGTTTCATTATTAGTTCTTCATAATCTCTTCTCTTTGGCCCTGATCTCGATCTTGTCCTCCTTGTTTTCCCTCTTTTTTAAGTCACTTGTTTCATGGCTTTCTTCCCAGCAACTTCTTTTGGAGTTTATATTCCTCCTCCATATTCTCCATAGAAAGCCATCCCTCTCTCCCTTCAGCCTTGCCAGCCATTCTGCTTAGGAAACCCAGCTGTTTCCCTCTGTCCTCTGTCTCTCTTTCGCTCCCTCTCGAATATCTGGCTGGGTTTCAAATGGGAGGATTGCACTTAGAGCAATAAAAAAAGTATTTTGAGCTGGATGACTCTTTGTGTGAGTTGCATACCCAGATGTGTCTCCTCAGCCTTGATACATTTCTTGTGTAAAACATTCTCATTAGTTACTCAACACTCCTCATTCCGGGCCGACAAGGGTTTCTTGCTGACAATTCCCCACCCGTCCACCCTCCAGCGAACCTCCTACCATGAGTTCTTGATTTGAGTTTTTGATTTCTCCTATCTTACTCTCTCTCTCTCTCTGACTTTCTGTCCTCTTCACCCCTCTGTGCCCCAACCATTGCACCCATCAACTAACAAAAAATGAAGTTTGCTTTAGTCCACCATATGCACTCAGCCAAGTCAATTTAGTTGGGAGCCTTAACGATAGAATTAGACTGTAATCCCCTTTAAGCTTCACTATGCTCTTGACATCATGGAAAGAGGTCTGCAAAGCCAATGTCATCATTTGATGTTGGTTAACTGTTTCACTGACACTTTGGACACCAACAGAGTGGAAGCGGTCCGAGCCTTTACTTTTCCATGTGCCATGAAAGGAAGAAAGGGCTCTAGCATCTAAATAGCTGAATACTACCCAATACTTTTGAATACTTTTTATCATGATGATTCAATATTGAAATGCTAAACTAATGAGAATACATTTTGTAACTTTATTTCCAGTTAAAATATCTAAAACAATTACTTACAAAAAAAAAATAAAAAAATTAGTAATGCATAATGCATGAGAAATTAAGACTTGTTTTCAGAGACTGTGTATTTTGTGTTACTATGCAGATTTTTTTCCCCACTTGATTTTAACTTCGAACCAAGTGAAAAAATATGCTAGTGCATTAGAAATTTTTTTTTCAAAAATATATATAGATCTCATATCAAAGACTGAAAGAAAATGTATTACTATCTTAAAGTGCTGCAGTAAAAATGTATTATATATATAATGTTAAACTGTATGTAATATGTATCCCAAATGCATCATGATCTTGCTTGTCTCTCAATAAATATTGCATATCTTTTTATAATAAATGTTTTTGTATTAAATTTTGGGGTATTGCAATAAAACAGGGTTGTGCACAGTTTGTCCTACTGTGCACAACAAATGTTCCATATTTTTAATACTTCTATCAATAGATAGACTTTGACTCAGACTGTTTAATCTTGTTTGTTTCTTAGTTTCACAGTTCTTCTTCTTCATGAAGTCAAAGCATCAACCTGATGAGACCACTCATATCCCAAAAGGGTGTCCTGTCCTTCCATATGACATTGAATAAGTCCAGGACACAGGTACGATACATCACAGAGAGCCTGCCAACTATAAACTATAATCACATGACCCAATCCACCCCTACCTCCAATATTGTGTGCGTCCTCTGAACTTTGACAATCGGTTTAAAGTGTGTGCTGTTTTTGAAAGTGCAAGATAAATCTAGTAAATTTCATCCTTTTTGCTACCATTGTAATACCCTGAAAAGCTCTAGAAAATGTGGCCCATTTCTGTGCAACAAATCATTTTTGTGCTCCATCAGATGTATTATTTATTAAATTACTTTATTTAGGAACTCCTTTAACATTTAAAAGCACGCTTTTCAGTGTAATTCAGGGCACATCTTACATAATGAACAACTGACCTAACTCCTCTGTAGCTGCGTGTAAATCCTATCCACATCTGATGTTGCACTGGACTCTACGCATGCAGAGGTCTCCGTACCCCAACCGCCAGTGCAAGCTTCATTTCAGGAATGCAAATGCCTCGAGCCCTGACAGCCTGTGATTTATCTCCTCATCTATCCTTGCACACATGTGCCTTTGCCCTTGTGTCTGCCTGTTGCTTATTCCACCCTCCCTCCCTCCCTCTCCCAGGAGGCCAGGGTCTCCCCTGCCTGCCCCCAGAGTTGGCCCAGGGCAGCGTTACAGCCGTCTCTGACCCAGCCACCCACCACTCCTCACCCGCCGTCCTGCCAGGGTCAGATGGTGCAGTGGTGGGATAAGAGGTCTCTTCTCCCGGAGGAGAGTGGCTCTGAACTGCCACAGCGCCGGTGTGAGTCTGTGAGCCGCTGCCACTGCAGCCTGCTAAGTGCTTTACAGTACAGCATGAAAACACAAGTGACCTAATAACCACACTCGCTCTCTGTCAACAAGGATTACGCTCTGCCTGGAGTAAGAGGAGGCTGCTGGCAGGAAGGCAGCACTGTGTGTGCGTACATGTGCGTGTGTGGACAAACAGAGATGCAGGTTAGTTCTCCTCCTGACAGAGCTGCAGGAGAGCATCACACAAGCTGCAGCAGGGCCGTCAAGCCTCCCAACGGAATGCTCCCAAAACCCCCTGTCTAAAAGCTTTAAACAACTGCTTACAATTCCACAGAGTTTACACTGCTCCTCTCTCAACAGGCAGTGTGAGCAAGGACGTCTGCGGGCTCTCCACTGCTTGTCTCATCTTCGTGGCCTCTGGCCCCACACACACACATCTCGAAAAACGAGCCCCCTATACCTCGCGCCACCCCACCCTGTTTTCTCATTTACTAGTCCACACTTGTGCGCAAGCTGCTGAGAAATGGACGCCTGTTGTGAGGTCAGGTGTGATTCATCACACTGCGTCTGGGCGAAGAGTTGACATTCGTAAAGGCACTCGCTCTGCTGCCATTGTAATTGAGTCTCCTTGTCTTTTCTAGGACACCAGCAAATATAACTATGTCAGGACGCCTCACAGCTATATATTACCCAGCTCACTGAGAGAGACAAAGGGCGAGTTATCATTTGGGCAGCAGCTAAAGAGAGGGAGGGAGACACATCTGGACATCTGTAAGGTGGGGTTTTGAAGGTGCTGCTTTTACAAGAGGGGTCGGTTCAATAAATGAAACTCAAATTTTACATTGAGAACATTTTCTGAAGAATGCATTTATATTATATATATATATATATATATATATATATATATATATATATATATATATATATATATATATATATATATATATATATAATGTTTTATATTTTTAATAGCCCTGGCATTTTGGTCAGTAAGTTGTTTCAGATGGTTTTTTGTTTTGTTTTTCTGAAATGATTCTTGTGATACTTTTTATTTTTAATATATATATATATATATATATATATATATATATATATATATATATTTAACATAAGATAATTGAAAATATAAATCATAGTTATACTAAATTTCCAAAGTTCGGGTTCAGTGTTTATATGAAATTAATACTTCTTTCAACATGGATTCACTAAAGTGGTCTAAAGTGATAGCCTTTTAATTTTTCATTTTTTTCATTTTTTTTTTTATAAAACTATGTAAGGATATTTTACTTTTAGTCATGTACTTAATATCAATTTGTTGCAAATACTTGGTTTTTAGAATAAAATGTTGTATGTAAAATATTGAGTAATCTTTACGAGGCTTTTTAGATATGTGCCTTGTTCAGTAGTCCTGCTGTTAGGTTAGCCTTGAAGCTAAAATCGGCTAATGATTTCGTGCCATTTTTTTTCGTTTTCTTTGTCAACACTTAAAGTAATATACTTTGTTTTAACGTTTTTATCCACTCAGTGTTAAGTATGTGAGTTATTTAGTTATGGATTAACTGGGTTTTACATCTGTAATTTTGTCGTAATTTGGATTATGTGCTCAATATGCCTTAAGCTACTGCTTGTATACAACTAATAAAGTTATTTGATAGTTTTCCTTAATTATCTGATGAAATAATAGCAAACGTCTATAAACTTAAGGGAAAAAAGTTTGTAAGCATAACAGACAAATGATGGAGTTAGCAGAGACGTTTATTCTGTGTCAGAGTTTGACATGAATTTGGGGAAAGTGCCATGCGGTAATCACTTTAGTTACTTTTATTTAATTTTACTTTAGTTTGACATCGACATTGAGCTTATTAATGACTCTGATGCTTCTGCTTTATTCGCTGGTTTACTTAAATTACCCTTGAATTATATACCTAGTAATCGTCATTTTTCATTAGGCTATCTGTAATGCAACTTCTCAATGATTTAAAGTTACTGCTTGCATACAACGTAAATATACTTGTCTTTTATTTAATTCTGTGTTGAAATTATATGAAATATGTCTTTAAACATTTGGGAAAAAAAGGTTTATCCGAAAGCATGTACATAAGATGACTGAGTTGATTTTAGCTAAGACAGGTGTTTGGGAAACATGCCATGCGGTAATCTCTACTTCTTTTTCTTTTAAGGATTTTGACGTCAAAATTGAGCTCTTATTATGACTGGGGCACTACTGAACTGTTATCATGTGAGGAGCAAGGAACAAGACTAAAATCGTCTCTGTCAGAGACCAGCTGCACTGTAAAAGGTAAGAATCACATTAAATATGATCACATTGATGCTGGAATGTTGGCACTATATTGTAATGGGGTATAAATGAAATGTAATTATTATGGTCCTACTTCTTACCAATTAACATTTAGTTTGTGCTTGTTTTTCTTTCAGTTTGTTTCAGTTGACAAACAGTTGTTTGAAATGAAAGTCAAATCTTTGTCCACTTACACTGTTTTTACTTCACAGGATCTGGATGATGAAGATGCCTTGCAAATCCAAGAATATCCAGTCACTTCCCATCAAAAATCCCACACCTCTGAAATGAAAATTCTTTAATTTACTAATTTTTCACTACAGACCCATAAGACTTTTATTCATCTTCAAAACACAAATTAACATATTTTAAATGAAATCTGACCGATTTCTGTCCCTCCTTTGACAGTCCATGCAACTATACCACTTTGATGCTTTAAAAAGTTCATAATCACGCATTTTTTAATTCAAATTTTCAAACGAGCCATGATTGCTTTATATGATTAACAGTTTTAATTTAACATATATAACGTTGATCAGTGTACATAAACAGAAGTACTTGCTTGACACATAAGAACAAACCTCATTGGTTCCTCCAGAAGCTCAAGCATGCTGCGTAACACAAGAATGAACCTAATTGGTTCTCACACATCAAGCAACAATGCTTGAGCTTCCGCTTACCATAACTGATCTGCATTGACCAATGTGAATAAATATAAAGTGATCGAGTCTCTTTGGGAAATTTCAACTAAACTGGTCAATTCTTACGTTCATCACATAATTAGGTGTTTTTTGTGTGTGTGTGTGTGTGTGTGTTTTTAATGAAGCCTGTAAACAGCTTTATGTAAATGGGAACACATACATCTGAAAAGGATGTGTGGTAAGAAAGTAAGAAACACATTCCCTATAAACTAAGAGTTTTCCCTCAATAAAAATAAATAGTTGTAAGGTGTTTGTTAAGTTTAGGTATGAGGTTGTTAATATGTAAGTACATTAATACAGTATATGCTTTATAAGTACTAATTATCATTAGTCATTATGCTAGCAATATGCATGCATAGTTAGAATTGTTCTCTAAACGAAAAGTGTTACCAGTAGTGTTAGGGCCATATTTTAACGATCTAAACGCAAAGTGTAAATGCACTGCGCAGGTGCACTCAGGGCATGTCCAAATCCACTTTTGCTCTTTTAACGATGGAAAAAACGGTTGGCGTGCGTTGCACACCTGCCTATACTAACACACTCTTTAAATAGCAAAGAAAAAGCATTGCGCCAGACTTTAGACGAGGTATGAGTTGGTCTATGGCGCAGTCTATTTTCAGCTCCTTAAAATAGCATTCCACCAGAACACACCTCTTTTTTAGACCAGCAGGCCCATGGGCGCACAAACGAGCACAAATGCATTTGCTGATTAAACGACGTGCCGCTGGACGGGAACATGCAAACGGCGCCAGACTGAAGCAGACACACTTGCGCAGCGCCTTGCGTCGCATTGTGCCAGGTGTATTATAGGGCCCTTAATGTTAGAGATATATAAGGATAAATAGGTAAATAATAATTTAAATACAACAAGGTTTATGTTTGATTAACTTAAATCTATAGTTTGTAAATTGAAAAAATTTAGTTGCTAATTGAAAAAGTTGAGTTGCCATTACTCAAAAGTTCAAGTTGGAAACATGAAAAGTCTAATAGAACAAACAAGAATAAAATGAGTTCAAAATACTTTAAAAGCTGATGCAAATACCGGTAGTAACCTAAATTTAGTAAAACGGGCACAATATTTGTTACATCTTGTGCAACTGAGCTGCTTGCAGAAATGTTGTCTACAATTGACAACCATGATTTTAAAGAGAGAGTTTTTGTGTGTGTGTGTGTGTGTGTGTGTGTGTGTGTGTGTGTGTGTGTGAAGCCATCAGTTATAATCTTTCACTTACAATGTTACATTTGTCCAGAATTGTTTCCTATTCAGCAGTTGACCCACAGCTTGAATTCAAAAATACATTTTGTGCTGTTTTCACAAGCATTCACAGACTTCTCACTAAAAAAAAAAAAAAAAATTGTAGTCTTGCTAGGTCAAGAAGCTGGGTCATGAAAAGAAAAAAAAAAAAGTAAGAAAGAAATCGGGCCTTTGTTGACATTCATGGTGCAAAGGGCCTGTGCACATTTGCAGAGGTCATCGGAAAATAAACACCTATTAATGGTTACCTGCTTGACGAACAGATAAGCAGGTCACGGTAATGATTAAACCACAGCTTGCTGGGTTACAGGCCATGTGTGCACAAAAGCATGCTGGGTGAATACAGGTCTGCATTGCTAAAGAAACAAATAGTAATTGTTATAGGACAACAGCCTTTGAGCTGTGATGTATCAGAGCATTGAGACACACACACACACCTGTGAGAGCTGTAAAAAACACACTTGTCAACAGCCATTAGCACATTCATGCAGGTACTGTATTGTGGGTGGTTTGTTGACTGTACAGTGCAGGTTAGAGAGAAAGAGGGAGAGAAGGAGGATGGGGGGGGGGGGGGGGTTGAGATAGAGAAAGAACGAAAGAAAAGGAAAAAAACGCTCAAGTTCACAAGGTCATTTCCAGCCCAGGGATAAAGTAAACTGAGCGAAACTGCACAAGCTGCAACTTATCAGCCCGCTTGCATGCCAGAGCTTTCTCCTCTGTTTGTGTGTGTGTGTGTGTGTGTGTGTGTTTTCATGTGTACGTTTCACAAAACAAAACAGAAAAGGAAGATCGCTTTTGGTTCAAGTACTTGTATCTTCCTCCGCTCAAAACTGTAATCATAAACTTTCTCATGATTCATTCTATTCACCAAAATCTCAGACAGCTTGATTTCGGAAAAAAACTAAAACACACACACACACACTCACTGCAGTCATGGATATTCATAAAACGTAAATGAGGAATTAGACTTTTTGAACCCCTCTATTTGGAATAAATCTTGAAATCATGTCCTTGAAGGAAACAAATATTCACTTTATAGTTTTTAAATAAATTGTTATCTTGGTTTGGTGCATTCGTCAAATTGTATGAGCTGATCAAACATTTCCAGTACATAGTGTTATCTTAATGAACAAAATCTTCGACTTAATGAAAGCGGATATTCAAGGCTATTTCAAGGCTTTCCACTCAGTGACAGGACACGGGCAATTCCTTGTCTTTCACACCAATAATTTTTTTGTCCTTGGTGGTCTTAAAAAGTGTCCGTGGGGTGATCATAAGCATCATGAAAATGTGTTTTTATATAAATAAATTATTGTAAAAAAAAAAAACACATGTTGAGCTCTTGCGCTGGTGTAACAGAGATATTTGCACTTGAATCCTCCCTATAAACACACCACCCAAAAAAAAGCCATTTGACCTTTTTCCATCAATTACTTTGAGATGTGGGTGTGAGTTGTGAACATGCAGAAATTCCAGACATAATCAAAGTAACAGCTAATAACACTTTGCCATTTCAACTAAAGCTTTTAGTATTGCAAAAAAAGTGCACTACTCAACTGCAATGCTAAATAATCAAGAGCTTAATTCAGAATGTTGTTAATGTTTCTATAAATGGGTGGAATTTAATTGTTTGTTTACCCCCACTCCTTTCTGGAGGTCATTTATTGCTTTTAATTGGTCTCCTATTATGTACTGTCACCACGTTTTCTGTTAAAGCCGGGTTTTCTCAAGAGTGCTTCAAGTAAATCTCTGCTATTTGGTATCTATCACTGTGTTAATTCCAAAGGTCAGGGGTAACCTTAGCAACTCTGGTCGTGTTAATTAAGAAATGAGAGGATTTCACTGGTCACCATCCCTCAAGCTTTATATTGCAATAGAAACTCCCTTAAAACGCTACTAAAAACATACTTTGAAAGGAGTAAGGAAATATAAATGCCAGAAACCCTTGCATAAATAACTAGGAGTGGGAGAGCTGTCTATCTCACCCCGAAAAAAAAAAATGGTTGCTTAAAAAAAAAAATTTAGAGAAGGAAAGGGTCATCTGGTTTCCATTAGAAAGATAAAATGGTTCACTTGGAGCTTTTTACCAGCCTCTTTGTTTCTGGGAGGCTTCCATGCTTCTCTCTCCATCATCAGCCAGTTGACACAACATTAAAGGCTTCAAACGGCCAAGTCGGGCCCCTTAATCAAAAACTAATTGTAATAGATATTGGAGGAGTGCTAACACTCTGACCGCTCGGACTGGTATCAGTGGTCCAAAGCTTGAGATACCATTAAACACAACACAGACCCGATAGCTGCCACAGGGTATAAAGAAGAATCAGAAGCAGAGGAGGAAAGAGTGTGCTAAGTGCTACATGTGGTTGAAAAGGCACATGTGCTGTGAAACCACACTCCTTGAGATAAGTTTGCCGCTGTCCTGTCAAGCTGTGTTAGTTAGCAACAAAAAAAGGAATTTGAAAACAAAAAATGAAAGTGGTCCCATCGAGGCCGTTCGGGAACAAGTCTGAAAGGCCAGGAGAAAATGTCAGTTTGGGTAAAACACCTTTTCCACAAAATATTTCTGGAGGACTCTGCTGAGGATGTGCCATGACACATTTTTCACAATTATTATTATTATTGTTGCTGTCTGTAAATCATATAAAAATAGATAACTTATTTAATTATTTATTTGTATTTATTTATTTTTTATTTTTAGTTTTTTGTGGTGAGATATTATTTAGCAGTTTTCTAATTGTATGCAACATAATTTCTGTAAATATACAGTAAATATTTTTGTCTGCTTATTCTGTTGATATCTTGTGTTGATGAATCAATTAAATAGGAAGATTGACGGATGGATGGATGGATGGATGGATGGATGGATGGATGGATGGATGGATAGATAGATAGATAGATAGATAGATAGATAGATAGATAGATAGATAGATAGATAGATAGATAGATAGATAGATAGATAGATAGATAGATAGATAGATAGATAGATAGATAGACACATTGTGAATGCATTTACGTTCATGTCTCTGATTGAGAATTACTCGGTGACCTTAAACATTAGAAGTCAGTGTGTGTTGCCAGATTTAATTAAACTAATTGATTCCTTTGCATTTTTTATTAGCAATGGTCATTAGAATAGCTAGACTTTCAGACAGGCAAGACAGATAGGAACTTTAAGGAGCTTTTTCTCATGTATATTAACCTCTCTGACACACTCCTGCTTAGCATATTGGAATCCCTGTCGAAATTCATGTCCGAGACTGGGGCGGGCTGTCTTGTCAGAATGATCCATAATGCAATTCACATCGCTAGCAGATGATTGAGTTAAGAATTAGGACTTGAGATACACTTGTCTTCCTCACACCGCCTGACTCAGTGGCAAGGCCCATTCTTTAGCAGTAAGTCATGCAGTCTCCTAATAAATCTATCATACTAGAGAAGAGTAACCATCAGGATGAGAATGATGATAGCTGGCTGAGTACGGCCAAGCGTAGTCCAAAGAGTTGATGCTCAGAGTACATTAATAAGTTGATAGTGTTATCTCAGTAATTTGCAAAGAAGATGATGGTGGAATACGCTATGGGCCATGCCAAGTGAAACCATTAGAAAAACTGATGTCTATAAAAGCCTATAATCCCATCCTAAATGAGACATAGTTGCTGCTAATTCCTAGCTGCAGTATTCCCTCGGTCCTGTCAGTCAGCTGTCATTACTAATAACCTAGCTGGGGGTCTCATAGTCCATGTGTGTTTACAAATGACATTCTCACCCTTTCAGGGTCACACTGAGTGACATTTCAATGGCTCGGAGTTAAAGGGCCAGTAAACCCCAAAATAAACAATTTCTAATTAGGTTGCTGTCTCACCTGACCATAAGACCGGAATTTCCCCCCTCAACTATTGCTTGTCATATTGAATTATTGAAGCTGATTGGCTAGAGGTGTTCAACTCTGTTGGAATATTACAAAATTAAATGATCAGCTGGATTTAATGATCAAATCACCTGAATTATAAGATGGAGAATATTGAACTTGAATTACAGTCACAATAATACAGTTGGCATTTACCTCAAAATCAAAATTGTCATTATTTACTCACCCTCATGTCGTTCCAAACCCTTAAGAAATGTATTCATCTTCAGAACACAAATGAAGATACTTTTAATTAATGAAATCTTTAATTAAGAGATTTCTATTCTTCCAAAGAGATCCAAAAATAAATCCATATGAATTAAGTGGTTTAAGCCGAGTCTCCCAAAGATATATAATTGCTTTATATGATGAACAGATATAATTCAGGCTTTTATTCAAAAATAAACATTATTGTGTGAACATAAACATTAACCTAATTAATTAACCATTAACTATGGTGTTGCTATGTGGTTGCTAGGCTACCTTGGGTGGGTGCCAGGGTGTACCTATGCAGTTGCTAAGGTACCCAGAGCCGTTGCTAGAGTGTTGCTATCTGGTTGCTAAGGTACTCAGGTTAGTTGTTAGGGTGTTAATATGCGGTTGCTAGGCTACCTGGGGTGGTTGCTAGGGTGTTACTATATGGTAGCTATGGTACCAAGGCTGTTTCTAGGGTGTTGCTATGTGGTTGCTATGGTACTCAAGGTGGTTTTGTAAGGTGTTAATATGTGGCTGCTGTGGTACCTGGGGGGTTGCTAAGCTGTTGTTATGCAGTTGCTAATGTACCCAGGATCATTGCTAGGGTGTTGTTATGCAGTTGTTAGGGCACCCAGAGTGGTTGCTAGGGTGTTGCTAGGCTACCTTTGGTGGTTGCTAGGGTGTTGCTATGCGGTTCTCAAGGTACCCAGAGCCATTGCTAGGGTGTTGCAATGCGGTTGCTAAGGTATCCAGGGTGGTTGCTATGGTCTTATTATGTGGTTGCTAGGGTAGCTGTGGTATTGCTAGGTAGTTATTAGGCTACTCGTGTAGTTGCTCAGCTGGTGCTAGGTGATTCCTATAGTACCCGGGGTGGTAGCTAAGGTGTTGCTATGCGGTTGCTAGGGTTCTCATGGTGGTTGCTAGGGTGTTACTAACATGTTGTTAGCATGATTTGCATGTTACCAGCATGATGCTAGCATGTATATAGCATGTTTGGCAAGTTGATAGCAGCTTTTGTCATGAAAGAACAAATCTCATTGATTTTTGCAAGAGTTTTAAAACCTCTTTAACATGTTTTAACATGCTTGTGTGGATGAATTTAATTGGTTCTCGGGTGTCAAACAAGCATGCTTGTTTATCCATGACCAAATTTGAACACTGTAAATATTGTTGGCTGATCTGTTTTTATATGTGAATAAAGGTGTAAAATAAATCTGTTCATTATATAAAGCTATCATTAGTTTAATCCATGCAATTCATATGCATTTTTATTTTTTGAACTCTATACGAATATGGTGAAGCTTCAGAATTTTGGGTGAACAAACTTTCAATGGAGAGACAAAAATCTCTCAGATTCTAAAGATGAACAAAATTTCTCATGGTTTTGGAATGACATGAGTGTGATTAAATGATAACAGAATTTTCATTTTGTGGTAAACTATCCCTTTAATGCTACAATTGTGCACTTGCACACACACCTAGCACTCAGCTGCAAAGCTCTTATATTATTCGCTTCTATCCCGCACCCAAATATATGCCTGAGTGTTGTAACTGTTTGGCAAATGCATGCCGCTCTCACCCAACATCGCCAACCCTGGCTGCCTCACTCTGCTGTGGATATCAAATGGGCCTTTTCTCTCTGAATTTGAGGCTAAACGATGGTTTCGCTTAGAGAGCAAAGTGACTGTCCGTCTTCATAACAGTGCTCTCCATCAAAGAGCAATGAATCCCATCCCATCCGACTGGCCCTGATTAAACACAGGCAATGGATATCCCCCTCCGACCTCCACCCTTTCTCTGCCAAGACAGAGCAAAGCCAGCCCTGCTATGTCAGCCCTAGCACCTGCAGGTATCAGCTTCTTTTTGCTCTGGTAATAAAACATTCCTCACATCTGGAGTGACGATATGCTTGTTGCTGCTACCGCTGCTTGTGCACACTTTCATTAGAATCAAATTTCCAAATAAGTTGTATATATTAAGGAGGTTGTACAGAAGGGCTAGAAGGTCATGAAGAGCAATAGCTATATGCTTTTTCATTTATGAGCTTTTTATTATCTCTTATTTAAATTAACGTATCAGTCTAAACAGCTAAACATATTTAGAGGTTTGATGGGAATCACATATACTAGTAGTTAAAAGATTTTTAATTTTTTTAGAAAAAAACATTTTATGATTATAGTAAAGTAATCAATACTATGAAATAAGAAATAAATCTAAACATATCCACCTTTTTCCTCATAGATTACAGATTTATTCCTGTGATGGCAAAGGCGATTTTTTACAGCAGCCATTACTTTAGGCTTCAGTGTCACGCAATCCTTCAGAATCATTCTAATATGATGATGATGTGGTGCTTAAGAGATTGTGATAGGTTCTTTTTAAAGATTCTTTGATAAATAGAAATTTCAAGAGAACAACATTTGTTTGAAATAGAACTCCTTTCAAAAACAATTTAAATCCTGATCCCAATTTTTAATGGTAGTTATATAATTTTTGTTATATAAATACATTCATTTGTAGCCACAAACCATATTTCTCTACAAAACAAATTCCTCCAAACCAAAAGATCTTTTACAATCTGGTGAAAGATCAATTCAAGCATTCAAACCTTGTGAAAAAGAGGAATTTAATAAAAATAAAAAAGCACAGATTATATGATCCGTTTGAGTGATAAGTTTGAGCCAGTTCACTGACTTTTATGACTTGTCGCCTGCTGTTCACATGTTGATGTGTTTTCATGGTATGGTCTTGCTCCATGAAAACTTCTCATTTTCTTACGGCCAGTGTCCAGAATGGCTGTCGGGGCTGTATTTAAGCTGTCACAGGCATACAATGACAAAGTAATTGTGTGTTAAATATATGCTCAAATGCTTTTACACAAGGTGAATTAATGTATAACCGAGAACCACACATACCACAAAGTTGTACTTGTATTAATTCAATGGACTATATATTTTCTTAATGCATATATTACTTTAGAAACATTTCACAATGTAATAAAATAGTATACACATACAAACTTAAAACATTGTCTTTGGTATTCAAGTGTAACACCCTCATTCTCAACAGAACAATGCTCCCATGTGGCACAAGACCAAGAGTTTTCTGGAAAGTCAGCAAAGCAAGACAGACACTACAATCTTGATAGGCTTGTCTTGTTTTAGTGTTGGGTTTCCATCAATTTCAAGGGGGTAAAATCTTACACCGCTGAGGCTGCAGGCACAAAGCATTGCAGAGCTATCGCAGGATGGGAGCTTGAAGCTCTTAGGAACATTAGCCTGAAAGAAAACAAACGTGGGTCAACTGAATTAACCCAACTCCACACTGCCAACCAAGGAAAACTCCCAACAAAGAGCCTGTCATCTCTTACTGACAAGGACCAATCTGTACACGCTGACCTGAAGTGTCCTGCAGACTACAGGAAACTCCCTTACATACAAAATACTGAGACGGAGATATAAAGTAGCATAGCAATAGTTCTAGTTATTCGAGACTTTAATCCGTAAACGCCTCTGTTAATGGAGTTTTCTTGTATTTTCAGCACTGTAAAAATTCAGCTTTCACTTATTAGAGTATCATGAGTAAGTGCACTTTGCCAACATTTAGTTTTAAATATAAAGTAGGTGATGTTTCTAGCTTCTCTAAAAACAAACATTACAAAAGTTTTTGGTCATTATCAGTTAAAATTGTTATTTAAAATTGTAACTATCATAACACTATCATGCATTGCATAAATATGCCGTCTCTAAATGTTGCAATATAACCAAACATGCCTGTGTTTATGCACTTTTGTAATGGTATTTAAACCAGAGAGTTCAACTCTGGGTTGTGTTTCTCTCTCAGTGTGCTTCACAGTATTGCCAGGACATTAGCTAATGTCATTATCTCTTCTGTGAGGTCAAAAGGGCCTAATCTTGTATTATAGGATTTATAAAAGACAGAAGTGATCTTACATAGGTTCTTGGATAGCAGGCAATAATTCCCAGTTATTGCAGATGGTGTCAGTAATGCTTTATCGTTAAAGCTGACTGTTGACTGACTTTGTCGCAGGTAAAGACTAACAGGAAGAATATATGTAAGTATTTTTATATTTATTTCTTTGTTAGATTTGCAAAAAGGCCATTGCATGCATCTGGCAGGATGAGTTTCTGTAAACAGGTGCAATGCAATAGAACCCATCTGCTTTTCTCTGTACAACAAACACATCAATTGCATACATTAGGCTACAACTATAGCGAGTCGAAAATGAACGATCAATCCCTTGAACTTGATTTAGCATGTTGAAAATGTGCAAAAGCTTGCATATAATCTATTAGTCCCACTACATCTAGTCCTCTATTTGTACACACACTGAGTTGCTTGGCAAACAGGTGTCCGTTGTGAATGACTCCACCTCCCATTATGAAGAGCTACCTTTACTAACAGCCCTGTATTAAAGTGTCATTATCTCCTCCACCCCTCTGTCTTGTGTGCCATGCACAAATGGACTCCATTCTTTTATAATTCCTTTTTTTCCCTCTGCTGGGTATAAATGTCAACGTCCTATTGTGTAAATTACAGGCATTCCCACATCAGCGCTGATTGTTCCATGTGTAGTGGTGGGAGCAGAATAGAGCGTTTGATTTCAGATAATGTAGAACCAGACAAAATGCCACTGGACTTGGCAGGGCCCCTATTGTCTAAGCTGGCAGGCTGAGCCAGAGACCTGAATCTGAGACAAGACTGCGCTGGGGACCGCAGAAAAAGAACGCCTCGGTGGTATGGATTTCACTGACTGTTATAAAACAATTTGTCAGATTTTATGATGTCACTGACAGCTGGAATTCATCCCCTTAACCTTTTCAGGTTGTGTGCTTTATGCCATGCAAAGCCGTAATTTGTCACCATAAGCAGAACATCATTTACTTAGTCAAACTCCCTTTATGGTAAAAAGTGAAATATTCACAATCTAATCATTATGTTACGATGCACATTAACAGAAATTGTTGTCTCACCCGTGACACATCGCTCCACCCCTAAGTAGTGACATCATACAAGCATTTCTAATGGGTGACATGATGTAAACGGTCACTACTTTTATTTTTATTTAGCCTTTTCTGTTTGTCTTTTTTCTCTTCATCTTTCTAGATTTCATTCATCTGAAAAGTAGGCTGGTGCATTTGAATTTTTTTTAATATATTTATTTTGCGTCATATGTACGACATGCAGCACATTTTCAACTTCCCATCACATGTGATTTAATATACTGGATGACATATTAAATTATTATATTCACTAACTTTCAATACTAAAGGCCAGAGTGTTTGTATCAATTTCTTCCATGTCTAAAAGGAAAGACTGGCAGTTTTTTTACAAGTATTCCAGCTAGATGATGATGATGATGATGATGATGATGATGATGATGATGATGATGATGATGATGATGCTGCTGATGATGATGATGATGATGCTGATGATGATTATTATTATTATTATTGCTGTTTTTGTTGTTGTTATTATTATTTTATTATTATTATTATTATTATTATTATTAACATTATTTATTTTTTGCATTATTTGACCTTTTTAAATAAAACAAAAACGTTTCCTTGGAATATTTTTTGAAAGGTAATACATTTATATGTTTTGGCCCATATATCTAATGTTTTCCATCCATTCTTTTGTAATATCCCTTTAACAAAATCCAGCTCTTTACTGACATCATGTTCCAGGAAGTGACATCATTTTGGAGGGAGAGCAACAATACAAACACCAGTAAGTCTTGTGTAATTTTCTGTGTGTGTTTTAGTCTGAAACAATACAACCTGATCAATAGAATTACTAAAATTAAAGAGAATTGCATCCACATTTTGTACATTGATTTTGTATAAATAAGTTTTATTTTATTAATAAAGTGTCTGAGCTTGATCAGAGCATATTTCTGAAATTATGTTTTTGTTTCTTAAATTAAAACAAACATTCATTAAAAGTACTTAATACAATTGCAAAGGCTGCAGCATTCAAAAGCATGTGCATTTTTGTTTGTTATATTAAGTTTTATTGCAAGGCACATCCAACCATAACAATAGTTTCACAATGCCATGAGCTGTGCGCCAGCGGTCTCCATATATCTGAACACCAACAGCAACAGTGACCTGATGATGACGGGTAACAAAAGTAACAACAGTTCATACAGTTCAGTGTAAGTTCACACTCCTCCTTTCCCTTTTCCTTTCAAGCTCTAGATGTAGTTCCCACAAGCCTAGCACCAATTATGTTTCATAATGTGTGTTTGCATGCATCTGGCCCAATAAGTTGTTGGATAATTGAAATATTGATTGGTTATGTCATCATGTGTTGGTATAGAAGCTGTCATGTGGATGGCAGAACAATCCACGGGCCCCATTGTTCATTCATCAGCGCCCCTGATCGGGCCCATGTCTTGGTTAGCTGCAGGCCAGCCAGATAAGGATCAGTAGATGATTGGGCGCACACATTCTTAACATGGCTGACCCGTGACATCTTGGGGGCAGTTGGGGAGTCTGTCATTATGCGTACAAAGCACGGCTTTCTTCCCTCTTATCTTAGCCGATGACATTGAAAGTTTTCGCATTAACTCATTAACGACAAGACTCATCATTACAGGGAAGGGGGACGGACAGGGTGTGTCTCTGAGTGGGTGACACTTAGCATGGAGGAATGTAGGATCAGGCCAGTCCCTCTTTTTACTCTCTCCCGGACTTTGATATGAGTGTTAGTGATTGAGAGATGGGCCAGTCATGTCCAAGGCTTTGAAAGGCTACAAGTGACCTTTTTCGTGGTGCACAAGCCAACACTGAATAAATGAAATTTAAACATGGACTCACCACCGGTTGCCATATCTGGAGAAAATGTTAGTCTGCATGACATGTAAGTTCAGAGAATGATCTCTTAAGCTCCAGAGGTCCTTCACTCGAGGGCTTTTTGCTGCCAGGAGCTTATAAAGGCCAGAGTGTTTGGCCTTTGCTCATAGCTAACAGTGCCAAGGCCTTGACTCTTGTGGTTTGCCTCTGTCAAACATGGCATTGCTGAGAGTGGCTCTGTGGAAAAACTCAGCAATCCCATCCAGTTTCTTGATCCATTAACGCTTTCAACACAGTTATATAGTGGGGAAGAAAAAAAAAAGAGGATGGGGGAGACGAAAAACTGTCTGGGAAAGATTGATAGCTTTGCTCTGTGGTTCAATTGTAAATTAGAATGCAAGTCCCTATGGGATACAAGGGCTCTATTTGTGATTAAGAAAAAAGGCTTCATAACAGAGAGATAGAAAAAGTTTGCTCCCTCTTACACGCAGACAATTAGCTTGATGAAATGGCCCTCACTGTTTTGTGTCCTGTGAATGTAAACTGATATTATGATAATGGGTTGACTGCTTGTTCTGTTATTTTCACCTTGAGTCGAACGGGGAAGGCGTTATGGTGTACACAAAGCATTGTGCTGTATAACACCACAAACCCAGACCCCTGGCGAGCTCAGAACCGCAGATATGATGCAAAGCGAGGTGACGCGAGAAACAAAGCAGGCTCTCATATGAGATAAAGGTACAGGAGTGAGATTAGCAAGCTCGGTGCCAGCATGACAAAGTGATAAAGAACTTTTTTATGCCTCATAGAAATAATGGTAAAGCGAGCTTGGAGTCTTGGCACTGTACCTGGCCACAGCAGGAGACTCACCTACCTCAATTTCTTTAGCTTTTTTCATGCAAGGCAGGGAGACATTAAAAGTTATGATCTGTTTTTATAGGGCAACATGATTTTTATCAGTTATTGTTTTTTTTTTTTGTTTGTTTGTTTTGTTTTTTATGCCTCTTCACACCTGTCTCCACTTGTTTGCATTTGGAGCAATCCAAAGTGTTCGAGAGCCTTATTTGGTTTGACTTTGGTCTAAATAATGAACTGCCATTTAACTGCCAGCTTATGCTTGTTTCACTACTAAGCCTTGGCCTCAGATGTGCTGACATGGGGGGGGGGGGTTAACTTATTTGATTAATCAGTATTTATCAATGACAACTTACAAAATACGTAATGTGCTGTATGCTTTTAATGAACAAGACTTTAATGTATGCATTACAGTTATTCGTTCAGGAATAAGACTTTGTGCTGTATGCTTTGATTCACTAAAAAAAGCCATCTCATAAAAGTTTTTTCTTTAGTTATCAGACTACACTAGCTGCGTTGTATGGTTTTGATTCACTAAAAAGAGCCATCTCATTTTGGGGAATCAGACTAGTTGTGCTGTACCCCCACCAAAAAAAAACTGTCTCATAAGAGTCGTAGTTTCTGGAATCAGACAACACGGAGTGTTTTTTGTTTTGTTTTAATGGACAATTGATAAATGCCCCCATCGGCTGAAGAATACACCTGGATGAACCGTTAACTTTAACCACTAACAATACTGTTAAGGTATTTTATTTAAATGGAACCCATCCTCAACCTAACTATGAAACCACTTGGTCTAATTGTTGTTATCTCATTAATAGTTGTAATATAGCCTCCTCACTTTTGCTGAACCCTCCAGGCCCCTATAAACAGAGGAAAGATGAGAAATTATCATCAGTGGAAGCTTTAGCTTCTGCGCCTCAAATCAATTCCGCAGGCATAAGGAAGGGACAGTACAGCGCACAATTGTTTTGAAGAGACGTGCAGTGAAGCGGAATTCTGTGGCAATGTGAGTGTAACATAAGTGCATTGCTAACACATGGCTGTATTCCTGGAGATGTCAGAGGGGATCTGCTTTCATGAAAGGGAGTCAGAGAGGGATCTAATGTGGAAGTAATTACATGTGAGAGAGTCACTGTGATGGAATGCAATGCAATGTTTTCCATTTGCAGGTCAATGCCCAATGTTACATAGTGTTGTAGATATGCTAGCACCAGCCTCTTGTTTTATCACATTTGTGAAGTGTGAGTCTGCACATTTATTCAATGAGAGGGGCTGTATAGGCTGTATTTTAATAATTCTTTTAGATTTTTGATATACATGTGTGAGTCTTCTTGCTTCATATTAAATATAACGGTATTGAATGTTAGCCATGAATACAATAGCAAAACTAGCTTGTATTATATATTATATTATATATAGTCGCTGACACCTGAGTTCATTATTAGAGGAAGCTGACATAGTACAAACAGACCTTGTTCATGTAAAATGCAAACACACCCAGCTAATAAGGTCATTCCACTGTTTACCTTTGGAGAGATTGCTGACTTCCCAGGTGTTCATTATGTAGAGTAAAATTTCATTAGGATCGACCCTAGCTGTAATTCAAGTCAAGGCTTATGTGTAGTTAGAGAGGGTTGGCAAGTTCAAGAATTGTCTGAAAAGGTTATATAGGAATGGTATGAATCTGAGCACTTCGTAGCATGACGCATGACATGGGAATGAAAAAAAAAGACAAACCTGGTTTTTCAAACATGGCGTAACAGCCGCACCCATGTCAGCAGTGTTTCCTCTGCTTATGTTTCATTCATAAAGAAAAGTCTAGACTGACCTGGGCCAAGCGGACACCCTATACTCATTTATCCAATGCTCTCAAAAAAGAATGAAACAGGAAAAGCTTCAGACATAAATTGCGTAAGGGATTATAATTTTTTGTGTCTGTACAATTTACACAAAAGGTATGTAATCTGGCCCTCTTCATGCGTCCCCTGGTGTCCACAGATCCAGATAGGAGCGTCAGGCATGCTGAGGGAGAGATTAGCCGGTGCATGACCTGATGTGTTAGGACTTCCAAGAGCAGTAATGAGTGCCGCCGATCAGTGAGTGTTTTGGGTCAGACTGCAATGTCTAAACTGATCATTCCAGTCTAATGAGCTTTGGTGACTTTGATGTAATGGTCCAGCTGATTCAATGCACTAGCTGCATTGCGCAGATTAAGGTCACGTCGTATTTTGGGATGTTGCTAGACAGTGCAATAGGTCCTTTTTTTGAGGCATCTGCTAAGCTTGAACCTTGTTTGTGGGGTTAGATATGTTGGAGTCTTTGATGTGACAGCTCTGTGGCCGTTTTACTGGTGTTCAAGAGGAGATTAAATTCCCTCAAACTCACTTAATATTCCTGTAGTTATCTGCTTTTCTCATGGCTCTGGTTTTACATAGAACATTCTAAATAGGGAAATGAACTCTTTTGGCCATTGCAATCTTAGTTGTCTGTCTCGTAACTGTAAACTTCTTGAAATGATCAGCAACTGTTAAATTAATTAATCCAAGGCAAAATTGTTCTTCATTTGTATTATTTAAACCTTTTACATATCTTTTACATCTCCAACTATTCCTATATAAACTATTCCTTTAAGATTCAAGAATAATTGGGTGTATGGCAATACACAGTATGTAACTTGTTTGTTTGTATATATGTTATAACTTTTTTAAATGTTTTATAGGACATACTGCACAGCAGGGCTGCAAAATTAATCCAAAATAAACCAAAAAACGCGATATTCCTTAGTGCACTTATCAAACGACAAAGGCTGCCATTTAATTCAATAAATATATGCGCTGAATGTTTTTTTTTTTTCGAGTGGAGCATGGCACTGTGTTCATACACATGAGCAGCTCATTATCTGCCAGTGTCCTACCAGCGACCAGATTAAACCAGTGTTGTTATTATTATTATATATTTTTATTAATTTACAGCTAAATATTCCAGTACAGTAATATTGTAATATTATATCTTGTTTTTAAGTCATTTTTGTATTTCCATGTATTAATAATAATAATAATAATATTATTATTATTATTATTATTATTATTATTATTATTATTAAATCATAGCCATATTGACTTTTTACGTTTTTGTCAAATTTTCCAGCACGACAAACAAGCACAATAAACCTAGAATTATAATTGTATTATTTAGTATGTTTCAAATGCACCCCTAAATTCTGTCTGCCCTTTTGTTAAAGTAGTATCCAAAAATGTTTTATATGCTGTAGTCCCATTGTATATTGAGGCATTTAGAAGACATAATAATCCCATGGAACCATAAAAGTTGCTCTTGGTATAGGAAGTCCACGCTGCGAGGTCCTTTGAGGTGAACCACAGATTTAATTTTCTGAAACCAAAGCAAAATATATTGCATTATGTGCTACAACATTCAACTGTTGCCTGGAGAGCTATCATTTATCCTTGTGAAGATTTACAGCTCACTATCGCTGTCTGTGGTCTGACATTGAATCATGTGGAAATCATGCCTGATTTTCTTGTGCGTTTATAAATAAAATTCTACAGGCATAACTATTGTGAAACTTTGGGTTACATTGCGACTGGATAAATGTTATAATGCTTTCTGTCAAGCACTTTAGCAGAACAAAAGCAGGATGTTTAGTTTGTTTTCAAGCTGTGAAAAACAGGTTTTTTTTACACACATTCTACAGCGTAGTATTTGAACCATGCAGTAATACACCAGTGCTTCCTTGACATGTTGTAAGCGTTGACCCAGTGCCCTGTCTCTCTGACATTCACACCTCTTACTCTTGCTGAATGGAATGCAGATGCTTTTGTTTGCAACTTACCATATGGGCAGAGACTCGTAGTGAGGCCACAGCTCTCTGACTTTTCTTTCTGTAGTTCTGTTGGGAAGACTTCCCTCAAATGGTGCAATAGGTGAAAATGTGTTGAAAGGTGTCTCTTTAGAAAGAAGCCTCAATATATAAAAAAAATTCAAAAGGTAGGAACATCTGGCTGTGTTTTGAGAGGATACAGAAATCCGACTGATATATTTATATCGTTATGTCTTTTTGCACTTCTCCATACCTTGCTTCAGGCACTACTTACCATTCATTAAACGACATGTATAGTTGCTTTAAAAGGCAAGTACACACATACCTGGAGCTTTTAAACCAGATCAAAAGACTGTGGTTTATATTATTTAGTACTTATGTGTTAAGAATATCTAAAAGGACATCTGAAAAACACCTGATTTTTAATAGGTTATTGAATGTTATATAAAACATCACCCTCCCTATAGCCACATTAGATCAAGTTTGGTCATGTTGAAACTCTAACCACTGCACAGAATAAAAACACTGATAGTTAAGTGTTAAATTTGGTCCTCTGCCAGGAGGAACTACAACTGTACTTTGTAAGATATTGTTTAATAATTAGCCATCACATTAAGTTAGCCTTATTTTGCCTTAAAACTAAATAACTTGAGAACTTAATAATCTTACTTCAGTCAATAAACCTGAAAACGGACATCTTATGTTATTTTTGTCAGCTATATCAATGGTGTCCAGTAATTTAAACCTCTTTCTTCAGGGCAAGAGGAAGCAGAGTAGTACTATGTTGTTGGGACCAAGCAGCTCTTAATGGAGGTGACAAAACAAACGTCCTCAGAGAAAACTTCAAGAGCAGGTTACATGAGCACTTCAGGGCCTGAAGCTGAAGTTTATGTGGACACTGCTTCTTTCAGGGGGCTCGCATAAACATTACACTCTCTGTCTGGGTAATTGATCCCAAATCTTGTTTGACAACGTTTTTTCACTGCAGACACTTCACATGCTTCCTGAACATAGCTGAGCTTTTTTGGCCGCGTTGCAAATACCACAACAACTCAGCACTCATTAAATCTTGTGCTGAGTGTTCTCTGCCGTACCGCTGCCAGTGTGTGTGGTTTGGTTAATTTTTCCAACTAGTTCTGTTTCCTGTCTCCCTTCTCTCTTGCTTTTAATATGTACGTATATTGCCTAAAATATTTTGTTAAAGGATTTCTGATTAAGCAGCCAGAGTGTTTAATGCACTGAAAAGAATGGTGTAGAATTCTGAAATCAAAGTAAATTTTACTAATAATTGCAGCAAGTAACACATTGAATTAATATGAAATTCTGAAGTAGAATGACTGAAGTAATACTTTCTTTTAAAAAGTAGTCCCATAATCTATATTATATCTTATATCTATATTTTTATTGAATTATTTACAAAACATTTTTAGGTGTGTATTTAGTGTAGATTAATTATCATTTTCTCAGTATTATCTATTTGAAATACATAGCATTATTTGTTTGTGTATGCAAATAGCTTCATTTGTTGAATTCAAAATTCTAATTTATGGCTCTTTGTTAAAAACTGTGAATACTGGTCTGTGTTAAATTATTAGGGCCTGAGCACCGATGGTGTGAGGACCCTATTGTATCTGCTCTGTTTCTTATTATTATTCTTCCGCTTCTCCAAAATGAATAGCATTTTTGAGGGCTTAAACATGCTCAAAAAGTCATGAAACTTTGCACACGCATCAAACCTGGTGAAAATTTTCGTCTGATATAGGATTCAGAAGAGGGTGTGGCAAAATGGCTCGACAGCGCCACCTATACTAAAAAAATCAACAGCCTTCCAGCTATGTTTCACGTACATGCACGAAGATTGGCACACACATGTAACACACCAATACCTTCAAAAAAGACTCTTGGAGCAAAATTCTAAACCCAACAGGAAGTCGGTTATTTTTAATATTATGAGCAAATTTTGTGCAATTTTTGTCATTTCCATGCGTTGTATTTTAACAAACTCCTCCTACAGATTTATTCAGATAAACAACAAATTTGGTACGCCTAATCTTAAGTCCTTTGCGATGTTAAATTGCGAAGATCTTGAGTTTTCGTCGAAGGGCGTGTCCGTGGCGGCCTGGCGAATTTTGATGATTCGCCATGAAAAATGAAGTTGCTATAACTCAGACATACAATGTCCAATCTGCCCCAAACTTCACATGTTTGATAAGACTCCTGACCTGAACAGATTGATATGCCCATATTCAGTTATAGTCATAGCGCCACCTATTGGCAACAGGAAGTGACATATTTTACACTGCGACAAACTACTCCTAGAAATTTTATGACATCAGTGTCTTTTTTGTGGTCAGTCTAATCTAAAGGCCTGTGCGATGTTAAGTTGTGAAGATCTTGAGTTTCGTTAAAAGGCATGTCCATGGCGCCGTGACGAAGTTCAATGTTTAGCCATGGGAATAAAACATGTTATAACTCAGGCATAAAATGTCTGATCTTCCCCAAACTTCACATGTGTCATAAGAGTCCTAGCCTGAACACATCTGTAGGCCAATATTCCATCGGGTATGGCAAAATGGCTCGATAGCGCCACCTATACACTTTCAACGGAGTGCGCCTCGGGCTACATTTCACGTACATGTACAAAAATCGGTACACACATGTAACACACCAATACCTACCAAAAAGTCTCTTGGTACGAAATCTGAATCCCAACAGGAAGTCAGTTATTTAGAATTTTCTCTGCAAAATTGGTGTTGTTTTTGCCATTTTCAGGATTTGTACTTTAACAAACTCCTCCTAGGGATTTATTCAGATCAACACCAAACTTGGTCAGTGTAATCTAAAGGCCTTTGCGATGTTAAATTGCGAAGATCTTGAGGTTTCGTTAAAGGGCGTGTCCATGGCGGCCTGACAAATTTCGATGTTTCGCCATGAAAAAGGAAGTTGCTGTAACTCAGACATACAATGTCCAATCTGCCCCAAACTTCACATGTTAGTTAAGACTTCTGCCCTTAACAGATCTACATGCCCATATTCAGTTATAGTCATAGCGCCACCTGCTGGCAACAGGAAGTTACATATTTTATGCTGCTACAAACTACTCCTAGAAATGTTTTGGCATTAATGTCTTTTTTTGTGGTCAGTCTAATCTAAAGGCCTGTGCAATGTTAAATTGTGGAGATCTTGAGTTTTTCTTAAAGGGCGTGTCTATGGCGCCATGACAAAATTTAATGTCTCGCCACAGCAAGAGAAGTTGTTGTAACTCAGGCATAAAATGTTCGATCTTCCCCGAACTTCACATGTTCCATAAGAGTCCTGGCCTGAACACACCTGAAGGCCAATATTCCATTATAATGATAGCGCCACCTGCTGGCAACAGGATGATTGGCACATATATGGAATATACTTTGATATATTCCAATTTTATTCATGACTTTAAATGCATATTTCTCACCGTTCACCTTTTTACTAAAGCTACTCGCTGGCGGTGAGCCCGGGTGCGAGGGCCCGTTCATTGCTGCTTGCAGCTTTAATTATTTTATTTTTCTTAATTATCTAAATAATTTGCGTAATCTGTATCAGGTGAGTTACAAGATCATCTGTGATGTCATTGACATTATTCTTGCAACCAGTTTCTGTTTGTTTTTTAAATACTTCTCATAATATATTCTGAAGCCTGTAAGGTACAAGCACGCATGCAAACTTAAAACCTTTACCTACGTCTCAGTAGTCCACATTAGAAAACAAGCTGCTTTCAATTACAGACAGCAAGTACACACTCTGTCTTTCTCATCTCTTTTCTTCTGCTTTGGCTCTTTGATCACTTTTGAAAACATTTATATTCCCTAATAATTTGGGTTTAGTCTAGTGGCCAGTGATTAAATCCAGACTAGTATAGTAAATGCAGAAGAGTATATGTGGAAAATAATATCTTTCTAGAGTTGTTCATAACAGCTAAAGAAATGGAAACTTGAATGGTACATTTTGCAATAAAAATGTCAGTTACAGCTCCATATTAAATGAAGATTTAGAGCTGTACTATAACTAACATTTAGTTATTTTCAAATTCACATTGTTCACAAAAGTTTTATATTTAAAACCGGAATGTTGTAGACTTCATAAGAAAGACATGAGGACAAATCCCTCGTAGCTGAAGACATGCTTTTTACATAATTGCCCATAAAATAGCTATGATGATGGACGGACGGATGGACGTATGGATGGATGGATGGACGGACGGACGGACGGACAGAGGGATAGATAGATAGATAGATAGATAGATAGATAGATAGATAGATAGATAGATAGATATTTAATAATAACAAACAATATGCATAAAGGACCCATGTTTATTTACTTGTGCATTTGGCAGAAATTACTGTACAGTTGATAATAAAACATTTCTATTGTCATCAAGAAAAGATTTTCTTGTCTTGAAATACAGTGCTACTTCTTGTTCAGTTGCATTTTTTTAATCATACATCATAACAGTATATGTGGAATTATGATACGTACATAGCTGACTTCAAGCAATCCGTTGTCAGTTGAGCCAATGATCCTTTTGCCTATAAAAGAATCTATTACAGGTTAGTTGCTCCAGTGGTTCAAAAGCATACATTAAGACCTACCTTCCCTGCTTTGTCGCAAGTTCCTCCTCCCATCATGCATCTGGTGTTGATGTCAACGTCGCCACTCGGCATTCTTCGGTTCCCACAGTGGCCGTGTCCTCTGCCCTCGTCACAGTCCTGCAGAGGTCTGAGACAATGCACAGCCAGTCTGCCAGAACGTCGCATCCTACCTATAGTTTCAGACAGTTGATCATAGTTTAAGTTGTCAATAGCAACAAAATTCTTATTATTTTTCCTGTATTACAGTAAAACACTTATAGCTCACTTTTATTCTTACACCTATATTGTCTGTTATCTTATTTGTTTTTATTTAGGGTATGTGAAGGATATGTAACAAATGAACTATTTTGACTACATGTGAAAATAAAATAAACAATACTAATAACATGCATGCAAGTCTGTATTATTTGCATCAGGATTTTTTTTTTTTAAATACTTGATGTGTTTTTTTGACTTGATGTGAAATGGAAAAAAAAAGTTTACCATTCAGTCTAAGAAGAGATTATTTAAACAAATTAAGCTTTTGCTGTTTAAATTGACACTTTATCCATCATTGGAGAATCGGACTCTGTGATCTATCGTGATTCTGCTGGCTTCTTAGATTGGCCCTTAGGGCACATAGAAATAGCCAGGGAGAGGGTAAACTGCATCAATTGAATGATTCAATCACACAGATACTTGTACACACACTTGCATCAAATTTTTTAAGCAAATTTAATTGCCAATTAAATCATTATTTCATTTTATTTTTGTTTTGTTTTGGGATTTGTGTATGTGTGATTTATTTATTTATTTATTTATTTATTTTTGTAAAATGTAACTATGATATTAATGGTTTTTGGGTTTCCTTTTTTTTTTTTTTTTTTTTTTTTTGTTGCTATTATAAATTACAGCATCCCCTCTGAATCTGTGAGCATTCCATTAATGCCTTAATCTTGATATACAGTCCTTGTTTACAAACTACTATATGTATAGTAGGAACCAACAAAAAGTACGAACTAAATATTTGTTAATGTCACATTTGCTAACTGCAGAATACAAATAGAATATAATCACTGCAAAATCTTCATTCATAATCGTATGCTGCCTGTTCTAATCTGACTGCATATGGCAAACAATTCGCATAATCCCTTTTCACATACTGCGGGTGAATCATATCAGATTAATGACAGAAGTAGTTTTAAATAATTTTTTTGCACCAAAAGTGTATTTGGTTGACTCTTTACCAGTCCAATATGATGCTTTACACTATACCTCCGTTATATCTCTGCTATATCTTTGATTCTGTAGTACAGTTAAATCTGCTACAGCACTTTGTGTAACAGGTCATGAGTATCCCTTCAGTCCTGCTGCAGTCTGGTATTATTGCGACGCTATAAGAAAAGGACATTGAAACACTTCCCACACAGTTACATTTTGAAGTCTAAGCTATATGGGTGTATGCTACTTTCATAACATTTTTTTTTCATGGACTGTGGAAACAATTAGTCTATATTCTTGTTTTAAAGTGTGAAATACATAGCGAGAACTTCTTGTCCTGTGAAGAAGCAGTAAGTCTTCTAAATTCCCAGGGCAATGGTGTTGTTTTAAGACTGAAGGTAATGCTGAACAAATTACACCATATTTGGGCACAGAGCCAGGCTTCTGTAGAGAATAAAACCATAATCCTATTCAATTTGCCCGTAACCGATATGAGATTTTCTTCAATGAGTTGGAAGAATATGTCAAGGGGAGTTTTTTTTAGATCCATTTAAATGACAAACAATAAAAACGGCAGGATTGCGTGAGAAAATACTTCAGAATTTTTCTGTGTTATGTTGGATTAATGTATTGAGAATAATCAGATTTTAAACATACTGAAGTTTCTTTCTTCCTTTTTAGTAGTACAATTACATGTACAGGTGGAACTAAGCAATAAACTATAGTGCCAGCAGGAATAATCTGTATTTGCTTAAGTGAAAGTTTAGACAACATCAACATATTAGAAATATATGTAGTTTATGAAAACCTTCCATGTTATCTGTCATGCACACTTTAGACTGCCAGCAAGTTGATAGGTTAGCTTTTTTCTATTACTGACTTTGTGAGGTTGGTTAAATAAGCTTTCAACTGATGTTGCTTATATAATTAATTAGTTTATATAATTAAAATAAAAAGTTTAATAGCATTACAAATATTTGTGTTGTTTATACTGATATTTAAGATACCAATAGGCTATTAAAATATGATTATAAATTTCAAAGCAATGAATGCATATATGTGCACACGTTTAAAAGTGTGAGCAGTATGAAAATAAATCGATAATGCTCCCTTTACATCTAGTAAAATAAATAAAAACGGCTAATTTGCGGACGCAAATTTATTGCAGTACTGGCCAGGAGAATTGTAATTGCTAATTACTGCGAAATATCAGAAAATGCTTCACCGTGACAACAGATGTGCTAACCACAGCAGCTGACAGGTCTATTACTTGCTCGTTTGGACACGTTTTAAACCACACCGTCTGAACCAGTGGTTTTCAATCCTTCAAATAAGAGAGACAAAATGTGCTGTGCTGTGGCTTCCCAAGACCAAGAATGAAAACCTCAGATCTGATCAACCCAACACAAGCATGCAAATATAAAGCATTCAGCAGCGATAATAATAATAGCCTAATAATAATAATAATAATGATAGTTAAAACTGTATTATTACAATGTTACGTCTTATGTAATATGATCATCTTGAAGCCCAAATACATCAGCCCTTCATTGTATGATGCATCCAATTAGCTACATATATAGTCTAATAACCTAGAATATGTGAAATGCGATTGTACATTCTTGTTACATTTTTCAGTAATAATGTGCTATTAAAAAAAATAAAAATAAAAGATATGTATGTGTTTCTGACTTCTAATTCGCCCTAATCAGTCTCCTCGTGTTGATTAGCCTGGTTAACCTTTGCTCCGTACTGGGTCCGTAAGGGTTAATCAGTGATCCGAGGGTCAGATTCCCTCTATCTCTTGCTTGAAGGATACGGTGAAGGCAGCGATAAGATTAGGGTGAACTTTCCTCTTCCAACCCATCAAAGCGCAATAGACACCTGCACCCAAACCTGCGCTTTTGAGAATTACGGTCATGTCCACGACTTAATATGAGCAAAATAAATGCACTGTGAGTGTTCATAAAAGCTGGAGGGAGTACAGTGAAAAAAACAAAAACAAATATATATATATACCTATTTATTATTTATTTTTATTTGTAGCCTATGTAGTTGATGTTCGATATTAAAAGTGATATATTAGTTAATCAAAGTTTAGCTGTTTCTTTTAAGGTTTAAAGTCTAGTTTTATATGTAGTCTGCTGAAGACTGAGATTTGTTGCGCTTTGGATATCGGGCTTTGCTTATTCAATGTCTATCGATTTATTCACGTATAACTGCTCTTGCAGGAGTCACATCTTACACACTCGTGCCCCAGCGTGCGTACTTTACTTTACAAACAATAATAAAGTGATTTACCCCTTTCTTCCCGTCCCAGCCATGGAAAATCGTTAAAGATCCTGCTATTTGTGTGTGATCAGTAAATATTTAGTGTAGTTCTCGTCCTAATCGATGGAGCTCCCGATGGGGGAGCGCTATTGTGTGTGTGGACGCTTGCTGAGCTCTGTGTGTGAGGACTCTTTCTTGTGAAGTGCGTTTTACAATGATAAATGTACCAGGACGACTTGGCCTGCACTTTACTGATCAACATCAAGTTGCTTGAAAACGGCTTTCGTCCAAAGTTCCTTCAGCACAACCACCGATTACAGGCTATTTTAAGTGCGAAGTGATTCATTTCTACTCGGTTGCTAGAGGCGTTTGCTTTTATTTTGTGATCTTTTAGAGGAGGCACAAATTACCTAATGGATAAAACTTTGTTTTTGAAATTTTAATGAAATATACGTCCTGTATTTAGCTATAGCCTACCTGTTTAAGGAGTCACATTTGAGGCCTTTGTATTAAGACTAGGCTCTCTCTCTCTCTCTCTCTCTCTCTCTCTCTCTCTCTCTCTCTCTCTCTCTCTCTATATATATATATATATATATATATATATATATATATATATATATATATATTCATTATATCTTTACGACTTTATGTTGGAAACGGGATTTTAAAAAAATTGTTTAAAGGATATGAATATAGGCGTTTGTTTGTTTATTTATTTATTTATTTATTCCTTGAATGCCTGTTGAATGGTTGAATATGCATGGCATTCCATTCAGCTCGTTTATATTTATTTGCTACTTAGTCCTGAAACTTGACTCTCCTTATAGCTATAGTTGGGCGCACCAGAACAGACAATGAAATCGCCCTGTGTACACAACTCTTAAAAGGCATTGACTGAATTACTTTACTTCTGCTATAATTGTCTGTTAGGCTATACGGCAATTTGACGTCACCAGTGAATGCAATAGGCTGTAGCTTATAGACGTCTGACGACTGCATGCAGTAGTGCTTCCTGAAGTGCTGTTAGCTTTGTTTTATTCTGAGCAAGCTTAGGCTATCATACTCTTATTGATGGGGTGTTCTTATATCCATTCTTGTACATTTATGATTGTGTCTGTTCATGAACTTAATGACATATTAAAACAATATTTGCACGGTAAAGGTTTATTGCTTCAATTATCCTATCTTAATTCATTAATTCATGAAGTCCTCGCTTTGGACTTAACCATTGAAAAAGCGACAAAGGCATATCACTGTTACTAGTTTGCACATAAACAGACAGGTGTCTCTCCTGACTTCACCCCTCCCTCCCTCCTTCCCCCAGTCACACAGCCCACACAAAGCAGCTGCACTGAGGAGGCTTTTTACCTTCTGTGGAAAAGAAAAAGACGCACAGGAGAATCTTCTGTTCTTTTTTTTCTTTCTTTTTTTTAACAAAAACTAAAAATCTCCATCTTCAAAGTCATCAACACGACTGTCCTTCTATTAGGATATGCACTAAATATGAACATGTGATTTAAGCGTCGCAGAAAAGTTCGACCGATTTTGCTTGTCGGTTTGTCTTTTTTTCCCTCCCTAAAGTTTTAGTAATCATTCAAATAAACAGAGAGCCGCATTTTTGTGTATAAATCCGTCAGTGGATAAGGAAACGTTGGTTCCACTTCCAAACAGAGGGTTAATTCGCACAGAAAGAGAAGACTAAGTATATTTAGGAGACGATGCATCACGGGGAAGACGAATCAACATCATATGCATTTGGTATGTTTGGGCTATAATTATTGAGAATCAAACCTCACTTAGCATGTACATATTATTTGGAATATGTATGTTTAAGTGAACCTTATTATTTTTTTTGTGTTGTGAATCCATTCACAATTTTGATTAAAATTATTTAAAAATGAACATTGTATCCAGCGAACGCTTCCTTTAGCAGAACAATTTGTCCATTCATTATAGCCTACTCATCGCATCATGAACACATTTTTTTCCCTTTCTTTCTTGTTGGTCTCTGTCAATAATTTTGCTGATATTTAAGAAGTGATGTTGTAATTGCATGCATGTCTCTCTGTGCGCCTTTAATAGTCGTATTATTGCTTTTAAAAAGAAAGAAACAAATCAGTGTCTTCACAAGTTAAAGTGTGAAAATATTAACACTTACCTTGATCTTGGGTAAAATCCACTTTTCATCGGCACGCTTATTTACTTCTGCGGCATCGCTGTCGCCTGTCTTGTTCACATACAGGCTTTTGAATGGTCAGAGATGAGGTACGGTGCTCACTTTTGATTGTTTCAATAAGCTGACCAAAATATACCGAAACGCTGCAAAAGCTACTCCCGTGCGTGAACAACACTGTGGAGAAAATGTGTGGAAGAGACCTACAAGCGCATCTCTGCAACGTCCAAATCAATTAGAAGGAAATCTCAAAAGCATTAATCAGATTAAAATAGGCGCATGTTGCTTTGGTGTATGTGAGAGGCGAGCGACCGATGTAGTTTCCATTTAAGATGGCTCTTCCACCTTAAAGAGCGATATCAAGGAGAAATAATCCGAACGCTAGGGGGCGCCCATATACTGTTGTACATCCATTCTTCTGCGTTTTTCCTCTGAGGCAGCATATGCTGTGATTTAGCACTGTACGTTTTTCAGTGGACCCAGCTCCGACAACCCCTGGTGATACAGAAAGTAGACTTCAACAAGCGAGCTTTAAAAAAAAAAGTGCTCTGACTTATAACCCGAGGAGCGAAAAGGGAGACACCTCATTTGACCACCCCGGGGCTTCCAGCGAACATCCATGGCAATAAGCATCAGACTTCTACTTTCTCAATGAGCATCATTCATCTTATGTTTGCATGATTTTTGATTGTTTCGGGGATTTTCAATATTTTTTTCTCTCTTAAATTTTTAAAAAAAAAACAAAACAAAAAAAACACTGGTCCATTCGAGGAATTGTGGAATATTGTATTAACCTCAATGAATAATATAGCCAATCTGTAGCATGCCAAGGCCCTAAAAGCTCAATAACCCTAAAATTATCTTTTGTTATATGAGAACACTGGGAATGCAGTTTATATGTGTGTGTGTGTGTGTGTGTGTGTGTGTATATATATATGTGACTAATATTCATCAATGCGTCAATGCGTCAATGCATCAATGCGAAAGAACATATAGGACACACAACATATATATATGGCTAATATTCATCAATGCATCAATGCGTCAATGCATCAATGCGAAAGAACATATAGGACACACAACAGCAAATGGCAATTGGTGCTGATTTCCTAAGCAAGACAGTAAAATGTGTAGCTAGATAGCGGTATAAACATCAGTGATCATCAGATATCTTTTTTGGCTTTTGAAGATAAAGTCATTCGACTTAAATTTATACGTAATACGCCAATATAATAAGTTTATTTTGACACATTTATTGGATTGGTAGGCTATATAAAATTAGATGCAACGTATTCATGTTCTGCTCAAATTAAACAACTTTAGCCTAATATTCACATATAGTTTGAACACACTCTGACTCTTGTTGATTCATTTTTTTTCTATTTAGTAGTATTTCTTTTTTCATTATTGCTGACAAAGTAGAGTTTCGCATACATCTTTGACATATAATAGTGTAAGTAGGCACCTCGAACTTTACAACAATAGCCTCTCGCGTAAATTGCATGTTGCCTCGTGAACGATCTCCGTTTTAAATGTATTTGTCAGTGCGTTATTGACTTGATAGATGATAGCCAGTTTCATGATTTATAACGAGGCGTTAATGCGGATAAATGGATTAATGAAAGTGACCAAATCATACACGTTGCGGCCAGTCTGTATAAATGTAACAAAAAGGTATGCAATGCCTATAAAACAAATTGGAAAATCCAAAATCTAAATGACAGAAATATCATTATAACGGAGAGTATTTTTGTGGTCATATTATTTAAAAAAAAATTATAACATATATAGTATAGCTATAAATTTGCGTAATATTGATTTTTGAAAAGCCCCGGACGTATGTGACGTTTAAAAGATATGGCAATCATGGATTTTATTTCAAATACAGAAAAAAATAATGAACACATGTAGCATATTGCGATCATTTTTCCATCGAATTGTGTCCTACTCTCTTTAGGACCAAGAGGCTCCTCGGCCCTTTTTCCTGGCTTTGGCAAAGAACCAAGTAGCACAAGTGCCGACTAGCCAATGGGGTTCAGGGGGAGGTCCGTGAGCTCTGACCAGTCAAACACAGTCACTTTCCATATATGGCAACTCATCTCCATGGTAACGTGTGCTAAGTTGCGGCAGTCGTGTCAAAGTTCACTATATAGAGAGCTCAGTGAGCTGATCAGAGAGAAAGCATTCTGCCAGCCCAGCGCCTGCAAATCGCAGTCACTTCCTAACCTCCCCCTTTTTAACATATTTGATCACTTTGATTCTCTGTTCTCTCTCTTATTATTTTTATGCGCACGAAGGAGGTTCTATAGGTTGTGATCTTTTTGTTTTATTATCAGTCCTGCTTGCCGGAGAGTTGACTTCATATTTGACTCGAGCACAGGCTGCAACTGCGCGCGGCTGCAAGCGCTACCTCATCTGAAGAAAAGGAAGAAGCGGCAATATTTTTTGCCAGTTGGTTTTCTTCAAGACTTTACGCTGGAACTTCTCGCGTGTCGCAAGTAGACTGTCTTTGAAAGCTGCGTGTTTGCGCGTCCGATCATCGCTACACACGCGAAGTTCTCTGTCCTGCTCTGTTCATATCTTCTTCCGCCGTGTTTAATTTCCCATTTTTTCCTTGATGGGTTTACTGGATGGATGACTGCAAGTGCCCCTGGACTTGGCCTCTAAGAGCAAGGCTGCTATTCGGCTTGTCTTTGCTTCAGTTTTAGCCACATGCCAGGTAACGCTATTTCAGTCAAGAAATAGACTAGCTACTGTTTGTCGTCGGTGCGCAACTTTGAACGGACATTCAGACTCTAACCCACCGCGCCGATCCTGAATTATTTATCTTACCTTCTTCCTAAGTGATAAAGGCGCCTTGCTGCGTTATTATTTTTTGAAACAAAGCATTCCGAGACCAAAAACGGGGAACAAAAAGTTTTTTAACGTTGACTGATAGAAATGGCAATGGTAGTGTGGAGAGGCTCCCAGGACGATGTGGCCGAGACCCAGGGCACCCTCTCATCGCAAGCCCAAGGAGGACTATCCCTTCCAACCCCTCAACCAGGCCAGCTGGGTCTGACGGCCTCTCAGGTTGCCCCTCCAACCCCTCAGACACCCGTTCAAGGACCCCCGAACAACAACACACAGTCCACCCCGACGAATCAGACGACGAGTCAGTCGGAAAAGCAGCAACCACAGCACATAGAGTGCGTGGTTTGCGGGGACAAATCCAGCGGCAAACACTATGGCCAGTTCACTTGCGAGGGGTGTAAAAGCTTTTTCAAACGGAGCGTACGAAGGAACCTCACTTACACATGCCGTGCCAACAGGAATTGTCCCATTGACCAGCACCATCGCAATCAGTGTCAGTACTGCCGCCTCAAAAAATGCCTCAAAGTTGGCATGAGACGGGAAGGTATTGGGATTTTTGTTGTTTTACTGCTGTCTTTGTCTTTTGTGTTTAGCCTGATTGAACCATGCATGCTACGTCCCCCTGTGTTTTGTCCCCGACTCTTCTCTCTCGGTCTGCCCGACCACAGCACGCGAAGGAACCGCCTATAGCGCTCGAGACTGAGCGTTATCACGGCGCCCGTAATGCTCGAATAAAGAGCACCCTCTCTCAAACGAATATTTCGCATTGTACATGTTCGCAACGTTAAACAGATCACCACTTTTATTCGGCGACGAAAACAGGGGGGTTCTTGTTGATTTTTAATAATATCACTGCAGATATGCCGTGCGGTTATGGCGAGGGAGTATGGAGAGGCAGCGTCAAAATCACACACACACACACACACACACACACACACTAGGCTAGGGTCTCCAGTTCGACCGCAATCTACATTGATCCTCTCCGATATAAAAGTAAATAATAATCACTGTTGCGCTTTTGATAGCATTTATTTAAATAAACGTTCCGCCAGACTCCCAGTTTGCTCGCATGTTCTCAATAGACAGCAGAACTGATTCTGTCGCTAGCTAAATAGGTTAAGGGTTAGCATTCATGTCTTTCTTTGTGCATGTATTCACTGGACTCATGTTGTCTGCTGTGAAACGTTAAAACAAATTATCTGACAAGTACACTTAAATTTAAACATTTGCCAATATCTATTTTTATGTTACGTAAAACATAGGATTTTACTATAATTATTTTCTGTGTAGCCTATGCAGTGCACGTTGCAGAGCATTATTGTGAGCATATCGTTAACCTAGTTTATTTTATTATTGTTATTATTTCACTTAATCATGGAGGCCACTTTACAAGTTTAAAAGTTCTGCACGTTTCATAATAATGGATTGCATTAATACAATTGGTGTAGTTCTCTAAACAATTTGTGTGTTAACAACACACCATTTGAAGTAGAAACAAGGTCATGCTATATTTTGTTGTTGTAGAATTCAAGCATCAATATCTACAGTTTCTCTTTTTACTGCAGCAGTGCAAAGGGGACGGATGCCACCTACACAGCCACACCATGGTCAGTTCGCCTTGACAAATGGGGACCCACTGCACTGCCATTCCTACTTATCCGGATATATCTCTCTACTACTACGAGCGGAGCCCTACCCAACTTCTCGGTATGGCAGTCAATGCATGCAGCCCAACAACATCATGGGCATCGAGAACATTTGTGAACTGGCAGCCAGGATGCTGTTTAGTGCGGTAGAGTGGGCCAGGAATATTCCCTTCTTCCCAGACCTCCAAATTACCGACCAGGTTGCCCTTTTGAGGTTGACCTGGAGTGAGTTGTTTGTGCTCAACGCTGCTCAATGCTCCATGCCCCTCCATGTGGCTCCACTTCTGGCGGCGGCTGGGCTCCATGCCTCCCCCATGTCTGCGGACAGAGTGGTCGCCTTTATGGACCACATTAGGATCTTCCAAGAACAAGTAGAAAAGCTCAAAGCTTTGCACGTTGACTCTGCTGAATACAGCTGTTTAAAGGCCATCGTTTTATTCACTTCAGGTAAGTTTTTATTTTCATAACATCTAGTTTATATTTCAGTGTGTTTGTAAAGTAAAGAAACGTGGATTATTTGAATAAAATCTAGAAAACGGTATGAGTGCTAATTTTAGCATATTTATCTGTAAACGTTATTAAAACACACGCTTCGTAACAGCCACCCAAGTGCTCTCCAATAATAATTTAAATGAATAAGTAAACTTAGGAAAATTACTTCTTCTAACTAATATTTTTTTAAGTCTTCGACGTGTCGTCAGTAATATAATAGCCTACAGCAATTATATTTAACGCTTAGGAATTTATTTTAACACTTAAGCTCCTTTAAAAATTAAGTGGTGATGCAATTATTATTTTGTGAAAGCCAGCAATAAATAAAAACTATAATTTATACGCATTCATAATAATGGAAAGATAAGTTTCCCTATAGTGCCTATAAGCTATAGTCATTTTTTATGTAGGCTATATAATAATAATAATAATGTAAATTCAAATAATGTGAGAAAATTATCACTATCGACTAACAAACTCTAAACTGTATAGTTTTATTCATATCCGTTGTAGTTTCACAATCCATAAATATAATACGATCTTGAAGGGCAATTCATTATTTGTATTTATTTGCAATGACAGATATTAAGGATGTCATGCTGGAAGGGAGGGGGTGAGGCTGAAAGGGAAGAAAGGCCTAATGCTCCGTTTACACACATCACAGCCCAGCTTTATACTGGAGCCGATAGTTTAAATTGATAAATATTTTCACATTGCGATAAACACTAGTGGCTAGTTTTGTTTAATTGTTCTTTATTGTGGCGGGCGACAAGGCATTTTGTGCGTTGTTAAAAGCTCACAGTTCTTCCTTGTTTTGTTAGGAGGATCTAGAGATCCAAGACACATTCTGGACTCGTTCCAGAACTGGGTCATGACCCTGACTTCCTTTCTTTATTTGTGTATCACAGAGCTAAAGCGAAAAAGTTTTACAGATTTAAAACTTCATGGCGAATATATTCTCTTGGTGTATGACTGGAAAAGCCTACCAGTTGCACAATAAAGATTGCCCCAGAATGCAAATATTCAGTATTGCTTACTTTACAGATAATGCTTCCTATACAACAATAACATTCAAATTAATCAAAACTCTAAAGAAGACACATTAATGGAACGGTTGTTAACATTACTCCTTTAGAAGTTCATGTCATGTAGGGCAGCATTTTGCGATCACCTTATTGATTTAAAATCTTATACCACCTCTTGTGAATATTTTGCACTTCGAGTATGCTGTCGATATTTAAAAAACGGCTTTCAATATGGTTTAAGAGTTTAGGATTAAAGGGTCTGTTGGTTCTATAAATGTTTTAAAAATAATAATAATAATAATAATAATAATAATAATAATAATAATAATAATAATAATAATAATAATGATAATAATAATAATAACACCGATACAGTATAGTACGCTTGAATATTATCTTTGTATATATATATTGTCCTTCTGTTTATCTTTTTGCCATAATAGTATGACACACATGCTGCTAAATTCTCCTTTTTATGGGGATAACTTGGGTAACAATTCAAAATGTTTAGAACAACACATACGCTTGAATGTTAACGCAATTACCTCTTTTATAAAATACGTACCAGCAGAACTGCAGCGTAGAAACGATTTATGTATCGCCTATGCATTTGAACGTAATAGCTAAAGTTAACTCGTATGGCGCAGAAGATGTTTTGTGCATTGCGTTAGTTAGGCTACATGCTATAGGATATTGTGATGTACAATGTGTATATAGCCTACTGACGTGATAGCAATGTGCATTGACATAGTATGTGTTACTGTAGTGTGCTTTGTTGTTTTGTAAATTGATTGTCCAGGTGTAGAGCTGATGTAATAAACATTTGATTATCTCTCCATTCCTTTTAGATGCATGTGGCCTGTCAGATGTGGCCCATGTGGAAAGTTTGCAAGAGAAGTCCCAGTGCGCTCTGGAGGAGTACGTTCGGAGCCAGTATCCCAACCAGCCAACTCGATTTGGGAAGTTATTACTGCGCTTGCCCTCTCTCCGTACAGTCTCGTCTTCGGTCATAGAGCAATTATTTTTCGTCCGATTGGTAGGTAAAACCCCAATTGAAACCCTCATCAGGGATATGTTGCTGTCGGGGAGCAGTTTTAACTGGCCTTACATGTCGATTCAGTAGGCAGAAGGAATGATCAAAGGGGCTGTGACTACAATAGTTAGCGCTTCTTTTGTAGAAGGAAACGGCTGTTACACGAGTTTACTTTCACGAAGAAAGACTTTCATACAATGACTGTGAATTTTAAAATTGAGACATTCAGTGAAGCCTCGAAATCCAGAGATTGCTCCCAGTGTCATTCTGAACAGTTTGTTTTAATGTTTTTTGTTTGTTAATTTTTTTATGTAATTAATGCAAGAACGAAGAAATAAATAACCCTCTAAAATTAATACAAAAGGGAAAAACGCAAGAGAAAAATAATTTAAGGATTTTCATAATCGTTTCTGGGACAGCAAAACTATAAAGTGCATTTAAGCGACAATTTGGAAAGATTAAGAAGAAAAGAAAAAAAGTTATTATATTTTTTTTCCCAAATTGTTTATTGTCCTGTATCCATGTATCTATAGCTGTTTTTGTAATTTTTGTTCCTCCTTTCTGGTTCCAAACCGGCCTATATGTGATGCTGTAGTATGCAGTTGTTGTTGTTGTTTTTATTTTATTTTTTATATATATAACCATGACTTCTTCTAAAACAGTTCAGTAATGTAAAGACGTTCTTCGAGAATTCGAGAATTAAAACTAAATCCACAGCAATATAGGCTATGCTTAATGCTGCAAGCGCACTTACTCCATTGATGTCCCTTAATGAACAAGAGAATGGGTTATTTTCTTGATCAACTCAAATTTACATACACAAAATACCAGAGCACTAGTAACGTTCCAGTGTCGTACACTATTCTTTTAACTGATATAGACACCATAAATCATCATCCTCCAAAATGGATGCAGGAGCAATACTCCACTCTGCAAAAACTATCAGCCACAAAAGTATTTGCAAAATCTCCTTGTATTTGGTTGAGAGTTACGACCTGCCTCCATTTTTTTTTAAATATATATATATTTGGGTTCGGGAATGGTCGTCAGGTTGTAATGCAAATAGTAGAACAACGTGTTTGATTTTACAGTTAAGGAGACCCCCACTTAATATTTTCAGATGTATTACCGGAACCCACCTTAAGTTGCGCCCATGCGAATTCTCGCTCAAGTGTTTTGCCACAGTAAACTGTATTTTGAACGTGGGGGAAATGATGGGTCATCATTCTTTTAATGATAAAGCAGCAGTATTAATAAGACGTCCCTATAAATGTCCCTCAACACTTAAAGCATTAAAGTGCCTGTACAGCGCAAATGTGTTATTAACGGTTACTGAAGTCTATACACAATGGGGAACACGCTTAGAATTTACAAAGTAAGTCTTATAATTGTTCATTTCACTTGAGGGAAAAAAATACAAGTAGAGGCAGTATTCTTGTAAATATAGGTCAATTCATTTCAAGGACTTTTCCTTTATACAACGTATATGTGATTAAGAATAAAACTGTGGTTGCCAATTTTTTTTTTTCGGTAATACAAATGTCTTCAAATGAGTGACAGACTTAGCTAGTAGCACTGAAAGTTCTGTTTGTAATGTACATACATATTAAGACAAATGTTTTTTTTTTCTTCCTTTCTTTTTCATGTATTTAGACTGTGAATGCATGGCCACAGGTCGCTAACCTATTTTACCTTTGATATATATATATATAAATGTAAATGTTTTTGACTGTATAGATATAATCTGTGCATTCAGTACACTAGCCCTTGTATTTAAAAAAGACAAAAAAAAAAATGGGGGAAAAAATGTTCGACGATAGGTTGACACTTAACAGGGTGAGCTTGTTTGGAAAGGGGTGGCTATTTTGACTTGGTGTTCTGCTCCTTTTCGGTCTGTAACAGATGCCTTGTGTGTGTATGTGTGAAAGCTTGCAATTTCGTCCTTGTTTTGAGGCTTTTTTTCACCACACAAGACACCATGTTGTGATTGGATAAAAAGGGATCATATTGTGTAGTTGATTGAACAGTTATTTCTGGCTGTTCTCTGCCACATATGGACCAGTGAATGATACATGATTGTAATTATGAACAGTTTAAACTGACCCATGTTTTTATATAAATATATAAAATATATTACTGCAGGGTATTGATAACGTATAGATACTTTTTTATTATTATTGATTATTATTAATTGCAAGTGATATACGTGAGTGTGTGTGGAAGTTTATAGTTGAAAACAATTCTTGTTTGTTTGTGTTAGCTTATTGTAAACAAGCATTCTGCTGTAAATTTGTTCTTGGTATTAAATTATAATTTATGAATTTGAAATCAAAAGGCTTTCCATGTTGTGTTATTCATTAGCAGACAAATCTGCCTCTTCTATCGAACAGTAAACTCATGCTCTGTCTCAAACTGCTGAAGGTTGGGTTTAGGTATGTGTGTATGAGAGAGAGAGAGAGAGAGAGAGAGAGAGAGAGAGAGAGAGAGAGTGTTTGGGGTGCGAGGGTGTCTCCGGGGTTTGGCATGGGAAAAATGTCTAAATTTGGTTATGTAAATACACGTGCGAAGTGAATTTTTTTTTTTTGAATCGCCCTCTAACAATGTACTTTTTACACATTAATATTAATCCGTCTTTGATAAAACAATAAGTAAACATTTAGTATCATGTCATTCCTACTTACCAGGTATAGCCTAGATTCTGTGTATATGCGCAGAAGTTCTTGCTCATTTCCTTGTTGGGTATCACGTTCCATTTAAATACATAAAATCTTCTCAGAGCAGGTAGGCTACTGACACGTCGGAACTAAAGTCGCATGAAATGCAACATTGGACGTTCAATACATGTCAAATGAAATGCCATCTTGTTGTAAACGTGACAAATGACAAAATGCAGGCCCACTGTTTGTTCTACCTCGAAAGCAGTATTTTATATGTCATATTTGGGGCTATCTGTTAGAGGACACCAAGCGTGTGAAGCTATCCTGTAAACTGCGCCTTCAACTTGGTGTCCTATTAGTTGAGACAATATGGCGTCTTGCAATTCAACGCAAGCTACGGCTCCCCGGAGCAAAGCGGTGTCTTGTAATAGAAACCATATTGTTAGGAGAAAAGGCCCCCTCAATCGACACCGAAGGCCCAAAAAAAAAAAAAAAAAAAAAAAAAAAAACCTTCACACAGAAACCGTGTTAAAGTTTTTGTCAGGAGTCCAAGAGTCCTAAAATGAAAATATATGCTTGATATTTCCATTGTCAAAGTAATTAAAAACTTACTTTCCCATTTACGTAGGGTTATGTAGTCCAATTTAACAAGACCACTGCTAGCTCGTTAGTTTCTCTCTAAAATACAGTAGATTTCCAGATCTCCTTTTACAAATTCTACTTGGGTATAGCTTTGAGGGAAAAAAAATTGTAACATCCTGACACCAAATATAGCATTGCTATACTTTATTGTTATGATATTTGACAAGGCACACTGAGATTAAGTAGCCTAACTTATGATGGCTGAGGGAAAATGGGACGAACAATAATGGCTATCAGACCACTACCACCATTGCTCGGTTTTGTTCAACTGCATATAATAACCACAGCAACAACAACAATAATAATACTTATAATTATAAACAGTATAGTGCATATTAAATTATATAAATCTAAATAACCTTTATATTAAATAAACATATCTTTAAAGATGATCGGAAATGATTGATGGATGTTTATTATTGTTTTAAACGTGGTCCAGGATGTGTGTTTGATGAGAGCGCTAATGCATGTAGCAGATGAAGGCTTGTAATTATGACACAGTGATGAGACCTATTAACTACTCGAGATACTATTAGTAGTTGCTTAATGATTGAATTGGCATTGCATGCTTAAGTATATATATATATATATATATATATATATATATATATATATATATATATATATATATATATATATATATATATATATATATATATATATAATTCCAGTGTAAGTCTTTGCAACGAATTCCATCGTACACAGACATGGACAAGAGATCTTAAGTTGTATGGTAGCATATTTTTGTCAAAGATGAGTTGCTTCGCTTTAAATACACGTTTTGCTTTGATAGGCTTACCAGAGCAGGTTAGTAGTAATTTGGATCATGGCTTCACAGACTTGATTTTAGTTGACAGAGCGTGTGTTGAGGCTGAACTCTATAATTTGCACTTCTGTTCTTTTATTAGCGTCGGACAACGAACTAATGAGGTCTCCCTCAGTACAATGTCACTTTTATTTATTTCTTCGTGGAAAAAGTACTATGGGATATGGCTGGCCAGCCGAGCCAACAACAAATTATTTCTAACTGCTTCTTCGTTGATTAACTATATATCTACAGCAGACGTTTTAAACTCGTGTAAAGCACGTCGATATTCTTGCAGGTGCGAGGGCTTTGTTTCATAAAGGCATTATTATGTGATGATATAGGTTCGGCAAAAGTGCCTCAAAAATCGTCACCTACTGTAAATGTGAGGTGTTGGCGGTCGCGAAGGGTTGAATTGCTCAGGTTACCGCCATCCAGCATAATTGCTGATGTTCCTAAAATAATTTAATGTAGGCCAAATTTTAAAAGTTAGCACATAATTATCTAGCCTATACTGTCGCAAATAAAAAAAATGTTTGGTTCCGAGGTTTTCAACCTAATTTCAATAACAGGTGAATGATGACCTGGCCTAGCCTTACTATGTCTTCAAGCTAAGTGAATGTGGTTTTGTCGATCGGTTATACATATAGAGTCCTTAGCAAAAGTCATCATAGCTTTGAGATAGGCTATCATATGCTCGCTTGTGTTGTTCGTATGATGAGCTCGACGAAGGAAGAGCCAGCAATTGGTTTCCATAGCGACCTCCAAAGAGCAGCGATAATAAGCGAAGACCCCCACTCCCTTAGAAAGACAATTAAACGTCTGTGTTGTTCCTTCACGTCACTCGAGTATCAACATATTTCTGTTTTATTATATTTATTGCCCCTCGTAAGATTTGCTGAATATAGAGGGGACCTGTCCATAATTCCAACCCTCAGATTTATATCAGGTTATAAATGAAAGAAAACTCTCGTCACGACCTTAGTGTTTTGGCTTTTCAAATAATGAGGTAGGCTACTCTGAATAACTTTTGTCTGACGTCATCTATATATTTGCTGCAAATTGCGTGGAATGAACCAATTAAACAACAGTTTAATGTGGCCTAGTCTAGCACATAAGCGATTTTCTTTGCTTTTTACAACAGTTTTAAGTAAATGCGTGTATTTTCGATTACAATCATATTAATAGCCATCATATATTTTCTACAAAACCGCCAAATGCATGACTGGGTTAGTATGCCTATTAAAAGTACTAATAATAAAAATACTAATATATATATATATATATATATATATATATATATATATATATATATATATATATATATATATATATATATAATAGCCATATCTCAAAGCTATGATGACCATGAATATACAGTTCTAAACTGGAGTCATAAAATTACTCGTATTGGATACCCAAAACATAACATGCTTTATTGCGAAGTATGTGCATTTTTGCCCGTCCGTCTGTCTTTGTTATTTTGAATAAAGTGCTTTAAAATAGACTTGCTGCTCTCGGCTCGGTGGCTTCCTCTCTCTAAATGTTAGAAAATTGTGCCATCTACCCGCTATTCACAGAACTGTCACTTCCAGGACCTCCCGAGACCTTGAGCCAACTTTAACACAAAAGGAGAGACTGAGGGGGTTGGTGAGCTGCTTCGAAGTGTAGTCTGTTCAGCCTGGGCTAAAACAAGCATTAAATCAATAACATTAAAGTCTTTAAGCTTGATATATTATTTTGGAATAACTTACAGCGTACTAAAGGGGATGGATTGCATCACTGCAGAGTATGGTGTATAAATCATTGGACATCCCATCCCCTGTTATATATATATATTTTTAAAACATTTTCCCCGAAACATTTTCGGTTGCTTCATTCATACAATAATGTGTCAAATCCTTGAGGGTAAAGAATGAATGTTCGGCTATTTTTATTATTTCTTAATCAGATTACATAATCTATGAACTAACGCAGAAGACAGTAAAATTATAAAACGCAATAAACACAATTATTGTCCGTGTAATAATTGTTATTTATGGTGTTTTTAATAATATATCCGTTTTGTCACACATACGTCTTTCTGTAATGAAACATGACAAAGTCTGGTGAAGTTGTTCTCTTCCACCGATTTGTTAGGAGCAAAGGAGCAGGTCACATCTTCACATCTTTAGTGCAGTTTCAAATGGACGGGTTAATTCTTGTTTCATTCATTAGCATTCCCAGTGCACGGTTTCCTCTTAGACATCTGTCTAGTATAGCTACCACAGGTCTTTACAATAACTTCCATTCACTGTTTCTTGAGAAAAACACACATCCTGAGCTTTCTACATGTTGGTTACTTTCTTGCGCTAAATATTCGGTAGGTTTTTAGACGATCAGTGAGTATTAACCTCTTTTCGTCTCTGTTTAAGCTGCTTCAAGTTAAGAACTGGGGTAAGTGAAATAGACCTATTCACCCGAAAGGGGGAACACAGATAGGTTAACATTATAAAGAAAAAAGTGACAATTGCACCAATGCACATAGTATTTATGTTACAAAGGGGCACGCTGCTTACAATTTACTAGGCTTAATATTTTTTAATGTTGCACCGTCTTTGTGTTGACAAGGTAGTGTCATTTTCTGATAGGCTACTCGGTAACTTGACTGTAACATCCTGAACCAAATGTTTTATATTTTTTCTAAAGCCCCCATATGTAGCATAGCTTCAAGTCGATAACATCCTGTTTATTTTCCTACTGAGAGATGTCTGATTTTAAAGACTTAGACATATAAGGGTAAAGAGGAAAACATTAGCGACACAACGTCAACAAAATTTGATACCTGTGTAAAGCGGCCCTCTACCGAGTGCACACGGTGTGTGTGCCGCTGGAGTTAAACGCTGGTCTGAGTCAGTGAACTCACTTTACTGCGCGTGAGAGACGAACCAATGGGAGAAGAGAGAGAGAGAGCCCTGAAGCTCAAAACTAAAGACAGTCATAGTAGCATTATATAAACTAATATGCACTACTGTGATTTTGACTTGAAAAAGGGGGACTAGAGAATACAAATCTGTTTTTTACCGCGGTTAGAAAATAATTAATAGGCTAATGCGTTAGGAAAGGAAATTACTTTTTACAACGCTAGAACTGCATTTCGTAGACTATGTTTATATGTAAAACCAAATGTAAAATCTAATTTGATGATAAATGCACGCTTTTGTGGAGAGTTCGAGGTCCTCCGTTTTTTTAGGATGTAGGGTCAGTTTAAAATAATGTAAAATAACATTTTTTCATTGTCCATTTGCTATAGTTAAAAAGTAGTCTTATTGATAACATCAAGGATGTAAATTTTTCAGAGTGTTCAGAACCATACTGAGGACAAATGTGTGTGTGTGTGTGTGTGTGTGTGTGTGTGTATATGTGTGTATATGTATGTATGTATGTATGTGTGTGTGTGTGTGTGTGTGTGTGTGTTTAACTAGCCTACTGCTTCTATTGCTGTTGCTATATTATAATATTTTTATTATTATTATTATTATTATTGGTGGTGGTGTTAACTGATGTCGTCATTGAGAAAATTATTTTCATCATTGATTTTCTTCAGTGTTTTTCGTCACCTTTATTTTGGAATATTTGGATGTTAAGCGTCTCAATATTATTAACCCCCTGAGCATGTGAATAACAAGTGTAAATTCTTGTAGCCTGTAATATGTAAAGGTGTTTACACCTCTTGAACAGACTCCGGTTTAAGAAACGAATGCAAGGTTTCCTCTAGTTTCTGACAACTATGAAAGGTGCTCCTTAAAAAATGGTCGAGATCAAAAGCGTCTGTGATCAAACAAAGAAACATGGAATCATAAACCGTGCTAGTAACGTTACCTATATTACAGTGAATGATTGATTAATTAAAAAATCATTGCATGTTTTATTGCTTCTTTTAGAGAATCATTAAATTGTGTTATTTAAACACACGTAACACATAAACGGGATTATATGCAACACTCCTCTCACATGCACGTGCTTTATTAGGTTAGATCACTGTAACTCAACCGTCAAAAAAAGAAAAAAAAAAAGGGTTTCAACGAGACGAAAATATCAAATCCTCTCAACACAGCAGTATAAAAAGGCACCGAGCGACGAAGGCCTTGATATCTTTGTCCTCGACCGCTGACTGCTATTCTTTCTTCTCCATCTATCCGTAAAGAGCCATTCCTCTCTTTGAGAAGTACATTTTGAAAATCAAATGCACTGAAAAGTTGCTTATTGTCACAAATTATTTTCAAACACGACTTACAAACACGTATTTTGCTAAGATTTTAATATAGTCGTTTATTACTCAGGTTGTGAAATCTCATTTTCTATTAATTAGTGGATCAAACAAATGTACAGTCAGATTTGTAAAAAAAAAAAAAGAAAAAAAATATACATCAAAAATATAATATAATAAACACGTTTAAGTTAATAACTTAGTTTCTATAGTGTATATGTAATCCTTAAAACATAACATAATTTTCAAACAGGAGAAACGGGAGATTTTCCCCATAACCATCTCTAATTTTGTGCGGCAGCATCAGTTTGAGATGTACACCTAAACATCTGAACACTGAGTGCACAGTGATAGCCTACTTAGAAAGACAGACCCCGACTCCAGCGCCATTGCTTTCATGATAGCGGGCGATGTCAGTTCTGGAGACACATGCTCCCTGTTTCTTTTTTTCAAGATCATTAGCGGCCCCCTCCAGCTCCAATCCTTGCATGGATTGAACAATAAGACACGGGTGCATTAAATTCTCAAGCACTACTGCCAGTCATGCTGAGAGAGGTAAGCATGTTGTCGACTTCAGTATGGAGATGCTTTAAGATAGAAAATACAGCTCACTAGTGCAGGGAAAATATAGAGTTGTTTGTACATAAGACAAAAATAAAGCACTAACATCTATTAATATGTATTTATTTAGAGAGCAAAACAGGAATTTCATACATTTTTGTTTGAACTGGGTTTCATTTTGATGTGTGCATCAAAATCACAAGCAACAGACATCTCCCAGTTATTCAGACATGTTTTTTTTTCCTGAGGCTGCTGTTTTAGGTTTGAAAGCAAGATGGCGCTATTTTGTTTATCTGTCAAAAGAGAGGTCCCTTTACTACACGCTGGTTTTGTCACTCATGACGAAATTATCAAACATAGTCTTTTCCATTGGTTATTGTTGATATATTACACATTTATTAAAATGTATAAAATATCAAGAAATTATCTTTTTTTCAAGATTCTATTTGTCCTTTTTTTCTGTTTGTGCTACGTATTACATTTGAGTTTGAAAACCAACCGTGTAAGCTAATTTAAAAAGTATTTTAAAGATATTTTGTAATTCGTTATCTGTAATTTATCAATTCATTTATTTCAGCTATTAAAATGTGCTTTAAAAATGTGATACTGTAAACATAGCAATGGCTTTTACACACACCGTCTTAATGATTGCTTTGCTTTCCTTTCCAGTTCATGTACATTTATTTGTTTATATATTTATAGCAAATGCTGTTTATATATATATATATATATATATATATATATATATATATATATATATATATATATATATATATATATATATATATATATATATATATATATATATATATATATATATATATATATATATATATATATATATTTTATTTTTTTATTTTTTTTTTTTGCTGATGACTTTATTTTGTCCATGCTTTTGTCACATGTGTTTGTACACTCGGATAACTTGATGTTTAATGTTGCATTTCTGCTTATCTTTTTGTTTTTGTCCAAGAAGCGTTTTGTGAGATAATTGACATTAATTGTGAAATTTAGGAGAATGAATGCATGTCGTTTATTATAGTGATATAATAAAGAGTATCGCTTGACAATTGGATGACTCGTATTTTATTGGGAATCTGGTAAAACGTTTTGTATGGTAAAAAGAAATCTCACACTGTATCTAGATAATTAAAAACAACAGCAGCAGTTTAGAAATAAAGAACTGTAACGTTTTAATACTTTATAAATGTTGAAAACTTTATAAATGTACTGTTTATACCCAATAATAAAACCCTGTTATAATAAATGTATTATTATTATTATTATTATTATTAAGTTAAAAAAATGTGAGGATTTAACACTCAAAATTAGTAGGCCTATATTGTATTTTCTTCTGTCTTTTCCTTTGACTACAGCCTACAATAATTCAGTAATTTAAATCTCAATTACAGTATAATAGAATTTCAGTATATATTTACTGAAATTAACTAAAAAGCTAAACGTAATTACGCCAGGCGTCCATGCAGTTTTAGGAACTGAAAAAAGCAGATTTCTAAACATGATTGACCTCCTTGATCGACCCACTGAACTCGTTTTTTCTCGTAGCTGTTCTATTGTCAACTTCATGTTCACTGACAACTCTTACAAAATTGTGTAAAAAAAAAGAATAAAAAAGGTAAAATTCTAAAATAAAAATGACACTGATTAGACATATTTTTTAATAACAATTGATAAATATTGTCATTTATGTTTCTGAAATTGATCGATTATTATCATCATTATTATTAATTAGTGTAACTTTGACATTTCTACAATCTGCCTTTCATTATCACGTTGTATGTAAATAAATAAAGTACAAAATTACACCGGGTGTTACTAAAATAAATAAATTATTTCCGAAAGTAATGTGCAACATAATTATAATAATAATAACAGTTTGTTATTAATATAATTATTAATATTATATACAATCAGTGGCACATGCTTTAATCAGATAAGCAATATCGCCCTGCCATTTCACACAATAACACAATAATAGTCACATTAGTTGAAACATAGGATCTGGACCTGTTTTTAGAATTTACACCGAACGTGGAGTCTTCATTCTCGTTCCCTTATGTCTTGGCCAGTTCTCTGAACTTTATGTAAATGTAAACAAGTTGTCAGTTTGGAAATAATCTTCTTTACTTTTTTATTAGAATGAAAAATTCAATCTCCCAAACTTAGATTAGGCAGATTAGATTTTTATTTTTTTTTCATTCCTTGTCACTGGTTGGGCCAGACTTCGGAGGACAATAATGTGGCAATTGTGGATGCTATGTGACCCATAAAATTTGAGGGTGCCTATTCTGGCTTTGGTATATAATTATGCAAAACACTTTGTATAAAGACTTGCCATCCGATCTAATGATAGGGCCTACAGTCTCATTTCAAAAGAGGGAGGGTCCCACAACATATTCACCCTTAAAAACAGGGAGGGAAACCTGCATTCTGATAATTCAAGGTATACTACAAACTAACAGCAATAATCAAGTCATTGTGTGCTTCGTTTATATGAATGTATAAATGCAATTGTTTCAGTAATAGCAACAAAAGAAGAAACCAAAAAGATAATAGCTATACATGCTGTTAAATTATGTAACAAAACACTAAATTTCCAACATACCAAAACATGATATATTTTCACAGGAAAACAAGAGGCAGTATTTGTATAATAGTATTTTGCAGTTCAATTAATTGCTATTTGTAAAATAATCGAAACGTATTTTTTCATATAATTTATTATATTGTGTATTTTATACAAACTATTATTAGTCTATATAATAAACATATATTATCCCCCATGGACCTCAAGCTCTACTTTCAGCCCTGAAGAGACAACTTCACCGATTTGGGTCGGATTTCCTGCAAAAAACAATCCTAACATCACCTTTACCTGCGCTAAAGGTTATCTTAAGATCATCTGGTGTCCCAAACCAGTTAGATGCACGTCATTAAGCAAAACTGAAGTGCATCGTTATGGGAACTGTTGGGTTCAAGGGTGCTAAACTAAGGCCTCAAGTTTCGTTAGCATCTCCAGGGATTTACCTCCTCGACACGAAAATATTTACCTTGTTTCTGAAAGTCGAGACGCCGATAATATTGAATGCGATAGCTATACTAAATAATTATATAGTTTTTGACATCTGGTGAAAGATTATTACAAGGGCTCCGCATTCGCATCCTCGCTAGTGAGTGACTATTCATTTCTTATCTTCACATAGGAAAACATTTCTTGCATTTGTATAATACCTAAGTTCAGGTGTCAGTACATTAAAATAGCTACTTTTGACATGTTTTTTGCAACATGAAATATGTAATTGTTACAGGATACTGGACCAGATTTGAATTTGCCATTGGAGGAAAAAGAGGCGAAGGAAGAAAGAGTCGGAGGTGCTCGTTTACTCAAATTACATTTGTTCAAATTATTTATTTATTTATTTATCTCTGTAACCTTTGCCACATTTTAGTGAAATTGTAACATTTTAAGTGTACATTCACTGTACTTAGTTAGCCTATATTGATCATAGTATGCCTACATAAAGTTTTAGGCATATCGTGTCATGCAGAAATAATATACCTCAGATGTGCAATAATGAAAATACATCAGTATTTTCTTTGGTGTCCCTTTTTTCGGATACACCGAGAGGGAACGACAATCCTCCTTTCAAATTTCAGTTGAAAAAAAAATGATTATAATGTATATACTACTTTGATAACGATGCTTTTGGGATAACTTTTTTGGAAGTTAGAATACTTTGTGAAACCGGACCTGTTCAAATTGCCATGAAAACAACAGAGAGAACACGGGGTAGGCTAATTATTATTAGTTTTATTACAAGTAATTATTATTTGTTCTCTCTTCATTTAAACACTTGTGCTGACCGACAGAGGTGTGAATCTGAGAGCTTTTCTACCAAATGAAGTGGCGGCAGAGAGAGAAATAAAGAGATGTGCAGCTGTCAGGGGTCAGGCGAGCTGAGATTGCTTCCAGAGATCCTTTGAAAAAATCACACGTTTGAAGGCTTAGTGCTGTGCTGCCTTCGCATTTCAAGCTCAGATCAGTGAAATAAAGGAGAGAAAAAGAGAGGGGGAGAGAGAGAGCGAGGCAGACCGAGAGAATAAGACCGATATCCGCTAAAGAATTCATGATGAACAGAGGATTGGTCTGGAAAGAGACATTTTGGGAGACGACAGAGGATCCGTGTTTTGCTCAATAGAGAACAGAGATGATCATTTTTACTATTGCAAGCAATGTAGCCTATAACACAATTAAAGGAGCGCTGTTTAATTATGCTGAGCCTCAGTGAGTCTGTGTGGGTGTCTGAAGAGTGTGAAAAGTATAGAGCACAAAAATAAGCACTGAATGCTATCTAATTAACTATAAATGACGAAATAATTTATCACATGCACTTACACGCAACACTGGACTTCTCGGAATAGTGAATGTGTGCACACCCCTTTCCAAAAGTGCATACTTTTTTTTTTTAATGATTATTATTATTTATAATAATTATTAATATTCTGCATTTTTTGCTTTGCAACTGCGACAACCAAATAAAGATTAACGTCACAAAAATATGCACGTTGTAATTTGAGCCATAATTTACATTGAAATCAAATGTAGTCTAGCTATTATTGATAACTGCATTACATATCATCATACTGGAAAAAAATAAATAAAATAAAAATAAATAAAGAATTAACACCTGGGATTGATTTATGACCCTTTTCTGCTTTTATAAAGCTCATTCCGCAATATCGGGGGACAAGAGCACACACATGGAAACATTTTGTTTTTGTTGTTATTTTCTTAACTATTTATTATCTAAGGAAAGCTTAATGTATATGATTAACAACAACAACAACAACAATAATGTGAATGCTACTGCGAAATAATTCCAGCTGCATTCCAGCTGCATTTTTACTTATGCATTTCTTTAACAATCGTTTATTTATTCGTTTAATATACCATTAAATAATATATAAAAACTGAAAGAATATTTCGGAAAAAGTAGGGGAGAAAATTCTTGCGCAGATGATGTTCACAGGTTATTTTAGCTTGTTTAGGGATTTGCATTGCTAGTGCATGTAATTGTATTGTTATCGTCGTTTAGAATCAGAATCAGAATCAGAATGAGCTTTATTGCCAGGTATGTTCACACATACGAGGAATTTGTTTTCGTGACAGAGCTCCGCAGTGCAACATAACAGCGACAGAACAAAAAACACAATAAGGAATAAAAAATACAAAAAAATACAAATACAAACATAGATTTAACATAGATTTTCGAAAATATTTATTCTTTCTCCCGTGTGAATACATGATGGACAGGGTAAGATTTAAAAATGGTCCATTGACACCATGCTCTTATTTTTATGCTCAGCGTTAAGTCCTCAATGACTTCATGACACCTTCTCACATATGGTCGTGGCATGCCACTAGCTTTGCTCCTTGGGCTGGGCCATTGGTTGACAAGTCTATTAAGGGGATGACAGGCGTAGAAGCCCATTTACACCATAGGTCTCCTACCCAGACCTATACTGACACATGTGAAGATGTAGACATAGACCTTGACCCCCTGTCAAAGCTCTTGTGCACGACTTACTTTTGATATTTTGATAACATCAGAGAGTCTTCTGCAGGGCCAGCCTGAGTATGTCTACATCTTTTGTGCCCATGTTGAATGGGTGGCTATGTTCCACTGTTCTTTAAGATGTCATCCAGATCAGTTCGAACACACATCAGTGTACTTTGAATGATGTGAAATTGGCACCTCTTGTTATTGTAGATGACAATACTGATATGAATATTCACTCCCGAGGAGGCATTTATTTCTTTTCATTTTCCCACACAACCTCCCCCTTCTAAGCCTCAAGCAGTGCTACCATATCTCCCATTAAAACAGTGACAGGTGCCATTAGTTTATGTTTTGCATGTTTTTGATATGTCCTGTGGCTTGTTGGAGGTGTGGAACATGTAAATCCTCAATAGATTTATAATCATTACAGTCTTTGGACATCCACACATTCATGCTTGCAGCTTTACTTTTCACCTTGACAAGGAGAAAAGACTGAGAGTGTAAGTTATTTTTCTTCATGACCACCTTTTCATGCTCTTGGTTAAAAAAAAGGGTGTTAATGGATTGCTGCTGAGATTGATAAATAGCTGGTAGAAATGAAATGATATGTGAAAAAATGACATTAGGCAAGTTAAAAAAGAAGAGTCTTTTTAACATTGATAAAGATGTTGCTAATATATTTTGCATTAAATATTAAATACATTTAATAGACTTTCATTTAACAACAACTTCCCTCTTCTAATAAGCTCACAAGCTTTTCTGTCAATCTAAATAATAGACAATGTTATGCCATTTGCAATGTTTGAGCACCATATAAAGTTACAGACTAAATTACTGGCTAATTCTGTCATCATTTACTCACCTTCATTTGTTCCAAACCTCTATGGACTTCATTTTCTTGTGGAAAAATTAAATATATTTTGTAATATGTCCCTTTTCCCTGTCAAGTTGAAGTTGAAGGGGCCCTAAGTAGTTTTGGTTTCAAACATGTAAAAAAACAATTGAAACATTATTTAAAGTATTGTCTTTTTTGCTTTGCAAAAGAAACTCATGTAGAATTTGCATTTTTATTTTTGGGTGACAATCTCTTAGGGTTTAATAAAACAATGTAAAAGTGATCACTTTAAAAAGCCTGTAAATAACTTAATTAGGCACCTGGTAATGTTATATAAAAAGAAATTTGCAACCTCTTAATTAGAGAATTACTTTTGTACCCTGAAGCTGGAATGAGACGTCTTCCCTATGCCTCCTTTTTGGGACTGCCTGGAGTTGGTGCATCAGCCAAAACACGGAGACCCCTTGCAGACAGAATGTGTTGTGCAGCTCTGATCTGGGATATGACAGGATACTCTGACAATATTAGTCTGTCGAACATGCTGGCCGAGCTGCCACTTTCAATTTGCCCATGACCTCTTGGCCAAAAAATGGGGGAGAAGTGGCAGAATGCAGGACTGAAAGCTGGTATTATTTGTCTGACAGCTTCACTCATCTGGAGGTAATGCAAAATGCAATTCATATTTACACTCCATGACCTTGTGCTAGAGGAACAGAGCTATCTACAAGCAGACAAATGAAGCAGAGTGGACTGGTCTGCAGATCATTCCTCAAATTAAATTTGTTAAAATGTTACTTTCCTCTTTAACACAAGCTGAAGTTGCACACAAGGGCTAGGACTGATGTGTCAGGTTGCTAACAGTTAGGTCAGTGCTGTCATTAGTGGCAGCAAAAGGAATTGACAAATCATCTTGAAGATAACATGGACTTCCAACTGCAACAAACAACCAATGTCACAAATTATTTTGTTTCTGTTATCCGATATTAATGTAAAACTGAAAATAGAAATCTGATTTTAAATGAAAGTTTGTGTCATATTTGTGCATGTCTGTGCACTTTTAAGTTCCCTAAAACCACATTTCAAAGTGCATATTTGTTTATATGTTCTTAGATTATTCAATGCAGCTACATTTTGTCTTTTATTTGGTAAGAATCCTGTTTCCAAGTGCATGACCTGACATATTATAATGAAACTGTTAAAAAGAGGAGGAAATATGCTATAGTACCTTTTGTTTTGCCTTTTTAACAGTGAAACAAACTGTATATAGTCACTTTAAACATAAATAGCAACATGAGAATAAAAGCTTCACAATATTTAACAAGTATAACATTATCCTTATGAGACATAGTATTGATGTTTTTCAAGAAACTTTAAGACATGATGGCATAACTGTACCAGTCCTATAAGTTAGCTTTTACTAGACATTTTTTATTATTTTCAGCTAGACTAAATTGTTCTAATGGGAATTCTACTGTTATTTTTTATTTACATGGTAATAAGAAATAAAAATGCATATATTTACTTATTTAAATCCACAGGCCTTGTCCCCTGCCTGCCCTTATAATCCCCTGGCATGTGTCTGTGACATCACATGGCTACTGGCTCCAAGTTCCCGTCCCCCTGCAACTGTTGTTAACTCTATGAACAAATGAAAAATGACTGGGAGACTCATTGGCTCCCACCAATGACCTTGGGTATTATTAGAATGACCTCTCTTTGGCTTGACCAAAAAACCTTTTGATATCATTGCTGGAAGTGCACAAAATGATGGCCTCACTGCCGTTGGCAAAATCAGAGCAATACATGAGGGGGAAGGGAAGAAAAGATCGGCTTAGCGGTTGGTGTTGTGTAAAAGTATATCTCTTTCTCCAGTTGCCGCCACATAAATACTTAATTAGGGGACACAACCTGAGTTATTGTGCTCACCATTGTCTTGACCCTCTTTAACGACGACAAGCAATATTTTGGTTTTACATTGCAATGGGATAAGAGAAAACGTTACAGAGCAAAAGCACTTTTGTTTATCTGGATTTGTGTCACAGCCAGTGACTTGACAGTACTTTGACTGTGTGCTGGTCAAGTGCAGCAGGGGGAGGCGCATCGGCACACCGGTTCAAGCTAAAGGAGGAGATGTGGTTGTACTGGAATGGCAGTGTCAAGGAAAACACAGAGCAGCTGTTTCAGGAAGCTAGAGCCCATGTTTCACATCCTCTGTGTGGCGCAGGTCCAGGAGGAATCACTGCAGGTCATAGACGGTGGGTGGAAGTCCTTCCCACACAGCAGCGCATGCACAGATGTTTTACAGCCTTGTGATACAGCAGACATATCAAAACATGTGTGCTGGAGTAAGAAAAAGGATGAGGCGTGATAAGTGCCAACAGTTATTTGAAGCCTATACTTTCTAGGATCAAGTTATTCTTTTCTGTCCAAAAATTGTATAAATTATTATATGTGACCCTGCACCACAAAACAAGTCATAAGCGGGTACATTTGTAGCAATAGCCAACAATACATTGTATAGGTCAAAATGATAGATTTATGCAAAAATTAGGATATTAATGAAAGCCAAACAAGTTTATGCCAAAAATGTGGATATTAGGATATTAAGGAAAGATCATGTTCCATGAAGATATTTTGTAAATATATCAAAACTTCTTTTTTTATTAGTAATATACATTGCTAAGAACTTCATTTGGACAAATTTAAAGGCAATTTCCTCAATATTTTGAGAGTCACATATTAGAAAATTACCATATGGTAATTGAAAGAAAGAAAGAAAGAAAGAAAGAAAGAAAGAAAGAAAGAAAGAAAGAAAGAAAGAAAGAAAGAAAGAAAGAAAGAAAGAAAGAAAGAAAAAAGATGATATTTTGAATCAGAAGAGCTAGCAGGGGGTCCTACAGTTTTAATGGCATTTATTTATTTTTAAGTGCTTGGGATGTTTCAATCAGGCAGGGTGCAATTTGTTTCTCTTCAAATCTTTAAAATACATGGGCAATGTGTTAAGAGGATGAAAATCGCAAAGCAAACGGATTATTGTAAGCCTAAACAGGTTATGACATCTCCTTTTTGAAAAGTAAAATTATGCATCTACACTTAAAAAAAAAGTACCAGCGCTATCACTGGGACAGTATGCTTTGTACCGTATATATTTGTACCGACATATGTACATATTAATGATAAATAAATATGATGGAAATAAATAAATAAATAAATAAATAAATAAATAAATAAATAAATAAGATATATAGATGTTTCTAGTGTGGAAGCAAAGGCACAGTGTGATGATTTTGTCGTTGCGGTGAAATGGAAGAGTACATGGAGAAAGAGAAGGACTGATATATGAGGTTGTCCCTTGTCCCCTCTTCTGTCATTTGGAAATAAATCTGATGCCCTTTGGACTTTAACTCCGTACAAAAAAGGGCAGTTTATTACAGGCTATGACGAGCAGACGAGAGAGAGGAGCATCGGGAAAATGACAAGTGGAATGAGAAACGCTGGATGTTTAGGAGAGAGACCGGAGAGGGCTGGAGATTTCTTCAAATGATAGCTATAAGCGTGGGATTCTTTGATGTAATCAGTTCTCTAAGTCCAAGGGCTTTCCATCATCACAATCTTGAGGCGCAGATTGGGAGATGTCGGGGCCTCCATACACGAGCTATCGCGTTTAGGAACTCGATTTTAGAAGCCCATCACTCCTCATTCTTATATCGATCAAACATGAGATATCCCAGTGGAATATTTTATGCTCACAGGCACGACTGACGAGTTTGAGATATTTAGTGGCTATAGATAGTTTCATATTACTCTGTGCGTTACTCTCTCTTGTATTGTCGTTCATGCATTGAAGCGCAATTATTAAAAAATTATAACAAAGTCAATAGGGTGCACCAAAGGTTACAAGTCGAAGTCCGTCTTGTTTGGTTTATTTCAAGGGGTTCAAGGTATTTAAAAAGACAATTAATCCGACAGAAAACCAATTTAACCTATTTATATAAATAGGCTATGTCTTTGTAAGAAGAAAATTCAATCACTAGACTATATATAGGCCTATATGTATATATATATAATATACATAATGCAGCAATGACATTATGGTTTAGATTAGCCTGATACAAAGTAATATTTATAATATTTAAACAAGCAGTTTAACATGTACAAAAATATTTTTTTGTAATTGCTACTACATTTGCTGGAAATATGTGTAGCTAGATATTGTGAAATAATGTTCTATTTTGGCACACATGATGGAATGTTGTTTCTTCTCCTTTAGCTTTGATAGCGTACTACAAAATAATTTTCACAGTGTCAGAATGAGTGCAGCATCCATTTTACGTGAATGTGCTTTTACCAGGGACAAACTTCACGTGTTCATCACATGATCATCGCAGTGTAATAGTCCTTTAAACAGGTCACACGCTGTCAGACAGCTGGCTGTATCTCCCTCAGTGAGAGTGTTTCCTAACACTGCAGGTGGATCGCACTCCTTAAAGGACCAAAAAGGTTATATTTCCCTGTAGAAGAATTTCTTACATTTTACATTAAAGTATAGATTTAAAATATATGTCTGATCATCAGCATTTTAGAATGTATTGTTTTGATATTATTTGTTTGACCTCTCTTCCTCCCATCACGCTAAGATACAATGACTTTATCTTCATCAAGAAAACTCTTTTTATCGATTATTATTATTATTATTGTTTTTATTTTTCCATGTATTGGAACTTTTGTGACTTTTTGGAGAACGCAAAAGTTTTTACATTTTTAGTTTATCAGGTTTCTAAGCACACACATATTTTTCGTAAAGAAAAAAAAAAGGATAACAAAAAAAAGGTATCTGCAGAAAAGTAGTCTTAAGTCGTCTGATTGATCTTCTTTCGTTCTTATTGGGACATTTTCCCCTTCTCTCATTAAAGTTCATCGGATTTATCGCTTGTCTGGTTATTTATTTTAACATTTCTTTTAAAATGTGCCGTTTGAACATTTTGTCTTCCTGAAACTGTCTAGTTCTCAAATTAAAGAGCAGACACATGATTTATATTTGGGGTTTGCTCATGAAACCGTCGGAATAAGTTTAAAAGGGCAGAATGATCAGATTGGCTGCATGTACTGTATGTTTTCCCACCTCTTTACCTCCCTCTCTCCTTTCTTCATGCTTCCCAATTTGTCCTTTATTGAACCTTTGTCTTCAGTGCATCTGCTCGCAGTTAATTAAAATTTGAAGGGGTCACCGTTCTGACTTCAGGCTGCTTGCCGCCCTCCTTCCAGCAGCTTTCACATGAGCAAACTTCACAGGTGTAACACTGTGGCTAACAGCTGTTCAGGGACACTTACAGCACCTTTAAGTACAAGAGAGGAACACTAATGCTTCCCTTCTCTCTGGCAACAATTCAGACTGCCCTCAACCTCTGCCAGCATGACTGAGTGTAGCGACTCTCCATCTCACTGTTTCGCCTCGTTCATGGCTTTCATTTGCTCATTTAAAACGCGAGATGTTACACCACAACATTAAAAGGAAAAAAAAAAACATTAAAAATCAAATTTTCACAAACGTAAACATAATCGTCTAATCGTTTAAAACATTTTTTTTTAGTATTTTCATCTGCGACACTGGCGTCTAATGAAACACATTTTCTTTTGTATGTCTGTATGTCTGTTTTTAGGTCATGTGTCTCATACTTTGATATAATATGCTTGTACTTGTCTGCTACAAATTAAACTATTACGTAGTAGTATTGTTATTATTATTGCCTTACAACAATACAGTTATAGCAATAGCTATAGCTTCATGTTTCAACGTAAGTTAGCACAGGAATATTTCTGTCGATATTACAGGAATACCAAAAATGGCTTAATGTCTGAGCTCAGGATTCCACTGCTTTGGATAGGCTACATTTAATGTAAATACTTTTGAATGTTGGTACATTTTATAACGGGTCTTACTGTCATTAACATAGACGCAGACAAGCGCGTCTTTGTGTGACATGAATGTCGCTGCGCTCAGTAAATCATTCTCTATTCATTCATAGAAATGAGAACCATGACCAGGCTATGATCATGTGAAATAATGTGGTGTTCAAAACCTTACTTGTCTGAAACTAACAAGGATGTCACACAATCTGAAATAGCACATGAGTGTACTTAGTGATATGTAATTAAGACTACTTTATATGATGGTGGGAGGGGAAAAAAAGAAGCAAAACTTGAATAAACTTATTTCAAATGTAACTATGTATGTTTTCATTACATAAACCATAATCATCATTACCACCACCATGACCATCATCATCTCTGCTATCAACATCATTACATTATCATAATTATAATCACAGCTTGTCTGGTCTTAATCTCTGTTGAAGATTGCCTCCTTAGACTCATTTCTTGTCATTAACTCTTGATTTACCACATTTTATTACCTCATCAGAAGTCATTCATTTCGATATGTGCACACAATCCACAACATAATATTCACACCAGGACACACAAGGATATAGGAGGGGGTGTCTTTAAAGGGCCATGAAAATAATGGTGTGTAGCTGCCACTGCCATGCCAAAACCATAGTAATTCTGTTTGATAGAGCAGTCAGAAATTGGTCTGGATAACAGAGGCAGCTTTGAAAGCAGTGATGGATACTATTGTCCAATTTTGACCCTCTATTAACACGGCTTCTCAGCATCTGGATCTTTTCACCCCCTCCCACCACCAAGGCAGACGGGCCAACCAATTTCTGTCAACACACCCAGCTCCTCAGCTCTTATCCTTTCTCGACCCAGCTTTACCCCACCATCGCAGGAAGGAAAAGGCATGTGACATCCTTTCCCCTCTCATCTGTCCTGGAAACAATTATTACCCCTCAACAGATTATACAGATTTTTCAGTACAGTTTTTCCATTTTGGAAGGATAATGGAGCTGTATTCCTTATTCATTAACACATATTTATTATCATTATTATTATTATTATTATTATTTAAAGTTGCTAAGTACATTTGTTTATTCATAATTAGAAAAAAATTAGATATTTAAAAAAAAGGGTAAATATTAAAGAAAACAGAACAACATTTTTCCTTGTCCATGACCACCAAACAAATATTCTTCGCATCATTTAATTGGAGATGAAAGCTCTGTAAAGAGAATGAGTGGGGAGGGAAAAAAGAGAAGGATGACCTTCTGGGTGACAGACATAGGTTGGAGGGTGGCATTTTATTGTGAGCCTCTCTCTGAAAAGGAAGAAAAGGAGAGGACCAGTCAATTTAACGCAAGGACCAAGAGAGCAAGAGGGTTGCTAAGAGACGGGAGATGCTGCACAACTTCCATCGGGAGGCAGGCTCTGACCTTATGCAAATGCGGCTCCCCAAATCTTTTGTGGCAAAGGCAGCAAATTCCCCTTGCCGTGTCACCAATACCTGGCATCAAGCCTTCCCTTTCAGGCCTTTCTCTCGCCAGAGAAAAGAGACCGGCACAGTTGAAAAAGAAGATGATGAGCCTCTCTGACAGACAGTAAGAAAACATGCTTTTGTGATGGTTTGCTGTTGGTTTTAATGTGGGAATAGGGTGTGCATGGGAAATTTACAATACTTGCGTTCTGCACATTAGGCGTGCGGCATATGAAGCTTTCACAATGAACACATGCCTCCAAATGTCAGCTAGCCCCTAAGCACCAGTAAGCGACATGTCCAAGGCTAAAAGCACCCACTCCCATTACATTCTCAAATTGCATCTCTTCAAGCTCTCTAAAAGCTCTATGAAGGCACATTAATGTATCCTAGCAATCAGACATGTGCCAGGCTTAGGCAGGCATGCAATAATTTGTGGCATGTTATTAGATCATATCTGAGCAGAGAAAGGGGAGAATGCAGAGTATTCATATAATTACCCGTATATGGACCGAGAGTGGATGTCTGCTTCGTAGTCACTTCTGAATTATATGAATGCATAATGCGCTTTAGTCTGAGACTATAAAATAAATAGAATTTTTCTCTCTAGGCAGAGATGCAATTTCCATATGAAATACTGAGCTCAGCAACAGCTAAACTAAAGGTTGGGAATGAAAAAACACATCTAAAGACATCTCGAGCCAAACTGTTATACCTGCTATCCAGTAGCTATTATTCAGTCAGTCTAGCTGAAACCAGCATCTAATATAAAAGGTCATTATCTATCATGATTACTTTTTCTTGCTCAAATGAATATTCCAGGTTCAATACAGATTAATCTCAACTGACAGCATTTGTACCATAATGGTGATTACAACAAAATCATTTACACTCTCTTGTTTTCTTTGAGGGACTTACTGTAAAACCCAATGAGTTAAGGTAACATAATTTTTCAGTAGTATGCATACAATATTTATTAGTATTTTCAACATTTAGTCCATAAATAAAGAAAATATTTATTAAGCTATAAATCCACTAAATGCTTTGTGTAACTGAAACAAATAAATTACATGAAACTATTACCAACAAAAACATGTTTAAATCCCAGCATAACAGAGCACTTTATAGTATAGAGACCAATTCTTATTATTAAGTTGCTTATTGGCATACTTATTAAGATACTGGCTCTTTATTAGTGCTTATAAAGCACATATTCTGCATGACCATTTTTTACATCCCTAAGCCTACCCTAAACCTAAATTTAACAACTACCTTATTAATGATTAATAAGAAGAAAATTAGGAGTGTATTGAGGCAAATAAAAGTGAGTTGTTTGTTAATTGGACCTTAATATAAAGCATGACTGAACATTAAACAATAACAGATTTATTATATTATTGTGCAATATCACACAAAATAACACTTGATTTCAAAACTGGCTCTTCTTTAAGAGTACTCATGCATTACTAAGTTTATGTAACTTTTGTCTATTAAGAAAAATGAACTTTGGATTTGAAGAATATAAATGGGGCCAATTTCTGAAGATTTAATAGCATAAATTTGATGATTACAATTTTCATTAAGTATCATTAAGCTGTAGAGTACTAATTTTTGTGGGCATTTTAGGGGTTACATTATCATGACAATAAAGTGAATAGATATACAGAAAACCTTAAAAGCAATTTTAACATTTACATGTTGGCCCCATTCACATCTACTATTTTTGTGTTAATAAACATTATGTCTCAATTACTGTTGACTGAGCTTAACGTTTTATTGAACACAGAATATTACTGTAATTTCAGTCTTTATACAACCCGAATTCCGGAAAAGGTGGGACGTTTTTTAAATTTTAATAAAATTAAAATTAAAGGAATTTCAAATCACATGAGCCAATATTTTATTCACAATAGAACATAGATAATGTAGCAAATGTTTAAACTGAGAAATTTTACACTTTTATCCACTTAATTAGCTCATTTTAAATTTAATGCCTGCTACAGGTCTCAAAAAAGTTGGCACGGGGGCAACAAATGGCTAAAAAAGCAAGCAGTTTTGAAAATATTCAGCTGGGAGAACATCTAGTGATTAATTAAGTTAATTGATATCAGGTCTGTAACATGATTAGCTATAAAAGCTTTTTCTTAGAGAAGCAGAGTCTCTCAGAAGTAAAGATGGGCAGAGGCTCTCCAATCTGTGAAAGACTGCGTAAAAAAATTGTGGAAAACTTTAAAAACAATGTTCCTCAACGTCAAATTGCAAAGGCTTTGCAAATCTCATCATCTACAGTGCATAACATCATCAAAAGATTCAGAGAAACTGGAGAAATCTCTGTGCGTAAGGGACAAGGCCGGAGACCTTTATTGGATGCCCGTGGTCTTCGGGCTCTCAGATGACACTGCATCACTCATCGGCATGATTGTGTCAATGACATTACTAAATGGGCCCAGGAATACTCTCAGAAACCACTGTCGGTAAACACAATCCGCCGTGCCATCAGCAGATGCCAACTAAAGCTCTATAATGCAAAAGGAAGCCATATGTGAACATGGTCCAGAAGCGCCGTCGTGTCCTGTGGGCCAAGGCTCATTTAAAATGGACTATTTCAAAGTGGAATAGTGTTTTATGGTCAGACGAGTCCAAATTTGACATTCTTGTTGGAAATCACGGACGCCGTGTCCTCCGGGCTAAAGAGGAGGGAGACCTTCCAGCATGTTATCAGCGTTCAGTTCAAAAGCCAGCATCTCTGATGGTATGGGGGTGCATAAGTGCATACGGTATGGGCAGCTTGCATGTTTTGGAAGGCTCTGTGAATGCTGAAAGGTATATAAAGGTTTAAGAGCAACATATGCTTCCCTCCAAACAACGTCTATTTCAGGGAAGGCCTTGTTTATTTCAGCAGGACAATGCAAAATCACATACTGCAGCTATAACAACAGCATGGCTTCGTCGTAGAAGAGTCCGGGTGCTAACCTGGCCTGCCTGCAGTCCAGATCTTTCACCTATAGAGAACATTTGGCGCATCATTAAACGAAAAATACGTCAAAGACGACCACGAACTCTTCAGCAGCTGGAAATCTATATAAGGCAAGAATGGGACCAAATTCCAACAGCAAAACTCCAGCAACTCATAGCCTCAATGCCCAGACGTCTTCAAACTGTTTTGAAAAGAAAAGGAGATGCTACACCATGGTAAACATGCCCCGTCCCAACTATTTTGAGACCTGTAGCAGAAATCAAAATTGAAATGAGCTCATTTTGTGCATAAAATTGTAAACTTTCTCAGTTTAAACATTTGCTATGTTATCTATGTTCTATTGTGAATAAAATATTGGCTCATGTGATTTGAAAGTTTTCATTTTATTAAAATTTAAAAAACGTCCCAACTTTTCCGGAATTCGGGTTGTACATCAGTTCATTAGTTTAATAAATAATAATTGTGAGATCAGATAGTTCATATTTCCATATAAGCCACACTGCCTTGAACATTCAATAAACAAGCATCAGATGCAATTAGCAAAAGACTGCTGATTACCTTGCCTTGACACAAACATATTAACATGCATCTGTGTCTGCCCTCAGGCTGACAATGTTCTCTTTCTCTTTGTGTCTCTGTGCTTTTCTCTATTGTTTTCTTGCATTCTCTGCACAATCTCCACCGGGCTTTGCTACATCAGTCTTCATAATCTGTTTGAGCAGTAGCATTGAGGTTCAGGGGTTACCTCTGACACTTGTCTCTCCAACAGGCAAACAAGCAACACCACATCTTCCTGCTAAGACCTTGCAAAGCAACAAGGCCCCAGAGACAACTGGAAGACAGCTGACAATGGAGGAGGCTGAGTCTGAGCAACATCTTCGCAAGGAAAGCCTGATGCTGTACTGTATGATATTCTTTGAAATGCAATGTTCACACATCATACAAACTATGAGGCACAAGAATACACAGAATGAGTTCCAAGAACAAAGGAGATAAGAGAGAGAAAGTGAAAGAGGAAAACAGAGAAGCAGCGAGAGATTGGACGAGAGAGCTTGTAAAATAATGACAGCCAGAGGGCCAGAGGGGTTACAACCTTTTGAGAAGGCTGTATCGGGTTGTATCAGGTTATCTGAAGTGGTCACTGATAATGCCTTTCACACATGCTTCGTTTGATACCTTTTGCTAGCTGAGAGAGTGGCTTAATCAATACCTGCAGTGGATCAGCGCTCTGGGGTTACTATATGGCCAGCTCGCCACCGCCTCAGCAACATTCAAGAGCCAGCTAATTGAGCTTTGTCATTTCACCAGGTCAACCTGAAAATAGCACATCCATTCATCAACCTTTATCTGTGGCAGAGACCTATCTTTCCACAGCTGTCCTCTCTGCATCTGCTTCTTTCTACCGTGATGTTTCATCGATCTCATCATACATCACTCCAGCCATCAAAGGAATTATTGGGCTGAATCTTCAAATGACTTCTCCAACTCAAGGGCCAAATCATCCCGCAATGATGTGTTTGTCCATTCAAAAGCTACAAATAAGCACGTGGACAGAGGAGGAGATGTGTAATTTACTTTCAATTGATTAAGATTTTGGATATTTCCTAGGAAATTCTCTGAGCAATTGAAATACATACTCATGCACAATTATATATAGTCTTAGAGTGTGTAAAGTATTAGTAGCCTACATTAGCATTTGCTAACAGCTGAATGAACAATCCAGGCAGAAAGCAAACCAGCAAATGAAATATAGTCTCTCTGAGTGTATCTTCTTTAGATCAATTGCCCATGATCACAGTAATCCATATTCTCAGTTTACACAGCTATATTTATTTTACCTATTGGGATTTTAGGTGTGTGTATGGAGGGGGATCATCTAAAGCTAACTCTGTCAATGCTTCTCACAGTGGGCAAGGGAGTGTAATAGCGCTTCTCTGATTCCACAATGATATCATATAATCTAGTGCATTCACTTACACTGTCATATTTATTTAACCTGCTAAGGGGACAGAGCAGGGGGGTACAGCGTCCCTGCTGCTAGGAGCACACACATTACACATTGCCGTTGTGTATTGCCATTGATTACCCCCACCCTGTCGCTCACAGACCATAATTTAACACAGCAGGCACAGGACTTAATACTTTGAATTCAAAAATCATCTATACTTCAAGAGACACAAAAACAATTGACACTTAGAAAAAGTGCAGCTCCTTTCTTAATGGAATCTGAGGCTGGTTGCTCCCCTCCTTTCTTGCTTCATGCCTGATTTTCCATTTTATCCAAGCTTGTGCCGCCGCCCTTCTGTAAAGCAAACAACGCTTTTCTGGGAGGTTGTCATATTTTTGTAAAGCGCTGCTTCTATAGTGAAATACTCAGTGATGCCAACCCATAATAGTCAGTACGGAGCAAATGTTAAAAAGAGGTCATGTTTGTACAGACACCTGCCTCAAGCAGCTATTGATAATAACACAGAGATCAGCAATAATCACACAGTAGGTGAAATAGACGGTGCTACGATTTGCCACAATTTACATTTCTAATTTATGAGGATGAACGTTTTACAAGAATTTAAATATTTATTTTTAATTGATTTATTTTTATCAAGAGATGCAAACACTGTTTTTAAGTTAGCTGCTGGTTTAAAATATAGCTTTCATTGATATAGCTCAAACCTACAGGTCTTTAGCTACATCAAAATCATCCAAGAACAAAGGCTGGTTTTAGTCTGTCAGACAGCGGGAACAAACTGTACACAAGGTGAAATGAATCAGTGCATTTGGTCTGAACAGAAGCGCTGATTGACAAGTTTTGCCAATTTCCCCAATGTGTTGTTTTGCTGGAATCACAAATGATTCAAAATATGATTTATGTACATATACGTTACAGAAAAATAAACGCATTCACATCATCTTATCCAAACATGAGAACAGTTACCTTTTATTATTTTGCTTAGCATTCCTTGCAAACTGTCCGACTGATATGGATACAAACTAGAAAGCTAAATTCGCTTTTCATTTTCAGTTCAATCGCAGACACCAATGTTTTGTTGATCATTATCATTATCACAAGAGAGGACAAAATTCGCCACTTAAGTTCAGTTGCTGCATATCAATGTCCATGAAAAAGAGCCTGGGTCATGTTTGACCACTGGCAGCAGCTTTTCATTTGCTTTTCACTAACGCCAGTGGAAGTAATGTGTTGGCAAGAGAGTGTTTCATTCTGAAAACACAGCCAAGGGCATTGTGGATAACCTCTGACACGGCTAGTCAAAGGAAAGGGAAAGGCTTGACATAGCAAACAGCTTGGAATTATACAAATATTTGAAAGGTGAACTGTTCTTGCACAATGGCATGCAAAGGCATTTTATCATGCAAAACCGAAGCTTCTGCAAGTTGAGTTGTTTTAATTGTCTTTGGCGTATTTATGCACGTTACTTTTAAATTTGAGCATATTTAGTGTAATGTATAGCAGTCATTGACACATTGCAATATCCAGAGGCTGATGTGGTCCAGTATCCATGCACTCTGAAAGGGAAATCTGTGATTAATCGCTTTTTTTAATTAGCTCATGGAAAGATCACACAAAATGCTGCAGAATGTTCAAATAGGGGCCCCTCCATGTGGTGCCCACAAATTCAGGCAACGATCAAACTTGCATGTTTGAAACAAAGTGATTTGAAGTCAGGCTAGCCCTGCTATGTGGATCCTTTTCTACTAAAGCTGAAATGAGCATCAGTGGGGATTAATATGCAGTAATTAAATTGACTGCGTTGCCTTTAATGAGGAGGAATGGATTTGATGTTAATGCTGGTGATCTCATAGAGGCTTCAATCCACTTAATTAACTGTGTTTTCTCAACAAACCAAAATAATCAATGAAAAAGATATTTCATTACTACTAACTTATTAGCACCAGCCTCAGAGCCACATGTTATTAAAATAATATGGTCTTCAGAAGTAGGTTCATTTATTAAAATAACTTTATTAGTCTTCTTATCCCATCAAGCTGTCCTTTTAGTAGTCCTAAAGATTATGTTACTGACCTTCGATTCTGTTTTAACTTGCAGGGTTAGTGAATTAACTGAGAGGAAAAGTTTTTGTAGGATTTTCATAATTTTATAAAGTTATTGTATAATTGCATTACACTGAAGAATTGAAGCAAAATTAATAGAGATGGTGGATGCAAGCCTTTCTTAGTTCCGTCTAATCCTCCATTAGTAGCAGTCCATATAATAGGCCTATTAGTTCAAAAAAGAAGTTCATTTCCAAAAGGCTTAAGAGCAAACATGCACAAATATATGCACAAATAATAATAGAGAGAATATATTTTAGATTTTTTGATTGCACAGCAACGTGCAGCCTAATGACTATATTTCATGAAGCGAGATGGAAGTGAAGGAATGCGTCAAATCAGAAATGGCTTATAAATAGTTACACGTTTTGCCCACCAAAGAACTTGTCAAAAATATGAGTTCTTACATTTAGCAAACACAGCATGGGTCCGTAACAGTTGATTTAACCCTTTACCCCTGTTATGGGCTACTAAAAATATTTTATTCAAAAGTATTTGACTTTTTTTTTTTAAATAGCATATAAAATCTCATGTACTGTATGTTGCAGTGAAATATTTTTTGGAATAGACTTTTGAAAGTGTCTGGTGTGGTTTCAGTAGTGCTGGGTCACATGAAAAAATTATCCTGGAAATGAATATGATATGATATGATATGATCATAATAACAGCGTCAAGGGAAGTTATGTTGTTACCCAGGATGACATGATTTAAAATCTACTCTTACTCCTGAGTACTCTTAATTTATTAATTAAATTAATTTATTATTTCTGCGGTAATTTTTATAGGATTGGGAGAGCTGACACCTTTCTATAAACATTACAGACCTTGATTAACACCTACCTCCATCCAGGTAATATCACTTCGTTCACAGTTCTCTTATCTCGTGTTGTCATTGTGTATATTCTTTAAGCTTGAAGCTGGTCTTTCTGAATTTTGCTGGTCCTCATTTGTTTTCCTAATTACTCTCTAATAGGTAGCCTACCTGGTTACCTTGCATTAACATTATCCAGCAACCAAGTACAAATGAACTGTAGTTTAATTTTCCTGAAAGTGGAACATTTTTGCCATGTCTGCACACCAAGAATGATCTTACAAAGCTATGACATTGTGTTTATTGTGTTTAAGTCTATGGTGCTGTAAACACTTGATTGGCAATGCTTAGCCTATATTGTTCATAATATAAAAAAGCTAGTTAAAACGATTGTTAAAACTCTGTGGGGGTAACAGAGTTACAGAGTGGACCTTTGTTGTTCTTGGCATGAACAAAACTACATTTATGGTACATTTTTGAAGTAGCTACTCTCTGTAGCACATATATCTTTAATATAAATGAACAATTCCATAGAAATATTGGAGAATGTCTGCACACTAATTTGTTCTAACATTTACTGGGGAGAAATGAAAACAAGCTGTTCATACAGTTTACAGCATCACATCACACGGTGGATGGCAATGCTCATACTTGCCTGCTTGCCTCCAGACTGTGCTAAATCATGCACGACCAGTGACCTGTTTTTATTCATGAGTAAATGGTTATGATTATAGTGACTGTTGGGGGATACGAGAAGTTCCAGAGCTGACTTTGAACAGCATCTAGCTGCACTGAAACTAATGACTAAATTAGTTTCAGGCATGTAGTCCAGGTGAGCATAATTACAGAGATAAATGGGCCAGGTAAGTGACAGTGGCTTATGGCATACTGCCATGGGACAGGGCATTTGTTGTGGAAGTCCCAGTGTAGCTATGCCCCATATACTCTAGAAGCACATGCGATTCCTGTGAGATAAGCAGAGAAGGTAATTATGAAAAGTCTGGACCACACCAATGGACCTTGTCACCTCAGCCTGCCCCACATCAGTACTTGAGGTTACTTGCTGTCACATACATTCATCATAAGGATAACAGGATTTTTATTTATTTATTTAGATTTCAGGTCAAAGTCTCCTCTCTACTATATTCTCGACTTCTCAACTCTTATCTCTCTCATATAGACAAACTTTTATAACATCTTTAAAACCTCATAAATGTCGGTCGATGGAAGTATTTTTAAACGAATAATAAATACACACAAATAAAGTTGTAATAGCCTGTATGTTTTACCCTTTACAATATTGTCCTGCATGTTACTTTTTACAATACCAATGGTAATATTTTTTTTTTCCAAATGTACGAAAGTATTTATAAAAAAAAAAAAAAAAAAAAAAAAAACACTTTTGAACCTTTTTCTTTTTTTTTTAATGGTAACAAGGTTAGTTTTGACATATTGAGATGTTTGGTTCATTTTACCTAAAACAGCAGATGCATTGCACACTTTGACAGATGTAAAAGGTGTTTCTACCTCCCACTCTCTGCCTCCTCTCAGCACTTCACTATACTCTGTCACTAATAAAAGAATAATAATAAAATAATAATAAAAAGAAAAAATGAAAACACTACAGTCCTGTCAGAACTAATTTAATTCATTTCAGTTGCTAACTTTACGGTTGCAAACCTTTTCAGTCTTCATTTTCAACAGACATGCCCCATGACATCGAATTGATGTTAAACAGATTTAGGTTTGGATTTGCCTTCACGTTTTGCATTATTCATTACACTGCATTTGTTGTTTACTGAAGCAGGTTATTCAGCTTATCCATATTAACCCTCATGCAAACACGCAAATGCTTTTTTTAAACCTTCAGTATTTCTCTTCATTAAATTTTGGTCATATTTCAGTGAGTGCCTTGGGCAAGTGCCGAGCTGCAGGATGAGAAATGTTGCACCTGTGTGCTGTCTAAAGATAGGCTAGCAGTAGAGGGCCAGGGAGCAGACTCCAGAGGACCCATCCGTCTCAATCGAAGGCTGCAGCTGACACCTTACAAAGAGGTACAATTAATAAGGACATTATCCGTCGGCAGGCAACAATGGGGGCCTGACGCACAGACACTAACCCCTGGAGGTCTGGAGAGTAAGGGGAGGGATGGCAGGCCTGCAGGCCTTTAGAACAAGGCTCATTAGGAGCAATTTCTCCACAACATGAAATACTATCCCATAATAGAGCCATCTTTTCAAACCATTATCAGCTTCTCTGTTTGGATTGGGTCATTTTCAAGGATCAATCATACGTTTGTCAAGGGCTGCTGAAACATGTTTCTTGTTGGAAGAAAAAAAAATGTCTATAGACAATGACCCCCCCCCCCATTTCTTTTTGTGATAAAATGTGTGTCCTTGAATCAATTTTTTATTAAGTTCCTATTATAATACAAGGGTGAACACTGAGGCATTGTACATTTTTCAAACCATTTTAATCACACTTTCTGAGGACATAACAGATTTTAGGGAGAAAAGAAAAAAAAATAAAGTCAATTATTTAAGAAAAAAAAATGACTTTTCTAATTCTTAATCTTTTTTTTTTTTTTTTACTTTTGTTTCTTTTTTTATATTGCAATTAGCCATTTTTTTACATTAATGTTAAGACACAGAATGTTTTTTGTTATAAAAAGTATCTTTATATTGCAACATAGAATGAATAACATCTACTTTATTCAGGAACAAACAGCACTTATTTAAAATTCTGCCATGCCATCAGTCATGATAAGAGAGGACCGGTGGTCCACCCGCCTGACATTTTCAGTGATCTGGAAGGTTGTTGCTGGTCAGTGGACAGTCGAGAAATGCCGAACACTCATGGTCTAGGGTCAGATGTAGATTGCACCAACAGAGGAGGTCACTCAGCTGGAAAAGAAAAACAGAGGAGATTGAAAAGGTCGTGGGCTCAAACAGATTTTGAGGTTTTTGTTCCATTTTGCATTTAAAAATTGTGTAAATTCTAGAAAATGTTTTTTTTTCCTTCTTCTTCTTCTTCTTCTTCTTCTTCTTCTTCTTCTTCTTCTTCTTCTTCTTCTTTCTTCTATTTTTAGGAATAAAAATAGAAGAACAAAACACTTACTGTTATACCCAACAGTGCATCATGGTAAATCAAGGCTGTGTCCATCCTGAGTGCTTTTAGTGAGGTACATAAGTATATATTAAATGAACCAAAGCCTAATCTGTGCTTAACTCTACCCCACTTATTTGGAAAGTCATAAGTTCCTTTGCCTATTATTGATTTTATTTTATGGTATATTCCATGGGGATGGATTGAGCTTGGTTATGGATTAACAGAGCGATCAATGGTTAGATTGTAGACTGGCTTCGAGAGCTGAAGAAAATGAATTGGAAATGCTGTCAAACCTTTAACGACCCACCCCTAAGACTTGCTTTTATTGCAGGCAGAATAATATTGTGATGAGTTGCTAATCTCCCATTTTAAACACAGCCTTCACCCATCACATTCTCAGTGGACTTGTTCTACTTTATTCATAACAATTATTCCCATTTCTAATTACATTTGACATTTTCAGTGTATGCATGCCACAAATGACAAACTTTATTTTTTTTAATTTTTTTACAGGAATGCATTTTAGTAATGATGCATATAGCCTATTTGTGAAATCTTGTGAGATGTACATATAAGTAATTATTTAAAATATGATTAATATCTTGTTTTAAAATCTAAATATATTGAAGGTCAAACTAACAACTTGCGTTAATGTAGGGGAATTACATTTGAATTAGGCTGAAATGGGCTGATTTAGATGCCTTTCAAGTGCCTTGTCTATTGAGTGCAGAATTATCAGTTATCAGTAGAAGACATGAAATTATAACACATTTATACATTTTAAATCATTTCATTTTAAATTGCCTTCTGAGGAAACCAAGCCTTTGCGAGTGGAAAATCATATCAAATTATGTTTGGTTTGGTTGGTAGTTTTTTTTTTTAATTATTATTATTATTATTTTTTTTTTTATTATAAAAGTCTAAAAGTCAGTGCTGCCGAAAAATAGGCACTTTATCAGAATAATTATCACCATTGACCCTGCTGGTAAATTGTTTTCATTAGCATCATAAATAGTAGTTGTGTATAAGCTCTTTCTGAAAAGTGGTAAAGTATGTTAAGGAAGACACCATTAAACTCTGTTTTTGCTTTTCTTCTCCCTTTCTGCTGAAAAAGCATCTCATTGATATATTTAAGCTATGATTTACTGTACAGTTAAAGTTCCAATTTCTGTGGAATTAACAAGAAAGTTGTGATTGGAAGTGGAGAGGGGAAAAAAAAAGAAAAGACAATATGGTGTAATTATTTGAATATGCTTTTATTTCAGTATAAAACCAGATTTTGGTTCTAATTTTTTTCCTCTTTCCATCTAATATAATAGTACAAAATCACAATGATGTCCTCCATTAAATGCCACAAATTACAGAGTGAGAGAAAGGGCCAGGAAGGTGGATCCCATTCATTTCATGTTTCATTTTCTGTATTGTATTCCAAAGTCTCTCCTCACATGCTTGCTCCTGCTCTTCATTATTGAAGCAGAACACTGATTAACAGCAATTTACAGTATAATTATGTGAAACAAAAGAAGGAGAAGAAGAAAAAAACCTAACTTTGCAGAAGTACTAAACAATCATGAAATATGGCTTACTCAGTCAAAAGCAAGATGCCTCCAAACTGGTATTGTCAAAAAGGAAAAACAAATGTGTTAAATATGTGATTCTTGCTAAAGTTCTTCCTAACTCAAAGAGTCTTGTATAGAAAAATAAATTATTCTTCTTAAAGGCGGGTGGGGGGTGGGGGGTTAGGGGTCATAGGCAAGCTAGCGAAAGTACTAAAGGGCTCCTTCTCTTAGTAGCTCTTATCTACAGTGAACTCTTTAAAATGGAAGGTCCTCCATGGAGACTGGGTCAATATCCTGAGGGCTGGCACAGCAGAGAGGACTATTGATCTCTCCGTATCTGTTTCCAGTGCCTTACCTCAGCTCACATGATACATGCCACAATTCCTGCCCTTGTTCCTATCAAAGGGCTCTTCTGCAGGGCTACAAAGACGGCCATGGCTTTCCGCCCAACATGGGGCGATATTGAAGTTGTTTGGTGACATAATACTGTAACTGATCATATGGGGGCCTTTGTAACCTTGTGGCGAAACAGAGACGCAGATTGCCAGCAAGGCCTGTCAATCAGAGGGAGAAGAGATGGCGGTGAGGTGTGAAGCCTTTATGAAAATAAAAGGGGAAAAAAGCAAATCAGGTTAACTGGTGATCAACCAAATGTCTTGGACTCTAATGAGGCCTTAGTTGCCCATGGCAATGTGTAGTTCAGGAAAAGGGTCTTTCTCCTTTCCCCGTGCACTCCTTTGATCATGTTTGCTTTTCCACTGCTGGGATTCTCATTGTTGTTTTTAATTACTTCTCCGCCAAATGGCACAGATGAAAGATAGGTGTCTGTAATAACATTTACATAAATTAGCATCACTAACAAGTCTCATTAGTAGCTTCTGGCTTTTGTTTTGACTGAAGTCTCATGTCACCTTCTTATATAAGCACTAAGTATACAGAACAATATCAGAAAGGGGGCATAATTCACTTGATCTCCGCCATATTTTTGGTTTCTTCAGTGGCAGTAATTAAATCCACCGCGCATTCCAATGATTAGGGTCAATCTGTGGAAATATGCTGACTGCTTTATTGCGCCATAATAGAATCGGCCAACTCTATTCAATTAGTCAGTTCAGAGAGATACTTTGTGGTCGTGAACATGCAGTTTTCAGTCAGGCTCAAATGGCTGATCAAAGACGCTTGCAGCTTGCCGTTTGGCTGCGTATAATGAGGGTCAGGACAAAGTGCTTTATCTGCGGTTGCTATGCAGGAGACTCTTAAACGCGCCATTTTAGTCTTTTGATATTGGTCAGCATGATAATGACAGGGAGAAATTTGCTCCCATTACAATCAATATCTATGTGGCGCAAATGAAAGAGAGGAGAAAGCTTTCTTTCAGGTGGACCTGTCACCCTGATAATGACGGAAAAGCCCACAGGTTTGTCTTCAGTGCAGTGGAAGTCATGCCTGAAATGGTAGATTACCTTTATGTCGTACCTCCTCAAAGGCTTCGCATATGCGGCATGGCAAATGGAGCAGACCCCAGCCTCGGTAATGACTCCCGAATGCCGCTCACTGCCTGCGCTCGTATGCTTTATAATGATGCATTATGTCTCCTTCACACAGCCAACCCCCCCCCCCCCCCCCTTTATCTTTTAAGTGTGCTGGGGCCCAGGGAAAAAAGTGCATATTTACGTCTGCCGTGGTAAATAGACTTTATATAAGCCGCATTTGTTGTGATGTTTGCTTGTGCGCACCAACTCGTCTCCTGCCTCAGATAAAGAGCCCCACACACACATTCTGTAACAATGTGCTTCAGCTGAGTAGATCAATAATGCACTCTTTTTTTCTGATGTCAGTACCAAGCGCTCTGTGATTAGTTTGACAGAAAATGACTCCCTAATCAGTGAAATGTATTCTGTTTTGGTGGCTAAATGAGGGTGTTTACACTCATTGCCGTGCAGGTCAGGGAAACTCCACACTTTGCTGCTTTGAGACAGAGCACTATAATCTGTGCCAAAAGGACAGGCTGTCATTACATGCGAATGGAGTAATAGACTGACATTGATGCTATGGCGAACAATTGGTTTTCCGGCATCAGTCAGGTGGGCTGCCGACTAAATGATGAGGGAGAAGATGCAAAGTATTTGTGTGTGTGTCTGTCAGAGGGTTCGTAGAGCAGGAAAGCCGGTCTTGTCTTCGTGATGGAGTTTCGCTCAGCATGGGAGATCTGACTCTGTGCCAGTCTTCGACTGTCTCTGCTTATGTAATGCTATAATATTATCGCTTTTTGTGTGTACATGTGTGCGTATGTGACTTTTTTGAGTGCTTTAACTGTTTGTGAAGATGTGTATATCATTAAGCCACTGTACCTCTCTTAACAGTGCCATTATGTGCAATGAAAGTGCTGATATTAATTTTGTTCATTTAAAACAATTATCCTCTCCATATTTTAATAGACATTCTCAGCCGCTTGTCAAATGGAGACATCTGTACCATAATGAAGCTTTTCTCTCGCTGTCATTGTCTCTATTCCGCCTCTGTTCTTATACGTGACACTCTGCTTTCAAACAAAGGCCTCCGGTTCGCGCGAATTGCGACGTCTTATTCAAACATGCACATTTGAATTGAAATAGAGACATCACTGTCCATAATCCTGTGGATGACAAGTGCGTGACCGAGTTCAGAGGTCAATGGCTGTCAAAGTCTGGTCATTTTTGGGGGGATTTGTCCTCTTCTATTCAAGTGAAAATCGCGATGACGCTTTGTCTGCAACACTTTGCCGGAAACAGGCAGAACAAGAGAGGCCCGGCTCTGAGCCCTCAGTGCAAAATTTTCACCTGTCAGTGCGCTGGCCTGGTTAGAAAAGGGCAGGGGAAAGGCTTCGACTGGCCAATAGTTGGGGTCAAGGACGGACCAGGCGCTGCCACTCCCCAGCCACATCATCTTTGTATGACAGCACCACCCTAAGGTTGAAGTTTACTTGGGCTTTTTCAGTGACACAGAGCTTAACGTCAAACACAAGATTAAAGCAGGGGTGTTGCATCTTGGCAGAGCCCAAATGAAAATATCAAGCGCTAAGCCCTTCTCCGTGTCGAGCGGAGCCAAGGGGACAGGTAGCTAATACTAGAGAGAGGAGACAGCCTAGTTAGCAGTGACTGCCTGCTGCTTTCCGAGTGCTCAGTCCTGGTCAAAAGGCCACCCGGGCTTTGCTGCTGCTTTATTGGTAAAATATATTACAGTTGAGGCCAGCCGAACTGCCTTATTAGAAGGTGGGGGTGTGAAAGAGATGCCCCTTTGACTTATTTTCCGAGCACCGCGCATATCTTCATATTACTGAATAAATTACTATAAGTCAGGAATGTACTACTCTGCCTTTTAATATCTGGGGCTTTATGAGGAGTCAATAATTGGCCCATTTAAACAAACATTACCCATTTTAGTGAAGGAAGGGATGGGAAGGCTTCTCAATGTACAGAAAACTTGAAACATACTATAAAGAAAAAACTAGTTTCATTTGCACTGGCAAAATGTTGTGATCAACCTGCATTATGAGCTTCAGACACTTAGTTAGCATATGTTGTTTTATAAAAGAAGAGAATAAATAAGTAGAAGCAGCTTCCCACCTTAAGGAATTGTCTTCAGTCTAGCTGGTTCTGGTTTTTCGATTACTATCTCAAATTGCTGTTGGCTTTTAATGCAAACAGAAGTGGTGAGCTGAACATCTTTAACAGTCTGTTTTAACAGGCTTCGCTGAAGTCGCTGAAGCTCATTAACCGCGCACAGTGCAGTCAAAGGCCATCTCCCAGACCGGTGAGCAGTCACTTGACCATAAATATCCATTGAATGTAAATAAAGATATTTTCAAATCTCCTGATTTTTGTTCCATTGTTAAACATAAACAGAGATTTTGTTGATTGACAGTAGAATATGTGTGTGTGTGTGTGTGTGTATCTATATCTCTTTATGTATATATAAGTGTACGCTTTAGTATGTGCATATGAAACATCCCTTTATTTATTTGTATAATTAGACTTAATTAATGATGAATATTTATAATTTTCCATATGCTTTTATGTGTTTTTTTTTGTCGTACTATGTGATTATTGCATGTAAAAAGTCTCTATCTGAATAAAGTCATTAGAGTGAGAAAGACATGATATAGCTGCTGGAACTAAAAGGCTGGACGGCAAATATTTCTGAAGCCTTTAATCAGGTTCAAACCACTGATATCCCATTGTCTGTTGCCAGATGTTGCTTCTTTCCATTGTGACATATGCTCCAGTCAGGCTGCACAGCCCCTCTGGTAAGAAAGAATGAAGAATTATGCAAGAGGCCATGTTGCCCTAGTGCATCACCTTCACCGCCTTCCCATGAGTGACAGTGACTTCAAAGAGAACAGGGTGTCTCTATCCCCAAAAATACATGAAATAACAGCTCTACCAGAACCGCTCAGAGTCATCTTTTAGAAATGGATCAGTATGTGCGCCCACCCCCTGCTTATCATGCTCTCCTCAAAACCATCGCCTGAGGCTTCCTGCAAATCAGACTACTCTTTTATTTTTTTATATATGGCTCCATTTGAAATAGTGTGACTTTAAAGAAGCTAAGCTGAGACAGGCTGATTTGACAAGACAGCTCATAAGCCAGAAACTCTGCACAAAATGTGCAACATTGCTTCAGAGATATGGCTCTCTACAGCCCCAAATATGTGTATACCTTAGAGCCAATTTGGCCTGATTAATGGAAAGTTCTGGTAGTGAGGTTGTTAAGCTGTAGAAGACAAAAACATTTCTGAAGTCCCCGAGGGGCACAAAGTAATATATAAATTTAAATACATAGTTTGCACTGATATATTATTTTAAATCATAGCAAACAATACATTTAAGTTGTCATTGTCTGGCCATTGCTGGATCATCAGATGTTTCAAAAGATATTTTAAAATGAACATAAAGTACAAATGAATTAAATTAAACAAGCTGCCATTTTATTTCATCGAAGGACTTGCTTAGTCTTTCCTGTGAGAGCTGCACAAGCCTCAGAAGCTTCAGACCTCTAAGAGGTTTGAGAAGCTTAAAATAGGCTTAGCTGCCCTTCTCATCACCTCTATACTCCATAGCTGTACAAACCTCAAAGACAAAACACTCTGGTATAAGTTTCATTTGCCCCAAACACTTCATCATTCGCATTTGAAATTGAATTATGAATCAGAAATTATTAGTGAGAATAATTATTAACTTTTTAGAGAGAATGTCAGTGAGCAAATTAGAGAGAGAGAGAAAAAAACTGTCTAATTAATATGTGACATTCAGCCTATTGCATGTTTCATGGTGTGGTTTATATGAATATGCAATTTAAAATGAGAAGCGAGAAAGCCGTAACGGAAGTAAATCACATGCAGTTTTATAAAGATTCAACTATACTTCTGCTGACCCATGAAAAGGTGTTCATTATTATTTCTGTTCTTTAAGTAGCTGATTTGGCCCTGTTTGGGAGTATGCAATTACTTGTGATGAGAATTATTTTGGAGACAGAGGCTGATCCTGAAGGCTTTTCTCTAATCCCTCCCCTGGATGCAGGCTTAACTAAACAGTAAGTTTGTCACAAGCTCAAACAGCAACTCAGTGTTGCACTGGATACTTCATTCAGCTTAAGCCAACTTATCAAGCACATTCAAAGCACATTCATTGAGCCATGTGGACGGGTCTTTTCTCCAGATCTATTAAATAACACTCTTATCTGTATTTAGCATATGTCGTGTACGTCTGCATTGGCGGCTTTAGGCAGATTCTCACTCCAAACACCTCGAGCCATCCTCGAGCTGAAGCTACAGATAACATTCGAAAACTTCTTTGGACATGCCGGTTTAACATCTCAAAAACTTCGTTCCACTTCCAAGCAGTTTATTTATTTATTAGCTCCTCAATGCCAGTGAATTCCATATCATTTGCGTTGTTACTCTTCCAGATGGGTGTATTTATTTTGAAAGCAAAATGGTGCTATTTGGTGTTGTCTCGTTCCTTTTACATTCAGTCTATTCAGAAACAAGGGAACATGATAATGTACAGTAAGTGGCAGGCTGGAACAGAAAATTGCATGCTCGTGGATGTCTCTGTAATGCACAGCATTCCATTACAAACATGCAGGCTTAATATAGTAAATTATGTTTTACAAAGTATTTCTTAATAAACACAAAATGTAGTACATGGACTAATCCGAACAACACAAAAGATGGCAGTACATTTGCACACCAACAAGTCTAAACAACCCATTTGTAAACAATTCATGAAATATAAACTGTGCCATGATTTGATAAACACAACACCTGAACACAGAAAAAGCAACAATTCAATATGTTGCAGACCAAATGGATACTTATTCAAGAACCGAGAACGTTTAGTGAAATACAATAAATTCAGTTAATAGAGAAATAGAGCACATCAGCACAACAAAAGCTGGAAAGCATCCATGAGGACGCCTGCAGATGCACCGTGGTGGAAAATCATTCAGAGAGAGATGTGTTCAAGCTGAAGTGCTGAGGTGGGGAGTTTAAAACTGAGTGCTGCCCTACACATTTTCATAATCAGTTTACTGGGCCCCCCATTCGGTCAGACACTGGCCCCATCCTTTGCATCAGTCCATTTGTCACCACACAATGTTTGGCACAGCACCATCTTATTCACAAGCTAATAAAAATGCAATTAGTCTGCTAATATCTTTATAATTAGATTTGATTGCAAGGTATATCTTTTTTTTCTTTTTTAATATAAATATTTAGGTTATAACATTGATGGATGGAGAGGAGAGTACCATATCTTTTCAAATCTGAAGAACCTGCTTCAGATGCCGTGACAAGGACAGCGGCGGTAAGCATCGTAAGAGAAACAGCAGTTTAACTCCACTCTAAAATTTACTCTTTAAAAATAACAATAATAATAACTTTAAAACGTAACTAATTATGTTCAGCATGTGACTAACGGGGCAAATTCTGAAGATATAGAAAGTAAATAATTGAAATGCCATTCAATGAAATACTGCCTATGCGCGCGTTTTATTTTTATTATTAATTTATTTCCCGCCAAATGCGAAATATAACGCCATTTATTTTAAAGCTCCGATGCGGTTGTTGGCTAAATTTTTTCCTTGTTAACGAACCTTATATATAACGCTAAAAATGTTTTATGTGATTAAAAGAATTATTAAAACAGAGAGACAATGGTGCATTTAAACTGCTAATTCGAGCTTTGTAAAAAAAGTCAGCATTTTAAGCCTGAATAATACTTTAATTGTGGGAACTTTTCTGTAGCTACTCTAGGATGATTTTTATTTATTTTTACACTACTTATATACTATATATCTAATTGTTTGTGTTCATAATGTACAGCTGCTAGAATTGAAAAAAAAAAAAAAAATAGTCTTCCCCACCCAAATGTTCCCCTCTATAATAAATATATAATATGCATTAAAACCATGTTAATTATTCTTAGGACTCTTTTCATAAAAGTAATAACTTACTATTTAAAATTATTTTGATATTTATGTGTTATTGTTATTGTTGTTATTATTATTATCACTGCTGTCATTCACATCGCTCATTTTATTAAACCCTTTATGAATGAAAAAAGGTAATAGGCTAATGTTTCATTTTGATAAAAATGAGAAGTGTCTGATGAGCACTTCAATGTTCGGGGACAGCAGAATAGGAGTTTAAGATCTGATCCAACTTTTCTTCTATAATAATAATAATAAATAATAAAGTAATATCAAACGTCATTACCATCACACACAACATCAAACATCCACACCATCACACATTAGGTTACCAAAAGCATAAGCTTGATCAATGTCACAACGATCATGTTTATTCCAGTGCATGTGATTAAACATAGTTTGAGTAGTTAGATTTTTTATTTTCAAAATGTCAAGCAGCCAGAAGTGCCTGTATTAAAAGAATCACTCAGCTGCGCACAAGAGATAACATCCGTTGGCTATTTATGTCTTTAAGTTTCACGTGGGCTGAATAAATAGGTTGCGTTCACACATTGAGACAAAATTAGAGGTCGCAAAAATACAGGCAAGCAGGCTATGTTTATTTAGAGAAAGTAAAATGAACATGATATTATCACAGCAAGAAAACAAACGTAGTCTGCACGGAGCAAATAAAGTGTCTTTTCACACCGCAGACAGTTTTAGCTCCATGGTTACGATTCTTCCGCTATTTTGATAAACATTGTATAATAGTAATCACATTCTTAATTTGCATATCACGTATAGCTAACTGCGTAAATAATAGTTTTTCCCCCCCCGAGTCTGTCGTTTATCTGGTTAAACTGTTCACAAATATTTCTATAAAAAAAAAATCGAATTAGCCTATTTTAAACACATTATGGTGCGCGCAAAAATAAATGTATAAATCCCGCAGCATCGACTTATATTTGCCTGGATATAAGATTATTTTACTTTGCCGTTGAAGTGTGCTGAGAAAAGACGCCTGTAATTCCTCTCTCTGTTTGATATTAGCACAAGGGCTTTGCTTCTAGAGCCTCTGTAAAGGAGCAGTGTGCAACTCCTGCTGCACTGAGCACTGAGCCCCGAGACTCCAAGAACAGCATCCTCCTCTCATACCTGTTGAGAAGTCTTTCATCCTTAATGGGCTCATTAGCCACATTGTTAATTGAGTGCTATTCAGGGCAACATCAAAGCATAAAAAGAAGAGTATGCAGCTCCTTTATTTATTTTTGGCAAATAAGAGACCCAACAGAGCTCTAAATGCAGCTTTCATGGGGGGTATATGCTGAAGGAGGCTTATTAGTTTTGCAGTGCATTGTGTGCCATTATGTTTTAAACATTAAACACAATAATATTTTTTCTTCTGATGGCATGCGTTTCAGTTGCATTTTTTGCTTCTTTGAAGAACCTCTCTTGTGTCCTTTGTCACAAAGCAGAGCGGGTGCCTCCTCATGAGGGCATTTCTACCACAAAAGAGGCTACTTGTGTGAAAAATAATAATGATGGACCGGGGTTTTAAATGATTAGTATTATAAACATTTAAATGAGAGAGATATATATATACACACACACAAACACACATTTTTTTAGATGCTTCTGATTCTATCTTAATCAGCAAGACAATTTCTGCACTGTCTAAGAACGAGAGATTCAACTGCTATGACAGGGAAATAAAATGCTTATTGAATATGAAAAAAAAAAAACCATTTAACTATTAAATAATAACAATTAATAAATACAATAAAATAAAATAATGTCAAATAATAATAATAATTATTATTATTATTATTTGATTGTCAAACGAAATAACAACTACATTTAATAATAGACGTCAAAACATGTTGTTATTTTTCTCTCCTTGTTATCTTTTTCTTCCAGAGATTTTCCATCAGCTCAGTGTTCTCCCACATGGTGCAATATTAGGTGGTAATAGGATAGGAAAATTGAAGCTAACTCATTGGAATTAAATTTATCAGCATGTGTTCAGAGGTAATAAGCTGTCAGTTATAAAATGAAGATCTGTATTTAGATATATGATAGGGTAGAATAATGAATAGGCAAAATAGATGAAGCTGTTTTGCAGCTAAATTAGTTATTTAGGAGCAACAAACCAAGAACAGATTTGTGATAATGACAGTGATTATTGCTTTTTTTCCTTGTCTTTCCTTTTGCTGATGTTAGATATATAGATTCAAAGGGCTTTTCTGCGCAGTGAAAGAGTTAACCGTTTTCACAAGTAATGTGTTGATAAAAGGCCTGGAATTGTGAAAAACATCAAACTTTTTAACGAAGGAAACCTAATGAGTATCAAGAGTAGTGTGCTTACATGGAAAGCTGATCAAACTGGAACCCTGTGAACCAGAGAGTGTGTTGCAAAGGAGCTTGCTGACTTCCTTCCCCGGGGGGAGGCTGCCTGGCTTTTACTAGAAAGCAGGGGGGAAAAGTTAATTTGCACAGCCATGTGTTCAATGCTACAACTCAATAATCCACCTCCTTCTGAACCTGTTTTTATATAATTATTATTAATAATAATAATAATTAAAATGATAAAAATCAAGTAAATCAAAAAAATTATATTGGAGTGGCAGTTAATTTTTAAAGGCTCTGTCAAAAATAAATAGTTTCTGTCTCACCTGAATTACCCACAATAAAGTTGAGCACAGTTCATACTTTCCTTTCTTTATTTTTACCTCTCCAGGATCAATGAGCCAAAAACATGAAAAATTGAATACTAATAAATAATACATCACTGATTAAGTGATGAATGATTTATTAGTATCCTGGAGACTTTGTTGTGCTGATGTTAATAATTCTCATTACTTAAGTGTCCAAAATGAAATGAATTTCAAATTGTTGCTGCATATAAATTTTGTAAGCCTTTACATTATTGATAAACAGAGATAATTGTTGTCAGAGCCAACTCTTACTGTGATAACAGGTTGTCGTGGTTTATTTTAGATTATTGTGCCACCTGCTTAGTTGTCATGACAGCTTTTCAAATTCGGAGATTTTGACATCAAAAGTCAATTCAAATCTTTTAGCGTGGAGGAAGTTTAAAGGGAAGAAGTAGATCAAATAATGTAAGACAGAAGACTGGAAATACCTATCCACCTGATATGTCATTGAAAAGAATGAAAAGAAATTACACCGCCCACAGGGAGATTTCAACATCATGCCTTAACTTAAATGTATAAAAAAGAATTTGCATTTTAACACATGCTACATAATTATATGTATTATTAGTATAATTAAACATCATCTTTCACTTCATTATCTTCCTGGTTAATCTCTGTAATATTTTTTTTTTATTATCCGCTTTTAACATGTAGATGTTATTTTTATATAAATGGAGGTAGATATAGTACCGAGTTATACAGATAAATATAGTGCAGTGTTATGCAGATAGATAAAAAAAGGATTTTTCGGTTTGGAGCAGAAAGCAGAAAACAAAACAAAAAATCTGATTTCATATTTCTTCTATTATGTGCACACATTTTAAACTTACTATTATTAACAGTTTTCCTAACTTTTTTGTTTGTTTGTTTTATTTTTTTATCCAAACATTTATTTATTTCGTATTTATTGTTATTATTTCATTTTTATATTTATGTTTCTGCAGTAGTTAAATATGTTTTTAATCTTTAATAATTTTCAGAAGTGTTTAGCAGAGGTCTTTTCCTAGAATTTTGGTTAAAATCTCTTCTTTAGAACTTAAGAATAGCATCACACTGGCATCAGAGTGGGTGCACAGAAACCCAGTTTTAATATAAATCTCACATTCAGAGGGGGAGATAGAGCTGATACCTTCTTTCTTCTGACCCACTCTGTGTAAACAGGCAATGACATGAAGAAAAGTATATTAAAAAAAAAACCAGCGTGGCTGCTGGACTGGCGTCTGATGCCTGTCAAATCATTAAATAGGAGAGGTGGCGTTATCAATTGCAGGAGATCAGTGATAGTGATGGCACATGGTTGGGATGCAGTATGACTTCCATGGGGGCACTCTAGGGGCCTTTTGTGAATTTATAAAGGGAGATAAAATCGGCTTCATATTTCGCCACCAAATCGCCTGATGAAAGCCGGCTAGGAAAGAGAATTGCGTGGCGGGAGCTTTGTCACCAGTCTCATTGGCTCCAAGGGTTGATGATGAGAAGAGGACAAAAAAATGAGTGAAAAGGTAATGAGAAAAAGCCAAGCAGCAGGTTTGCTCTGTTTAATAAGTCATCACTCCGCTATCTCATTACCTGCAGTGTGTCCGGTGAGAATGGCGAAGCATTGCAGTTTACATTGACAAACTTTTGTCTGTTTTCGTATAATGTTATCTTCACCGAATATCTCTTGCAAAGCTCGAGCAGCTAGACAGGAGCCTCACTTTTCCTTTGCTCTGACACTATTATGCCACTCTCTCTGATATTAATAATCTTGACAAAGTCTATAAAAAAAAGAAAAAAAGTCTGGTTCTTTTTTTTTTTTCTACAGGAATGTTTGATTGCAATTAAGATAGGAGTCCTAACACAATGTGGAAATTAGTGGAATCTGGGTTTCGGATAATTACATACAGAGCATAGCTTTTAAAATACTCTCCCTCAATCAGATGAAAACAAATGATCTGGCAGACACGAGGATAAATAGCAAGATTGTCTTGTCCTCGGGATACAAGCAATGCTACTCGGCACTATCATTTCTTTCTGCATTTCATATGAGTTCATCTCATAACTCATCAAACAATTTGTGCTGTCTACATGCAGCCTTTATTCTCTTTCCTCAGGTTTTATTCTGCATCTAAACTGCACACACACAGAAACACAGCAGCCTGAAGGCAATTGGGTTTTAATGTTGGAGATGATGAATGAGAAGAAGCTGATTTTCTGGCAGCCGGATCACTGAGAGAGGACTCCTGGCTCACATTTGATGTGGGCAGTTAAAACAGAAAAGAAATAAATGAGATGTAATAAGAAAAAATCTTGAAGCAATAGCTGAGACAGCCCTAGTCTATTACTCAAACGACGCACACAAAGCCAGTCTTTGTGATCTGACAGTCCAACGCGAACGCAAAAAAAAAAATATTACCTGCTAATTTACTCTGTTTCGACGTATGCATAAAATATCTGTACTATTACCATGTCTTATCATGCAAACTCACAGACTTCGGGGTGGCGGGTTTCTCACTAGTGGCTGACACAGATACACGCTAGAACAGATAGCGCGGTCACATGCTCCTATCAGCAAGCCCTCACTCAGAGGGGATTTTTGGAACGTGTGGAGTTTTTAACATGGAAATTGGCTTTGAACCCCATCTGCACAGGTCGGCACATCTTTGGGCGAGGCAGTGCTACTGCTGACAGGGAAAATGAACCATCAATTCCTTATAATATGGCCTGATTATCATCCTACTTACCCCCTGCAAATTCCAACTTAGAGCAATTCAGTGCCATCATGGAAACGGTGTAACCCCAGAAAAGACGTGACCCCTTCAATTGATGCGCTTTTTAACCAATAGGAGACATATAGTGTAGGTCTAGGATTTTTTCGAATGCAAATAAACAACTTTAACACAACTGTTGGCATCAAAGCTAGTGCGGATTGCGAAAGATGTTTATCTAGAATGCATTTTCCATCACATTATCTTTTTATCTTTTTGATTTATTTTGCTTCCACCTACGGGAAAACATGGTAGGTCGAACTAACCCCCCCCCCCCCCCCCCAAAAAAAAAAATTAAGCAGAGTACGAAGGGCATAAAACATCGCCAGAATGGTGACAACAACTGATAGTCAGCCAAAGTTATCCAAATGCCCCCCCCGCCCCCCCCCCCCCAAAAATTGAGAATTCAAAACAGCTCCTACCTTTGTATCCCTGTCGTTTTCATCAAATTTACTAAGACTAGTCTGGCTTCAGTACCTCCCCCTTCGAAAAGTGGAGGGAAAAAGTAGCTGACTGTGATTTTTAACTGCGACTAAAATGTATAGCACTCAGCCTAAAGAGCAAAGTTTCAATGTGTGAAATGTGAGTGATCAGCAACTTTTGCAGCAGGACCCGAGCGAGTCCGGCGTGGGATGTCTTTATTGGAAGGGGATTTGTTTTGTTGTTTCCTTGGGCCTGTCCAGCCCGCTGGTGTCCCTTTCACCCGGTCAGGCAGCTGGGTCCCGACCCCTCAGATCTGCCCCTCAAACAGGGCTTCTTTCAGGCCCCCGTTGGGTCCTCCCCGTCTCCTCCCTTCAGCAACATCCCATTCACCCCAGAGATAACTTTATTCATCTCGCGGATCATTGTATCCAGTTGAATGAGGGAACTATGCAGACACTCTAGTGAATTGAACAAGTCTGTGGGGATCGGGGAAGGCCGGGGGGGTTGTGTGAGTGGGGGGTGAGGGGTATTTCATGTTGTCTTAATTTAGAGTGAGCCAAAAAACGTCACGTCTCACTTGTGGCTGACCCAGCTGTTTTGCGTGACAGAGAGATAGAGGGGGGAAAAAGACAACAACTACATTTTGCTGACTGCTTGAGTAACACTCGACTGCTTCTGACAAAATACCATGTTGTAAACTGTTCCTTTTTATAAAATATCGAACGCTCACTTGCCATTATCACTGCAGAAGACGCTACGGATAGCTGTGAATGTCGGCTTTCCCTCCGTCTGTGTGAAATTCGGCTGCATTCCTCTCTTATTTTGTCATCAGAGAGTTTGAGCGGAGGTGTCTCAACTGTGTTTGATTTGCCTGCTGTGAGGCTGGCAGGGACAGTTGGGCTTATTCTCTCGCCCGCCTCCGCCCAAGCCACCCAGACCACCCTGCTCTTCTCTCATCATTCATATTCAAGCCAAGGCCTCTTGACAAGTCCGCTGATCTCACTCAATGTTTTGTGATATAGACAATACTTTTTTCTCTCTCTCTCGGGCTCCCTTTCTCACTCTCTGTCTGTCTCTCCAACTTCTCTCTCTCTTTCTCAGAAAAAAAAATCTGAAACCATCACACTCCTCCAGGCATGACAGTGTGATTGTAGTGAGGTAGCAGTGCAGGATTACTCCCCTCTGTGAGCTCCCTGCTAACAGCAGTGGCTGCCTCCCTCCCAGCCCCCGTAAAAGACAGTCTAATGAGGCAGATAAGCAGATGCCAACAGACTCCACACTATGTCCCACTGCTACTTTCCACACACCAACCTAATGATTTATTATCTGTAAGCCAAAAAACAAAACAAAACAAAAAAAAAATATTTGGAACAGTACGAAGAACCTGCACAAAGTTTATAATTAGTTTTAAATGTACACGTAAAAAAAAAAAATTAAACTGTGAGCTGTAAAATGGAACAAACATGCATGCAACAGCTCCTTTTTGCTTTAAGATGTGCATAAAATAAAATAAAGTTACAAAAACATTGATTTTTCAGATGTTTTAAGTACTCGGCCTAGAGTTTGCAACGGCTTCATCAGCTGGGGGATTTGGACTAACGCAAAAGAGAGAAGTTTATACATTAGCGCTGTAGTTGCAAAACACTGTTGATATTCAAATGATTATTGTGCAAAATCTGGGATAAGCTTCAGTGTGAGAGCCCCTCTAAGTGCCTACAACTATTGCTAATTCCCCTAACCATTGTGTGTGTCACAAAGGCCTTAATCCTGTTTCACTTTTGCAGAAGCTTGGGCTATTTTCCCTCTCATAAACCAACAACACTCCCCCTGGCCAGGCCTGAGAGGCTCAGAGAAAAGGCGCTATGCGTGTATACTTCAAGGCTTTTTCTGTGTTACTTGGCTAGTGCTCTGCATAAACTTTTAAGTGGTCCCAGTAGGCCTGAAACACCTCTCTGCAAAAATAATAAGCCATCATAGACTGAAAAAGAAAGAAAGGGGAAAAAAAATACTACAGCAAATAATCGTAAGTAAACTTAAACCTTATTATATGTTGGAATATATTAGAACTTTCTAGATCAGAATTTTTTTTTTTTTTTGGGGTCTCGCTGTTTCTGGCAGTTCAGTGATGGGCCTCCTAATGCACATTGTAAATCCTTTAATGCATTATTCATAACTTAGAGGTCCAGAATCAAAGATACAGAATTAAGGCTAGATTCAATCAGAACGCTTTGTGGTTTCGTGCAAAAAGCATCTCCTCACAAAGGAAAGCAACACCATAATTTCCTTCCTTGCAATTCATCTTTAAAAAGAATATACAGGGGTGAAAGCATTCAAGGCCAGTGCTCATCTCAATACAAGAATAAACAAAGTGTCAACATAGATGACAGGGTCATCTATCACGTTTGTCATATTCATAAATGAGAAGTGACTAAGTGGAACCTAGACACATATCTAAAAAATTTCCTCATAACCAACAACTGATAGGTCAAGGGCATTTTACCTCATATATATATATATATATATATATATATATATATATATATATATATATATATAACATTTCTTATATGAATAGAACAACAAAAACATCTTATAAGCAGAGATGCATGGGAGGTCTTCAGCGCAGCCCTCAAAGATTGTCCGTTACCGTTTGTGGGAGTATTTAATAGACAGTCATGTATAAAGGCTGTCACGCTGTGCCAAACCCATCCTCTAACAAGTACATGATGGCTTTATTCGATATGTGTGTCGTGTGGTGTGTGAGAGCGTATGCCAGCGTGTGGCTTGTGTTCACTCGTGTTACAGGTGTGTGGGACTGCAGTCCACTTGTTTTTAGAAAAGAAGGGGAGAGTTGGGCCTCATTGTTCCATAAACAGACATCAGCTGGAAACTGACAAATGTGGGATTAGCGTGTACTTATAATCAGCTAATAGCTCACTATGTGTTCCTGTCAGTCAAGCCTGAACAGTGCGCAGTGTGGGTGCAGCAGATTTAACCAGCAGAAACATGGCCACTGTACACTTTATTGTTATTCCACAAGGGTAAAGGGACACTTAGTTCTCATGCCATATGACCTGTGCTTCAAGAGCCTTATGAACGGTGTCAAAGGATTTTGCATGCTGTTCTCTTCGGATTTATTTAGTTTTGTTATTTTGTTTTCATAAAATTCACGTATTTCGTTACAGTTTTCTAATGTTCTCTCACCAGCTTGGCTGGAAACGTTGGTATAATTAAATTTCTCCTTGATTCATTTGACTGTATAGTTAATACATTAACATAATTTTATAATCAATATAGTCATGAGTTTATTTCCAGGATGGCTGGAAAGTCATTTCTTTTTCTCTTTATTTATTTGACTGTTTGATTAAAATGCATGATTATTTCTAGTTCATATCACTGTGAACTGCTGTTTATTTATTTATTTCTCTTAACATACATTTCAATTATTTCCATTGATACTAGCTGATCAAATAATTGAAGTTTACAAATAGTAAGCCGATGCAACTTGTATGACTGACGCGCAGATATTAATCTAATTGAAGCCGTCAGTTGTCAAGCTGCAGTGATTGAGTTTATATCAATGGCTTTGTTTAATTGCTGCTGCAACTCATAAAAGCACTGAATTGAAAAACTGTTATAACGTGGCTGAAATGAATTATGAATGCAGATGATCACAGATTGTAATTGACCGCTGTTCACCTGCCTATTTAGTGTGGTTAGAAATTGAATTTAGTGATGGTGTCTTCCAGCAGGGAACCGCATGTGTCAGATCCTCACTTCATAATATCTCTGAAAAGTAGATGGATTAATGATGTCAAACCCAAAGTAAAAGATAATACAATCATAATACCATCCACAATATGTGCAGGTTTTGCTGTTAAACATTAGATTAAAAATTACCATTTTAATAAGTGCGATTTTATTAAACACTATATCAGGAATGAGTCTCCATGTTATGAGCATGGGGAAAGTAGAAAAATAATTACATGTTTTAATGCAAGTATACAACACGTAAGTGAATTAATTTCCTGCAGGTTCAAGAGAGTTTTATTTTTTCTATCATAAAATGTTTGAAGTTGTGATTTATTAAATACTCTAGGATTTTTGGTGTCAAATGATCACTGAGATGCTTAATAGGCGTCATACAGTGCACTCATGAAGGTTACAGGGAGCACTGTCTGGTGCAGTGAGCATTTGATTCAATTTACAAGAATTAGGGTGTTATCAAAAAGCAGTTGATATTTGGGTCATATTATGCTATTATCATTATTATTATTATTTGTCTAGACCTATTCAGTTATTTAAATTTACATTAAAATGCAATTCATCAAAAAAAGACCTGTATGTCACTTTTATCATTTCTAAAATAAAATACATTTGGAAATTTTTGTGGGCCTTAAATTAAAAAGAAAATGAAAGAAAAGAAAATGAAAATGGAAAATGTTGGTTGTATGTTTTTTTCTTAATTTATTATTATTATTATTTTTAAGTAATTTGTCATTATCTTTAAAAAAAATAAACAACGAATCAGTTTTGTTTAAAAAATAAAATAAAATAATTAAAGTATATTGTCAAAACCATATAAAATATATGACAAAACCATAAAGCAGGAAATAACTGAAAGGATCACTTTCTTTTAACCTTAGACATGTCACATATTTGATGGACAGATATATTTTATTTAGGTAAAATTGGGTAATGCTAAGCAAATTACACAATGTTCATAAAATAAATAATTCTAATTTCTTTCTGTAAACATTATTGAACATAATAAATAATTACAGTTTACAGATATATTCTCTAAGGTGCTATGAATTCTCACCTCAATCTCATTCGCCTGATAAAGGGAAGATGTCTACAAAAAAACAAAAAAACAAGTCTATCTGCGGATGACATTAACACAATGGCCTGTTTGTAATAATTAATAACATCTTAACAGCTTTTAATACAAATATGGATTCCATTATGGATCCTTGTTGATAAAATGCCCCATCTTTGTGTTTATGGAAATGCACCTTTTTCAATTGAAGCGAGAGGCAAAAGGACTTCTTCTGTCACACAAAGGCCCCTTGCTAAGCCCCAACAATTTATTAGATTTATTAAGGTCTTATCAAGTGTGATATGCTCAAGGACCCAGGTGGCCATAAAAATGATTCTCTTATCAGGTGTTCATTGGAAGTGGAATTAGGATGGGGGGTTCTAGTTAAGAACTTATTCATACAGGAGTTTAATTATTATTAAAAGAATGGCGGCACAATAGCTGGCACTGGCCCCCGTTGCACTCGGAATCTTAACCCCCAGGAACCTTCATTCAGAAGGGCTGGCATATCTCAGACCCACACAGGCTTAATCTGAGGCACGCTGGGTCCGAGAGGGGTGAGTTGCACTGTTAATTCCATATTGAAGGTGGGCACGTGTTGAGAGGAGCTGAGACAGGTAGCGGGTGCCAGGGGAGTCAGCCTCATGCCCTACCAGCGATTGCCAGGCGAGGTGTTAATTGGGAAGGTGCAATGGTGGATTGATGTTGGGCGTCCCATTGCAGGAGAGAGCGTGCATGGTCTCTGAGTCTCCCATAAGTCACTGCTCCCATCTTAAACAGACTTATTATGCTGCTAAGGCATGTTGTTACGTGTTATACGCCCCATACTGATTTTTGCTTTAATAGTGCTACTGCAGGTTGTGCTCCTATATAATGGCTTATTTCAATTTCTGCTTGTGTGAGAGATGCACGTGCCTGATTATGTTTTGAAAATACTTGATTTGTTGCTCATCTGAACATTATATGTGCAAGTAATTTTTTCATCATATGTTTGTAAGTAAACAAATAACTAAAATAAATTCAGCATGCTTGACTCAGTGATGAATATTATTTCATTTGTAAAATTATTTTTAATGTCATAACATACATGTACTTTAGTCAGGGTCCATGTCCATCTTCAACCATCTGAATATGAATGCACCCTCCCGGGTACAGCAAAAGCCGTTCTCTTCAGAATTCACACAACCTTCAATTTAACCTCAGAACCATTATGTTCAATAGGGAACGGCCTCACCATTGTCGTAAATGCAGCATCCTGTTCAGCTAAAGGATTTAATTAAGCCCAACACATTCCAAAAGAAAGTAATTTTGGGACACAATCATGTGTCTCGAAAAGATAATTCCTCTTAATGGAGGGCTTTTGAATACGTTGACTGGAGCCCAAACTGGACCTTAGTATGATATGTGTTTTTTTCTTCTTCTTTTTTCATGTGTGTGTGTGTGTGTGTGCTACAGACAATGTTCGCGGTGATTAAATCCTGCCAATACAGAATCCATTCACATTTTGTAATTTTACTTTGCACTAATTCCAAAATTAGCACCTTCCCAAAATGTTTTTGTTTGTTTCTTTACAATTCTTTCTTTATTTGATTATTCCTATTTGTTCTCCAGTGGTTTGCAGTTGCTTTGACTCTGATATTTATTTATTAACAGATCCGAGGACATCCACGGTGCACCTACCAGTCGTCTGGACCTCAAAGTGTGCCTTGCGAGATGGATCTGCACACAGCTGTCATCCAGGGTGTTGATATCTTAATCAACACAAGGAGGGACCCATGATTCAGTTGGGGGTGTGAGGCTGCATTTATGCCTGGGAAGTAGGAGCTGTAGGGTGAGGTAGGACGTGTTGGGTCAGCCTGAACAGCAAGGAGGGACTTTGGGGGAGCACTCCCCCCTTTGTGCCATGTGCTGCGGAGACATAATGAATTACATTATAATTATAATACAGGCTGGACGCAAAAGGGACAAAACAGATATTTGAGCAGGGGGTGGAGAGGGTTGTTCCACTGAGACTTCGGCCTCAGAGCACGGTCATTCACACTCTTTAACACGATTGCACACTAGCTTTGCCACCATGAATAGGCTTTATCTTGCAGTATGCACAGCACTTCAGCTTTTTTAATGTGAGTGCATTGAGATGATTGTTGCTAGTTCTGGTTTCTAATCATTAATATTTTAGGTCATGCTGAAAACGATTTCAGGATAGAAAAATACTTGTAGTAAATCTGTTGGTATTTAAAATGGATATGGCTGTTAAATTAGTATTCTGTGCATTGATGCTTGCTTATTGTGAATGACAAGACAATCCTGACCCCATCAACACGAACCAGGCATGTGCAGAAAAACGTCAACTAAAATAGAAATCCATCCTGATGCATGTAATACACAAGTGTGTGCATTTATGATTCGGGGAGGATTGATTGGTGTGTGTGTGTGTCTGGTGGACGGGCGGGCAGGCGGGCGGGTACGTCTACACAGGGCGATGTTGGTCAGAGTGCCGGTAGCATGGGCGATGAAGCTTGGGGGTTTCGTCTGTGGGGGAGGAATCATTGCTGGAGCAATATAGAGAGGCAGAGGGGAGGGACGCTGGCAGTGACTGAGAAGATGAGGATTTGACAGTGAGGTGATAGAGAGTTCAAACAAAATGAGGCTTGTAGATTAGCAGCGCTCCCCTCTGTGACAGGTGTCATCTCTGGGGGCAGTCTGTCACTCTGCCTGCTGCCACTCTTTATATAATACGAGGAGGGAGAGTGCAGGGAGAAGGAGGCAAGAGAGCGTGGAGCGCACGGAAGGGTGGCGCCAGTCTCACCTCGCTGAGCACATCCTGCCGGAGTCTCCCTGCCAGTCATACCGATTAAAGCCCAGGTGGTACAGGGAAGCACCCGCATATAAACATGCACATGCACATGGATACACAAGACCAGCCAAAGGCAAAATATTCTATTAGGACCCATGACACATCCATTTGCTTTCATGTAAATCGTGCCTTTGGGAGCAATAATGCTTGTACAACATTTGCTTTTACAGCATTCAACTAAGTTTAGCTTTCAGTTGTTTTGCTTATAGTCTAACACTTATTTGTATTTAATTTGGTCTTATAGTCTTACACTTATTTGTATTTAATTTTGTATTTTTACATATCTTTTGGATAAAATTGGTTTTCATTTATTGTATTGGTTTATTTGATTTACTCTAATTATGTTTAAGACAGTTGATTAAAAAATATATTTTATTCAGAATAAGTCAAATGTGATAAGCACTCTGATATGATATAACATGCCTAGTATTGCATTCATTTATAATATAATATAATATAATATAATATAATATAATATAATATAATATAATATAATATAATATAATATAATATAATATAATATAATATAATATAATATAATTAATATAATTAATATAATTAATATAATATAATATAATATAATATATCAGTCATTAATCATTTTGAAGTTATTAACAAACATAATAAATTATTTTTACTTTCTGACTATGTGAATGCATCTACCTAATTAATGACTAAACATAACATGTTTAATGACTATTAATGTAATTAATAAAAGTTATGATAAACTGTTGCCCTGTATTGAATATCAGCTGTTTTCCAGGGTTCGAATATTTTATTTATTTTATTCATTCATTGATTTTGTATTTTTGTGAATAATGTGAATAATGTGGTCATACTGAGAAAAAAAAACTGTAGTGCATAAACCTTTTTCACTCAAAAATTGCTAGTAAATTTCAATTAATTACAAAGAAACCCAAGTAACATACTGAATTAAACATAACATTTTTAGATTTTACAGTAGATTTTAATGCAAAAATAAACTATTTGGCTTAATATAGACGAATGTGAGTTATTGAGTTTTATCTTCCTTTTTTTTCAGGAGAGGGAAAAAGAAGAAAAAGTAACAGAAACAGTGGGCCGGACTTACACTGAGAGACAAACATAGCGATTGGAGACTCAGTTAGGGGGCCGCTGGCCTGTCTGTGGCCTTTGCCCATGGCCGTGGCACAAGAGGGTATTAAGATGTGCTGGGGGAATCTGCTCTGCCTGACTACTCGACTCACAGACTCACTGCCTCCACTACCTGCCCAAAGCCTGCAGCCATCTGGCCCCCAGATTGAGCAGAGCTGCACTCAGCAAGCGCCGCTGCCTCCCCTCTGGGTTAGGCAGTCAGCAGAGGGTCTGCTCCTTCTCTCTGGAGCTGGTGGAGAATGTCCCCGCACACACACAAGTCGACGTAAAGGGTATGTGGACTTCAAGGGGGTCTGCAGTTTGGGTGAGCAGACTAGACCACAACTAGTTACAACCTCAGAGGACAAAGAAAGCTCTGTGAGTGTGTGGGCAAGTGCTAGCAGTGGTGACAAATATAGATCTAATTAGTATTCTACTGTTTGTCTTTTGGACAGATGAGGGATGCCCCCTATTGACTCTGTCAGGGGAGCCAGAGCAGAGGGGAGTGAGGAGATGTGCATGGTACGGCGTAGACTGCAAATTACGTTGTAAGTCATGCCAAGTTCATACCTCACGATCCGAGTAATAAGCACAATGCGGGCAAGCGGATCTCGCAGATTGTATGGACAATGGCAGCTTGCAATATGTTATTGTGCTGAAACATTACAATGTTTTGCACAACACTGCAATACCCAATAGAGTGTGAGGGTTGTGTGTATTCCCTCTGCGGGGATAAAAGGAGACAAAACGCTCCGTTTGTGCCGGGCAGCAGACTCAGTGTTTCCAGTGCGAGTGGTGAGTGAAAGATAAGACCAGAATGAGATGAGCCCGGAGACGCTCTTTTCATCACAACCCGCTAAACAGCGTGGCTTGATGACATTTTGACTGCAGTGAGGCTGTTTAACTTTTTTTGTTTAACTAGCCAGGCAAAATTTTGCAAAGCAAGTGATCTGTTCAAATCAGTTATTCAGTTCAGAACCGTATACATGTTAATGTAATTTTCCTTTAAATGTGATTTTAGATTCTAGATTCTCATTATCATATTTTCTTTCCAAGTGACAAGTTTAAAAATAAATGTCACATATTACAAAATAAAAAAATACATATATTCGGTATGAAACAGACGTTTTTACAGAAGTATAAATGAACACAGTCATGTCTCTCTTCATCTAATGCTTATTTATCTTTTCTGAAAAGACATTAAAATAAATAAACTCACTCCTCTCAGTCCATAGATCTGTGAAAACTCCAGTGTCTGCCAACATAACAGTGAATTCAGTCTGACAGAGCAAAAAGCAATGTTTACACACACACACATGAAAACACATTATTCGTCTTCATGCTGATTACTGTAAGAAGCTTAAAAAAGTAAATAAACCTAAAAAAATAGTAATAATAATAAAATTATAGATGCCTAGTTGAAAAAAAAAATCTTATTTTAATAATAACACAGTAATATCAACAATAATTACTACAATAATTATTACTATACAACAATAATAACTATTAATATTATTATTTCGTTTTAATAAAACATATTTTCAGTTTTCCAGGTTTACATTTCTAAGCTGAAATAAAACTTAGAAAGCTACTATTTTATTATCACATTATAATCTAATATATTAAACGATATGTTGCTTTTAAGTTTGAGATATGATATTCTATTTAATTATTCAAATGAATAGCTTTTCAGAAAGTCATACTGTTAATTTTTTTTTACAATTTCAATTGTTATTTGAATAATAAATGTAGACTACAAACCTGGGAATTATTTTCTTTGAAAACGGGACTTCTAGAAATTGCATTTTATTTTAGCACCACGTTTTTTCTATCGAACACTTTAGAACTCACACATATCTGTTTGTTACAAACCGTGACCTCAAACAATTTCCCAAAATTTCTTCACTGCGGTCACTCATAATTCCTTTAACAATAAAATCCATCTTCCATATTTCCAATTTTTTTGTTTTTTTTCCCTATACATTTTATCACTCTCACCTCAGTTTTCCTCACATATGCACATACACACACGCTTTAACTTTTCCATTAAACTTAGAGCTGCCCTGAAAGGGATTAGAGGGAAGTTTTCAGAGAGAAAGCGTTCTTCCTACATTATCAGCATGAGATGAAGATGTGTGAGTGCGAGCGAGTGTGTGTCCCTTTATCAGAGGGGCTTTATGTGAGGCTTAGGCAGTAGTTGCTCCAGTGAGGGTCTATATGTTCTCCTCTCCCAGCAGCATAATCACTCATGAGTGGCACCTCATTTCACAGCCTCTAATGGCATGACATTCGGAGCACACTGGGGTACCAAGCATGGAAGCTTTCTCTGTGTGTGTTTTTTTCTCCTCTTTCGGGTGGGGGATGATGGGGGGCCAGAGAGTAAGCTGATCACAGAATTTGAATCTTTTTGCATCTCAATCCAGCTTTATTGGTGAATATTTGAAGCCAGTATAACATACTGTCAGTTATCACAGATTGATTGTTTAGTATCACTTTTTTTCATCCTGTCTCTCTCTCTCTCTTTGATGCCCACAACCCCTCCAAATGCAATAATGCGATAAGCACCGAGAATGTTTGCTGTTACATGAGCATTGCTGCAAGCACTCTGCAGCTTCCTGTGATGTTTGATAGTGTTGCACAGCCATCTGAACCAAAGTTATCTTAACTAGCTCTGTGATAGACACTACAGCCCTCCAGGACTCCTCTAGTGAGTAATGTGTGTGTGTGTGTGTGTCATGTGCCAAGCCCCAGGCCCTAGTCAGTCAGCCAGGCAGGTAGCATGACTGCATAATTGTGCCGTGACACTCTGAACCCCTGGCTGATACATAAGCATGTTAATTTTCTGATAGCGGGAGCGCCGGGCAGTCAGACTGCGAGTTATGATGGGTGTAATTTGTGGCTCCTGCAGCATTGTGAAAAGACCAGGGTCATGTGCTGGATAAATACAAATGGAAAGTGATGTGGGGCTCATTTCTGCTTGACCAGCCTATCTCAGGAGCCTGAGAGAGAGGCAGGAAGGACATCTTGGTGTGGCTGTCACATAGCCCTTTTACACATCCTCTGATATCTGAAGAAAAAGAGCCAGTGAAAGTGTAGCAGAAGAATCTTTGGCATCTGATGGCATTTACTCAGCAGTTTAAAGGGATATTTCAACCAAAAATGTACATTTTGTCATCATTTACTCTTGCTCATGTTCTCCTAAACCTTTACGATTTTTTGTTTTGTTTCATTTTTTGTATTTTGTTTTCTTTTGTGTTTTCTTCCTTTTTTGTTTTGTTTTGGAACCCAAAATAAAATATTTTGAAATGTCTCTTGAAATGTTTTTTTTTTTTTTCCACAAGCAATTGGGTGAAGAAAGTCATAGGAGAATGAAAGTCATACAGGTTTGGAATAATTACAAAATTTTCGTTTTTGAATGAAGTATCCCTTTTAAGTTTCATGTGCTGATTTTTTTATTTTTTTGTGCCTTTGTTCTGTTCTAATGGAGCTTTATGTTGTGTAAGTTAGATATATTGTACAATATTTTAGCTCTAAGAACAAAACAAAAATTACGGAAGAAAAATATGACCTTTGTGATGCACCAGTTTTGGAAAAGTCAAAACACATATTAGATATTTTTCTTCCAACTGCTTCTTTTTCTTTTTTTATGTTGCTGTTATGTGGCTTCATCTTGCTCCAGTAAGACAAGGCCAGAAATGAACAGCTGCTGATTTGTGTGAGGTCACATGAGTGACATCTTCATTTTGAAGAGAAACATCGCTGAATAGAAGCCTGTGTGTTTTGCAAGTGTGTGTGTGCGTGTGCATACATAGATGAAGATATGCGAGTCTGTGTGCGTTGCCCTTACTCATAGGTGTGTGTGTTCTCTAAAAAGGCCCGAAGAGGACCATCCCGCCTGAAACACTGTCACAGCTCGCCTGACTGGCAGTTCAAGAGCTCTTCATTAGAATCCCGCTGGGTCTACGGCAAAGAAAAACAATGTGGTTGGCCCAGGACCTGTAACCTTCCCATTTAATCACCGCTTCAAACTGCATTGTCTCTCCCCACCGTGGGAGCTGGTTTCCAGGCCTCCTAGGCAAACAACCTCCTCTCTGACCGGGCTAACACATATCTCTCTGTGTCACATTGGTACACAAGGAGCTTTAGGACTCTTTTACAGCTCGATTAACACACATTTTATTAGCAACACATGCCATAACGTATATAGCATTGCTTGTTTAAGGAAATATCAGGTGTCAAATGAATGTTCTGCGCATTTACACAAACAGATGCTTTTAACAAACAAATGGAACTTTACACAAGAGGCAAAAAGCTCATATATTATTATCTGTAATTTGTGTTTGTAGATTCGTACAGCGTTTTCCTGTGTTTGATGTTAAACTAGAGGTTTATGTTTTATGCATCATGTTTTCACAAATACATCACGTAGTGCATTTTTCATACCATTAATTAAAGCACTGTGTATAAATCAGATACTAATTCAGTTTCTTTATTTTTTGCAGAATGCATAATTGTGCTATTATTGTATTTATTTAATTTTTTCGATGAATTTTAGCTTTAATACCAACAGTCTATTCACCTCGATTTACAAGATACCCTCACTTAGATCTGTTTCCAAATTCTGTTCCAATAAATGTTGCATTAATCAGAAATTAACATGCCAATGCACTTCGGCTGCTTTGAAAAAAATAAGACAAAAAAAGTGAGCTGTTGAGAAAGAGAGAGAGAGGGAGACACGGAGACAGATAGAATGACAGTGAGAAGCCCCCACATGATCACAGAGATAACATCTAGGACATCTCCTAAAAAGGAAAGCTCTTTTTTCCCTGAGACATTACGACTCATATCATTCACACTGTCTCTGTCAAGTATATAAAGAGAAAATACAGAACCGTTTTAATCAACCACTGAGACCTGAACAAAAGGCAAATGAATCCTGCAGTCTGAGTTCCAGAGCTGCTCCGGTGACCTCTTCCCTCGGCAGCCGTGCTGCATACTGCAAATGAGGCAGGCACCGGGGGATTCCAGCTCACCTCACCTCTGACTGGCATTGTGGGTTTTTTGCACTATTATTAAAAAATAATAACACATATCAGCAATTGCCTGGAGTTATTTACCTCAATAGCACTCGGGACAATTATAAATGGATATCAAGCTATGGCATGTTTCCTGCATAGATTTTTTTTCTCCCTCCCCATTCTCTTTTTAATGCAATTCATTCCAAATAATTTAAACACTGTATTTATCATTTTATGTCATGCAATCAATTTTGACAGGAACGAAAAATAATAGCAGATCGTAATAAATATATTATATTTCGGAAACAAAAAATGTAAATATCAAATGTAGGTTTAATGAGATAAATTTCGAATGTAAATTCCTTCATTTTCCAATTGTAATTAAAAAAAGAATACATTGCTATTTAAAGGCACTGTATGTGCTTAAGAATTAATTCAACACTTTGTGTTTTATTTGAAGGGTCATAATTATATGGAGGCATTTTCTTTTCTTTTTTTTTTCTTTTCTTCAGTGGTGGCTGTAATCTGTGTAGAGAATGAATTACTACGTGTAACTTTTGTCTATAATAGGCTGTCATATACATGAAATCAGCGAAAGAAAAAAAAAATCTTCATATTAGTTACAGAGAACCTTCATAATGACCGCATGTTATAACTGACAGGCATGTCAGGGGGTCTAGTGAGCAGCTTTGCTGTTTTATGAGTTCAGAGCGTCTTTTGTGGGTCAACTCAATTATTGCTGCCTCACAATCACAACAACCACCACCACATGCTTGATGGGTCATTGATGTGTATGTATACTTACTGATGTATGTAATGTATATTAAATATATATCAAAAATAAACTTATATCATAATAAATATGATAACTGGTGGAAAAAAAATCAATGTATTATTAATAAATAATATGAAACTACAATTATTGTTAAATAATACCATTATAAAATTATTAAAATTACATTTGACAATTAAGTTGTATAATTATCCGCTACTGCATTGCTTGTTTAGACTTGACATTATTTAGCATGATGGACATCCAGAAAGAGAACTGTAAAAGTGATTGGGTAAATGATGACCGGACAAATGAAGGCATGAATGAATAAAGGAATGAAGGAATGAATGGTCGGGAATCTTCACATTATGTGTTTTTTTGATGTCATATGATAATATAATTATACTATCCACACATCTAAGAGGAGAGGTTGATTTGTCTTGCTGTGAGCTAACACACTTAATTGCAGTATGCAAATGAGAGCAATTACAAAGCTTTTAGGTAAAGAGATGACAGCTGAGGTTGAAAGAGGAAGAGGCCTCACCCAAACAGTTGTCATGGTAACAATATGGAGTAACCTTACAGTCAAATAATTATACATGGGGGAGGCAAGCTGATAAAACCTAAGGATAGTCGAGGTTTGGTAATGCACATGCATAAAGACATCTGCCACATAGAATGAATTTAACAAGCTCTTTATGTAAAGATACAATCTTTTTTTTTGTTTGTTTGTTTTTTTTTTTTTTTACAATAATAAAACATGCTGTAATTTGTGCGTTTCTGTTAATGACTGAACTTTTTTGCACTCTCTTTTACAGTAGCATGTCATAAAACCATTCAGGCACAAATAACATATGTCCAGAAATACTTTATGTGAGCATGGATTAAACCATTTACGGTTAACGGCTTCGGCCATGGTAGCTACTTTGTATTCATTCTGCCACTGGTAAAAAAAAAAAAAGAAAAAAAATGAGAAAGAGTAGTTATTCTGATTGCACTGTGAATAAATTGTCATCATTGTCATTGCATTAACATCTTATCATCGATCCATCAAGAACGCTGCAATTTATATGACAATAAATCAATTCTCGCACAGCACAAATGACCAATCCGCTCTCGAACAAGTAGAACGAGAGCATGATTGTGACTCAAGTACATTGTTTGAAATAATTTTCGGCTCACCAAAAAAACAATTTTTGCCTGGTACTGGCACAAGGGTTGCATTTTCTCCTCTCTTTGTTTACCGCAACATGAAGGGGTACGACACAGTGCTGAATGCTGCTAGCATACCTAATAAAAATTGTAGTCACAAATTGATATTTTCTATGGCAATTTATTTTACAATTACTCTTGCGGAGGCTTTCATGAATTAAATATGAGTTCGGTCTGGGAATTAGATGTTATAAAGGTAAATTACAAGAGGCAGGCTGTAATTGAGGTGGCTGCAACATGGGCCTACTGAACTAATCCCTGGCTGGGTCATGTGATAGTCTGTCCTCCAATGGCAGGAGGCTTTTTTGCCACAAAGCCTGAGCAGCTGAGAAAATTGATTTCTCATCTGAGCGCTATTTGATAGCTTTTGAAATCAGAAATTGAAATTAACTAACCTACGCCCCGTCATTACAAAAGAGCAAATTAAAATTGCAACAGTGTTTCCTATTGGCAGTGTACGCCTGCCAAGGTAAATTTCTAAATAGATTTTAAGATGCTCTGCTTGCACGCCCGGCTTACTCCCTCACACACACACACACACACACACACAAAATCACTTTACACGCAAACAACACACAGAACACACACACCTGCGCTACGCTGATAGGATCTTTTCATTGAAAACTGCAGATCACTGGCAGATTTTGCTTGATATTGTAATGCTACACCGCAACAGAAATCCCACAATTTACATGACACTGATATTAATTCAGTGAGTGAAATATGCCTGATGTCTTTGATCTCGAAATAAAAACAAATTCAAAAAACGGCTCCGGCGACTTTTTGACACACGTATTCAAATGTATTTTTACCGGGAGGGGGTTAATTTCAAGATGTACACATTTATAGTCAAGAGGCTATTTCTGAATACATTAATTTGACTAATTAATTTACAAACCATGGTGATCTTTAATAATTTAGCTTGGCGAATAGATATTCAACCGTGCTAGCGGCCTTTGAAGCAGTGAGCAACAGTTACTCTTCCTTCCCAAACAAAGCCATCTAGCACTTCACCCAAATCCACTGCTTTTTAAAATCAAAACCACCGCTTTTTCGCGTTCAAGCAGGTGCTTGACCTTCTCAATCCATTGTCTCGCGCAATCTAAGGAACGAAACTTCGGCGAGGTGGCGGAAGAGTTGTCAGCGTGGAGGGAGAGAAAGTAAAAAGTGGATGTTTGCTTGACAAAAGACATGGAGGAACAGATGTTAACGCAGGTGGACACACAGATCAATAAGCGGTGCCGAGCGGAGAGCTAGTTACCTGAGCTCGAGCTACTTGTAGCAGATGTTAAACAGACTGATGCCTGAGTAGGCAGATCAATGGACAGCAAGCAGATGGAGGAGAACGGGCCTGTGAGCAAAAAGGAAGGGAGAGGGAGTGCAGCGAGAAGCGCTCCATACGCGAGTCCTCCGTGACAGGCAGATGGGCTCACATCCACAAAGAAAAGTTTACTCTCACCGCCGCAAGTAAACAATGGGCTTCCGCAGAGGAAACTTTCCGCCATCTGTGGCTAAGCTATGTTAAATGCCCAAATCTCTGTGTACCATCGTAATTTGTCTGTAATCGTTCTTAAATTGCATTAAGCCCAGTGCTGTCACTGTTAGACATTGTAGAAAAATGTTCTGCCCCAACTGATTACTTTTCCTGTCAGTCACGCTAAAGAGGAAGCGCTTTATTAGGCTAGAGGAAGTGCGACTCGGCCCCCTGTCCGAGCTTTGCTAACTTTGCTCATTAACTGTGCTAACAGGTTTGAGTCAGGTTGTGAAGGAACGTTCAGTCCCTCTTGAGTCCTATTAGTGTCTTAAAGCCAGCGTCTGAGACAGGCAGCGGACATGATTATGACTTTGCACTTCATCGCGTTATCGCTGCCGTCTCTTGACCATTAGCTACCTGAGTGAACTGGATGTTTTGCTCAGCAATTATATCACATTGCTGAAGTGAGAAAATCCCACTTACTGCTTTCTTGTGCCTGCGAGTACGGGTGCGAGGTAGAATTTGCGAGAGGTTGTGTGGGCGGGTAATTTTATTCTTTCACACCCTTCAAAGCAGTGGTATTCTATTACATTAACAAGTGAAGAGCATTCATTGGCTGAAAAGAACGCTTTTTTTGAGTATGTGTGTGTGGCGACATTTCGCTTCGGAGATGAAATTCAATATGTTTTTTTTTTTGTCGCACTAATTAGCTCAAAATTTGCTGTATTTGAAAGTGGCTATCTGCTAAAGAGATCAACATCTTGCATTATGTGTTTTTAATATTTTTCTTATTGTCTGCACGAAGCTCAAATGCCACACAACGAGTGCGAGAACAAGGACGCAAAATCTCTGACAACCCGTCCCAGTGGCCTCGCTGTCCGAGGAGCAACTTGAACCGGGCGATAACCCGATAGACGTTATCTTGTCTTCTCCCGGTCTCTGGGAAGCCTGTGCAATGCTCTTCAGTGGTTAGGCATTTCTGCAAAACCCCCAGAGCCCTAACCTTCCCGTCTCTCTCCCCACTGCTCAGACACCGAGGTGGAAGATCTGACAGTAGCCTGTTGCTTATTTATGGTCCTGCATGTTTTATGTCTGCACGAGATATGACGGCCGTGACACGGTGCTGATTTCAATCAGCCTGCCACTCGGAAGACGGAGTGACGGCAGGCAAAATTGAGAAGCACCAGAGATGGGAGAGAGCGAGAGAGGAATAATCTTCGGAATCGTCATTGTCTTGGTTCGGGCTTTGGCCTTGTCTCCGGGCTCGGATTTCTCCAGCCTCTTTTAATGAAAATGTTTCATTCACATCTCAAATGAAGGTGCCTGTTTCCTCCACAGCCGAAGAATTCAATAGAGAGGAATAAAAAGCGGAGAGAGGAGCGAATGGGGGGAGACAGGGTACGAGAGAAATGCGCTTTTGTCAGAGTGAGGAGGCTAGAGGAGAAGGTGACCCCTGAGCCAAAGGTGCTGACATTGCATCAATCCCTTTAGGGTAGAGGCCTGCTAGACCAAGCCTCGCTGAAGATTACCTCCAAACATCTGAGGGATGACGGCTCTATCTATTACGCACGTTCCATACACACACATTCTAGACCCTGAACTGATCTTTAAATTAAGTCTGAGATTGTTGCGTACAACGAGGGGCCCTGATGCAGGCGGATCTGTTTCAAAGGCTCTAAGGGACAGCTCTGTGTATTCCTAAAACAAAATTAAGAAACATCTCCTCCCTCCTATTCTCCTTATGATAGGAAGTAAATGTATGCCATCCGTAATCACAATGAAGCTCTCTCTCGTCATATGGAAGCTCATAGACACTTATCCTGCTAAGATTCTCCCACACGGCTTATACACAAACACATGGCATGCACTTAAATCTAGAGTTTGAACTTACAACTTTTAATGCTGGTGAACAGAGGTGGATTTTGTGGTTCGTGTCATTTTAATTATGTTAAAACATATTGTTATTGTTTTTTAAATACATTAATATTCTGATTTGTATTTCAGTTTGTAAAGGAAACTTTAATTTAAGGAACTTTAAAGATAAGAATATTTTGTTTTATATGTAATTATATACTGTATTATATATATTATATATATATATAATGTTTAACAAAGCAAGACATGAAAAAATGAATTATTTATTATTTTTAATTATTAATACAGTGTTTTAGTGTAAATGTTCATTTCTTGCTTTACAAAACAATTAGGATTTTTTTTTCTCCTTTGTTTGTTTCATTCCATTTCCAGATGAACAAGATTTTCATCTTGGGTCATTATACAAGTTCTGTTTTTTAATTCCAATCTATTGCATTTTTTTTTTTTTTTATGTTCAAACCCGCTAATGCTTCTATTACAGACTGGAACAGAGAATTAATTAGCTGTCATTGGATTAGTTCAATTTCCTCCTGCTAATAGCAAATGTTGACAGGTGTCTCGCATTTCATCTGTTTGGTTTCTAGCTACACTTCATGTTAAAATGGATAATTGATCCATCAAAAAAAAAAAAAACCTCGAGGAAAAAAGAAAAAAGTCTAACAACAAGCATTAAATGCCTCCAGACAACAGTAGTGAACATGCAGAAAATCGAATTTAACCCTGTGCTGGCTGCGGTACTCCCTCCGGCTGTCAATCAAGCATCTCGTTCCCTGGCAGCCCTGTTTCTGTGTTGTTAAATAATCAGAGCGAGAGAAAGAGAAAGAAAATGAAACATGAAAGAAAAAAGCAGTCTCAGAGGAACTGTCATGAGAATGGAGAAATGCCATGGGGGGTGAAGAATGCCTACAGTCCGCCAGCTTTTCACATTGTAATTTCAGTTCTCCAGGACTGACTGGTGGTAGCGGCTGAGTGAGCGAAGGCCTAGGAGTCACGGCGATGGCTGACCCTGCCATATACACACGCTCGGAGAGATGTCAGCCCCACAGCTCCCTGGGATCACCCCACTGCCAGCCACTTTGAAAGCCGCTGCCAATTCAGCTTTAAGTCGTGGCTGAATGGACACGGAGGAGAAGGGGAGTGGACAGCAGCAAAAACAGGTTGCAAAGAGAAAAGAATTTGCTTTCAAAATTTATTTGGCCTATGACCCTCCGAGTCCACCCGCTCACCCCTTCGCTTTGAATGCGAGCATATTTTTTTTGATTGGGTTTGGGTTGAGCGACTCAGGGTGGGATGTTTGGGAGAGAGTGGACGAGGGGTCCCTGTCACTATACATATATTAATAATCTGACGGCTTCATCTGCTTTTGAGGGGCAGGCATGACAGCTTCACAATAGCTGGTGCTGTAGCCTTCCTCTAACACGCATGGCCTTCCTGTCTGAACAACACAGGCAGTGTATTAAGACATCACACGGCCGTGAAGTATTGACTTAAAACCCGAGTCCGACCCCAACGGCAGGAGTCCTTTCTAAATCCTATTTAAAATGATTTAAAAGTCAGAAAATCAAGACGTCATGTTACCATGTGATAGTGAAAGGATTGCGCTTACAAAAAATATTATTTTCCGAAAAATTTGAAGCAATTTGAGAGTGACTGCTTGATGTTTCAGCGTGAGCTGCCAATATAATATCATTTGGTGTAGGATTTACTAATTACAATTATTAAATTACAAATAGTAACACATTTAATTTAAGGATAGAAAACCAAGACATTACTTGATAGTTAGAAGATTGTGACTACAAAAATATTATTTTCAGAAAAAAATAAGCAATTCGAAAGTGACTGCAGAACAGCCAATCAAAATTCAATAATACATTAAAAAAATTTTTTGTAGAATCTACTTTAAAACCATTTTCACTTTTGCAGCAAGTAACACATTAAGGCTAAAAATAGATTTACTTATTAACCATGTGATTGTTCTTTCAAAAATATTATTTACATAAAAAATCATGATCCAAATCATGATCCAAAGGAAAATATAATATACTTGGTGAAGAATGTAAAATTTTAAGATTTGCTATTAAATTTCACAAATAAATAGAAAGTAACACATTAAAGCTATCAAAACATCACGTTACCATATTATAGTTAGAAGATTGTGTTTATAAAAAAAATTATTTTCAGAAAAATGCAATTTGACTGTAATGGTAAACATAAAAAATTTGGATTAGGATTTAATAAAAAAGAAAATTGCTAGTAGATTGAACTGATAATTAAAAAGAAATGAAAAGTAACACAGTGAATTAAACACAAAATCTTAAAGTAGAAAGACTGAAATAGCTTTTTTTTTGCGAAATATGCTGCAATAATGTTTTATTTAAAACTTTGAGAAATTGTTGTTTACAGTGCTTTTCCTATTTCGCTCTTATAGTTTAACATTTAATAAAAAGAAAAAAAGTTTTACATAAAATATATATTTTTTAAACAATAATATACTAATTAAATAATAATATATGCTTACGATGAATAGTAAGAAAATTGTAATACAATTTACAATGAGAACACTAATGATATGTGCAATTAAAAGTATAATTTGCCAATAAAATTCATAAATTGCACACAGCCCATCGGGGGAGAAAGAGAGAGAACAAAAGAGAGACAGAGAGATAGGGAGGTCAGTGTGAGCACAGGTAATTGAGTAGTCCCCTCCCTTTCGTTTTCTACCGAGCTCCTCAACCCAGTCCCTCGCCCCCACCCCAGCCACACAGCGGGCACAATTACGCTCCCTATCACCTCTCCAGCTGGCCCCCATGATCCCGCTCTCCTCAGCCTGCTCACCTCGTCTGGCCCTCTCCCTCTTAACTTCCTGGCAGTCTCTCCCAGGGAGCCAGCATTAGGCTCAACAAACACTAGGAAACACTGAGAGAGTGAGCGAACGAGTTTAGTTCCAAATACGAGTTCTGTGAACAAAGGGTCAAATATTTTCATATACTAGTGCTGTGATTTGCATTATTCAGAATACTTTTTGCTGTGGGTTTTGTGTTGCCAGGTATGCAGGTCAAAAGGGTGAGATGTTTATGAGCTCTGCATTTAAAAATCGAAGATCATCTCCATAGAGATGAGTGCATAAGTGCTGCGTCTTTTGGTGCACCTTCTAACTCGAAAATGTAGTTATTTAAAAAATATATAAATAAAAAACCAATAAGACAATCACATATATAATCCTAAACATCTAATTATTAGTGATGGCAGCAAGTTAAAATTAGTCCTCAGTGAAGCATTGGTATTATACAGTAGTTAACTAAAACAATTGTTACTTGGAATAAAATAAATGTTAACTTAATTAATATAAAACATTAACAAATTAAACTTATTTAAATTTCAATAGTTGCCAAGAAAACATTTGCGTTTACTTTACCTTGGTGTATTAAAATAACTACAACTAAAACTGAAATAAAAATAAATAAAAAACAAAAAACTAATAGAAAAGACAACAACACACCACATAATTACAAAACTATAATTACAAATAACTTTATAATTAAAATGAAAATGGAATTCAAACTATCAAAAGCAATAGTCTATAACAATGCAGTATTCAAAAAAAAATTATAAGTTATAAAATAAAAAAAGCAATAAAATATGATCTATTATAGATCAGCATAAAATATGAAATATATTATAAGCTTTCTAAAGCATATGGAGAATGGGAAAATTTGTTTTGGGACTCGACTCGAACTCAGGTCAGCACACGCCTAATATACAGTGTATGTCATGCGCAACGTGTTACCCTCTGCACAACTGCTCCAATTGCAAAGTATATCTTGATGCAATCGCTTTTGTACCTCTGCTTACTAATTAGCATTTTTCTGTCTCATCCCTTCACAGAATGTCTTGATGGACTGGGCTCTCTCAGTCTGTCCCCTCTCTCCTTGACGAAGAAGACACCTCTCTATCCCATTCGCTATTACCTGAAATAATGCCATATGGCAAAATGTAAACAACATCTGCATATTCATGTCGTAATTTCATCTGTTTAATTAGTTCCAGCAAAGCAGTTTAGCCTCTGAGGCCTGGGCTGTCAGTGCGGTGAGACTCAAGCCGTGCCCTGCTGTCGAAGCTGACAGTCTTGCATTGTTCAGCCAGCACCACCACCCCACTAGTTTAATGCCAGGTGTGTCTGTACAGGGCGTGGGTGGGGTGGACACGAGGGCCCCTCTCCTATTAGACTCCAATAGACACCCGATTGATAAAGCTTAAACCATCATTTGTTTATTTGTTTATTGGCACTGAAATATATGCATAATACCATTGCTTTTTTAAAATTTGTTTTGTTACATTTTTTGTTGTGCAAGGATAGAGAAAACATTTCATAACATTTAACACAACATTTAAATTCCAATATTATTTCAGTCTTTTACTTTTAATCTTTCCAGTTAAATATTCTAAGGCTCTATTCAGTTTTACTTGGTGAGGTAAGGTAATTCTACCTAAACACTAATTCTACCTTTTTCTGTCAAGACCCGCAAAAAAAGTTACATACCGTTTCTGACAAAAACAAAGTCGTGTGGTAATTTAATTTCTGTGTAATGTGCATGGGAAGCAGGAAATAATCTAGAAAACCCAATCCATAATTTTTGACCGCTGTCAAATGTTGCTCAGTTGAAAGCATTTTTGGTGCGACGTATGCTTGTATCAAAAAAATTATTCAAATAAATAAATAAATTTTATAAACTATTGACATTATTATCAATATGCTATTGAATTATGAAAGCAACAGTTATAAAATGAAACTGAAATATATCACATTTTAATATAAATATATTTTGTTATACATAGTTTTTTTTTTCTCTCTATACTTCTACGTCTGTATGTAGTGCATTAATTGTGACCCTGGACCACAAACCAGTCATAAGTAGCTATATATATATATATATATATATATATATATATATATATATATATATAGCCAAATATTGTCATATTCTAACAAACCATACATCAATGGAAAGCTTATTTATTCAGCTTTTGAATGATGGCTAAAATATCAATTTCAGAAAATTGACCCTTATGACTGGTTTTGTGGTCCAGGGTCACATTTAATTTTCAGTTTTTCTTATATTAGTGTTGTATTCTATCACTACTGTGTTATTCCTATGTACTGTATGTCTGCACTTTCATGTATGTTTGCACTGTGTCCTTCCACTATGTACTTTCTTCTGCACTGGAAGCTCCTGTCGTTAAGACAAATTCATTGTGTGTGGAAACATACTTTAAAGCTAAAATAATAATAAAGCTATTTCTGACTTCTGACTTCGAATTTAGGATAAAAGGGACATTTACTTTAGGGACATTTAATATAATTTGTATTATTCATAGAACTGTATGTTCATTCCACTATCATCCCATTATATCAGTTACATGTGAACGTATTCCTGGGTTTATATAGATTGACAGAACTTATTTATACACTGTGAATTAATTGTCATCTGAAAGTTTTATCACAAAGGAGCCATGCAAAACTTTTATAGATGTCAAACTGAGAAACAATTAACAACTAAATAGTACTTAAGACCATTTAAGGCATGGGTTTTTGTGCTTTTCTAAAATCATCTCAACTGTGGCCCAAATGCCCATAGCAAAACCAGAAAGTGACTTGTTTTTCACTCAGTCACCCTTCACTGGATACTTGTTAATGCTTTAGCATTAATACTCTTGACCTTATACTTGCCGAACACTGACGTGCTTGGGGAAAAGGAAGGGAAAAGAAAATATCGGAGAGTCAGATATGGTTTAGCCTTTATTTCTTGATGGGTGCCCCTGATGTCGCGACCTGCTGGCGTCTGGCTAATATGCTAGAGTGCGCTGTGGCATTGTTCTCAATCAATAACTAATTATCAAAGTACTGGCTGTAGCTGCCATTGTCTGCTTTAGCCTGGAACCCCTCGTAGTGGAATGACAAACAGAATTGGAGGGGGAACGGATGCCTTTTGGCTGCATTGCAGCACTGCTACCAATACATGGTTGCGAGCCTTTCAAGATACAGTGAACTGTCAGCTTGAATTACTGTCCCCTGACTAATTGATATAAATTAGAACAGAAGAATTCTTGTTGCTGGCAAATGTCAAAATGATATCCTCAAAGTAATTGCAGGACAAGAAGGTGAACGGCACGAAACCCACATGCAGAACCCTAAAAAGGACAAATTAGGCTGACTCCTGCTAGTGACCCTACAAACTTGGTTTGACACAAAAGGAAAAAACATTAAACAAACATCTGACTGGCCATTTCCCATTCATAGAACTGATAAATTAGTGCGGTTACTCTCAAGCAGTTCTCTTTATCAGAACGAAGCACCAATTATATTATTGCTCAAATAACAATACTGTACTCCTCTTTTACAGGCTGGTTTTTGTTGATTTTTTTCTTTTCTTTCATAAGCCTTCACAGTTTGTCATTGTTCTCCAGAGGCGAGCTGTCTGAAGCAGTATAGTGCTGCTCGGAGATGGCCTGGCTGGGCGACTGAGTTGTGGTGCCGGCCTGTCTCTGTGAGAGCGTAGCCCAGGCTCTTCCCACGTGGTGGCCCCTGCCTAGCTCCCTGCCCCCCTCTTGCTACTCACTGCCAGGCCTGTGGGTGCCACTGGCACCATGGTTGGAGGTGGGTGGGGGTGGCTGGGGGTTGAGATAAGGCCTCTAGGAGCCTGTCAGGGTCAGGCCAGGGGAACGTCCCCTCTTCGGATGGGGGTAAAAGTCATGGAGGGAGGTTCCGGGGTGGAAGCTTCATAATCCCTCGGTGCTGGCATGGCAGCTGGAGCAGTTCGCTCAGCCCATGTAATGATATCGCTTGCACTGGAGATGATGTCTGACCTCATTACCAGAGTTTAATTGGATTGTTACACAGTTTCACTTTTTCTTTCTCTCTTGCCTCTTCCAATTGCTTTCTTTCTTCCTCCCTGTTTCTGTCTCACCCTGCATCTGACAGCTCTCTAAAAGCATTCCATACTTGTTTTGAAAGCAAATTAATTATTTCTCTAAGCCTTGTTTTTTTTTACGTAGTTAAGACAATACAGTCGCTAACATACCATGATTATATCGGAGGATTGAGTGACTTTTAATCAATGTCGCAATTCCTTCTTACTTGTTTCTGGTACTTCAGACATAAAATGTATAATGTGTCATTTACATGTGGGATATGCAGATTTTGTCCACACCACTTTTTAAAAGCCACTAATATATATAACTTGTGAAAGGCATGTACAACATATAGAAAAACAAATAAAAAAAAACTGAATTTATTAGATATACACCCAAAATTGTGCCGGCCAGACTGTCAGGAACAAAAAAAAAAAATATATATATATATATATATATATATATATATATATATATATATATATATATATATATATATATATATTTATTATTATTATTATTATTATTATTATTATTATCAAAAACTGTATCTAAAAATTTTATTTAAATTCCTATTAAATATTATTTTAGTCTTTTTCTTTTAATCTTTCCAATTAAAAATTGTAAAGCTCTGTTAAGCTGGTAAATTTTATTTGGTGAGGTAAGGCAGCTACTATTTTCATAGTTTAGTGAGTGATTTTATTGGCATCCGAATTGGATGTGTCTGTGTTTTTCTATCACCACCGGTGAAAAAAAAAGTTACCTACTGTTTCTAAAAAAAAGAAAAAAAGGTTTGTGTGGTAATTTAATTCCTGTTTTATGTGCATAGGAAGCAGGAAATAATCTAGGAAAAACAATCCATAATTTTAACACATTTGCAAGCATTTTTGGTACAACGGAGGCTTGTATCACAGAAATTATTCACATAAATTTAAGATGCAGCTACAAGTTATATAAACTATATACTAAAATTATGACAGCAACAGGTATATAATAAAATTGTAAAATATCACATTTTAATATAAACCTCTTTTTTAATACATACATAGGTTTAAATAACAATAATAATAATAATAAAGAAAGAAAATCTATTATCAAAAATATTATTTAAAATTTTTAAATATTAATTAATAATTCAAGATGATTTGGCATAGCACATTTCACAACATATATTTCTTTCTTTATATCTTTCTTTCTAGCTTGCTTTCATTCTTTTTTTCTTTCTTGCTTGCTTGCTGCTTGAAATTTATCACCCATTTATTTTGATGAAAGACAATAAATGTAAATTTTGTAATTTATTTTAAAGGTGTTTGAATACCTGAGTAACATGCAGTAAATCATGGTAATTATTACCACTGAACATAAAAAGACAATGTTGAAGCCCAGTACATTTTTAATTCCAAAATGACAATGTACAGTATCATCAAAGAGAACACATAATCAATATATGACATGATCAGAAGACTTGATTGAAATGGTACAATCTAAACAAACACTTAGAGCACATCTTTTTTGCCATTCATAATCCATTCCTGTATACTCTGAAACAAATTAGCAAGGAAAACTCACTTAAACACAATAGGAAGAGGGCAGGAAGCCAATGACAGGAAATACTAAGCTTTTCAAAATATACAACATAAAAGTCCAACATTAAGAACTTGAATAAAACAAACCGAAAGCATAATAATTCATAAGTATAGGGGAAACTGCTAAAGAACAGTCTTCCGATTTTCTTGTCATGTGTTTCAAGGATGAAAGAAAGTCAGCAGGATCTGAAAGGTTAGTAACCTAAGTGATGACACATTTTTTTTTTCTCGTTCATTCGGATTGGTTGAGCATCAGTCGTTTCTGCAGTCAGAATTAGTTGTTGTATCTGACTGATTAGTCATTATAGTTGCTTACTTTGTCTTTCTACATTTCTGTCAAGTGACAAAACACCAGATTAATGATCAGCTCATAGGCAGCAACACCTGTTGGTGGGTCGTGTGATCTGGGATAATGTAATCTGTAAATCACAGCACAATTTCATTGATGTATTAACACCTTATTGCTTCTTAAGCCTAATAATACCTGACTTAGTAGATCTAACTTAGTAATGCAAAAACCATTGGTGTTTTTCACACTTATAATTAGATGTGATTTCTTGACATTCATTATGCTACTAACAACAGAAACGTCAAGGTGTTGAAATGTTCCCATTCAATTACATTTCTAAGAATGATTATCTCCACGTTTTGCTCAGAGAATAGCTAAGCAAAAGTAGAAATGAATGCTGAGAAAAAATTAGTTGACTGTAAGGGTTTGCATTCTGTGTTGTTTAGTGTGTTCTCGCTTTTAAGAAAAATGAGAGAAAATAAATCAACAACATGCTCAAAAGCAGCAAACCCCAATGACACAAGGGCAACTCTATTAAGAAACCACTATTCCATCAACAGCCTTGGGAAACAACTTCCTCTTTCAAGCCATGATAGCCCATAAAATATGAATTAAATCCCCACGGTGACGCACAAATAGAAGCGTGACGGGGGGAATCAGTCTGGAGCATGTGTGTTTTGTGTGTGTACCTGTGTGTGGTTGCAGTTTTCTCTCTTTTTAGAGCTCACCAACTTACACACCTCTGCTCAGCCATGACTGGACTGAAGGTGGCTGGGGTCACGCTGGTAAATGGGGTTGCACTTTCAAAACATTGGGACACAAGTAAATGGGTCATACCACTGTGTATTAACCACAGTCAAAGCTTGGGTAAATGTAAGGAAACACAGGGACACTCAAAGGACTGAGGGATGTTCTAAAGATGTTCCTACTGTATATGCAGTAGAGATATTCTATTATGTTACTCTCTGTATACATAAATGGCAGTGAAATCAATATTCTGGGTTCAATGTTAAGCTCAATAAACAGTATTTGTGGCATATTATTGGAAAAAATAAATTTTAGGCTTATTTTAATTTCTTTGCCATTATGTTGTCATGGCAAAGTTATACAATTAGATATAACTAAGCAAATTTTCTTTTTTATACACTTAAGTCATGCAAATTATATTTTGTTTGGCTACTGAGTGAGTATTTTAATGTTCACAGGCCCGACTGAATTTTAATATTACTATTTTGGTTTCATTTCAGTTTTAATTTAATTTACAGTGAGTAAACACTCATTTATTTTAGTTAGTTGTCAAGGCATATGTTTCAAATTTGTATTCGTTTTTTTCTTCTAATATTTCTATTTTATTTCATCTTTACTCAATTCATATTTTTATATAGTTTTAGTTTAGATCAACTCAAAGAATTAGCATACATTTTGTTGATTGTGCTGCACTGTATTCTGTTTTAATCCATTCTATTCTATTCTATTACTCTCTCAAAGCAGAACTTAAATTAAATCATCTCAAACCATTAACAATAGTATGTAGGACAATCTGTGCATTTTATTGGACTTTATTATTACTGTATTCTGTATGTATTCTGTTCTGATTCTATTCTATTCCATTCTATTCTATAATTCTATAATTATAAGAAAATACATTATGTTTTTGTTGGGGTTTGAGGAATAGTGCACCATCGGTGAAAACAGACCTGCAAACATTCAGAAGAAGAGAAGGGGACTGATGAGTGAAGATGTGAGTAAGTCGGGGCTTGGGAGAAGGCAGAAAGGGAATCAAACAAATGAGAGAGAAGACAGCAGTGTGGGAGGAAGTAGTAAGGAGTACTAATCCTCTATTAGGCTCTGGTGATCTAATGAGGCATCAGGCAGAGCTCTGTCTCCAGCTCAGTGGAGCCCAGCTGCGGCTGTGCAATGTGGATAAGAGGTCAGTCTGTAATGGAGGGCTCCATGGCTTCCCCTCCAGAGAAGGGAGGGGCCTGCTCGCGTTGACCCATTAAGTCGAGGTGCTCTCCACTGACCCTCCAAAAAGATGGGAAGTGGGCGGCCGACAAGCTCCAGTCTCCCCCACAGAAGCAGCCCCTCTCATGCCCACAGTTGCGCACCAACCAGGCCGCCATGTAGCAGGGAGAGCACGGCCCGCAAAAGATGTAAATTGAAAGGAAAAGGAGCAGAACCTTAACCTATGGGCTATTACGCGGGCGAGTGAAAGCGAGCTGCCGTTTGAAATTAAGGGACAATGAGGAGGTTCAGGCTGAGGGCATTTACCCAACGGGCTGTGAGAGTATCACATCACAAACTAAGTGACATTGCTGACCACCTCCTCGCTCCAACACTGATCTCTGGTGGCAGCGAACGAGACTAGGGGAATAAACAGTGTCTGCAAGATATAAGCAGGCTGAAAATGCTGTAAAAAGGAAGAAAAACAAAAATGATACCCCAGTGGACATTACAAGCCATCATGTTGTGCAGAGGGGCAGCAAAGCTGTGTAAATAGTCACTGGCTCACGCAGTCAATAATTCTTGCAATCTGGGGGGACAGAAAGCTATAATCAACAAAAATCCATGACATGGGTGAATGCCATAGTTTTTCCAAATGTCAGCGGCAGGTTTGCAGAAGGGCAGAGATGACAGATGAGGTGTGTAAACCGAGCAGACTATTTGAGCCAGATGAGGTGCCGGTGCTTATGTCCAGATTGGGAACGGTGGAGGCTTGAGGGATTCAGCCAAACGTGATGTTTGTGAAGCCATTACATACGATGTTAAGTAAATTTAGAATCATAACACCCTTGTTTACAGTATCTTCAGCAGTATTTTTCATGTGTGTCTTTTGAAAAACTGTGATTTGGTGATCAAGTAGTGTTAAGTTACCACAGAAATTAATGGCCCGCTGTCATAATATACCCAGCCTGTCTGACTAAATACTTTTACTTGGCTGAGGTCCATAGGGCACAGATTCTTTGCTTTTCGTCAGACCATAAGCTCAACAATCTGCCAGAGCTCCCCATCTTAACTTTAACCGCGTAGTAGTGAAATTGTGGTGTTTTTGTGTTCGATTTCTCTCAACTCAATCATTTTGAATGAGAGAAGTCTATTCTTTTTTCCCCTTCTCTAAGGTCTTTTAAGTCATTATGAATTTTTTCTCCTTTTTTCATTTTTGGCTTAGTCTGCTTGAATGAAATAAGTGCAGATTTGCTGGAAATCAGAGGCTTTTGTGTGCGGCTGCAGGAGCATGGTGAAATGTTTGGACACTAATACCCATTCATTTTAGGGAGCCCCATAAATAAAAGCAGCCAGCTATGCGGCTTGCCGTGAAGTGGTATTCTTTGGTTCCCAGCAGGACGTCCTGTTCACATTAGCCCAGCAGGGAAGCAAAGCGTCCGGAACAGCCAGACAACTAAATCAAGACATTTTCAACTTTTGACAAAAATTACTAACGGAGGAGAGAGCCAGTTTTAAAAGGTGGGAGTTGGGGGGGGGCTGTATTTGTATTGAATGTGTGTGTTAGGGATTTTTTGAGGGGGGAAGAAAGATGACGTCTTTTCAGAAATGTTGTATATTCCAAAGAATACCGTAAAGGAAAGCTCCATGTGGTTGACATGGCCAAGGAAGTATTACCAGAATGTGAAATACAACACCCCGAAAGATATTTAAGCTGATTTATTAAAAAGACCACAGCTGCATATGAAATAAAATAGACAATGGAGGAAAAAATTCAACAACAACAATAGACCATCATGCTCAGTCTCACTTTATGCCATTTTTTTTGGTTTTGTAATAAAATATAATTTAATAATAATAATCATAATAATTAATACTTTAAAATATTTAGAATATATTTTTCTTTTCTAGGTAAATTAAGTTACATTTATTTTGTTATTTGAATAGTTCAGTTTAAAAATAAAGAGCAAGACCTTTAGCTAAAATTGTGATTTAGTTATAGATCACACAAGAAAATAAATTTTCTGCTGACTTGTCCATGTCCAGCGGTAATTGTCATTGTCAACAAAGCGTATTTCTAGCTCAGCGTGCAGGTGGTCAGTTGCTTGACACTTTTTGATGTTCAGTTGTAAAGGAACAAAACAAAACACCCATATGGAGTCATCAGCTTAGTAGCAACTTATGTCATATATGTGTCTACATTTTAATGAGTAGAGCTGAATTTGTGTACGTTTGTTTGATTATGTGTGATCCGTGAAGGGCCACTGTCTAGTCACTCGAAGAACACAGCTGGGTTGTGCCTTGGTGCAGCCATCTTGATTAATACTGAGTTTAATCTTCTGTTTTTAATTGAGAATAAAATGAGAAGATTGTGCTTTGCGCTATTGGATTTTTGAAAGAATAAAATAGACAGTGTATTGTCCCTCTCTTCCCCCACAGCGCCTAGCACATATTGCATCCAGTGGAGGAAAATGAGGTTTGGCAGTGCCACCATGAGGTTGGGGCTGGATTTTATTTGTCTTGAGGCAACCTGGAGCCCTTCCAGCCCTTCTCTCCTCCCTTCTTTTTCCACTCTTTTGGAGTTCTGTGAAGTGGAGCTGAGCGAGCGTTCCCTCTCTCGCTGCCATCTCCCTTTTGTGTGCTTCGGCTCGCAATCTTTGCTGCAGGGTTCAGTGGACCTTGAGAAAACACCAGCAGAATCTGTCACCATCTCCCCTCCCCTGAAGGACAAAGTTGGCCGGCCACTTCTGAAGCTGCAGTGACCCGAGGACTGAACCCTGCTGTTCTCAACTCCCTGTTCAACGTCAGTGCTGGGATTGCCTGACCCTCTAGAGCATCAGTAACAGGGCCCCATCAAGCCAACGCTGCCATGCTGTCATGTACATATTCTCTTGTACGGGGTGATGTTTAAATCTTTACAGTCCGAAGAATTTTACAGACCCAAAGAAAACGATTCACCCTCTACCTAGCCATTGACTGACAATAATTATCTTGACTTTGTTGTCATGAGTACAATAATTCTGGTATATTTATGCCAATTTGTCCTGGCCCAGATGGCCCTTAATTGGTTGGCAAAGGCAGAGAGGGAGTCCTCTTTGAGGCATGAGGAGGGATTGTTGCAGTGAATGGCTGGCGGTGTGATATAGGGCTGAAGCGGGGAGAGAGCAGCTTGCACAAAGGGAGCACCAGCCATGCTCACAGGGGGTGGGTCCTGAAGAAAGATTGCCCAAAAGGTCTAGCTCTACAGAGGAGAAGGGACTACAAGTGTGTGGGAATTTATCCTCCCCACAGACTTCATAAAGAAAGTGCAATGTGATAGTGTGTGCATGTGTGTGTGTGTGTGTGTGTGTGTGCCTGTGTGTGTGTGTGTGTGTGTGTGTGTATAAATGGGATAATGTATGATAGTGTATCTATCTATCTACAATATCTACATTATCTATCTATCTATCTATCTATCTATCTATCTATCTATCTATCTATCTATCTATCTATCTATCTATCTATCTATCTATCTATCTATCTGTCTGTCTGTCTGTCTGTCTGTCTGTATGTCTGTCTGTCTGTCTGTCTGTCTGTCTGTCTGTCTGTCTATCTATCTATCTAAAAATAAATAAATGAATCTGTTTAAAAAACTAAACATAAGTAGCTGTGGTTGCCAGAAATTACCATAACAGTTTAAGTTTTAAGTTTAGTTTTATGAATCAAAAAAGTATATTGAAAAGTATATCATGAAGAAGTATACTTCATCTGCTCATATAATGCTAATATACCAAAGTACTAGGAATCTGTTTTGTACCTCTAATGATGACATCCATAAAGACACAAGTTGTACAGATAAAGCCAAATAAAGCAACTGTATGAATCAGAGTTCCTTATACATAGCTTTTTCACAAGCTAAAGTAAATACTAATATATAGAAGGTGCACAGCATCATACACACAATTACTGATCTATCTATCTATCTATCTATCTATCTATCTATCTATCTATCTATCTATCTATCTATCTATCTATCTATCTATCTATCTATTTAAATAATGATATTATATAAAGACATCATACTCTGACACTTAGTTTACAGTAGCACACACACACACACACACACACACACACACACACACACACACACACACACACACACACACACACACACACACACACACACACACACACACACACACACACACACACATTCTTGTGTTCACCAATTATACTTACCCTGACCCTTACAATAAAATAAATTGAGCTGTCTCTGATATGACACTTTTTCATCTTGGCTTAGAGCTCTTTTTTAAATAAGAGACAAAAGACCAAAAAAGAAAAAAAAAAGAAAAAAAAAAAAGACAGTGGCCTTACAATTGCCACAACACCTAGTAGTGAATGTTTTTACAAGCACATAGCTAAATTAACCTGTGTCAACTTGATAAGCCTGTGGAAACGTTGAGAGAGCCATCGAATCAAGACTTAGTGCAATAGCAGATCCCATTATTAATGACACAGGCAGACCTGGGTGCGGTCAGAAGTCAGCAGCGCGGGAGAAGTTCTGATGTGACTGGCTTCATTAGAGCCCTGTTTTCAGCTGAGGTGATGGCTCTTCACTTGTCCTGAGAGGGGTGAGAAGCAGAATCTCTTTCACTCCTGCCAGCACCTTGTCACTTTAATTTCTTTTCTGACGCTTGGCTTTGACACCTGGGAATGCTATGAGACAAGAGGAGTAGACCAGGATCATGGGAAGGTCCTATTTAAAGGCAGTGCTTGACACAAATGACATTTCCTCCTCTTTCGTCTCAGCTTCTTCATCCTTTCCTTATTAAGGAGAGGAATGTGTCACAGTTTAAGGCATGATTTTTCAGACACTGCCTTACTGACAGTAAAGCAATGCATGGTTTTTGCTTAGACTATAAGGACTATCTTTCTTTTTATATATCATCTAGACTGCTTGTTAGGTGTAAAATCTAAGTCATTTTAATGCAGCAGATGTGAGTAGGTCGGGTTAATTTGTTTAAATGAACATGCCAAGTAGAGGCAGACTAACTGGTCATTTCTGTAGTGCAGTAATGTTTATGCTAGTTTCAACTTTGCATTCTAAGGAAATTTGCATTGTGATTAAAATTAATATATTTTTATAATTATCAATGCAACGTTGTCATGCTTTTTAGTGACAATTCTTGTGAAGCATACACATCAAAAAACAACTGATACAGTTCTTGTGCATCAATAACATTCAGACATCATATTTTCTTTCATTTTTACTATTTAGTGCAATAAAATTTTTCAATTTTCCAGCCAAATACACTTAAGCCTAGAATACATTTTAACTCTGCTCTCAGAAGTGAACCGTGGCTTCTTGACTCTTGATTAGAGAGACTGTCAAACTGCTACAAATGTTTGGAATAGATTGCATCAGAGGAAATAAGAAGTTGTAGTTGATGACTTTTTTAATCCAATGAAAAGGGGGGATTTCTATATTTTGAATTAAAAGCTCAGGCTGCAGAGCAGCCATGCAGAACAAGTGAACTCGATAAAGTTGACAAGCCGTCAATGGCATGTTAATAATACAATATGCTCTCCCTTCCTCAAGGGGGTGCATCTTCACTATGCGGGTCACCGACATTATTGAAAAGGTTAAGGGTGGGCCATAAATTTATAGTGGATGCTACAGCAGCATTGGGGCAGGAGCACTAATGGATGACCTTGTGGCTAGGCTGCTCCAGATTCAGGGAGATCAGATCTCACCAGATCCCAACCAGCAGGATGACCTCCTTCCCTCACCGGCCCCGGCCTCAACCTTTAACTTTCTGATCTTTGACCAACTTATTAAGCAGACACCTGCTTTCCGGTGTGGCTGTAAAGAGAGGAGAATGGCTTTAATTTGATGTAAATGTTTGGTGTGACAATATCCTTCCGACTAGAGGGATTCCATCTGTGCAACAGTATAGATTATTTACTGTCTTTACAGCAGAGAACTGCTCTTCTCTCCTCATATGCCCTGAAGTCAATGAACTCTGATCTGAGGGCCTAGTACTGCTTTGACAACAATAGTGCTTGATGAGGTGAAAACATAATGTGGAATAAAAATGATACTTAAAATGCAGTGTGTGTTGATTAGCTTTAGTTTGGATTTACGCTAAAATATTATTTTGCCAGATTTCTCTGTTTACTTAAAATTAGCAAATGCAACACAATTCTTAATGTGTGTGCAATCCACTTAAAGTTGTAAATTTGTAAAGATTAGTTAATGCATTTTTGGTAGAACTAAATGCATAGCATATCTGTAACTAGGTTTCCAGGAAGTTTACGTGAGACTCAATAGGGAGCCAAAAGGTTGAAATTTAGTGTTGTGTTTGTAAGATGAAGATTTGATAGAGTTTAATGTTTTGTGAAAAGTGGCACTTGTGATTAGGATGAGGAAATGTTTATTTTCTTTCTCATTTTGAATGAAACTGAAGTTAATTATAGGTATTATCTTTTTTTTATTATCAATTATCTTTTATTAAATAATTAAGATGATAATATAGTAAGAATTCAGTTATATCTTCTATAAATTTATATGGTTTATGAGGACAGAAATATTTAATGTGTATAATGACAGGTATTACAACATGAACTTGGTTTATGGACCTCGCAGAACAAATGGTGTAAAAAACCTACCAATAATGTTTTATTATTATTATTATTATTATTATAAACATTCTGAACATTTTCTGTGATGGGTACGTTAATGGGTAGGTTATGGTAAGTGGGCAGAAATAAAAACCAAACCAAAAAGACAGTATAAAATCCGTTATGCCTATATGGAGAGTCCCCATAAACCACAGATATTAACGTGTGTGTGTGTGTGTGTGTGTGTGTGTGTGTGTGTGTGTGGGATATGAACTACCAATATCAACAGACTATATCCATTACACACAGGGAGACACACACAAACGTTCAGTTGAACACCTGTACTGTGACATTTTATTTATTTGGACAGCTCTTCGGTGTTGGGGACAGGTAGTTATATGAGATAAACTGTGTCCTCTTATCTGTGGGCTCCAAGGGCATTACTTCCTGCCCTATCTAATGTGCAGTGAGAAGTAAATGCAGTGGCAGGAGAGGACGCCCAGGTGTGTGTCTGCAGGGCAAAGATCCACTATGTATTAAAGCATCTCCTAGTGGCTTCTGACTGCAGTGGGTAAAACAATTCAGACAGGATTTACCTCTGTTTGTTGGAGCAATTTGTCACTTTTGTGTCCAGGGACTTAATATTAGAGGACACGTTGTGTTCATGTACTGTATAAATAAGCTGTTGTGACCTCTCTCTGTACATTTGGATTAAAATATCCCAGAATCACATTGAAGGATGTACTGAAAGCAATAAAACATGGCAGACATTCTAAAGTTATAGTGTTATTATCACATTTCACAGCCTATGTGTTGATGACTGCGGAGTATATTAAGAGTCTGCATCCCTCATTTACAGTTTACCCCTTACAACCTGACCCTGTTATAAAAGTCGGGAACTTTGCAATTTTTAGTGACATGTAGATGGCATATGAAGGGGGAGTTAATAATTGGTGTCATTGTACATCCAGTTAAGGATCTAGTCCTCTGTCAAGGACACAAAGCTAGCAGCACAGACCCTAAAGACCTCTCGGTATCTCAGGGAAAGGCCTATGTCAAACTTCAGTCGAACAAAGAAAACCCAGCCCGAGCCATTAAGGTATGGCTTGGGAATGACACTGACCTAGGTCTGCTATCCTGTATTGTCCCACCATCTGCACCGATGTGAACTTTGCCTTTAAATCCTGCCTTCTCAATTAACATGTCCAGCTGGGTGGAGAATTCCGCCAGCTCCCTAATATCATTACTATGGCGGCAGAGTGGGATATTAATATTAAAAAAGTGCCCAGAGCTCTTTCTTGGGCTCCGGGAAGGCCTCTGCTTCTCACGGCGTAATGAGGTGCACATACACAGCGGTGTAATTCTAGACGGCATGCTCTTATTAGGTTCTGTTCAATGGGAGAGGGAGGGGAGGAAAGAGCAAGAGTGAGAGGGAGCGGGGGAGAGAGACAGGCAGAGAGGGAGATGTCTCGGACTGGCTTTGTTTGCTAGACTCTCACAGATCCTCCTTTGTGCTTCTCAGAGAGTCCAGACAAAGGGCCATCTCTAGCCTCTCACACCTTGATCATGGGCAAGTGGCTTCCTCCGTGCCTCTATCTCGCACTCTGCCGCCAGTGTCAGATACGCTGCCCTTCCCAGCAAGCAAAGTGCATATCAAAGTAAAACGGCTATCTTTCAAAGCCAGCCTGGTGAGGTCTCTTTTGATACCTTGCGATTCCATAAGAAGGGATCTCTGATGCCCATTTGATGCAAGTATATGGGTATAGGGAAAAAAGAAGTGGTTCTTAAAACCAACCAAGTCTTTGAATGTAGGACACTGCAGCTTGTGACAGTTAATCTCCCCTCACAGTTCTGCAGACGGTCGTGGATTTAGGGAGTTGGCATCCTTGCTGACCAGTGCTGTTTGATTAGATAACAGGACCTACTTCTGACGGCATCAATGGTCCACTATGCAGAAATGAAATGGTTCACCCAGCAGTCGCCGTCCAGTCAGCCTATAGTATGATGGGGGGAGCCACTTGCCCGTCTGACACACTGCGCTGCCAAGCTGGCGTGGCTCTGCCTATTCCATGCAAAGGCAGCAGCTTGCACCAGATGCTGGGAATTAGTCGGTCCCTGTGACAATCAGAGCTTGTGAGCACCTCTCTCTTCTTGGGACAGATTGTGCGGTGTTGCTGGGCAAGCCAGCATGCTTTATTCAGACCGATTCTTTCTTCCCATCTGACTTTTGCCTCTGTCTGTTTCACGTTTGAAACTGTGGCTCTGTAAAAGCTATTATTGGCTTTGATAATGCTGAGTGGCCCAAAGCACGCCGCCTGTCTTGCTCATTATACTCGGTTAACATGTTGACCAGATCAAGACCCCCTCTGTGTCCTTTTGTTGCCAGAAGAAGTCCATTCACTAGTAGAAGACAATAAAGAATATTGACACTGATTCGAATCCATAGAGAGGCATTATTGGAAAGGAGAGGAGAATCGTCTTGATAAATTTAGTGAAACCGATCAAATAAGTATCAGGCACTGAATAAGGCGATATTGGTGGAGTACAATGATTTTTGTAGAGCGGGCTGTGTGCATTAAAATTGGTATGTGACCCATGCTTCTGGCTAGAAACAAGGTTGCTCCGGCCACAACATTCAAACCATGCAGCTGTACAAACAATAGGGTAAAATGTAAGAAGGCTTGATTTGTTTGTCTAATCACTAGGAGCTACAGTCATGCTTCCCTTCACTTAGATATAGACATTTCCCCTTCTTCTTTTCTTCTTTATTTTCATGTTCTAGGTTTTGCCATTGTTTTTATGTTTTAATGGTTAAATTTTAATGCATTAGTTAATTGTTGATTTTACAAGAAAATGATTTAGGGTTTTAATTAGAGAAACCTTTACAAATTTGAGAAGTTCATGAACTCAAAGGAAGAACTTTTCACCCCTGCTCAAAAACACATGTGGTGAATACATTAAAATTTTGTTGTAGGGCTTGTTAGGTTCAACTGACAGCAATTGCGGCATAAAGTTAAATATAATTTTGTTACAAAATTGTACAAAACTGGCTTACAATGAGCTGATCTGTAGATGTAAAAGAAAAAAAAACCTTTTTTAAAGTTTTACAACAGTTTTACAACTTATTTACCATAACAAAGTAACATCCAAAATCAACCATAAAGGTAGATTTAACTACACATATTGAATCCAAAATATATTCCTTTAAATTGCAGTTTTGTTGCCATATAAATTACCAAAATCTCTTTAGTGATTAGAAATGTTTTAAAGACTATTTTCAGAGGTAAATCCTTTCATATGTTGCCCTGTGATAAAGCCAAATTCGAAGCTGGTTTGTCTTTTAGGTCCTTTGTGAGCAAAATCTTTGCACTGTGTATGGATTTAAGCATGTGCTGTTTTTGTGTCATACTGGAACCCACATTTGGGGTCCTCGTGGGGGAAATAATATACAACAATGATATCTTTGATCATTGTAAGAACTCCGGCAGCCCAGGAGCTGTGTTGAGTGTGGTTATCATTGGCCCATTTTCTATCCCCCCTTCTCCACAAACACATGCACTCACTCAGACACACACACACACACAAACAGCAAGCACAAATCATTCTCAGCCTGCTCTATCCCATGCGCCAGAGCTGGGCTTCAAAAGCAATTTCAGCTGAAAAATAAGGTGCTTTTCTTCAATTTTCGAGCCATTTGTGCAGGGGTTAGTCTTGTTTACCTAGCCAGTACACTGGTATTTACATACCTCTTTAAAGGGAAAGGAAAAGATGGCCAGTATGATTTATGGACTGCAGCAGAAGCACAATTTTCCATGTTGTGCACCTAATCTAAGAGGCCAGAGAGAAAGGTCGCATCGGCCATACAAATACCAAGACCCCTCTATGGAGAGGGGGAGAGCATATTCAATCCTTCAGAAAAAAAAATATCAGTGGACCTTTTAAGGTGCAGGATTATAGAATGCATAAAGCATCAGAGTTTCATGTATGGCTTTGAGGTATATGCGCATTGAGGGAGCCCATGTCACTATTGATAAAGATTATTATTACAAGAAATATATGTGTGCTTGATGTCTATATAAGATAATCTGATGGGGATAGCCATTATCTGATGCCTTTTTTTTTATTATTATTTTTCTTTGTCCTTTCTGGTATTATTGTATACAAAGGAAGCAATATTCTAAAAAGCATATAAATACCAAAATATAGCACTAGTGGATAAAAGCAATACATTTCAAGCATTGGGATGACTTGACAAGTGTATAAATTACAACACAAAGACAAAGATTACAGCAGTTTGGTGTTACCAAAATGTGTTACAGTTATAGGCCCCCCAAAAAAGGCATCTTCTAAAGTGCTTCAGTGGTTTTCAATACAATGAAAGACAGTGGTGTCCAAAATAATATCTTCTGTGTTCTGGTTTGAAAGACATGAGGGTGAGTAAAAACTGACAGAATTTTAATTACTGGGTGAACTTTACCTTTAAAGTGAGAAAACGAAGATGGAAAAGGAGATGAGACAATGAAAAAGAGAAAGACAGAGAGAGAGCGATGCCCTGTGTCAAGTTCTGATGCTCTGTAGTTCTAACCTTTACCCTGTCCCTTCCCTTGGAGGCTACATGCTACCATGGGATTGAAATAGAGAACGAAAGTACATTTGAAAGTACTTAGTGAACATGATACCGCTTTAGGCCTTTATGTGTATTTATTCATTTCCCATGCAAGCACACTGTGTGTGAAAGCCATCTTTCTTTAGTGATGCTTTTGCTTGAATTTGATCTGCTTGGCAGGGGTTGGGAGCAGAGGGTTGTGGGGGATGACCTGTACTCAGTCTTTTATGATTTATCAAAATACCAGTCACAAAAATGGATGGCATCCCGCCTGAGGCAGGGGTCTCTGAACATGCACAGTAAACAATCAATGGCCGTTTTCTCTAATTTAATATCCATTACAGGCTGACATTCCCTGTGTTGCTCATTAATATTAACTCTGGGCATTACCATGTGGCATGGACTTAGGTTTCTGTTCCTCTGGAAAAAAAGGGGGAGAAACTCATGAAAAGGTCAGAGGAATCACAGAACTGCTGCAACACTCGACAAAATAATAAAGGGCATCACAATCAAGCTATCGTATCGGGACAAGCCACCGGTGGCAAAATGACAGCCAGCTCAACTGCATTGAAAAGCCCGGGATAATGTATGCATTATTTCCCTTGAAAAGTATTGTTGTTGCTGCAGGGTGTAGGTACTCTATGACATTTTAATAGGTGGATAAAAATGGTAACAATGAGGATAATTGTCAAGATTTGCATCTTGACAATTATGATTCAAATGGCTTTGGTTTAGGTAACCAGATCATATAGCGAAAAAACACAATAATGCTTCTTTTGTATTGCACAATAGCAAGTAATATTTACTCTGCTATTTTTGTATGTTAATATGCACATTTAGCAATTAGTTAGCTCACTTTGCTATCACAAATTCAGCACAAATGTACTCTATAACCACTCGTTACCCCCATGACTCCTTGTGTCCGCTCTGTACCGACCCACTGATCTCTCTTCATGTTGAGGAGGATCAAGTTCAGTCCTAATGACGACCCAGAGCTGACCTCTCCAGAGAAAACAAATGGAACCTCAAGGTGATGTTTCAATCTAGCTAACCACTTAGGTGTCCCAGGGAGGCAGGAACAGATGTAGCTCTAAGGATGGGAAAGGGGTGAGGTGCAGGTCAAGGTTGCCATACGCCAAGGTTAGGGTCAGATAAGCACGGCTGGCTTGGGGTCTTCACATGCCCAAAGGCCAAAAAGGGGAGGGAAAGATTGCAGGAACTGTGGATCAAGTGTTGGTCCTGGGAGACTGGCTGGGGGCATTTGCTGTCATCTGTGAAGCTTCAGAGTAGCAATTCTCAGGGTCAGGGTTTAAAGACACAGGATGCTAATTCGAAAATGTGTAGCTTGTTTTCTCCTTGTGTTTTGTTAGTTATTTGCAAATACTTTTTGTACTGATTTTTAATGCGTTTAGTTTATCATAGCATCTTTAGCAGCAGATCACTGTTTCAAAAGACATTTGCATCCCATGTTTTCATTGTAATGCTATGAGGTACCATGTATTTGACTTTCTGTGCTTATTAACATTTTAAGATTAAGATTAAGAGGTGCATTAGTAGCTGCATCACTTTTTTTTTTTTATGATCTTGTGTTTTTAAATCAGACATTGCTATAAGACAAGTCGAAACATACCTGCAAACGGGTACAAAACTAATGAGTTGTTATGCCACTCTGATAGTTGAAGGAAAGAAATATAATTCTTTATTGAGGAAAACATGGGTGTGATGGTGCAATTAAAATTACTGGGCTCAGCGTATGTGTCTTTACCCAGTAAAACATCAGTTGAAGTCCCAAGGTATTTCTAGGGAATACATTAACTCCAGCATTCTTATTTTGACTTAATTAATACGATCGCTTAAGTGATTCATTTGATTTTCCGTGTCTGGATAGTGCAGTAATAATGCACAGGGAAAGTGTGAAGAATGTGGTCAAATGACAGAAGCTAACAGCCCTGGAATAAAACTGCAATTAATGTCATCCTCAGTAAGAGGAAGACTAATAAGGAGCCTCTCATTTTGCAACAGGTCCAATCAAATGTAAATGTATTCTGTCAGGTTGTGTCTCCATTAATTAGAATGAGCTAGTTGTTTGTTAAACTCTTTTTTAGCACCACTGGCTGTCACTTCTTAGCTAATTTATTCTTGATTTTGGCACAGTTGTGTCCATTTTGTAACATTTTAGCTTGTTAATAGCAAACCTAGGCGAAAGCACCTCTGTAATAGAGATAAAATGGTATAATAAACACGTGTTAGCATTGCTACGGGGCACGTTTCTGAGATGTGCCTGCTCTGCAGTCGACAGCGTGAATGAAAATCATTACACTCTTCATTAAATTGAACAGAATTATCATGTCATTTAGACTACTATATATTTTTTTTTTCTCCTTCATTTATTTATAAGGAGCAAAACTATAGCATAAGCACTTTTTATAAAGCAACTGATTTATAACTATAGCACTTTTTTTACTTTCACTTATTATTATAATCTTGAGTCTCATGTGATACGAAAGTGCATTAGGTTATAAAAGACAGAATAGGTTATAAAAGACTTTAATATAGGGACCAATTCTCGCTAATAAGTTGCTTATTAGCATGCATATTATTAACATTGTAAATGTATTAGTACTTATAAAGTACAAATTTTGCATGGCCATATTCTATATCTTTAATCCTATACCCTATACCTAAACATAGCAAATACCTTACTAACTATTAATAAGCACCAAATTAGGAGTTTATTGAGGCAAACATCATAGTTGCTCCTTTGTTAATGGCGAAATCCAGACCTTAAAATAAAGTGTGACCAATCTTTCAACTTCATGATGGACATATTGTAGTTTCAGCAGGAAACTGCCAATGAAACATACCTTGTTGGGCTGTAACGCTAACATAAACATAGCAAAAATACTAAATATTTAATGAAGATGGAGATACTGGAAACTCATTGAATTTCTCTCATGTTAACATGATATGCAATGGAAAACCGAGCAGAACCAGAATAGACAGACTGCTGGACGTTATCTACAGTAGAGACCCATTTGAGAACTTGCGGTGAATACTTCTTGATTTGTCACTCTAGATATGAGTGCAAAGTATTATTCTTCAGTCTATATAAAATTTCAGTGGAACTGTGATGTGCATGTAACTGTAACCTTAACAGTACTGGATCAGATATTACGAAATGAGGAGCTCTATGATTTTTTTGTCAGTGATTTGTGCATTGTTTTTAATGTATTATTTGTAATTTTCTGATATCTGATATTTTTACGCATTTTATTTTTCAGACAGTATGTGTCATTTATACATTTTGTATACATATCTTTATATAATATATTTATATTCTTTATTAGTATTCAAGTACATTCTCAGACACAAGATATTGTAAACTGTTATATAGTAACATGAAGAATAGGCTGTCTTAGTAGAATGGGATGGTTACACGTTGCTGCCTTTAGTACACTTTTGTGGAGATATACACAAATCAGCGTTAATACAAGGATGGACCACAGTGTGTGGGTTCACTAATCATGTGATTAAAAACTTGTATGGCAATAACAAGTGGGGTTTAAATGAAAGAGAAAAAAGAGAGCACGGTATCATTAGCACTAGCAATAAAGAAAAGGAGACACAGACCTGGAGCGAGAAGGAGAGATGGAAGAAGAGCGAGAGAGAACGTGCTCTCTCAAAGGTCAGTCCTTCTTTGTAGTCAATAATTGACATTTAAACGTGCGTTTCAGACGTCACTGATAATGTTAGGCGAGATAATGGGGGAGAGCTGCTTACACTGCCACGTAATTATGAGTAAAATGAGATGCAAAAATGCAAATGGCTTTGAGCCCGCTCCAGCCCGCCTTTTGTCCGGCACGATGGCGGTTGTGTTGGATGATAGATACCACGCCGGCGGTGGCAGACTGCATCGTGACATGTGGGAGTGGAAGCAAGCAGGGAACAGAATTAGGGCAAATGCACCACACTCCTCCTGAAAAAAAAGGAAAAAAACATGATTGCACATGCACAAACACGACAAATTCACCACTGCAATGGCTAATGTCTGTGTGAACGCTCTCCAATGCGCCACTTTACAGATGACTAATTGTTACAGGCAGAGAAGCCTTGGGAGTCAATTTATGATTTGTGAAAATGCGAAATTGAGATTGTGGCAAGCTGTGGCAATGTGAGTCATAGAGAGAGAGAAAATATATCAGAGATACCCTTCAATCCTTCCCATACAAGACAAGGAAGGACGTATCTTGATTATGCATACAGCTGCATATGGACTATACACAGTGACCTCATGTGCAAACAACACAACAGCAGCTGAGATCCTGTAGTAAGCAGAACGCAGAATTATGCAGAGGGAAGAAGTTCCTCCTGGCTTCTATATGACATCAGGTCACCAGTGGGGTCAGACAGTAGGATGTGGGCGGCTGTATGCTAAGCACAGTGCAGTGGTCAGATGCCCTGGTCACACTAATTGGCGTATGAGGCAGACTTGTACGGGACGGGGGCCAGAAGAACACAGAGCGGGAGGAATACCAATAGTGTTTGGAGAAAACTTTTGAGTCAGATTATAAGTATGACTGTAAACCTCACATCTGTGTTCAATTTTCAAGCTTTCTAAGCAGAATAATGGGAATATTAGAAGCTTAATGTGCTTTAAGATTATGCAAAGTAATGTTATGGCAGAAGGTTTTGCTAGAAAGCACAGGGCGCGTAAATATTTATAGCTTGACCAACTTTTTAATCAACCTGCGTGGTGTCAAACACCTGAAAAATACAATGAAATAACATAATTTTGCCGCATCACTGCAAATTGTTTAGCCGGCCAGTGTCCTCCAACACAATAAAAATGGTAATGAGCTTCCTTTCTCCAGATGAGGCGTGTAAACCCGCGCCTCCCGGCATATGTTTTGATAACATAAATCACCTTAGATCAAGTATGCCCTAAAACATATTGCCTTGACCCCCTACTCGGCCCGCCAGACCTCTCCCACCCTTCCATTTTGGGTAGGTAAAAGAGTGCCACAGACTGGCTGTAAGCAGTCATGCTGTTTGTTAGCGGCAATTAATTTCTCTGCTGCTTTTGCTCTATTCAGCGAGAAGCTTTTGTGCTTTAAATCCTGCATCTCTAAGCCTCCCCTCTTGTTAAAAGGAAAAAAGAAAAGTGAGAAAGAGATGAGAGAAAGTGAGGTGGGGGGAGAGAGAGAGAAAGAAAGAGGGAGTGTAAAGCAGGTAGTGAAAGAAAAGGCACACAGTAAGCTAAGGATGGCAGATTATCTTGGTCCAGTTAAGCATGTAATTGCTTAAATTAGTTAAAATCCTTTCAAATATCTTCTTTGCACCTCATCTCACTACTTCATAGACTCAAATATTTGACAATGGAAGAAGATCAACTGAAATACGAATCTCCATTAGTTGCCAACCACTAAGACAGACATTCTCTTCCAGAAGGCCGTTTTCAGTGGATTTGTTAGGGCTTCAAAAAGCATGTTAAACACTCTCCCCTTTTTTCTCCCATGTCCTCTTTCTCTGTCATAATGGACTGAACTGCATCTACGGCTAGACATATCCATTAACACCGTTCCTTTGTGCATCATACGCACTAAAACATCACAAAACCGCTGCGATAACTTTAAGTTGAAGTTTCCGTTGTTTATTTCCTGCTCACAGAATAACACCTGTCTGTAATCTCCCATAGCCGGTGTTGACACCAGGGCCGATGCGAAGCAACACCAGTTCTGATGAGAGCAGCGTGCTGGAAACAGATAGGAGGGAACTGATCAGAGGTGGTTGTGATAGAGTAACAGAATGGATGTGTCTTAACTCCTGAGACTGAGAGATTGTGATAGAGGGTGACAGACACAGCAGTCCGCATGAGGATCTGGAGATTGTGTGCACAGCTTCTGCCAAGCCTTTACACATAGCCACTGTTGCTCTAGGTCCGTGTGGATGGATGCCCACCCTGTGGAGGAGGGGCTTCCTCGTGCCAGTTTGACTGGGAGTTGTTAGGTAAAAGAGAGCAATTGGCTTTCACTTTGACAATGTCATTTTATCTCATTATTTTTGGTTTTTGTCAAGCATGAGCTGTTTATTTGAAATGTCAAATTAAATAAATGCATTAAAAATAAGGTATCCTTCAATACTACTGTATATTCATTTATTTAGTTACCTGGGTTGAAAAGATTTAAAGTAAAAAAATATATATAATAATAATAATAATCTAAACTGATTGTTTTAAGTAATGGTCAACAGATACAATGCTGTCCAGCGGTTGAGATAATGTGACAGCGGTGCTGAAAACTAACACACTTGACTGCGAATAAAAAGGTAACAGTGATGAATGTCATGAGGTGGGAGGGTTTCGAGTTTCGCCAGGTGTATTTGGGCCTTGCCAAATGCCACCTTCAGAGTAGAGAGGGTGAGCTGTTTTGCCGCCCGCCCAATGAATGCTAATGAGAGCATGTGTGTGTGTGTGTCTAAATGTTATTCACACCGGATCAAACTAAGCCTACAAAGAGGTGCAAAAGCGAGGCTGGCAGACTACCAAACCAAAACACCCTGGAAGCACGTCAATGCATTACATTTACTTAACACATGTAGCAGTGGAAAGTGTGTCAGCCACAATAACCATCAACGCATAATGGCTTTTTTAGAATTTTATGTTCATCTGCATCATAAACCGCGAAGCTAGTAGTGGCTGCTCTTTTTCACATGATTGGATATACTGAAACATGCCAAGGTTTGCACGATACACCAAATGCCGCACACTGTTTTGTTTTTATTTTAGCTTTGGCTGAAAATTGGCCTTGAAAAAAAAATGTCCTTTTGTTCCTGTAAAGTTAAGTGAACTGAAAGAGGCCAAATTTCGCTGTCACCTTCTAACACACCTCATCAGTTGATATAATTTGCTCTCAAAACAGTGGGTGGAATAGAAGAGTTTGTGTGCTTTGCCTGATGTTTTTCTACAGATACTATAAAAAAAAGAAGATTTTAATTCAGTTGCCAAATAACCCAACTGTGGTTGTTGTATTTCAGCAGATTTGAAAGGACAGTGCCGGTTTTCGACCTCTAAAATTCATCAGCGTTTTTCAAAGTTTGTCATGAGCACCTTCTGTCCCACCATTGTTGTCAATGTCATTCAGTGCAGAACTGCTATGCACAGGATCTTGGAGAGGGAGAGAGATGTATTCTGGATAGGATTCATTCATCTGAGTCGTCTGATTGGTTGACGGTTGACAACCTGACAAGGTCATTGGATGAACAAGCTCTCAATTTGAAAAAAAAGAAGAAAAAAAAAATAGACATTTTAGCAGGGCTGGGGTTAGTTGGGTCTATCAGGACTGTCAATCAATTAATGACAATTATTGAGCAAGGACACCCAGGGGAGGTGACAGGGAGAATGAGAATGAAAGTGGCAGGAAAGAACAGAGAGCAGGATAAATTAAGAAGATTGGGAAATAATGACAGAAAGCCCAAGGATGAACAGACCACACATGTAGATATTACTCATTAGAGTTTTAATTTTAATTTTGTGAATTGATTTACATCATTTGATTGATTTATATTGTCTGATTTTACACAAACAGCCATGACAATAGTGTGAAACACTCAAATCAAAGAGTGATTAATTTAGTGAACATTGTGCACCACAATAATATCAAATATACTGTGTTAGTAACTACAGTGATGCCAGTGTTTCTTTTGAACTAGCGCTGATAGTAGGTTAAGTGATTTAAACAGAGGGCTCACGTATTTCAGTATGAAAGGAATACCTTTTGATTAATGAGAGGGCCTGCATGGAAACCTGGTTAACCCGTTTTAATGAACAAAATAAGAATACGAATACTTATGAGACTGTTTGTGCAAGAGAGATATAGCGAGAATAGTGGAAGCCCTGAAAAAAAATATATATCACACAGAGCAGAACACACTTTTCAAATTGAAGCTATTGAGAGAGTAGGAAAGACAGAGAGCGAGGGAGAGCAAGCTTTTTGAAATTCTCCAGCTGGCAGGCTTTAATTTTCCACCATTCTAATTAAAATGCAAATTAAATTTATAATTAGCAACCACAGTATCCGAGAAACCACCTTGTGTGCAGCCCAAACATATGGGCCAGCCAGCGGTGGGTAGAGCTGGGTGTCTGTGGCACCGGGGGTGGGGGAATGGAGGAATAGAGGGCCATCCACACCCTCTCAGCGGGTCTGGAAAATAGAGGTGGGCAGCTTATATGGCGGGTTCAGACTAGGTGCTGTGTTTGACTGGGTTCCCCAGCTGGACAATGTCCAGGCACACTTGAAGCAGAGCGGTGAAGGCGAAGACCACGTTCCACAGTACTGTCACTGTTTATGTCACAGTTCAGTGCCTGGGTCATCAGGGGCCCGTGGAGGTGTAAGCACTGTTGTGTCCTCTCAATCGAAAGGTCCCTGACCAAAATTAACCTTTGTGACACCCAGATAATTAATTTTCACTCATGGAGAACAACAGCAAAAATCTGGAATTGCATTTATCTGTAATCGTTTGGGAAAGGATCATGACATGAAGCTACTGCTGGGCCCTGAAAAGTATTTGGACATTGAAGTCAAACTTAAAAAACATACATAAAAAATTATGAGAATTGTAAAAATCTGAAAAGTGACGTTAATTTAACAGGGTTCCATTAAATGACATTTAGACATTTTTAATAATGACTTGCACTACCGTTCAAAAGTTTGGGGTCAGTATTTATTTTTAAAGGGATCTCCTGCATACAGAGGATGCATTTATTTGCTCAAAGCTTCAGTAAAAAACAGTGATATTGTGAAATGTCACAAACAACTTATTTCTATTTTTTTATATTTAAAAATGCAAATTGCTCATGTGATGGCGAAGCTGAATTTTCCGAACCCATTATTTGTCTTCAGAAATTAGGATTTTCAGGATTCCTCCGAAGAACAGAGTGCAAAAGAACAGCATTTTTTTTAAGATAATTTTTTGTAGTATTATAAATGTCTTTACTGTCACTTCAGATCCATTTATAGCATCCTTGCTGAATAAAACTATTAATTTCTTTAAAAAAAAACAATCTGACACTTCAAATACTTTTGGGTCACTGTACATGTTATGAAGCGATTAAATTAGTTCAGATGAAATTGTTTAAATTAAAGAGGATACAAAAAATTGGATTCCTATGTAAAATCTGAACACTTTAGTACAAATAAAAAGAAAGGATGTGCAAACTTGGCAATGTAGCTTGTTTTTGCCATTATTTTTTGTACATAGCCACCGGTTCTCTTGTGTGTACGGGTCAATATTTCATTTTCTTTAAGGTGACCGGTCTGAACACTGATGCTGGCCAAATGGCAGCATCAATCTCTCATCAGCTGTCAGTGCTGAAGTGTGGGGTCAAGGCTGGTACATGTCAAGATGAAAGCCACCTCTCCCCATGCGCTTTCACTTCGGACAGTGAGACTGACACGGGCTCGCCGCAGAGGGACTGCCACCAGATACCCAGTTATTCTCTCCAATCAACCTGCCCCGTGCGGAAGTAACCAGTGTCACGTATGACCTCCTCAGCGGCTGTGTCAGTTTGTCACCTGTGCGAGACCTTTGGTCCTGTTGTGCACTAAGTGTCTTGCCCAAAACCAGACTTATCTTGCTAACCTGTCAGGTCATTGAACAAGCAGGCCTCTAGCTTTGAATGGACACTTTGATGTGGCCCTGTGACTTGTCTGACAATGCTGGGTCTTTGGGGCTGCTTACGGGGCTCTATTCACAGCTACATAGGCATCTGGGACAATGACCAGTTAAATAATTCACCCCTTATCTGAGGATTCCTTCACTGAAAGAAGTATCCTGACTCAGGCACAAATTTTGGCATGGGTTACTTCCCCTCTGTTTCCCCAGCCAACTGTTTTTCTGTCTCCTTTTGAACTCCACAAAGAGTTTACAAAGATTAATGCATGTGACTCTTTAGTATGCATCAATCTGCAAAGGACCTTTAAGAGAAGCCTTTCAAGAAGCAATGCCACTGATAACCACAGACCAGCCACATTCAGAAAAGTCAAGATGATGTATGGTTCCACAAAGGTGGGAGCCATTTTCAGACAAAACGCTTTTCCTATGCACAATCCCTTACATTGTCTGGACCCTCTTTTGCAATATTTCCCCTTTTGCTGCATGGCAGTGCCACCTGTTGCCCCATTAATCATGCAGAGAAGATACTCATAAATCATAAACATTCTGCAATTAATCAAGCTGTCAGGTCCAGGGTCATGGGTCAGCTTCGCAGGAGCCAAAGGTCATCACTGGGGTGCGAAAGGGGTCACAGTTGTGTGGCATCTCTCATTCTTTGGAGATGTCAGAAAGGAGACCGCTAGAACAAAGGAGAAATCAAAGTCCAGGGGGGAGTAAGAACAGACCTGCTAGGGTCCAGATCACAAAGCCAGTCAAATTGACCTGTCATTATATCAAGGGTTTTTCGCAAGACTGCGGCACTATCGCGCTCTGCCATACCCGTTCAAAATGACAGAGCTCCAGTAACCTACCGGGCTCCTCACTTTGCTCTATTTACATAATTAACAAGTCCGTTCTCCTCTTTCCGTTTCTTGCAGTAATCAAATGAGCTGGCACTTGCTATAATGACGTGATGTTTTTGTTTGTTTGTTTGTTTTTTAATAAACCATTAAAGGAATATTCCTGCTTTAATTCAAGCTCAATCGACAGCATAGCTGATTACCCCCCAAGTGTTTTTTTACTTGTTTCTCAATAAATAAATAAATAAAAATGGGTCTAAATAATCTATGAATGTAAAAATGTTTCAGAAGTATAGCCACAAGATGTGAACAACATGCATCTTCAAAAATCATGTTAACATGCAATATGCATATTTATATCTTAAAATAGCACCTACTGTACTAACCTTTTATGTGTAAATTAATCCCATTTTTAAAACAGTTCCCATGTCAAAATAACATAAATTACCATAAAAAAAATGAAAACAACTTATATAATATAAATGTAACATATTGTAAACATAATATTTCTGTTTTTTAATCCCTAGCCCCATTTACCTCCAATGTAAGATGTAACATGTTTTTTTTTTTTTTTTTTTTTTTTAGAGACAGATACTTTTTTTAGTGATATCAGCATTTTGACAGATTCACAATGAAGTCACCATGAAATCAAAATTGACATTTCTTTCTTTCTTTCTTTTTTTCTTAAATGCAGTTTTTATTACTAAATGACTTGTGCATATCATCTTAAAATAAGCTTCCTACATTTTTAAAATCAAAATTTGTATCTGTTATTTAGAATATTTATAGTAACATTAACAAATATACATAAATACTAATGTTATTAATGCATTCACTTTTGTCAAAGGGAGTGTTTTGGAAAGTATTACCATTAATTATTAGTAGTATTTTAAGTTCATGTGCGCTAGTGATATTTCATCAAAAACATTACCTTCCTCTCCCTCCTGCATAAACATCTCATCTCTGATCACAAGATTATTCGAAATTAGCAACCGACAATGATCCAAATAATTGAATTTGAATATATGTCACAATAGGTCAGAAAACTAATTCATTTAAAAAGAACATAGTTGCCAGCTTTTAATAAATCCAGCACTTGTAGCAAGAGTTCATAAAAATAGAAAAACAGATCTAGATATCATTTTCACCGTATGTGTGTGTATATATACATGCTGTGTTATGTCTACCACCTCTCTTTGAAACTGTCTAGCTCGACTTACCAAGCACCATTTCACCTCTGGCAGCCAAGAGTTATTATCTGGCACCCTTGCTCAAATGGGAATGCAGGTTTGCAGATGGCGACCTTGGCATGGATGACGCTGAAATTAGCCCACATCACAAAGCCACCATGGCATTTATGATGCCTGGCACTTTCCTGGCAGTGCTGCGGTTGTAGGGTGAGGGCCTGTCAGTGTTCGTAGTTAAAGCCGAAGCCTTGTGTCGCTCCTGTGAGGGCGTATGTGAGAATTGACACCAGGCCTGCCGTTACCTGTTCTCTGCACACCTCACCTCATCTCCCTGCAACATCACAGCCAGAGAACAGGACTTAAATAGGGTTCTCACAGGTGTGGAGTCAATAAGAAGCCAATGGATTGTGACGAGTACCTCTGAAGACAGCATGTAGGTGGTTGATGTCTATTTTTTTACATTTCCTTCAAAAATGCAAGCCACTCAGGGAGTGAAACAATGCATTCATGCACATGCGTGAGTGCAAAGTGATCATTGCAAACTTTTTGAAAAATAGTTCAAAACAGTATTTTAGTCGTGAGCACCTGCATAGCTGAGAATAGTCATTGGCGTCCATTTCTCTATCCTTTGTATTTTCCTTTTACCCTGCGTGCTCTAGGGTGTCCAGAGGGATAATAACAAGGCAGAACGGCCTCTCTGTTCAGCACTGTCTCAATCTTCTGAAAATGAGATGGATGCTTTCAGCTCAAATCCATAATGTGGATAGGAATATTGCATTTGTTGGAAACTTCACACAGGATAATCTAATCTGTAAGCCCACAGGGGAACTACATTAGACTATTAAGAGCATGTTCTGTTTTAGACTTGGAACTTCTATTTTGTTGAATGTATTGAAGAGCTGAACATTGTCTTACACTGAAAATATCAACTATATCAAATTTAAAGGTGATTTAAAGAGCATGGAATAGTCATTTCTGTGAGTCAGAGAGATGATAGAATCAATACTTCATCCTTAAACTTACCCAGAAGACAGATTTGAGTAGTATCATAAATAGACAGTTTGGCGAGGAATCTGTATTAAACTTTTATATATATATATATACTGAAACAAGTTTTGTTTTATTGAAAATACTTTTTATAACTTAAATTTTTCATAAGACATGTTATTTTTATTAATCAGAATATTATTAGATTATATTAAAAATAATAAAATAGTGTTAATAATAATCCATTAAAATATACAGTGTTATATTAATAATAATAGTATACAATACAAATTATATTAAAAGCTAAGATATAAGTATTAGAAGCTAATATTTGCAGTCACATAAAGTTTTGAATGTTTTATTAGATTTTTCACCACGACGATGACAACAACAGCTACCACTGCAACATTAAAACTGATTATAATAAGTAATTTATGGTCCTAAACATATGTTTAGAATGTTTAATTTCATTTAAGATTCTGCTTTTCATTATTGGTGTTCATTCAAATAACAATAATCTTAAATGGAATGGAACATTTTAAACTTGAAGAGATTTGCGTCTTATCTACAAGTGCTTAGCTTTTAATGCCATGTACATCAAATGTGAACTCTGAACAGCTGAACACATCAATCATACCTCAGATTGTGTTTGTCATTGCATTAGTGAGCATGAATGACATTTAAATCTTACAAGTGTTGCTGCTGCCCTTTCACAGGCTACTTACGCTCTTTTAACTGTATATGATTCTGTCAATGACTGAAAAGTGTTTGGCGTACGAATGCTAAGATTGTCAATTGCCACTGTACAGAAGGAGGAAAATGGTCTATAATTGCAGGTGGTCTCCCACAATGCATTTCATGTGCATATTAATGAGGACAAATTATTGTAAAGTGTAGAAGATAAGAAAAGAATGGATTCAAAGAGCAGACTAGAAATTTTCCTAAAGAAACGGATGGGGGAATTCAAATAATTGGTATATATGCGGCTTTTTGAATTACTAATAAAATATATATATATAAGTGAAGTGATTTAACCTTTACTAATAACTCCAGTTACATAAAGGTTCAATTTTGTCAAAAAAAGAAAAGAAATTGAGAGACAGAGAGTAATCACAAAAGAGACAAAAGAACCCCCCCACCACCACCACCACCCAATATATATATATATATACTTTTGTTGAGTGTATGCACCATTGCAAATAGTGTCTGTTTAACAGTTTGATTAAATACTTTAATCAATCACTATCTCGGCCTGTTTATTAATCACTTTATCAAGCAGTTGATGCATTGCTGCTTTTAATAGACTCCATTTATTTTGATTTCTCTCCCCTTTGTCTTATCAGGACACTCTCCCAATCTGGGGCTGATAAAGGGAGGGGCACCGGTGGGGGTGCGGCGTTGTACAGGAGTGACTACACAGGAGCTCAGTCTCCTTAACTTCATTAACATCACTGCACACTGACTTAACCAATTTATTAGAGGCAATATGTTCCCCGGGCAAGTGGTGAGTAAACCACACAGCTAAACTCAGATAAACAGCGGGCCATTCGTTTGCCTTTTCACCTGACACAGCGCAGATACACAATCCTAATAAGATTAATATCCCCTCATCTTCTTCCCCTCCCTTTTTCAATAGAGTGCCTCTAATGTTCCACCTCGACGATCGCAGCGCTAAATATGTTGAGAAAAGTAGTGTTAATGTATTTCTATGCTTTTAAGTAATGCACAGCTAGTCGATAGCAGTTTATATCTTTATCACACAATATAAAAAAAGAAGATAGTTCTTTACATGTACAAACAGTTCTATTTTGAACCATAAAGGCCTGATAAACACTTTTTTGCTAAAATGGTTCTGTGGTATAGTTCAGGGTTCTTTATTACACTTTTACAACAATAAAACCGTGATTATTTTTTTGTAAGGGAAAGCAACCTCACTAGCCTTCTGATTTTCTGGAGCTCAACCATGTTAGTCTTTCTTATGTTTATACATTTTAACTTGAACAAAATATAACTTGATTTTCTTTCTAGTTTAACAGAACATGTAAGTTTGACCAGCTCTGTTCAGTCAAGGCTACTTTACTCCTCTTCTCCATTAAGTAGGTTACAGAGATATTGAATAGTATGATCCATACTGTTTCACTGGAAACTGGTCTTCATTTCTGGGACTATTTTGTGTTTCAGCTGTTTATGTATTTATTCTTGTCCAATTGTCATTTGTATTTGGTTAATAACTAATTTTTGGTACAATTCCATGTCAAAAAAAAAAAAAAATTACATAAAAGTATCTAACACTGTGTTTTTTTTTTAAAAATTAAAAAAAAAATACTAATATAGAATTCAAGATATTTTATAGACCAGGCAACTAAATAATACATAAAAATACTATTAGTATTATGATTTATGTTAGTAATACCAATATTAATCATATACATATAATACTAATAATTAAAATGAATTATTATTAAAAAGTTTATTTATACCTTTAAGGTCCAATATAAGGTGCATTATACCATTAAGGTCCAATTAAGCATGTTCCACGCATGGTTCTTTATGGAAACTTTTATGAAGAAAAAAAAAAGGTTTAGCATCAAATATGGTTTTAATATTGTTAGAAGCAGAAGAAAACCCTAATTTAGTACCGTTTGGAACAATTTTTCTCAAAAGTGCCCCTAAAAATAAACTCAATCAACATCTCTTTTGCATGGCCTTTTTAGATGCACAAATTTCCAGCTCATTTTTCATGTAAAAGCTCTCTCAGGATTCCATGGCGGCGAGTGCATTCGGTGCTTCACAGGGCTTGGGAATGTTTTTTGGAGTAGTCCTTGAACTTATCATGCTCCGGTCAGAAATGGCCATCATTAGCAAACAATCCAACCCTCCTTTTGTAGCCTGACCAACCCCGACTAACCTATCCCCACCCAACTAGCCTTGCCTCCATGCCGCCTTGCCTCTCCTCGGCACTCATGGCCCCATCCGTATCTGTCCTCGGTCTGCCTCTCTCTTTCTCCTTATCACTCTGTTGTGTGCTAAAAAGCTATTGTCTGCATCATCTGAGGCTCTATGTGTGCTCACCAGGCATCAGCAGAGAAAAAAAAATGAAGGACAAAAATGCAGAGAACACAGGTTGGACCAGTGAATAGAAAATTGCACTTAAGTGGCCTTCGTAAGCCCATCACCCAGCACTGCTCCTCTGGCTCCCCACGAGAGGGGCTGTGGGCTCAGGCTGTGAGGGCTAGCCAGGGGGGCACAGGCAAACTTGAAAGCTGCCATACATTTGCAGCACTCTCAAAAACAAGCGTTTCACACCTGAAGCCTTTCACGCGGGGGCCTCTGAGTGTCCCCCTTCAAGGTATTTAATTGGCTATTGCCTCTGAGCTTGTTGAACGGGGGCCATTATGGTGAGGCGACAGGCAGCCAAGTATGTGGAATGAAAAGGGTCCTTCTCCCAGATGGGCCGGGGGCATTAAAAATCGCCAGATCACTTCTTGCTGTTGACTGACAGAGAGAAGGCACAGTTCACGTGTAGACACAACAAAACCTCACCTGAACAGAAGACGAAGGCGTCAAGGGTTGCGTAAAGGTGCGGCGTTGTGTTCGAGGAGCAGTTCACAGAAAAAGGATTTGTTTTGACATGCATATGCGCCCGTTTAAAAACGACCGTGAACTTGATCACACGCTCGCTATTTATTGCAGCGATACAGGGAGAGTGATTGAGGTGAGCTGCGCTACAATACCCATGTGGCTCGCTTTCGAAAAAAGGGGCTTGTATACCAGCAGTGAGATGCGAATAATTCTTTGTCGCTAAGTTGTGTAATTCATTCAGAGGGTAGAAGTGAAAAGTGCATTGCTTTGATGAAAGATGTATCCATCTCACCCCTGAAAAATAATTATGTCTGTTTCTTATATGCAGGAAATGGGAAATGTAATGGAAGCTACGTGCAATACACTACCTCTAAGATATGTCTTTTCTGTTCCTGAGCCATCTGCCTCGTTCATTTGCTTTCGGGTTTGCCTGCGGCAGCAGGTCCCTCCAATGACCTTGCTTTTGGGCTAGGAGAGGGGGGAAGCGGAGGGGCATGCTGACTCTCTGGACAGCCTTGAAGCAGAACAGCGAAACTAGGTGCTAACTCTGTTTTATGAAGGAGGGGCTGCTGGTTAAGCTTTGCAAAGGCTCATGGGAAATCTGTCTCACAACTGATTCTGAATCGAAGCCAATATGTGTTATCACAAACTGTTTTTTTAGTTTGATTAATATGATTTTTTTCTCCCTTTCTCTGTTTATCTGTGCCAAAAAGGGAATGCAGGAATAAAATGTAATTATAATTGTATGATATTTTAAGGAGATACTTCCATGAAAAATCCACTGTACAAATTATTACATTAAATCAGATCTTTCTGAGTGTGACGCTTCATATCACAAAAGTAATTTTCAAAGTCACTTTTGAGTAATATTAAATGTGATTTCTTGAAGTCCAAGTGCTATATTTTCCTTTTAGCAAAGGCAAAGAACAGACATTAAGCAAAGTGATAAGTCTAAAAACACTTAACTGAGAGAGAAATAGAGACCATTCGGCTAAAAAAAAAGAAATTCCCTCGCTCTCCCGTGCTGTAGAAATCAAGAACATGTGACAACACCATCTAATTATTCTGTCCATATTTCCCCACCTGCCAGTCACACTTTTTGGGAACTAAAGCTTAAAACACGTTAGCTCACAAATGATCTGTTGTATTTACATTAACACCTCAGCTGGTTGCACAGACGGCCCCTGATGGAAAGCAATCCATTAGAGGCATTGCCATGCTGGGTAGGCACGTTCGTCCCCTTTTTTATGGTAAATGGCCTGATCTTAACTGGGGGACATAAAAAAGAAGAAGAAGAAAAAAAGGAAAATATTTGGCTTCAAATATGATCATTAAATTGGATAAAAAAGGATTCATGCTTGTCTGTAATTTTTTCTTGTCATTTACAATTGTCAGACTGTAAGCTGAGATGTAGATCAGATAATTCAGATAGTTTTCACTGAATAGTTTTCTATTTTAATAGACAAAATAATCCAAGCTTTCACAGTTTACACAAAATCACACGTGAACATATGAAAAGTACAAATAATTCATTCAGCTTCCCATGTGGTTGGCGTTTTCTGGAGGTCAGAGGATTTGGGCGATCCTTCTTAATCAAAATCAGATCTTACAAGAGAGAGATCTAATATCGTGGCACCGCATTCGGGTTGAATTGCTGCGCCTGTTGAATCAGTCACTGCCACGGAGTAACATGATATCAGAACAGTGTGTGTGTGTGTGTGTGTGTGTGTGTGTGTGTGTGTGTGTGTGTGTGTGTGTGTGTGTAACTGTGTATTCGAGTGGCAGTGCACTTCCTGAGTCCTCATCTTTCCAAAGGGGCAGACTAGAGTTGCGGTCAGGGAGGTGGAATGGTGACGAGAAGGTGGCAGGTTCAAACTCCCGAGTGAGATGTTTCAACGAGACGCTTAACCTGGCAGACTTCAATAAACATGCTACTGAATCAATACATGAGCTGTAGAATGTCAGTGCATGTGTGGGGAAACTGTAAAGATGACCAGAGAAGGGGAAAGTGTCACCCTATAGAGTTATCTGGGTTAGTTCAAATTGATTGTGGTGGATAATGTGTTTTTTTTCCCCGTTACTACAGGCACATTCTGTGGTTTAAACACATTAAATGGACTTCAAGTTGAAAGAAAATTGCATATGCTATTTGAGAGTATTATAGAGAGTTGTATGTTTGGGGGGGGGGGGGGGGACTAGAACAAATGTATTATTATTATTTATTAAAATGATAATAATAAAATAAATTGTATTTGAATAAAATATGTATTTGGTAATAAATTGCATCAATGTATTATTAATGATTAAATGCATTATTTATGTATAAAAGATTAATTTATAAATAATACATTTGTTTATTTAAAATGAATAAATGCATTATATATAAATGTATATATTTATTTATCTAAAATTAAAAAAGAAAGAATAATTTTGGAGAAATACTGCATAAGAGCAAGTGCTTCAGGGTGAGGTGTTCAGCTGTGTCTGCCCTGCACATGCCACCCCAGCTCTCCTCTCTCTGTTCCTGGTTCAAAGCAGGAATCAGAAAATCAATAAAGCAGCAAGATGGCCAGTCTCAATAGCTTTCACTTCAGATTAGATACTGGCCAAATAAAGAGGGAGGGAAACACACATAATGACCCTACTGAATTATAGCATCATAATCAAAATCCTGATTGATTAGCGGAGAGTGAAAATGCTTAATAAACTTACCTGAAACTGAAATCAGTTGCCCCCTGAATAGTCGATGACATGACTTTAATCAGGGTGAAAAGAAGAAAAAAAAACAAGGTTGGGGGCGGCACTGGCTTAAGTGATCTGGCAGGCAGTATGATGCCCTCCCTGTCAGAATCGATCAGTCCTGCTGAAATTAAGAGCCAGTAAGTAAACTGCACTTAATATAGTGTTTTATCCATGCCCCCTTACACTCTGTGAGTGCTGGTGGCCTGCCCCAGTGCTCCGAGCTGCACCAAAGAAGAGGGATCTCTGAAGGGCCACGGCCCCCAACCACCAACAGCCTAGGTGGGTACACAAATGTCATTGCCTCTCTTTTTCGGCCTAGCTTGCAATAAATAGAAATGTCAGAGTGCTAGCCCGGTGCAAAGTTGGACTACTTTGGTTCATTGACTAGTGTTCTGTCATGCATTGCTCTTTGTGATTAGGAGACACAGGACGGGGCACCACCTCTCAACCAATAACAAACTGCATTCGGTTCTTCTTGGCCTGAAGCAATAGTCTCCTCTGTCCGTAAATGTTAAAGACTTCTTTAAATGAAGAATATGTGTATGGTTTCCCCACACACTTCTTTCTGCTGGAAAATAATCTGCTTACATCATTAGGCTAAGCTTGCTGAAACTAATTACCAGATGTTGTGTTCCTTTTTTTCTCCTTTTTTGCATGTGTGTGCATTTAAAGACCTGCCACTATTCTTTCCTTGGTAGCGCCCCCTCCTTCTCTTGCACTTCTATACAATAAAACCATTTGCAAATAACAACAATAAAAAAAAGGAAATTAGAGAGTCAGAAAGGAAAAGAGGTCCCACATTTCAGGAGACCTATCTTGTGCTTTTCACCTCCCTCACCCTTGTTTTTTTTTTTTATATATGGTGCAGTCATGTGGGGGCTAATAACCTGAACTGAGAAAAAGGAAAATACCTGGGGAAAAAAGAAAACAGAATGGACCAGGGCAATTGGGGTCCCCCTGTCGCATTTACACTTGGTAGGGATTTTTAAGGGCCTAGTCTAGCTTATCACATTATCAGCCATTAAGAGACATTAAAAGCTCTCTGTGCTTATTACACCACAGAGGCTCGCTGAGCTTACAAACACCTCTTTTATTTCTTCTCAACTATTTGGAACACTGATGTTCCTTTGACTTTAGTCTTCCCAATCACAAATTCAAGATCCTTTTATACTTTTCTGAACAGCTTTAGAAGAAACTTCATTCAAAATCTGAACAGGCATATACTATAATTGTTAGATTCTTCTTCTTTTTATTATTTTATTATTATTATTATTATTATTATTATTATTATTATAGAATTATATTAGATTTCATTTTTATCTTATATAGCTTATGTTCTTTGTTTTGTAATAGGTCCTAATAAAATGTATAACTGGGTTTCAACTTCTTTCTGTTAGGAAGTGATATTAGTTATTATCAGAAGGGGGGGGGAAGTCAAATTAATTGAATTATGGCAGCACATTTATATTATACTGAGGGCTGCTTTGAAACAGTAAGTATTATGACAAACGCTACAGTAAAATTGACGACTATCTACATGATGTGCTATTTAAAAATGTGTTGAAGTGGCATGTGTAAAAGAATTAAAACTATAAAATATCAACACCAAAAAAAGTGTTAAAACGAATGTGATCACAGCACAGTAATTCATACAGGTCTTAATCGCCAAAGAAAACAAGAAATAATTATAATAAGAATTAATAAAAAGAAAAACACAGATTACATTTTGCCTATAGTCTTTCGTTTGATGCATATTTGATAATCGTTTGTTATGGCTTGTTACCGACATTAATAACAACAATAAAGATTTAATTTAATGCTGAATTAATAATTATAATTAGCCTATAATAATAACAAGAATTTATTGTAATATTATAATACTTTTAACGCAATGACGTACTACCGCTAAAATCAGTAAAACACAGAAGTCGTGTTACTTTATATTCATAAATAATAGCTCACTGTCTATTGCAGAATTCCAGCCTTAACATGACAAAAACCCGTGACAGTGTCATTACACTGTATTGTAGAACAGACAGCAAACACTGGATCCTGGCGATGTTACAGAGATGTTCTTTTCCCCAGCCTATAAAAGAATAAACAGACAACATGCTCTGTCTGAGAGAGAGAGGCGGGCGAGAGAGAGAGTCTTATCGCAATCCAGACAGCGTTATAGTGATTCATAGCGGTCATTTAAGCGATAATACACTCATTCACAATACTAACAAACACGCGCCCACAGTTATCTGTAAAGTTAAGTCGGTTGGACGCAGGGCGCGGAGCAGGAGGGAGAGATTCAAGATGGTGGTGACTGAGAAATTGACAGGTTAATTTTGGAGCCGATAATAAGAGTAAGATCACTCGGGAAACGAAACGAAAGCGCACGAGTCTGTCTCTACAGCTGTGGTGCAGCGCCATCTATCTGTAGCTTTTAGTGCAGCAGAAGTTGCCGACTTCATTCAAGCACACATGTAGGCTATGTTCACCAACATTTCGATAATGTCCAGTATTTTATCATATTTTAGTAATGTTTAATAAAGATCCACAAATTTTTTTTTTTTTTTTTTTTTTACTAAGACATATTATAGTCTATTAATAATCTGGGTGTCATGTAAATCCAGGCTATTCGATATTTGTTTGATGCTGAACTATGTATAGGCTATAATTTAAAATATCCTTTCTCATTTATTTATAGTTAATACAGATCGATCAAATCTAAAGTCAATAGGCTACTTAAAATAAACTGAAGAGTTACAGTAATATAAACAAATCCCAAACAAAATGAGCAAAACATTTTTGGCAAATCGGTTGGTGTTTACAGTTAAGCATTTTTTATTTAGGCCTATATTCACCGTGATATATAGCTATATTCTGAAGTTTAGGCAAGTAAAATCCCTCATATAACATTTTCTGAACACTGTTCTCCATGTGTTTGTTTGTTTTTTGTATATTATTTTTCAAACGTGTTAGAGTACCATTTTATAATTGTATCATGATTTTTCTAAACGCTTTATCAGTACACACGGCATAAAGACGAGGCAGTTCAATACTGGAAGGGGAAACAGAATCTTTTCTTTTTTTCTTTTCTCTTAATTTTGTTTCTGGACAGCATAATATTTATGCATGCATTTACAAAATCCTAATATTTCACAAGTTATTGTGAACATGAATTTACCTACAGAAAATGTTAGTGCTATTAACGAATTATTTGTGTGTGTGTGTGTGTGTGTGTGTGTGTGTGTGTGTGTGTGTGTGTGTGTGTGTGTGTGTGTGTGTGTGTGTGTTTGATTATAAATAGTAGGATAGAATATTAGTAGAAGTAGCCTAATAGTATTTTTGTGTCAAGTGTTGATGTTTGTACTGTGAAAATTATTGGAAATTATATTTTCAATGAGTAAAAAAAAGACTGTCACATGGTTTTGAACTATTTAGGATGCAGTTGGCAAACTAGTCATGAAACCTGTATCAGGCTTAATTAGCAGCTACAAACTCTTCGACTATGTGGGAGAATGTTTCAGGAAAGGTTAGAGAGGTTTCTAAATCTGATACATATTTCTGCCGCTTGTCAGTACAATGTGCAGAGTCGGCAAGCTTCCCTAATTAACTCTCCTCTCTCCTTGGCTTTATATGAATCAGCATGCAACATTATCATAATGATATAGTATTATTGTCGTCCCTATACATCTATCTGTGTAGAAATATTTCCAGGCCTTTCTCTGTCTGTTTTTTTTTCTCCACGCAAACATGTTTACGCGGTTTTATGTATTGTTGATTACGTATTTTATTTTAATTTATTTATTTTTGTCCTTTTGTCGCAACGGACAACATACCCAGTGATATTTCGAGTAAAATATTTGTTTATTTAAATATTTACTTTGTTTTCTGGTTGGCTAAATATTTTTGACATTAATTTAGGTCATGCATTTCAACCTAAAAATCCCTCCTTAAAATATACCCTAGTTGTGCCGGCAAAAAGGCAAAAGTTGTAAAAAAAAAGTATGTATATATATATATATATATATATATATATATATATATATATACATACTTTTTTATATATATATATATATATATATATATATATATATATATAGATAGTACATACAGGAATTTGATTGTATATCGAAATGAGCTGGGCATGGGTGCAGTGAACAGTCCTTAAAAGGCAACCTATTTTGACCCAATTAGTGTATTTCTCTGGAGCTTGCCTGTTGTACAGCTCCCAAGACCACGATCCCTTCTGGGTTCTTCTGAATTGAATTTGCTGGCTCGTAGATGCCTCTGCCCATCTCCCAACAGCGTATCCGTTGGCTGGGAAACTCAAGTTCTAAGTTCACTATGCTGAACCCTTTGGCTCTTTTGCTGTGCTGTAAAAGCTGTCAGCTTTGTGATCAAGACCCATATTTCCAAAGCAGGTTATAAAACACTTACCTCTCTAATAATTTATTTAAAACCCCTTGAACCAAGTTCAAGAAAATGGACAAAACAATTTATATATATATATATATATATATATATATATATATATATATATATATATATATATATATATATATATATATATACATTTTTTATGTACTTTGATAGCAGTGCCATGCATTCTCGCATGTGAGTGTGGTTTTAGATATCGTTTCAAATAATTTCTTGCAAAAACAAAGTCAATTAGGAAATCAACAGTTAAAAATAAAATAGCTCAATCAATTTTTACCACATTTCAAGAAGCTTTAGTTGGTACTAAACACGTGTGATTTTAAAAACTGCAGTAATAAAAGAGGCTGATAAAAAAGTAGTTCATTATTTCCATTCATTTCAAGGTAGCTCTTAAATTGCATTCTTTGTTTTGCCTGTCTGCTCTGCACGGAACCATCAGCCTATACCCAAAGGGGAAGTACAAACGGCAGAGCAATTTGGCATCATTACAAAGCACCGCTACCTGGGTAGCTTCAGTGTTCAGACACACTCGGCTTGTGTCTTGAAGGAATAGAGCATTCTGATGTGACAAGTGAACAGAGTCCCAGGAGTTGAAGCCTCTCTCGAGCCTTGGCCAAGTTGCACTGTACTTCAACTTCTTGTTACTAAAATGTTCTTCCAGCACAACTTCCCACAGAACGCTTTATTGTTTTGCCATAAACACAGAAAGAAAAAAGACAAAGAAATGTAAATATCATCCTACCTGCTCTCAGTGAGATTTTTTCTTTTTCTTTTTTTTCTCTAAATTCACTGAGGGTCTGTAAATATCCCTGTAAATTTTCTATTTAAATTGCATGTAAATACTATAGATTTGCATTAGTCAGCTGATTGGCTTAAAGTGGAAACAAAATAGTTTGATCTCTCAAACTGTCCAATAGGGGTGAAATAAAATCCTAAATCAAAGACAATAAGTGACTCTTCGTTCCAGACTAAAAACAGGCTACAAGAAAATGGCACCATTGACCTGACTGCATGATTGAACTCTAACCCCATGCCAAACGGTGCTGTATGCCCGCGTGTTGACATCAAGTTGCCCATAAGAAACTGATGACCCACTTCATCTCAATGTAGCTGTTACTTAAACTTCTCCCATCAGTCAAGCTCCAATCAAGTACTCTAGTAAAATGCTCACATGCCTGGCCTCTGATTACTCATCAGCCATCGATGCTTTAGTGTGAAATGGCTTCTTGAGACTCATAAGTTATGAAGAATGACCCAATTATCTCAAGGGTGTTCTAAAACCAAAGACGCTGAATAAATTGGGCAGTTTTAGGCATTGACAAATCTGAGATCTCTCTGTTGAGTAGAATGCTAACTCTTTTGAATTCTAGCTTTAAATGACCCACAACAAAATAATGATTCAATGTGATTTTTATCAAAATGTTTGCAAGTGTTTTGTCAATGTCCTGTTATTGCAGGTGTGTCATAATAAAAGGCCTCTGTGTTCCCACTCATTGTCCAAAAACCAAGCAAACGGATTCATCTCAAAATGAGCGAAGAAGATGTATAATCGTAAATCAGGAGTGGCTTAATCTTCCATTCTGCTGGTGTTAATTCTCTTGTTGGTGAGGAGCAGCTTGGTGTCACCTGGGGGTCCAAGCTGACGCTTTTCATACCAGCAGCACCCCCGCCGCTGACAGACAGGCAGCACAACAACAACAGCCATTGACTTAGCGCTGCTGCGGGAAGGGTTGCAGAGGACACATCTTTGAAAGATCATCCCAAGCACCAACAGCTTGATCTTGTGTCACTCAGAGGGTACAGGACTCTCATTTTGTCTTTGAAAGCTAAATGGTTAATTGTAATGGATAAAAAGAGGTTTAAGTGGGAGGGGCTTTTCAAGAAAAGAGTCTGGATGCAAAATAAAGTACATGAAAAGCTATCGAGGATAATAAAATTAGATATGGAGGGGAAAAAAAAGAAAAAATAGACAATTTGATGCATTGACCCTTATCGTCTACGGTGAAAACAGTAGATTAGAAACTGTGCCATGCTAATTTCCATGGGGATTTTTTTTTTACTTCTTCTTGTCCATCCCGCCAGACCCCCCCTCCTCTAGAGCGGGTAGGGTGGTCTGCCCTGTCACACCGCTGCTCTCACATTGGCCCCTTGCTGTGCCCAGGCATCCTGAGATTACTAGAGCGAGGCTGACGTCTCTATCATCCCGTGACACCACCATGCCCTTCTCCCATCATTCCTTACCCCACACACACATATACACACCTACAGATCTGTCAGATGATGGCTTGATCTCTCTCCGCAAACTCTCACTAGTCTCTCACAGTCTCTCTTTTTTCTCTGTTTTCATCATTCTATCATTTCATAAAACTGGCTCCCTCCCCTTTTTGTAGACCTTTTGCTACCACTCTGCCTTTTCCCCAAGACTTGCTGCCTGCTCTGGGCTTGTGCTTGCCACATCAAAGGAGAATCAAGGGTCACAAAGCCACCGGCATGGAATATAAATGCAGCTAGCAGCATGGAAGTATGGGAAATCAATCCTCTAAAGATAGCTTCATCTGCTTCATGAACCCATCATCATGCTCCATCATGTGCACTATAGAGGATCCTGCAGGAACACTTGCATTCACGAAAGCAAATGTGCGTAAGATTACATATATTGTAAAAAGGTCATGTTTGTCCATTTCTAACTACCCTCCTGTGTGTGCTCTTCTCATACTACAAACCTTGTGTCTGGATCCGCCAGGGAATCGATGCAGATTCAATAGACAGGAGAATTTTTGAAAACGGTTCATGTTTTAAACTATCAAACATGATTTCAGTGATATGTTGGTCTAAAAAAGCTATTTCTTTGTGTGAATATACAAGTAGTTTTAACTATGTTGGGGAAAGTTTTTTGAGACTGTACCTTGCTAGTCTAAAAGCTCCTCCTAAATAAAAACAGAAATGTCTACTATAGTCAAGCTATTCTTCTGAAAAGGCAATTACAAGCTTCTATAATTGTACATGTAATTAACTGCACAAATGTGGCAATACATAAAAAAAAATAACTACATAATGCAGTCATTTATAATTTAATCAGCCAATTTGTATCTTACTTTTTTAATTTTTTTTTTTTATAAATTAACAATTTGATTTTAATTAATCAAGCAAGAACATGTAAATTTACACTAAATATGACAAAACGTTGCTAAATGAAATAATGAACAGCAGAATTCATTTAAATATGCAGTAATGGAAATTCAAATTAAAATACCACACATTTAATGAATGGTGAATCAATGTATCGAATCTGATTATATACATGAGCTATCCAAACAAAGTGATTCACTAAAATGATTCAGACTTTCCAGTTATTTCAGTTTACTCAGCAATAAAACTGACAGTAACAAAACTCCACATTGTGAATCTTTAAGGAATACTTCCAGTAAAATTAGGTATTTTGTACACTGACAGCTGAATTAATCACAGATTTTTAGAAGCCTGTAACAATGGTTTAGCAATGCTTGTAATACAGATCTTGTTTACTTCATAGATTGGAGAATTGGTTAAGTAGTCTGACAAAATAACACAGTATATCAATTCATGTGAAACATAACAGTATGAGTAAAATATTGGCAAACGGTGGTCAGAATCAGCTCTCTATTCATGCTGCACAAGCTTGTGCCTCTCATCACAGTAGGGAACCCGTGGCTTTGTGCTGTTTCTGGAATCCTGGGAAAAAATGTCAGACAGTTTATTGAGCAAAACACTGTGGAGGAAATATGTAAACAACCTTTGTCGGAGGCCCTCCGCAGAAGACTACTGCCAGCAGAGTGTTCAAGCTTCCCGCTGTATGTCAATATCATGCTCCACTTTGATTTAAACATCTGTGAAATACGCCTGCATCTTTAACCACGGAGATTGTCTCTTCAGAAATGTTTGATAACACTTCTCAATTCCTGTTTTCTTTACAGGAAAGCGGTTATGCAACCTAGCATGTAATAGCGATTGTGTCCAAAAGATAAATCTCGCAACCCTTCTGATTTCTGAGGTCTGCTAGCAACCAGAGCAGCAAATCGTAAATAAAACCGAAGAAAAGTGAAGCTTTCACTTGTTGCCAACCGCCCTTGTTTGAATGTGATGGCTCCATGTGGAGGCTATTGGCTGCGGTTGCTTAGCGTTAGCATCAGATAAACACGCTGCCGGAAGATGTCAATGTCTCCATTAATGTTGGGCCTGCCACACAGGCTGTGCTTGAGTGACACTGGGGTTTGTGAAGTGTGACGGGGGGTTGTAAATGTTAACTCTTGCTGGCTGCCTCTCGCGGCCTGGCAGCAGCCTCGCATGATGACTCTTGGGAACGAGGAACCCCCAAAGACACGAACGTTAAGTGAACACACACAGATGTTGTCCTCTAGCTGTCTACTCACACTCAAATGACTCAATACAAGCCCCGTGTCACATTTATAGTGTGAAAACTTACAGTTCATTAAGATGTTGACAGATGCATTAAGTTAGGCTGGGATTAAGATATAAGATTGGAATTGTCAAAGTTGTAAAAGAAACATTACCCTTGCAGGAGCGGTTTTCTCCAGGGAGGCAAGGGAGGTAGTGCCTCCACTCAAAAATGTGGATGATAGTGTTGAGAGCATTGACAGTACAGAAATTAATTAAAGCATATATTATGGCATAATTTCAAATAGTTAATAATAACTTTTTCCTCTACATTGTCAATATCCGGCAGCAACAGTTCAATGCAACATTTTCGAATCAAATTTTATTGATGAGATTAATTTACTTAAAACGGATTCGATTTTGTGAATTGACTTTAATAAATAGCATTTTAATATACACAGACAAATAGCATTAGTTGCTTGTAGACTCAAGTGTAAGCATCATATATCCCAAAAAAATATGTAAACGTGACATAGGAATAGTAGACAAAAAAGGGACTTTGTCTCCTCATTTCAGAAGCCTACTATACACTACTCAAAATACATTAACTGATGTAGATATCAAAGAGTTTGCACATCTGAAATGGACATGGTAAAGTAAGGCACACCAGCAAAAGTTGTATTTTTTGTGGCCATGTGGACATTTTTTAAGCCATGTTTTATGACATTAGTGATAAGATAGGGCTTATACGGCTTTGGTGAGTTATCACTCTGTACCACCTCAGTCTCAGAGATTATCCTCTTCCCATGGACTGCTAACCACACTAGGCCTTCTCACTGAGCTCTTCAAGCCACAATATAAAAAGCTGTACATTCAGCACAAATGTAATGCACTTAAAGCATGCCACAAGTAAGCGCATCCAGCGGCACAATGGGCAGGATATGGGTTTTTCCAAGCTTTCACAAAGTGAACAGAGAGTTGTTCCAGTCAGAAATGGAGCCGCTGTGTCTAGGGATATGATACTTTTGAAGACGAGTGAAAACATTTTTAATTATTTTTTTTGACTAACACTGGCCCTGTATTTATTACCTTAACAATGAAATTGTATTTATTTATGAAATGCATTTTGCTTTGTATATGTCACTTTATGATTATTTAGACTGCAATGTAAAACAACATAGTATGGACAAAAAAATTATAAATAAATAAACCAAAGCCATGATGGAACCACTGCAACACCTACCTTATTGATACAAGTGTTGTTGTTGTTGTTTTTTTTGTTGTTTTTTACAATTCTGTGAATGATTCAATAACTCTAAAGTCTCTAGAGTTTTTCCTGAATGAATCAGCATTTTGAACGGATCAGATGAATGTATGAATGAGTCATGAAACATCAGCTAGAAGGACCTAAATAAATAAGTAATGCAAGTATAGTATCAGTAATGCCTCTGTATTGAGAGAAACTCAAAGATGTTCTGGGTTTTATTTTTAGTCTGCTTGTACTCTGTCCATCTGACTCGGGGCTTCACATTAACCCCATTAACCTTCTGTCTTTTGCATGCTTATACCTCTCTAGGTGGAACCTGAACCCTGCAGGCCCAACACTAATTAGAACAATTCATATCTTTTGCAGTGTGCTTCATATTGCTTTTGAGACAACCTTTCCCATACATTTCTCACCAGCTCAACACACGGTGCTGATTTACAGCAAAACATTACAACATTATTTAAAACCTTATGGCTGTTAGTTACTGTAAGCCACTTGAATGTTGTTTGTATTGCATATTTACAATATGCACTGTAAAAATATCAGGCATTAAGGTTCATATTAAGCGATTTCAAAAAGACATTTTGGGAATGTGAGCTTTCATTCATTGGAGCTTAGCCACATACTGTAAGATCCTAACTTGTATGAGCAACTGGGGAGCAGAAGGACTCAATAAGACTAGCCCAGTAAGAGCCCCTCTGTTGCCTGATGGCAGGGCCAGGCAGAGCAGTGTACCTAATGCCCCTGTTTCATTGATCTTTCCCGTAACTGCAGCCCTCCACACAAACCCACACTATCTAGACTGGGGAGTGCTCCTGGGCACCCCCCACTTCAAAGGTGCATATTTACTCTTGGAAATTTAGAGAAAGTGCAGCTGTGGATGCATCCAACAACCACAATCAATAATGGGGCTGGTCCTCCTGACCCACCCTGCTGGCTAATAAAGTGCTTCTCAAACTTGGTGGTTTTTCCTGCCAGTCTTTTAAGGTTGGCTAGATGCAGCACTTAGAGGTTCCTTTCCTTCACCTCTTCTCGTAAACAGAGTTGTGTGCATGGTTTATTTGTCCTAAAATGTATTTATTTAGTTATTTTCAGTACATTTACCTGTACTTGGCAGCTCACGCATTCTGGTCATGTAGTAGATGCTTTGTCCATGTGTCGTTTATGAGGTTTAATTCCTTATCATTTCCTCTATGCAAATGTGTTAAAGTAGATGCATCTTGCGATGCAATTCATAGTCCAATGCAAATGTGCATTAAATTCTTAGCATTGCTGCAAGGTGTGCAAAAGCGGGAATGCTAAGAATGCTAAGTATGTTTTCCAACCCAGGCTCATTATGAAAAACGTGCATGTGACAACTTCTCTGCAAAATTATGTGGACCCTTTTCACAGCCGGCAATGGTGCATTTTCACAGTTAATAACACCGTTATTGTAACAATGTTGTTGCTGTTATTAATTATATTCCTCTTTTGAGGGGATAACACTACAATGGTAAAACTTCTACTCAACTACTATGAATAAACACGAACATGAGTTAAAACATTTTTTTTCTGAAGCAACCATTGCATTTTAGCTTGTTTCTACAAATGCTGTGTTAAGGGTAGTGACTTGTGTTTCATAGGACCTTTTGCCTGTGCACTCTGCATCGCAAGAGCAACATTGTAGGCCTACCCTTGTGAGGTACCGAGAAAGTTTAATAAGTAATAAAAGTCATGCATATTGCGCTGGTTATGTGGTGTAAACATCAAAATCTAGACTGACAGTTCAAATCATGCACTATGGTAAAATGTTTTGAGACTAACAGGATATCAGATAAAGGGGTCATGATGTTGCTAAAAAGAACATTATTTTGTGTAATTAAATGTGTTTATGTGGTTTAAGGTTAAAAAAACACATTATTTTCCACATACTGTACATTATTGTTTCTCCTCTATGCCCCGCCTTTCTGAAACGTGTCGTTTTTTACAAAGCTCATCGGTCTAAAAAGAGAGGTGTGCTCTGATTGGCCAGCTATCCAGTGCGTTGTGATTGGCCAAATACCTCAAGAATGTGATGGAAATGTTATGCTCCTTGCCATACTGTGATGTGTGTCCTGGTCAGAACACCGGCACGACAGGACAAAAACAATAAAACCCATTACAAACGAGGCATTTGTTGCATCCAGTGGGGGCATAATTACGGATTATAATGATTTATACTTTCTTTTTATGCATAAACATAAAACCATGTCTGCATTTGTGATCGGATAAACAACAAACAACAAACGCTTCTCTACACTGCCCAGAACTCGCATTTGAATCATCAGTGGCAAATCCTTTAAATATGAAATCGTTCTTACAGACTGTGAGTCAGAACAGCCAGCGTTGTAGTCTACTCTTCTAGGATCAGGAAACAAGTCATACAATAAAATTCCTCAATAAAATGTTCTGCACACATCTGAATATTTGGTTTGAAATGTTCCGGAACAGTGTTGTAAATACAACTTAACCACTGGTTTCTAGTTGTGTCCTGTTTTGGAAGGCCAAACAAAGTATTTTCACTTTCACAACGAAACTGTGTCTCCACAACTTATGCAAATCTTCCCACATCGTGACATAGACATGTGGGGGCGTGTTTAAACAAGGGGAGTTTTAAGAGGGCGTGGACTAGTCTTAACTTTTATAAAGAATATCTCTTTGGGTTTGAGACTTTACTCTCTGCAACTTAAGGGATCTTATCTACTCACAAACAGCTTGTAACACTCCAAAGAGAAAGGAATTTTGAAATCGCATCAAATGACTCCTTTAAGAACCAAGTGAAAATAAGTCTTTCCTAATTTGCCCCGTAATCATATTTTTAGTGAAAAAGAATAAAAGTTGTTGGTGTTTTATAGGCACTAGTGTTTATTTCAGCTAAAATCTTCAATTATTTAGGGTATATGTATAGGGTACTTTTTAAAAAATTTTTAGTTTTAGGTTTTGTAGGTAGAAGAAATGTTTTCTAATGGGCCTATGTTGCTAATTTCCATTTTAGTTTAGGCACTGCAATAGTTTGAAGGGTAGGTTAGGCTACTTAAAGTTAATGTTTGTAGCAATTTATTTGAATAATAACACACCTAGTTTATTTTATTTTAATGAATCGCCCCTATAATTATTGAGGTTTGTTATTGTCAGATGAATGAATATTAAATAGCTAAATGTTTAATCCCTCTATTTCATAGTGATGGAATTCTAAATGAAGCACGCTTGATATCTCCTGATGTCTAAAGTCTGTTGATTGTCTACCGAAGCTTGTTATAAATGCTTTAATTTCTTTCATATTTTGGGGTGTGTGGATTATGTTTTTAGCAGATCTTTCTCTCTCATTTTGAGCAAAGTCTCATGCTGAGATCCATATAATCATAATTGTCTCTGACACTTCACTGAAACAAATGTGTATTAAGGCAGAGGATTGGGATGGGCCTTCTGCAGCAGTGAAATTGAGACAATTAAAATCTTTTGTAATTATGTGCAACAGTATTCTAATTACTGATGATTACAGATACTCCATGCAGCTTGCTTTCCCTGTAGGCAACAATTAGAAAAATATATATCAGCTGTGTTTTTGTCAATCATTTTATTATAGTTGAGCCTGTTAGAGTGGCGCAGTTGGAAATTTATTTTAGAACAATGAAAATGTGATTGTCCTCTTTTTGCAGACTATGTTTAACTTTAATGCAGCTTACTGAAGTCGAAATGCTAAAAATGGCCTTCATTTGCATAGCTATTTATTTCAGAAGAATTCTGCAGCACGTGTGAAAGAATTTCCCTATTTTCCCTAATTAAGCTCGCAAGATGGATAACCCCCCCCCCTTATTTAGAAAGAATACAGATACAACCCCTATACTGTAAAACAACATCTGTCTCCAGATCTCCAGACAGGAATTCATAACATTGTCTTCTGTTTTTAGTTTGAGCGAGTAACTGTGCACCCTTGTGAACTCATCGTATTTATGTACAGAATTAACAATGTGTACTAAATGGACCCTCATAGAGCTCTTTCAAGTGTGTTCGGTATATGGATAATGTTATTAGTGACATTAAAGGAAACAAATCAGGCCTTTTTTTCTCACATTTGACTGAATCGTTTTACTGAAAACCCTTGAGGGGCTAATAGGCAGATGTAAGAAAATATAGGTTTCTCTTATATAGTTTATAGCATCATTATGCCAGGCTCAGTCACGCATAACTATCAGTAATCCAGATTATTCAATTATTCTCTTTTACTTTCTCTTTGACTATTCATATCTCTCTGTCTCCCCATGCTTGTCTTACATGTTGACAGCCGCTTGTTAATAGGTATCAGTTTGCAGTGAGTGAGACTAGAGGGATGTGTGGTAATCATTTTCATCTCAGCACTGTTGGCAGGCTCTTCTCTCTCACTATGCCGGCAGACACTTGCCATTGAGTGGCTGTCAGGCAGAAAGGGTGTGTGGGATGTGGGAGCAGGTAGCACGGGTCATGCTCCTTTCTCTCCAAAAGCCGCTCCAGCTAAAACCTTAAGTGGTGTTTTAGCTACCTGCACTGTCACAGCTGATACTCTCCACTTCTATAACGAGGAGACCACCGGAGCTGCAGCCAACTCTATTACCTCTCTACCACGGGCACGTCTGCCAATATGTGTATGTCTGTGTGCATATGTGTGTAATGGCAGGACATTACTGCCACATCCCTATTCAAACAAAACTATTCCATCAGATTTTCAGTCATATTAAAAAAAGGCTTTTTTTTCAGTTGTCAGCTGAATATGGCGATGTTAATAGAAGAGCTGATAAAATAGTCAAAATGTATGATTGACATTATATATATATATGGTTAATGTTATTAGTGACATTAAAGGAAACACTTTATTTTGTGTATTTATAATACTCATACACTTTACAATTATTAATATGTAATATAATTAGCAAATTGTAAATACTAAGAAAATTATATCTCTTAAAATACAGAAATATACACACACACACAAACACAAATGCACACACACACACACACACACACATATATATATATATATAGAGAGAGAGAGAGAGAGAGAGAGAGAGGGAGAGAGAGAGAGAGTGACAATCACATATAATAAAATAATATATAAAACTGTGTGAGTGTGTGTGTGTGTGTGTGTGTGTGTGTGTTTGAACTTATATATGCATATATTTTGCTAAATATTTTAATAGATATTAAATTTTATTAATTATTATTATTATTTTCTATAAATATTTTCTTGAAGAACACAAAGGTATCATTTTGACAGTGTTTCACAGTCTGTCATGCTCCACAGCAAATTCATGTCTGACAAGTGGGCAAAGTTTCACTTGTCCAGCAAAGCAAACACGTTCCTTAAGCACATAAAAACACATGTATCTCCCATGTATCATCCTCACATATGTGCCTGCTGTGGCACCCCTGAATATATAGAGTGTAGCCTCATAAATGGATCACACCAACAATCCTTCAGGCTACATGTCTGGAGGCTCTGAGCGGGTTTCATCAATGAGCAGCGTGTGAGTTGTTGTACGGCACAATCGGAGGCACTCTGTCATCATTGACTCTTTTGCAGCTTTGACGGATGTGCTGCTGAATAGCTGGTGGATCTGGTTAAACACGATGAATGAAAGATTTACAGCCACTGGTCAGCAAGGTTTTCAGAGGTCCCTGCAATGCTCCACTGGTTTGTTTTGTGTTCTGCTCTGCGTAGTATTAAAGCCCAGGCAAAGTGCTGAGGTGGTAATTGGTCTTGAAAACCCGGAGCAAAAGGTTACTCTGAAGCGAAAAAAAGGCAATTTATTAAGTTGACATTTTGGACTGCTTACTGATGGGGGGGCTAGCATTGCTTTGTGCTAAATTGACATTCATCTGCTGGCAATATGTTAGTCAAAATGAGTTAAAATTTGTGTTGCTCCAAAGGTGGACACCAAAAATGGGGACACCAAAAACCTATTTGCCAAGAAAGTTAGGAAAAGTACTTTTTAGATGGTGTTTCCTAACTTTTTTAAACTTTGGACACTTATGTCACAAGATTTGACTTCCATTATAACTAAGAAATATTAAAATGAAATAGTTGCTTTTGATCATAAAATAATAATAGTAAAAAAATCCACCATACAAATATACATGATTTAAATACATATTATTATATAAAATATACATTTTTCTAAATATAATTTCAAATATAATTAAAATTCACAATGCCAGTCAGTATCTATAGTGTGAAATTAAAATGCATAGTTCTATTTATTTCTGTAAACCTTTATTATTATTTCATACCAGGAAAAAATATATAAAAATTCATTAAATAATTAGTGAGAGCGTGGAAAATGTATTTTAAGAGATTATTTAATACCAAGTGCACTCCCCTGTGCATTTACTATGCAGTCTGTTATGTATAAGTGATGCATTTTATTAATATATAGGACATTAATTATACAATAAAATAAATTCCCTATGTAAGTGAGAATCAGTAAAAACAATATTTCATTGTTTGTTATCCTGAAACTGCAAGCAACAGTGTGTATTTCTCACTTAGAGCATTTAAAAAAAAATGAGGAAAACAAAGACATTCTGCTTGGATTTTTAGATGCAGTAGACACTCCCAGTGTTCCAGTTACTCCCTGACAATTATTCTGAATTAATGCAAGTTCTTCCCCAAGTTCAACAAGCAAAGACCTCCTAGTGTACGCTGTGTTATCTAGCAACAAAACTAATTAGCAATCAAAATCTCAAGCTGCTCCAAGAGGTTATCTCCCTAAACAAAAACCGCATATGAAAGAGAACGACGAGTTGTGTGGATGCGAATTGGCTTCTGCTCGATATGTTACAAGCTCTCGCGACCCAGACCCACAATCTTTTGAGGGATACCCTCAAGTTCACTGCAACAAATGCACTCAATCACTAAGGGAAAAGCGTTTTCTCTCAGTAGACCAATTACTGGTTTCTAAAAGCCTGGGGCATCCAGCAAACTTTGACACTTGGAAATAAAGACCAATCTGAGAGAGAAACATAACGGCTATTAAAATCTTTATAATTCTACAAATCGCAAGTGATTTGTTTTGCCCCGTGGCTTGTTCAGATAGATGCTTACCACTATTCCAGGGGTCATGAGTGTACCACAATGGAGGAGAGCAAGCTTATTTTTACCACTCAGCCTGAAAGGAAAGGCTGGTCTTTTTTCATGTGCCGGGTGCCTGGAACAGTCAAAGATCTCCTGTGCGTCATAATTGCCTGAAGTGAGGGAGCAAAGGCCCATGAATCCTGATAGAGCAGGGTGTCTTTCATCAGGGCAATGGAGTCAGAACTTCTTTTAAAGGATCATTGTCCGTTGAAGATTTTGCACCATGTTTTGTATATAATAAAGCACTTTGAGAGAGATGCATGAGCGAGTAAACTCTCCACTATTTTTTTTCACTGGCGCATCTGCCCTTTCATTCTCTTACACAAATTGATTTCCAAAAACTATCATGGTGTTGTTGTTGTTGTTGCTTGCTGCTGCTTTCATTATTCCTGCAAAGAAGTTAATATTTCCCTTGAATTAATTACATTTTACAAGTTAAACATTGCACTTTTCCAGATACTATGTGAATTAATTAACCATTTACATAGTGGTGTTAGATTACTTATCTCAACAAAGTGAAAGCCCAAAGTGCCAGAGAGGGTCATGTAATTATGTATAAAATCACTCCAATAAAACATTAGCGTGTTAACTTTTGGAGTGCTCACACTCAGCTTTCAACTCCACATAATATAATTAGGAATCTACTTTATAAAAGCCCGAAATTAGATGCAGACATTAGCAGTGTATGGGCTTATCCTGTGATGGTTTTAGGTTAAGAATGCCACTCTAACTCTGGCTGCCTTGCCATTGGAGAGCTGATAGGCCTTCTGATAGGCCCTCTGCAAGCAGATGAGGGCCCTGAATGAGGAGCCTCTCATACTCCTCTCTCTAATCACCACCGTGTCCCCTGTGCCCAGCTGATGGACCACATGGGTCGCAAGAAGGGTGTCCCACCCATAAATCAGAAGGCTGGGGTGACAGCACACAAAATAGGTGAATTGTTCTTGGGATCCCAGGCCGCCGTCCATCCATGTCTCCGGAACACACGCTCCACCCCACCGTGCTATATTTGTTGCATGGGGGATCATACAGATGCCACCAAACCAGCTTCTCTAACCCCCTCTCCCATCTGCTCCCACCCTATGACTTCGTTCAGCCAAGCACCAGCTATGAACTGCTTCCAGAGTCAGTTACTGGTGTAATTGAAAGTGCTTTGTCATGGCTTTCAGGCCAACACTGATGGATGTGAAGTTGAATGAGCTTTAGGTTTTGTACAGGGGGAAGTCGGGGTGAGATTTATCATCTCTGACTCATGAGGCCACCAGGAGCCATTGAAAGCGCAACCTCCCTCTACCTTGCTGTGATCTGTTAATTATAACTTATTTAACCTGGCCATCTTAAATCACTGTGCTATATCTTGTCTGGCAAAGTTAAAGGGGAATATCAGCTTTTCGTTTTATTCATTTCATTTTTCTCACTCAGTCAATGGAGGAACGAAAAAATACAATTGGAATTTTTGTCTGCTTTTTCTTTGTGTTGCAACTAGGGAGAAATAGTCATGTAATGGAAACTTCATCATCTCCAGATTAAAAATTAGTGTATAAAAAACTGTTACTTTATGATAATACAATAAAAAATATTTAAAAATAATACATAGAAGCAATACCAATCAGGTATATTGTACATTCAGCCAGTCACCAGTCATTAGCACAAAATAAACCCTGACAGAATTATCAGGACCCAACACAGAGTAATAACATGTAGGCCTACTGATACTCAAGTTAAATAAACACATGGACATCACATATTGATTTGATATTAAATAATTACATAATTGTAATTGTACATTATACCTTAATGTTTCTGCTAAGAAGAAAATATCCTACTACAATATAAAGTACAAAACAACTAGCTTAAAAACAAGACGAATACTGTTATATATTAATAGTGAAGTCCTCTGAGGTCATTTGCACAACAATCGTTAATTAAGGAGCAAGATGGCGCTAGTTGCGGTTGTATGAAACAAGATTGCAAGTTTGGCTTTTGAAATGAGACATGAAAGTTGTGCCGGTTTCAGCTACCCAAGTGGACTTCTATACAGTGTTGAAAAGGTTGATACTAGTATTACAAAATATCAGATTGTGTAATGACCAATCAGAACAGAGTATTCTATAGAGCCGTGTAATCATAAGAATTAATATCAATTAAAAGGGATTGTTCACCCAAAAATGAAAATTCTGTCATTAATTACTCACCCTCATGTTGTTTCAAACCTGTAAGGAATTTGATCATCTTTGAAACACAAGTTAAGATATTTTAATAAAATCTGAGAGCTTTCTGACCATGCATACACAGCAATGGTCCTACCATGTTCAATGGCCAGAAAGGTAGTAAAGACATTAAAATAGTCCATGCAACATCATTGGTTCAACCTTCATTTTATGAAGCTACAAGAATATTCAAAAATGTATTCTCTTCCGTGTTAGGCTTTGACGCGGGTTCACGACAGTACCACGTATGCGTGTGCATTCCTCTGCTTAAAAACAAGACGCAGCACAAGTGTGTTCTACTTCCTACTTCTCCTGTGTCAACAAAAGTGTTGGGTAAGTTACTCAAAAAAGTAATCCACTACAAATTGCTAATTACTTCTTTAAAATTGTAATTTCATTACATTACTGATTACTGCATTTAAGTAATCAGATTACTAATTACTTTACTTTCAAGTTACTTTCAAGTTTACTTTACTTTTCAAGTGATCAAACCTAGAAAATACACTACAAAGAGAAACTCTTTGAGAAAAAAAAAATGTTTTGTAAAATAAATAAAACAAATAGGATGGCTTTCCATGTTCAGTCTCAGTGCATATCTTCCTGAAACGAGTCTCTAAAATAAATGAAAATGAACTGAGAAATACAATATATCTAAAGAAAGTTTGAAGTTTCTAATTATTAAATGAATGAAAATAATCCGCATGAAACCAACACGTGGTACAGTCTATCCCGTCTGAGTTCACCTATAATTTGTCCGCACACATTGCGCGCTAGCAATAATATAATCATCTACGTGAAACCAGGCTTGAGTTGCGCGAACAGGTAAATGTCCACATCACCTCCGTGTGCAAAGAAAGATTCAAGTTTATCTTGGCTACTTTTTGTTTTTGAAGAAGACCCGCTGTGAAGAATAAGCCTTGTAGTGTGATGCCGACGCGGCTTAATGCAGCAGATGATCTCATATTAGTGTTAGCCAGTGTTGGGAAGGTTACTTTGGAAATGTAATAGGTTACAGATTACAAGTTACCCTGTTTAAAATGTAATAGTAGTGTAACTTTTTCAATTACTTTATTAAAGTAATGTAACTAATTACTTTTGAGTACTTTTTGATTACTTTTCTAAATTTGTGAAAATTAAAGAATAATAAATAAAAGCATATACATCAACTTAAATACAGTTATCTTATAAGTATGTGACGTATTCTGTGTAATAAACTCCTGAAACATTGGTGTTTTTTTGAAACTGCTGTCTCTGTATATGATGATAGTTTTCTCAAAATAAGTAAAATGCACATGAAGTGACACAGAGCAGTTCTAGAAATTATGTTTATGTGCTTGTGTACTCCTATATTGAGGTGGCAGAGGTTGAAAACACTGCGAGCTTCAGTAGGCCTATGTGTAGTAAATGAAACTATGTCTTTGCCATTAATTTACAGGAGGGGCGGACTGGGAATAAAATTCAGACTGGAAAATTCAAACTCATACAAACCAGTTCATGGACAAAACTATTTTTTTGTATGGACCTGACATAAAAAAGGTTTAAATCTTTAATTTGGGGACATGCAAAATAATTTAAAGTTCTCTCCTGAACTGCACCTTCACTTCTATTTTTCTCTTCAGTCTTTTTATTTTGCCCTGTTATCCATCTCTCTCATGACTTTAATACTCAAGATTGAACAAAACTACACTTTACAATACAATACTCTACAATACTACAATATCTTTATAGAAAAATCCTAATACTGTACACGAGTCATGTTTTTCCCTTACAAAAAATTTACCATGCTTTTATTAGCCTATATAAAAGTAAAATAACCTTGTTTTGTTTTTGTTTTTTTGCAAATGGATTTGTATTTATTTTTAAATAAATACATTTGTAAAATAATTTTTCATTTTTGGTTACCACAGTTAAACAATAGTAACCATTTCTCTGGATTTATAGTTAAATATTAAAATGTTAATTTTCGTAAGGGTTGTGTTGTTGTCTGTCGTAGCTCCCCCTAAACCTATAAAAAAAAATCTGAATTTTTTTCAGCTAAATTCCTACTGTAACATTACAACAGATAATAGTGATGTCCTTTAAATAGTATTTTGAGTGATGACTGATGAGCAACGTGCTACTGCTTGATTAAAAAAACAAAGACAAAAAAACATCTTTACAGATGAAACTGACCTAAAACCCTGAACAGTAGTTCTACTTCTCTGCTCCAGCAGTCCACCCTACTCTCTCTCTCTCTCTCTCTCTCTCTCTCTCTCTCTCTCTCTCTCTCTCTCTCTCTCTCTCTCTCTCTCTCTCTCTCTCTCTCTCTCTCTCTCTCTCTCTCTCTCTCTCTCTCTCTCTCTCTCTCTCTCTCTCTCTCTCTCTCTCTCTCTCTCTCTCTCTCTCTCTCTCTCGCATTGATTACTCTGAGTCTGATCCAAAACGTTTGGCGGAGGCGCGGAGAGCGCGCGAGTCATGACTAACAATTCATGACTTATTAGAGATTTAATTATCAAATGGCGGATTCGCAAATGATCGCTTTAGTATACAATAATGATATTAAATAGTGGGGCAAAATCGGCTGCCAGGCCACCGGGAATTGTCCCGGTTCTCCCGGTGTCCAGTCCGCGCCTGATTTCCACAGACACGCAGAATGTGCAAGTCATATAGGCTATTGCATTTTTGGGGCTTTATATTCACAGACACTAGTCCATGTCATGTTTTGATTGAAGTGTACTGACCTACTTTTGATTTAGTCATCCAAAATGTGGCATATTCCGTCCGCGTTAGGCATTCCGTTTTTATGACTGGATTCTACGAACCAGACTGTATTTCCGCATCCCGGAAATTATCAGGGCGGTATGTCTCAGAATAGTCAGTGCAATTTGGGAAAGAAATCAGTTAAATCTGTATGTGGATCTGTGTAAATATTCAAATGTAATCCCCTTTGTAATCGTTAAAAATTTCATAAGTAACTGTAATTTAATTACTCATTTTTTCGTAGTAACTGTAACTAATTACAGTTACTATAATTTTGTAATTAAATTACGTAACGCCGTTACATGTAACTAGTTACTCCCCAACACTGGTGTTAGCCTACTACATAAATTTGTACACATTCACTTGCTGAAATTTTCCCAAACTAGAATGCCAGACTAAAATATGTCAAGCGCAAAATTTTGAAATATGATTAATAAGAATTGAAATACGAACTTTCATTGTAGCTGTAAATCTGGAAATGTTGTAGGACTCGTCTGTATTTTAGCTCACATTCTTTGATTTATTAAAGGGCATACTGACGCGCAAAACATGATTTTTACTTCATAATTTTTAACACTGCTTTTGTAACTTAAGTAACGTTATATAAGTGGCATAATTAACTGTTACCAAATTACAGAATTTTAAAACGTAACGCATTACTTTACTGCAACATGAAAAGTGACTGTGTAACGCGTTATACCCAACTCTGGTCAGCAAGCATTGTGGAACCTACGTCAGAAAGAATATATTGAAAAAAACATTATCGTAGTTTCATAAAATTAAGGTTGAACCTCTGATGTCACATGGACTATTTTAACTATGTCCTTACTACCTTTCTGGGCCTTGGAAGTTTGGAAGTTTTGTTGCTGTCTATGAAGGTTCAGAAAGCTCATGACATGAGAGTGAGTAATTAATGAGAGAATTTCCATTTTTTTTTGGTGAACTTTCCCTTTTAGATTATATAAATAGTAATAATAAAACAATATTCTCCAGACATTCAGGAATTAAGAAGTGTGACGAAAATGTACTGTAAAATCAAAGTCAAAATTTGCATATAGGCTGTATAGCATTGTGGGTGTTATGTCTCATTTCAAAAGTACATTCATTAGTTAAGCAGTTCAAAAGTAGAACTTTCATGACCCACAATGCAAGGCTCAGGAAGTCAGTGTGTTCTCATTGTCTCCTTATTAGAGCACGCCCCCAGCTGCCTCAGCCCTGGCGAAGGGCCAAAGCGGGGCCAGCTTTGCTCTGATCTGGGCTTCTTTGTGAGGCGAAGAGTGTAGAAGTTTTGCTGGGGCTGCTGTCCTAGAGCCATGTTGGAATGTTAGAACAGCAGAGGAGGGATGTGACCCTACCGTGTGATGTGTGTGCAGGGGTCATGCCGTGAGGTTAGCCAGATTATAAATAAAGCCGACCTTGATCTCTTTGCCATGGCAATGAGGAGACCCAGAAAGGTGAATGCCAGCGCTAGAAGCAGAGTTGTAAAAGCCCACCCGCACTTGCTCCAAACCCTTGGCTCAAGGCACCGAGGCAAAATATGTGAGATGGATGTTACTCTATACAGTGCTAGAAAAACCCAGTAGAGGCCTGTATCGAAAACGTGTCCTGTAGGCTTCCTAACCCTAAGTGCTCCAAAATAATTTCGAGAATGATATTTGATACATGATAAATGTTAAAGGTGCTATTTGCAATAAAGATTTCATTTTTTCAATAGTTGCGTTTTACAAGGAATGTAATCCAAAGAAAAAAGGGCCTTGTTGTAGTTTAGTTCTCGGGCTCATGGGAGTAGTTTTTACATTCCATGAGAAACCCAGTTGGAATGCTAAGTCACAGAAGAGGTTGTCCAAAGCTCATTTGTTTGGCTACAGGCAAATAAGTTGTGGGAGGTGAATGATTTGGGTCATTGCGTGTATGTACAGTAGTTCATGGACAGAACCAGATAAAGAGCGGTATCACATTCACCAAGGCCCAAATGATCCAAGGAGACAGAGAAAGATAGAAAAAGACAGCCGGAGAGGCAAACAAAATCAAGTCTTCCTCAACTAGCCTCCTGAATATGGCTTGATTAGACCCCTTGTTAACCTCCTGTTGTAAGAACATTTTATTTTGTAATTTCTTTTATAGTTTTAGTGTAGTGCAGTTTTTGACAACCTACTAATTATATACTCGATGTGGTGCTTGTGTTACATGTCATTTAGCCTGTTCTTTAGAATGAAGAAATCCCCCAAGTAGAAATGGATAGACTGTTACCTTTGGGAAAATTAGCATGGTAAATGAATATTAACTTGCAGATGGTTGGGTATAGGGCACAGCAGTAGCTCCTAACTAACAATTGATTAACTTGTAAATTCCCATCGCCCAGCTGTTGTTCTGGCTGTTTACCATAAAGAACAGAAAAAGGGGGGCAGATAGAGGATCCAGATGCTACGGGTACAGAGGCAAAGGCAATCTGTCATTGTTGAGAACTAACACTGATGGATGCTGCTTTGAATGGGTATTGGTTTTAGTTAAACATGACAGAGTGAAGAATGATGTGTCATTGGTCACACAGGTCTGACAACAACTCCGCACTGGGTTTATTTTCCGCCTAAGTCTTCCTGACAATGTACCAGCAGCAAGTTAAGTCAAACAGTTTTATTTTTCTTTCTTCCTTTTTTTTTGTGTGTGTGAATTAGTTAAGGTATGGGTAAACAAAATTATGAACAATGTTGAATTATAGTTAAAGGGGTCATTTGATGCGATTTCAAGTTTTCCTTTATATTTGGAGTGTTACAAGCTGTTCGTGAATAGATAAGATCCCTAAAGTTGCAAAGACTAAAGTTTCAAACCTAAAGAGATATTCTTTATTAAAGTTAAGAGTTGTCCACACCCTCCTAAAACACGTCGTTTAAACACGTCCCCATATGTCTACTTCACGATATGGGAAGATTAGGATAACTCCGCCCAAATGTTCATGCAAAGAAAGGAGTAACCTTGATTCTTGCTGTAGTATTGTTGTTGTAGTATTGCTACAGTATAAATACTGTAGAATTTAGTTTTGATGTGAAAGCGAAACTTCTTTGTTTAGCCTTCCAAACGAGTTCACAACAAGAAATCAGTGGTTTAATTGTATTTATAACACTGTTCCAGAACAGTTCAAACTAAATATACGTGGACTGTTTCCTTAACCTACAATGCCAGCTGTTCAGACTCATAACCTCTGTTTTCATACAGTATTTTAAGAATTGGCCACTGATGATTCAAATGTGAGTTTATCGTTTCTTTGATCACAAATGCAGACATCCAACGCATAAAAAGACAGTATAAGTCAATATAATCAGTAATTATGTTCCCACTGGATGCAACAAATGACTCGTTTGTAATTTGTTTTATTAGTTTTGTCTAGTTGCACCGAGACCCAGCATCACAGTATGTTAAGGCATGTCACATTTCCGTCACAAGCTTGAAGTACTCGGCCAATCAAGACACACTAGATAGCTGGCCAATCAGTGTACACCTCGGTTTTCAGAATGATGAGCTTAGTTTAAATCCACACGATTCAGAAAATCGGGGCATAGAGGAGCAACAATAATGTGTTTTTTAGCAACGTCATATGACCTCTTTAATATATAAAATATTTTACATTTGCATTTTAAGCACTTAATGTCCTTAAACATAAATGATTCTAGACAAGTCTTTTTTTCTTTCTTTTTTTTCAAAACTGAAAAACAAAAAACAATACTAGATTAAAGATTTTTTTTTAAAGTGAAATGAATACTTTTATTCAGCCAGGATGCATTAAAGTGTCAGTAAAGACATTTACAATGTTACATAACATTTCTATTAAAGAAAAATAAGCTGTTTTTTTTAATTTTCTATTCATTAAAGTATCCTGAAAAAAATATATCAAGGTTTCCCACAAAATCATTAAGCAGCAGCTTGGCCATTAGCGGAATAAAAAAATATATCTAAAATATATTAAAATGTAAAGTTATATTAATTAATAATGTATTTTCCCAATATTAAACTTGACTTATTTCAAAAAACATTCTTACCAACTCCATACTTTTGAACAGTAGTGTATATTGTTTTGGTTATAAACTTTTTAATTAAATAGTTTGGTAGTCAATTTAATTCCTACCAAAAACCATATACTTTATCTATGCACAGTGAACAAAAGTCTGGAATACACATTGCGCCAGACCCCTAAAAACATTGAGCTTATGTGCTATAGTACACACATGGAAAATACATAATTTGGATGAAACTCTTAGATCAGAACAGCTCGGGCTTCCAAACAGGTCAGAACGAGTCATGAAGCATTGGATGGTCTGCTGCACCTTGAAACCCCGACCTGCAGTTCCTCAGGGTGAAGCCAAGTACATGTGGAACCTTCCATCCAGCTGCACAGGATCAGACGTACAACATGTGAGAGACACCGCTAGGGACCCTGCATGACAACAAGCCAATCCATGACCCGACAGGCAGGCCTCCTAAGCCGGCCCCAGGTGACGTCTGGTCAGCCAAACACAAGGGCAGAGTCTGGGGAGTGTCTCCATGGGATTGTATAAACAACACTTCTGCAGAACTCATCTCCCACTGGCTGCCAAATCTCGTTAATGTTTTATCTCCAAACCTTAAGAGTATCAGAAGTCATAACACATATTTGAGAAGGAAAAATAGATGATGGACAGCAAATGTATTTTCTTGCCTTTAATATTATGGAACATTTAACCTAACCTAACCTAACCCTTTTTTACATTTAAAAACCCTTTGTATGAAAACCCATAGCTACAAGCAAACGGTTAAGTCGCCGTTTTGTTAATACATGTCAATTAACAATCCCACATGTATTAAATAAATACTACTCATAAAATGCATAATATTACTGTACATCTAGTCATTTCATTCTAAGGTTTAATAAATAAGACACCAAGCCAATATATTTACCAAATACACACACATGCATAAATATAGAAGCTACATGGCATAATTTCATTCTAAGTGTATGCAACTCCAGGTATCCGTTGTTTAAACGAGCACTGTCAGGTCACATTGAAGGTTATTGGAAAAAGGTCGAGTAAATGTTAATTCATGTTAATATGGCAATTATATCAGCGTAACTAAAATGCACAATAGATCATTATTCAGATATTGCTTGTAAACCACAGATTTTACATTGCAATACATTGACTGAGTGTAAAACAATTTTCCCTTTCTCTGGTGTACTGGGAATTGTACTTTACAAAACACTATGGTATTCCTTGCAAATACATATGTTTTCAACCTAAACAGTGGGGAATTAAAGAAGACTAAATAGTCCAATCTGTAGGCGAATGTGAGATGTGGCCCATTAAGAGCAAAGAGCTCTCTGATCGAAGCCCTTGAGGCTGCGCTGATCTCGGACATAACCAGGTGAAAGAGTACAGGAAGAAGGACTCACTGCTTTGGTCAAAAGGTAGATGGGTGAAAAAAAGAAAAGTAGCTGAGAAGCTTTTCAGCCGGTGATATTCAGATGGGAAGACCCTAGAGGAAACAGGAGAAAGCCATTAATAACCACAGTATCACTGTGATCTATTTGCATGGATGAGCTACAAGCGGATAATGAACTAGCCTTAACATTTCTCCTTTTCTCTGCATAGCTGTCTCTTTGCCTCCTTCCAAGCTTATAGCGCACCACTGGGAGAGCTCTCGCCTGTACAAAACAGCATGACAAATCAATGCCTTATTCCAAAATCAAGGGAAAAGGTTATTCTCTGTCTCCACGGGATTCAGCGCTCCCCTGTATGTTTTGCCCTCCCATTCTCCATTTAAAACCAAACAAACCTCAGTCTTACCCACACTCCCTAATTAAGAGTAGGGCAGTTGGTTATTTTTTTGTCTTTTTGGTTACGCTTGCAGTGCTAGTGTGGGGAGTGTGAAAACAGATCTGATGGACCGCATGCCCCCGGCTCTACTCCGCCCAGGCTCCAGCAGGTACGGCAGCATGATTGACAGCTCTCAGGTCAGCCACCCATCTTCCAGACTGTTGCAGGGTGGGCGTTAAAGAGATTTGGAATGCCTGGGACCCTGATTGCTTTATAGCTGGGCTGTCAGAGCCATTGTATGGGTTGGTATTATTAGGGTTCGCCATGTCTCCCCTTCTGGGAGGCGTCACGTTCACTGCTCTCAACATAAAGAAGCAATAACCACACCATTTATATCTCTTCTTTCTCTTTGGCTGAAAGAAAGAGAGAGGGAAAGGAGGTTTGAAAGAGAAATAGAGAAAAAAAGAAGGGAAACAGAATCGTTAGTGTCCCTTGGGAAAGCAACCAAATGCAGTGGAACTCACACCAAACGTTCTTTGTCTTTGACAATAGAGAATTTTCAATCAATACTTCAGCAGCTTGTGCAAAATACACAGATTCAATTAAGCTTAATTTTTTATTATATACTTGACCAGTAAAGAGTCAACATATAATTTGTATTTAAATAATTAATATTTAGCATCCTGCAATTTTTATTACAATGTTTTGTTTACAGAAGAGATTATGTTAAGCAAGTAATAATTTCTTGTCAGATTTACAAATTATTTTGGAATTTTATTAAAAAAAAAAAAAACATTTGCTGAAGATTCTTCCCTTACATTCCCTTACTTTTTATTTTTATTTTTTGGTTCTTAAAAATAGGGAACCAGACAACTGAAATAATACCTGTAATAAGCAACACATTATATTATTCATGTTGCATTTAAAAAAATACCAATAATTAAGAAAAGCAAAAAGCATTCCCACATTAAACACATTAAACACATTTATGTTAATTTACAACTCAACATATGTTAACAAGTTCTTCCTTTGGCAGATTTTCTTCTAGTCATCTCATTCCCGCAGGTAAAGATAGTGTGCATCGGCCCTAAAAAAAAACAAGCAAGAATACGTGTTCTTTTTTTTACCCCCATTTCTTCCCTCCCCTCTTAATTCCCCAGGCGCAGATGACAGACTGACAGGTTGCTGGAGGTCATTGGAGCAGCGGCCCTTCTCTCCCTGGGACTGGGCCGATAGTCATACAGGTCCCCGGCACTCCTGGCTTCCTCATGTATTTTCACTGGAACCCTGCCGATGACTCGACGGTGTACTAGCCTCCTTGGAGACATGACAATGGGCGCGGTGCTGCGTCGCCGACTCACACCTTTCTGGTCAACGCCTTTCTGCATCCCTGTGGAGTAAGCCGGGGCCAGCACCACTCACTCACTCAGCCTATCCACCCCCCTTTCCCGCTAGCACATAGGACATCCCGGCTTCAGTCGGCCCCGGCGCCCTGGCACGGGCAGCCCTGTGAGATTTGCCAGGATACGGCGCCTGAGATGTCGGTTCAGACCTGCGAGTCTGGGCAGGGCCTGAGAGGGGCGGCGGCGCGTTGGGATGGCCCAGGCTGTGGCTGCAGATCATGCTCCATTATGTTTGGACTCAGGGGGTGTGAAAGCATTACGGTCCCCAACGTCTCTCCTCCTAAAAGATCATCAGTTGGCTGTAGCTGGAGGCGATTGCAGCCCCTAATTTACTTCATTATCCCCATGTCTTTGTTTGGGATTTTTGGGATGTGCTTTTGTGGAATGCAACGCTACCATATATTCCGCAACGTCTGGTGGCTTCTTTTATGGAACACGTGTGATGAATAGGCGGTAGCGCATCCGATGCTGACACCGGTATTGATTCGAACAAGCCGTGACTCCTCCGCCACATGTCTGTATGTCTTTTCATCTGAGAAATAAGTGTTAGTCTCTTCCTCACTGTACTCCATTGTGTCCTCAGCAGTTGCCATATTGATTTTGTTTTTTCTTTGAGTCCTCCCATTGTCTCTGCCCTTTACCGCTGGGATTAATCTAATTGTTTATCTCTGAATCTTTTTCCTGCCTTCACTCCCTTCTGCCTCATTATGTGCCAAGATTTGACAAGTTGAGTCTCCACACTCTCCAATTGCATTTTACAACATGTCGATCTTCAGAACACTACAGATGGCCTGCCTCTCAGCAGACCCTCCCACATGGAATGTAACAAACATGACAACGCTGCACATTCTAACATGGCAACACGTATACACATTCACATGCATACACAAACACACATCCACACTGGCATATACTGTTGGATGCACTCGAGCACACAAACACACACACACACACACGCCAGAGTTCACACAAGCAACACGTTGTGAGATGCAGACGCACACAGACACACTGACCAACCCTTCGCGTTAATACGGGATTGAAAAAAAAATCTGCTTTTCCTTACATCCCTCTGAATTTCTAAGAGAAATTCCAGTGGGTGCACTCGAGGAGATGACAATATGCGCAGCATCTCTGAACACTTGTCAGTCCACGTGGTAAAGTCGACAGCATTTTAAGCACACACTGTTGAAGAAATATATAAATAATGCCAGCCAAAAAGACACAACTGTCAAAGCGCTTCGTCTCTCCAGACTGAGGGGACGTACAGACAGCGATCTTTTTCCACTCGCTTTGTGTTTCATCTTTTTTTCTATCCCGTTGTTTTTTTCAACAGCATCCCGAGCGCTCTTGGGCCCTTGGAAGCCCTGTGGTCAGGTTTTATCAGTGAGTTAACTCTACAGAAGTGGGCCAGATCAATACAGGCATTCTCTGAGAGACGGGGTGCAGTCAGAGTCTTGTGCATGTAGATATGTGTGTGCGTACGAGTGCCTTCAGGAGCAGATCGATGGGCTGACAGGGCTCTGCTTTGTTCTCACACAGTGCTCAGATGTTCGACGTGCTTTACATGATTGCTTAAAGGTTTTTGTTTGCTGTCTTGTTTGTTTGCTACATACTTTTTTTCTGTCTGCTTATTCTTCATTATGCACTTTGCTAACACAGCAGAGTTTACAACTAGTTATTGTTTTTATTGTCAGGTTTCCTCTTTATAATAAAAGACTTCAGATATACGGCTCTACAGAACAATGAGGAGCGCTTGTATTCTCGGATAGTAAACCAGTGGAAATCTGAGCACAGTGCTACATGTCAAACAGTATTGGTCATAGTGATACACGACTGACCCTTTGCTAAACCTTGCCTTAAAATGTTATGGACCCATTGAACCTTAGCAACTGTTGCCATTTGCCATTTTCTCAGCTTTTGCTAGTTATTTTCAGATTTTCCAATAAATCTTTCAAATTGTGTATTGAATTAGGTAATTTGAGTTTAGAAAGTTCACAGTACCATAGTGAATATGTGGTATGAACAGTTCTGTTCATGTGCATTAAAGTGATTACTTTCAAATTAGACTTCTTTTTTCAGTTTACTCTGAGAAGCATTTGGCTCTATTAGCAGTCTCAACAGCTCTGTTAGCAGCCTATTTTTTAATCATGTTACTGCGTAATTTAAAAATTTTGGCAGATAAAGGTACTTAATTTATGTCAAAAATAATTCTTGCTTATAAGACAAATATCCTATCAGTTTTAGCACTTTAGGAGTACATTTTCCAAAATAATCTAGTTAATTACCATGTGATGTTCTACAAAGCTCATCTGAGTTAGCAACACTAACAAAGAGGGGCGGAGCAAAGAAAAGGGTCAATAGAATTTTCATGTAATTTGTTACTTTAATTGACTGCAATTTACCATAATTTTTAACTATAGAATCAAGCAGTTCTGTTTCATCATATACTTGGAATAGAATTTACTATATACAATATGTAGTAGTTGTAAATCATAAAAGAAAAGTAAATGACCCCCTCATACAAGGTGTCACAATTTTTGCATGATAAATAATAATATCTACCCAAACTACTTTCAAAATAATAAGGAAACTCAACAGGCCTCTTGTACACAGAAATGAGATGTCGTCCAACAAAATTCGCCCACTCCACTTCTAAACAACTGTCATAATAAGTGCTTTGCGAGAGTGGCTGAAGCTTGAGAATAAGTGTCCGCATACTTGCTGTTCACAATTCTTCATCTGAAGAACTATTTTCGTCCCCTGACAGGGTTGGCCTTTGACATCCTTTGTCATCTTTTGAGTCTAAAGATTTTTTTTTTGCGCTAAATTCACCCACTTCCACTGTGGCCTGTATGGTCACCTAAAGCAAGCTAAGCACTTGCCTCTCTAAATAAGCGGCCTGAAATTACTTCTTATAAGAACATGTGGGCGTTGGCTGGCCCTCCACTGAAAGGCGTTGACCAACGAGGACAAGTAGGTGTAAATAGATCGAGTGTCCAAGCCTGTGGGACTTTGAGAAGCATGAGCTCTTCTTCAGGGCTTAATAAGACAGCACAGATGTACCCTTGTCTTAGCGTGGCCTCTGTGTATTATTGTACTTTGGCCTCCCAACCACGGAGCCCCCTAACAGGGCAGGGCCAGGACCACGTTGGCTGTGTAAGAGGGTCTCATTAAGAGAGGCAACCAAAAACGGGGTCAAGGTTGATAAAGGTGCCCTGAGCTAAGGAGCATGCCGCTAAGATGAGATAGGAGCTTCTCCACAGTTCAGGGCCGCCCCTCCAGACCTCTGGCTCTCCCTGCCTTGACCTCCTATCCCCAGCATTATTTGATGAAGCAGAGCTTGATAATTATTTTGCGTGGATGGAGAAGAGGGCAAGGGTGTGAAAGGAGAATGTCATTTGGAGGGAAAGGATAGCAGGGGATGACAGAGAAGAGAAAGAAATCCAGAAGAGGAGAGGATAGAGAAGAGAAAAAAAGATCAAAAGCAGGCCTTTCGCTTTTCATGCCTCAGAAGACTCCAAAGAGGATAAGGAACAATCAGGCCTTGGGTCTCCTGTCCTCTCTAGCAATTAGACTCAGCTGATGAAGTGAATAGGATGAATGGCAGGGTTCAAGGCCTTTCTACGATTCACACAACAGGGTGTGTTTTTCCCCTTCTCCTCCTTTATCTCTTTCTCCCCTCCGAGTGGCACAAATGCAGCTGAAATATTTCCAAATGAAGACAATGTGGTCCAAGGTGCCAAATCTTAATCACGGTGGCTGATGAGACTGAAGAGGAGAAAGAAAAGAGGGGAGGGAGGGAGAGAGGGTGTGAGAGCTGCTCAGGAGAACAAACACATACATTCAATGCAGTGCATCTTTGCACCTTATCAAACCCCCTACCCCACCCCAACCCAAAAAAGAAGGATTTACGACTCAAAATCCCCTTTGTGCATTTGCCGTTGTTCGGGTATACCAATGAAAACAAATAAGAGTGAGGGAAAAATGTATCTCTCGCATCACGACAATCGCCACAGTGCTCTAGACTCAATGCACCTCGCAGATGGCGCTTTGTCTGAAACTGATAGTACCCTGAAAATCTGGACTTGAATGTACCGTGACTACAGACTCTAGGCATTCTAGGACACATAATATTGCGTTTACGGCTCAATCCCGGAAATAAAATGCCATATTGTAAATCCACATGTGCTCCGTAATGACCGGGGACGGTAGAATTCGGCGAAATCCGCAATAACAATAAACACAGCAATCAGTCTCCCTTTAACCTTTACTCCTTTTTTTCTAGATCATTCCTTCTATTCTATTTCATTTAACCCAAACTTAATTTACCATGAGCGTGAGGCTTTTTTTTCCCACCAACCCCTCTGGTGTGTTTTTTCAGCCATTCCTAATACAGTATATGGCAGTAAGTGGCTCCGGAGGCCCGGTCCATGCCACCACACTGCACTAAAACCTTAAGATGCTTAGTGATATTCTTTAATCTGGCCCACTGATAATGTGTTTAAAGGAGCAATTCAGCTTTCCAGACTTTGAGGGTTCAAAGTCTCTGAGGCATGGGGTCAGAATGCCAATGAGCTAAATAAAGAGTAGCCAGAATGGGCTTTGGGAAGGATTTGAAACTTGGGCTTCTCAATCTCTTTGATCTAAATAGAGTTTCAGGCCACAATGATGCAGAATATCAAATGCTAAGAACTGTGACTTGGCCCGCATTTGCTGTGTTTGGTATGTTGAAGCCATGGAATGCTCAATAGTGTTTACATAATGAGCTTATTTCGGCGGTACATTTGGGTTGGGGGGGCATTTTAATAGCATTAAAGAGAGAAGAGAAGAGAAGAGAAGAGAAGAGAAGAGAAGAGAAGAGAAGAGAAGAGAAGAGAAGAGAAGAGAAGAGAAGAGAAGAGAAGATGCTTGTATAATGCACTGGCTCTAAAGTGTGCATCTTAAAAGAGCTCATATACTTCATTATTTATTATTAACTTACATTAAGAAGAAGTATTCTGTCTTTAATGGTGCACTTCTATCCAGGATATAATATATAACAGTGAAGTGCTCCTCATATTATTAGTGAACGGTCTATTGTTATTAATAATAATATTTTAAAATGCTGGATTAAATTAGTAATTTTATTTGATTTTAATTGAATTATCTGAAATTCACAATCCGAGCAAACTCATTTATTTCATTTTTATTTTTATCCAGCCTTTGATTGTCATTGAGCAACTAAGTGAACAAAAAGAATATTATTAACTCGTAATTGACAGAAAGATCACTCAGTGAAGGACATTAAAAAAAGTGCTGCACCAACAACATCTGATTACAGAAAAAATTACAGTATTTGTTTTTTTATAAGAACACAAATTTCGATCACTGTAATTGTTTAAATCAAAAGTCACCTTTTCAACAAGAAATGATTTACATTTTGCACAAAGAACAGTTAAGGTTATGATTCTGTTAGAATAAGCCCAAGCTTGAAAGTGAATGTGATTACACATGTTAATATTAATTTGGCCATTTACATTTTTAAAAGCACTTTAATCTCTTAGACATTTTGATTTATTTGTTACATAACCTCTCTCTAAGTGTGTAAGTGTATATAATGGACAAATAAATCAGGCAGAGTACAGTTATAATAATTAATTAATTTAGGTTACAAAACTGTGTACTCAGATTGTGTAATATCATTAGGTTGCAAAACTGTGATCAGATTGTGTAATATCATACCCCAATACATCCCAAAACGATTCCATTGTTTTAAATGACAGAGTCATTGATTCCATAATTGTACTTGTAGTTTGTGTGAAGATCATTCTGAATAACATCAATGATATGTGATTGGGAAGTGAGGATGTTCTAGATAATAGCTGTCTATTTTTAATTGTGCACATATTTTTTCTTTTCCTCAGTGACATGGCCATTACTTGGCAGTCAACACTTATCGGCAAAATCGTCCAGGATTAATGGTCTAACTTGGGCTGGTAAAAAAAATGTTGAAGTTGTCCCGATTATCAGTGAAGGAAAAAGAATAATGGTTATTTGTCATTGTGTTAGGCTGAAAGAAAGAGTAATCTAACAAAACACAAAGTTAAGTACACTATTAACCCTTCATCGGGAACACATTTAGTGGGGGAAGAGGATGCCCAGATTGCTTTGTGTACGGCTCTGTTTCTTTTCTATTGTTGCCAGTAGTGTGGCTTAAAAAAAAGGATAAATGGTCATCTCAGTCTCCAAAAAATTACCAAGGTTAGCACCCATTCAAAATTAGGAATTATGTAATGACATCACTAGATAATCTCATCTTGTTTACTTGAAGCATATAGCATATGAAAAGCCTATTTTGGAACCAAGGACATGAAAAAAATATGAACATGTCCAAATGTATCTATTCATTTCATGTTTTAGAAATACATTGCACATTTCCATTATAAATTATCCTTTAAGAGCACTTATTTCACAAATCAGCAGGGTTTACCAATGTAGCCTGTTTGTCAAAATATATACAGCATTCAGTAACTGCAATCAGACATTTCCTTTCAGCAAGACGGATTCTGTTTATGCATATAAATATAAAAATAAATATTTATAAAAAAAATGTTTTAATACGTTCTCACTGTAAAGGATGCTATCGTACAAAGGAAGTCTGATTTGGTGCTTAGGGTTTACTTAGAACTCAAGTCCTTAGTTGAATTCAGATCCATTATCTGACAATAATGATATGAATCAGCTATAAGATTTCCCAGTATGATATTTAGAAAAGCTGAAAACTACCGCCTGTAACTATGGTCACCCCAACGTGGCCAACAGGACAGACAGGTCGTGACTTCCTGAGAGGGGGGCTATCTGGATGGCAGTGTTTCCTCTTCATCCCAGCCGCAGAGAGCAGCCATGTCCCTGCCTCATTAATCTTTAACAATAATTTTTCTTGTCTCCCTCCTTGGAAGTATCTATTAGCTGCTCACTGCTATCTGTTTGTGGGCTATTTTCTTCCCTTTTTCCCCATGAATGTTTGATATATTGGAGAGAGAATGATTGTTCACTGCAATGAGGCCAGCCCATGGCCCCAGTAAGACAAATTGCTCTATAACGCCTAAATGGCAGTCAATGATAACTCATTGTAAGGAGTGTAAGTGACTTCCAATGGAGTGGCTGGAGAAACTGAGAGTAATGGTGGTGCATGGGTGAAAAATAGATGTTTGGTTCTCTGTAATTACTCCATTAGGGGGCTCTCTGTTAATCCACCAAACCACAGCAAGTGTTTTCATAGCAGTTCCCAGTAAGTACAACTGGATGGAGACAAGAGGAGCCGTTTGTTTCCTTTATTTTCCTTTTTCTTTCTTTATTTTTTTTAACTAGAGGGCTGAAAAAAAATGCAACATTTGCTTACACCTTTGGGATTGCATACGTATCTGGCTGTTCTCCTTTTAAAATAGCAATAAATAAACGCAAAAATAAATTTCAGAGTAATAAAAAAAATTACAAGAGCAGTACTGCCTCATCATATACTGAAGACCTACATGTGTCTGGGCAGATTTGACCCTCTCTATACCTCCCCAATGTGAGAGCTGTTCAACTAGAAAGGAAAGCGCTAGCAGGACAAAAGAGGACAATCTGTTCTTTCAGGAACCTAAGTAACTCACCCTTCCCATCCCCAGACACACATAATGATAACAATTTTTAGACCATTTGGTGTCTGCTCCCACTGCCTGTAGCACTCTGGACAAAGACTAAGCAAAAACTGCAGCAATATGGTCTTAAGGGTTTGATTTGACCAAACAATCTGCTTTCTTAAGTAGACTTTCAAAAACACAGCTACAAGCAATGCCCACAGCTTTGCCACTAAGTCGAGAGTTGACCCTATGCCCTTCTCAGACTGTACATCCCATCTGCTTGTATGCCCATCTTGAATTCACTCTTATGGGTTTAAACCTGTATCCCTCTCGCTCTAATTTCTGCTAACCTGTGCTCGTCTTTTACATTTCAAAGAAAATATAAAATAATCACTGAGTCACTATCTAAACCTGTGGTTCCAGAGTGGTGGTTGACCCAAAGATAGGCCACAGGTCTAAAAGTGAGACTGAAAACAGGGAAAAACAAGCAAATAATCAAATGCAAATAAACTGAATATAGCACAGTTAATAAGCTTACCAACTTTCAAAAGGAAGGAGGAAAACCTTACAATGCCTTTTTGTTTTTGACGGCAAATCAACATCTACAGTATTTTAATACAAATTCATCTGTCACTTGGTAGAATCCAGAAGGTCAGATGCCCTCATCCTCAAAAACCATGAATTACCGTGCAAGGTGAAAGGAAATGTGATCCAGACTACAGAAAATACAACTACAATGTATTTTGTGTGTGCATTATTGCATTAAACTACTGAAATTCATTTTTTTTTTTCAATAAATAGTTTTGGGTCCTTAAACAAAACCATTATAGGATCACTTATCTAAGCCACAATGAATCTGAACATTATAAGAATATTATAGAGACAAGCTTTGTTGAAGGCTAAAACATTCTACTGTACTAAACCAAAAGATGCCAAAAGACTTTATGTGGTGTTCACCAGAAGTCTAAAGCTCGCAATCCTATGGCATTATATATTTTTAATTACAGAATACAGTTTTACAATTATACAGAATACAATTATATATATATTAATATATATATATAATTGCATTCGCTATTTTAATGTATTTAATTATATATTATGTATTTAATAGAAAAGGGGGGAAAGCAAACACTCTATTAAAATTACATGCCACTGAAAAAGTCAATGGTGTGAAATGACGGCTTATATTTTAACTTCAAATGTTCACAGTATTCCTACCTGAATTTCATGGGGTGACAGATGCAGTTCTCTATTCGTGGAAGCAGTGAAGTGCCTCGCTCTCCTGTCACCTTTCCCGCGCGCGCGCGCGCGCGCTAACACACATCATTTTCATGGGCTATAGCGCCGCTCAGTGGATATATCTGATTCCTCTTTACTCGGTTACATAGTTTATGAGGACCTTGGAGGACAAACAGAAACGTCCTGTCCTTTGGTCGTTTCTTTTGTTGTTTAAATGTCTGCATCTGTAATAGTCATTATGTCAAGCAACTATAATGGCCCTAATAAATGTCATTACGCGTTATGTTTACGCCATACGCAGACCATGCGGTGCTTACTGACGAGATACAAGTAATATAGTTGAAAAATCAGGTGAGTTCAAACACTTGTAACACGTGTTTCTATCCTGTCCGAAAATGATATCAGAACAAAAATCGGTTTGATGCTACGGAACCTCGGATGTTTACAAACTGTGAGCTGTGTGAGTGTCCAGACAGCTTGCCAATTTTTGGGCCTCGCATGCTAGTTAAAATGTTAATAACTTACTATATGCAGATGCTAATAATTTTAATGAGAAAGAATTGTAAAAGCCTATTATATATGGTGTGATATCTTGCTATATAATTTGTGGTTAAAATGGGTATTAACATAATTTCCTTTGCCATTACATTTATTTTGATTTTATTTAAAGTTATTTTTTTTCTTATGTTATTATAATTATATCTATATAGGAGTGTTTTATGATACATGCTACAACAGGTTGGTAAGACGTTACTTCATTATTCTAGTGTTGTGTTTTAGTTTCCAATTTTGATTCTTTTTTTTTTGGGTTGATTGTGCCATCAGTTTTATTATAAGTATAAACTGAATACTTATTTTGAGTTTAAAAATCTTAAATTGTGTATATGATGTAAAATGCATAGTCTCCAAAACGCCATCTTATAATGCTTGTAAAAGGATCATTGCGTTTTTTTTTTTACAGTAATATTCTGGCAATCATAGGTGAATGTTTTTACTGTACATTTAAGAAAAAAGGAGTAGTTTTAAAGACATATTTATGCACATATGGCAACTTTCACAAATCTGACACTAATGAGATGGAAAGGCATGCATTTTATTGTTTCTGCTCAATTGTGTAGGATTTATTTTACACGGTTAAGGTGGATAAACGCGATAACTTATGAAGTGCTGCGTTTTTATTTTTACTGCTCATTTTGGCAGTAAAATCAGCCGTAAATTGAGGCTACTGGTGCAGGATGCTTAAAACTCTCTTGTGAATTGCCAATTTGGCCACTCAATGCTAAACTAACATAAAAATGTTACATACATGTTTTGAAATCCCATAAAACTTGGATATTTATTTATATACCGTAAATCTGATTGTTTTTAAGAAGGTGCAAGAGGAAAAGTCTTCTGAAGTAGAACAGTGTGTCTGTTCTGACCTGCATGAAAAGTGAGGTTTACCTTGATTAGCTTTGATTGATTAATTAATAACAGATCATTGAACATGCATGCTGAGATCTAACTGATTACTGGGCCTGTGTTAGGGTGGGGGGTTGCTTGAATGCTTGCTGGGGTTGTAATTGTGTGCAGCTGGGTGGCCGGGTGCTTTAGGAGAAATGGAGAGAAAGCAAGAGAAAAGAGAGAGTGGCCTCCTGCTCTTTGAAGCAGCCTGTCGCAACACGTCCGCCTGATATCACCTCTCTCTGACACCTCGTCATACAGGACGAGGCCGCACAGATTTAATGGTTTCTTAAAGCCATATGTTGAATAGCATGGTGTGTGTACCTGCTTACTAAAATAAAAGCCTTGAATTAAATTTTAGCTTTTGATTTGGTAATTTTAGCAAATGTTTGCAAGTATGCATATAGTTTTGGTTATTAATGCTTGATTATTTAGACTTAGGCCAAATATTTTTTTGATTGATTGATATGTAAAATTACATTTTATAATTTGGTGGTGTCTCCTCTTCATAGTTGCCACTAAATAACATTTCAGACATTCTTGGGCATCACAGTGCATGTGGCCTGGTTTCTCTGGGCTTGCTTTGTATTAGATCAGTGTCCTTTATCTAACATGGCTCTGAAAAGATTTGCCTTTAAAGGGATAACAGTCTGTTTAAAAAGGCTCAGCAACGTGTTTGAAGCTCTAAGTGCAACAGAGGAGGGCTGGAGATTGGCAGTCTTCAGGATGTGTGAAGGAAGAACAGGCGAATTGCTTTCTTTCCTCGCCCAAAAGGAGAGTATGTGGCCAAGCTTGATTATCCAAGATGAGAGAAAAGGATTGTTAAGTTCTAAAAATCTCACACTAAAGTTGTCTAGCGTAACATAAGATGTAGCACTCCTCCTTTCTAGTTTTCTCACTCACATTTTGTGATTGCATGGTTCGAATCGTCTTGTTTTCACCTTAAAATTATGTTTGTCAATAATAATTGCATTTTGCATATTGAAATTTCAATATTATTACATGCATAATGTTATTAGTCGTCTGCCAACATTCAACGCTATAACCAAAAATATTCCAGCATCATCAGGCAGTGGTTTGCCAACTGGCTAATGTTGGACATGCAACATCTGGTTTGTTCAGCATTAATTCATATCAAAGGCAAAATGGAATTCATTTAAGTGTGCGATTGATCAATTTGGCAAGTATGCTGATGATGTTATGATAGATGCTTTTTGTCACTCAACAGAACCGTTGCCAAAATTGTGCTTCATGATTAGGCCATTGTAAACTCACTATGCCTAATGAACACAGACTACTCGCAGCATCTAGCACAAGCTAGACTGCTCCGTTTGCGAATCTCTCCATCGCGACAGCCTGGTAATAACGCAGATGTGGCGTTATGTGACATCTCCAAGCATGGATCCAGGATCTTTGCTCCCCGGGTTTCGGGTGCCACTCAAGCCCTCCCTGTGAAAAGCTGTTTTTCATTTGATGCTCCAGCCGTTGGTTATTGTCAGCATATTCGAGAGGTCCTAAGTCCCGAAATGAGTCCTGTATTATTTTAGACTGGCTTGAATATTGCACGGCGGGAGGCTGAAAATGAGACCTTCCATCAAAAGATTGCCTGCAGCGCGTTCTACTCTGTGCAGCATTCGGGAGGTCTCACACAGAGAGAAAACACACTCTTTGACCACACAGTTATATATTTATTATCAATTCCTTTGATGATTTTTCTCCCCCTTCTCCACTTCTATTGTTTACCTGATTTTGGTAGCTGAAGTGGGCTAAAATGGAAGAGCTTCTAAGCTGCAGTAAGAATGTGGGCGGCCTTGTGGTTTTGGGCTGTTAAAAGATTAGAGAAAATGCATACACCTAGTGCAGGCGGAATCAAGTGAACCGTAAAATAAGGTGTTTTCTCACCTCCCTCGACTCAGGTGCACATCTCAGACGAGGTTTAACAATCTCGCAGTGCTGTTTTATAAATGAATAAACCGTAGCAGTTGTGGAGCTGCAGACAAAAGTGATTGTACTGCTGCCTTTTTTGTTATTATCACTGAACATTTATCACATTTGATTTATAGACAAGCAAGATAAATATCAGGAAATGCCATTATCCTGATTTGAACTTGGATTACTCACAAGAGCACCACAGCTCAGTATGTTGCAGGCTAACCACTTGGCCACAACTCTGACAACCTGTTTTGAATGTAGAGTTGTGTAGCCTCTTTGTTTCAGCACCGCCTGTGAACTTAAATTCAGATCACATCATTGTTCTGTGATATCGAGCTGCGGAAGACTGCTGTGCACAAACATCTCTGTATTATCTGTAATACATCAGAGGTTATTATAAGGTTTTCTGGGTTGAAATTGATGGATGTACAGCAAAACAAATGACAGTGTTTGTTAATTCTCCAAAGCTTGTCTCTTTTAGCTGTAACAAACAAAGCACTTCAGCAAAGATTGAAGTTTGTCAAGTCACAAGCCTTGATAAGAATAGATGAGAAGAAGACATGTTGGGAAAAAAAGCTGCCATATTTCAGAGCTACTCATTTAAATTTCATGAAAATGCCTGTCAGTGCTTTACAATATCTACCGACCTATTATAAAGGCTGGTTTCGAATTGGCTTCTGTTAAAGACAGGATATGCCATTTGCATGGAAAAGTCCTGCTTTCAGCAGGGGAAAAGTCAGACAACAAAACCTTGGACTTAATCAAGGCGACTTCAACTGCCTGCTACCTTTGGGACGGATCCATATCTCTTTTCCCTGGAAGAAATGGTGATGATGGCAGGCAGAAGTGTCCTTTGTGTCTAGTGAAGATATCAAGTGTTTGAAGTGTTAACGCGAATACTAAGCCTCTGGGGCGAGCGGGTGAAGGCAGCGTGTCACACTACGGGATGGGACTTGGATCTTTACTTCCTCTCTGCTGACCTATGACCATGGCTGGTTTTCAGGGTTGCGCTGGTTCCCAGTCCTCCAAGGCAGTGTCTGCATTGATTAGATCACAAATTGCAGAATTGTTACCACATGATAAAATATATAACGTATGTATATATGTATATATGTGACCCTGGACAACAAAACCAATCTTAAGTCACTGTGATATGTTTTAAGCAATAGTCAAAAAACATTGTATGGGTCAAAATTATAGATTTTTCTTTTTTTATGCCAACAATCATTATTAGGATACTGAGTAAAGATCATGTTCCATTTTGTAAATTTCCCACTGTAAATATATCATGATGATAAGCAATATGCATTGCTAAGAACATCATTTGAACTTTAAAGGTGATTTTCTCAGTATTTAGATTTTTTTTGCACCCTCAGATTCCAGATTTTCAAATAGTTGTATCTCTGACAAATATTGTCCTATCATGACAAACCATACATCAGTGGATACATATATACATTTGATGTGGATCAAAACCTTTTATCAAATTTGTCCCAAAACCGAAATGCGGTCTTGTTTTAGGACAATGTGGGCAAACTTGTTTGATCCACTTCAAATGTTGACTACTGTGTGAGTGTGTGTGTGTGTAATATATATATATATATATATATATATATATATATATATATATATATATATATATATATATATATATATATATATATATATATATACTAACACACACACACACACACAATGGGGAAAATATTTATTTGATCCCCTGCTGATTTTGTAAGTTTGCCCACTTACAAAGAAATTAAGGGTTTATAATTTTATGGTAGGTTTATTTTAACAGATAGAGGCAGAATATCAAATAAAAAAATTTATTAATTAAAATTGTGCCCATGTGGAACACAGATTAGTCCTGCCACTTTAAGAAGTTACTCCTTATGTTAGCTTAAATTTATAAAAGACACCTGTCCAGACAACCTGTATCTTCCATTCCAACCTCTCCCACACACATGGGCAAGACCAAAGAGCTGTCAAAGGATGTCAGAGACAAGATTGTAGCTCTGCACAAGGCTTGAATGAGCTACAAGACCATCAGCAAGAAGCTTGGTGAGGAGACAACTGTTAGTGCGATTCTGGTGTCTGGAGCTCTGTGCAAGATCTCGCCTCATGGGATAATGATGATCATGAGAAAGGTGAGGGATAAACCCCGAACTACACAGGAGGAGTTTGTTAATGATCTTTTTGGCAGTTGGGACCACAGTCACATATACAGGCCTGTTTAAAGTTTGCCAAAGAACAGAGAATCTAAATGATTCAGAGAAGTCTTGGGAGATGAGATAAGATTTTGCTCTTTGGCATTAACTTGACTCGCCGTGTTTGGAGGAAGAGATGCTGACTATGACCCCAAGAACACCATCCCTACAGTACAGTGGCCAGGGTCATACAAATGTTTTCCAAAATGGGTTCCACTTGGAACAGGCCTTTCAAGGGTCGATCAATGAAGTCGAGTACTTGTGCTGTGCATCAGGTGCAGAAGCTGGCTTCAAAAAACAGATGCATGAGTGCTGCCAGCATGGCTTTAGAGGTTGCAGAAGTGGAAGGTCAGCTTGTCAGTGCTCTGACCATAGGCCACACACTGCAACAAGTCAGTTTGCATGGCTGTCATCCCAGAAGGAAGCCTCTTCTGAAGCTGGCTCACAAGAAAGCCTGCAAACAGTTTGCTGAAGACAACCTGTCCAAGAGCAAGAATTACTGGAACTATGTCCTGTGGTCTGATGAGACTAAGATAAACTTGTTTGGCTCAGATGGTGTCCAGCATGTGTGTTGACACCCTGGTGAGGAGTACCAAGAAAATTGTGTCTTTCCTACATCAAACATGGTCGTGGTGGTAGCATCATGGTCTGGGCCTGCATGAATGCGGTTGGTGTTGGGGAGCTGCACTTCTTTGAGGGAAACATAGATTCCAACATGTACTGTGACATTCTGAAGCAGAACATGATGCCCTCCCTTAAAAAACTGTGCAGAATGGCAGTTTTCCAACATGATAGCAACCCCAAACACTGCCAAGACGACAACTGCCTAGCTGGGGAAGGTGATGGCATGGCCAAGTATGTCTCCAGACCTGAACCCTATTGAGCGGAAGGTGGAGGAGCACCATGTGTCTAACATCCATCAGCTCCGTAACGTCATTATGGAGAAGTTGAAGAGGATCCCAGCAAAAACCTGTGCAGCTCTGGTGAATTCCAAGCCGAGGAAGATAAGGCAGTGCTAGATAACAATGGTGCTCAAACAAATTGTTGACACTTTGGACACAGTTTTGACACCAGCACTAGCCAGCTATATTGACAATAATGGTTGTATGTTAAGTTATTTTCAGAGGATAGTAAATCTATACTGCTATACAAACAACACACTGACTACTCCAAAATAAATCCAAGTTTCATTTCTATAGTATTGTCCCTTGAGAAAATATACTAATATGATTGCTGAAATGTGAGGGGTGTACTCACTTTTGTGAGATACTGTATACACACACAAACACACACACACACTAGATAGATAGATAGATAGATAGATATACATTTAAGATATACATTTCCAATATTTTCGGCAGCACTTTAGGGACCAATTATTAGCATGCATATTTTACTAGAATATTGACTGTAATAAAGAACTTATAAAGCACATTAATGCTTTATTCTGCATGACCATATTTTAGACCCCTTAATCCTACCTCAACAACTACCTTACTGACTTTTAATAAGAAGCAAATTCTGAGTTTGAATTAGAAGTCATGTGTGCGTGTGTATATTTACTGTATGTGTTTGTGTATTTATTTGTAAATGTATGTGTATATGTTTTTGTAATGTAAAATATGGTCACACTTTATTTTAAGGTCCAATTATCACAATTAACAAACCATTACGACTTTTGCCTCCTTAAACCCCCAATTTGCTGCTTATTAATAGTAAGGCAGTTGTTAAGTTTAGGTATTGGATAGGATAAGGGATGTAGAATATGGTTATGCAGAATATGTGCTTAATAAGTACTAATAAGAAGCCAATATGTGTAATAATAGGCATGCTGATAAGCAATCTATATACTAGTTAATAGTGAGAATTAGTCCCTATACTATAGTGTTACTGAAAATATTGGAAATGTAGCCTGTATCTTAAAAACGTGTGTTTTTGCTCATGTATTTTACGTTTCATATCTTGTTAAACTAAAGATATTTGTTGGACACTCTCATAAGCACCCGTGTTTACATGTTTTTTTTTTGTGCCGCTGTTTGTGTAGTGGCCAGGCTGACATGATCCATTGAGGCCACACATAAAACATCTTGCCATCTGCACTCCAAGCGTGGTTTTCGGCTGCATTCCCCCATCCTTGCTTTTTCCTGCCTGTGTGCAGCCTGACCCCTCTCTTTCCTTTTCCAGGCTACAGTGGCCCAATCCAAAGAAGCTTTCAAAGGCACTGTCTGCTCAAATCAAGTCAGGGGCCCTTTTTAGACTCGGCTCAAAGATCATAGCAAGTTGAAGTCAGGGAGGAGGATGACCCTTCCCTTCAGGCTTGATCGGATCTTGGCCCAGTCAAAGCCGGTAGGGTTGTGTCTCTGTGTGGCCACGTCTCTATGGGACTGGGCTGTGTGATAGTAGGAATGAAAGAGGGCACCAGTCTGAGCTGCAGTATTGCTGTGTCAGGCCTCGTGTCCCTGCGGTCACCCAGAGCAAACGGGGAAGGCAGAGGACACAGCCAGCGGGACTGCAGGCCCGCGGCCAGACCTACAGACTGTGACATGTCATACTAGGGCTGTCCTAGTGCTTTTACTTCTGAACTTTGGGATCAAGTCAGGCCTATGTTGAAGGGCAAACAAAGAGGAAAGGAAACAAAGGACCATGTAGAAATGCTGAGTATTCAACAAGACTGACATAGTTAAATGTCAGATGAAGTTGTGATTTTTAAAAATTCATTAATAACAAAATTATTATATTTTTTTTGGTCTGTAAATTACATCCCCTGCCTTTTATTTATTTATTTTATTTTTTTTATTTTTATTTTTACAAAATTTGTCATTAAATTAACTAAAATGATTACAATTAAAAGTCAAATAGTTAAATTCTAGTTTACCCTCCTGGTCGAGAACCACTGGTGTAATCACAGTTTTAAATGCATTTTTATTTATTTATTTTTTTCAAATGATGTTGTCATTTGACAATGGAATTGTATACATTTTTTTCACCTTATACTTTTCCATTCCTTTCTGTTGCTTAACCATTTACTGTAAGTTACTGGCAATGCAGACTAATTTATTGTTTTCTTTTTTTTTTTAGTATGTGTGTTTCCTGGGAATTAAACCCATGACCTTGACTTTGCTAGTGCCACACTCAAGTTTGAGGACACTCTTTGAGCCTAGAGCCTAGAGCTTTACCCACTGTGCCACACAACCGTCTTTATTTCAATAAATATAATGTCGAGTGCTATTAGCATTCAGTCGTACCCCATGTTCGGTCGTATTCACCTGCAGGGACAGGCACATCATGTATAGATGCAGTAAGACAGTGTAGGACATTGTTGGCTCACACGAGTTTCACTGCTGAGTGCAGGCATTAGTGTGCAGTCTCATACTTCATTTGTGCATAGATTAAGCCCATCAAAGCCAGGCTTCTCTTCACTGTAAATTTAGCTGCAGGTTGTGATGGTGGGAGCTAACAGTCCTCATGTTGACACATAGGATTACTCCCTCTGTGATTTTGACCCTGTCCCTGCTTGACTGGCGCAAAAGACACAAGCCCATGCGCACTAGCTCCCAAAAACACACACATACACAAACATACTCTCTCTCTCACCCGAGATCAGTGCATTCATTAAAGCTAACATATTGGCTTAAAGGCGGCCTCTCTTTACATAAAGGCATGCAGGTTTTGTGTCGGGCCCAGTGTGTGAGGTAAAGGGCTGAATTTTAAATGTGACAGTGCCTCGCCTTCCCATTGACCCTGCTGAAAAAGCTCAGTGATCTCATTCTCCGCTTCACTAGAATGCTGCTGATTCTCTCCGTCGCGATGTATCCCTTGCTTTAAAGAGAGCCTCTGTAGAAGCTGACAATAGCATATCACTGCAGGCTACTTTTCTCTGTATTCCCTTAAAATAAGAGTAGGGGGAAAATGGCTTAATTCGTACGTCTTTGATATGGAGATCCAGGCTGACCTCCTGTTTAAGCGCTTCAAAGAAAGAAATTAACTGCCAGAAAACATAATCCATCTGAATATGTGCAAACTTTAGACTGGCGGGAGGTATGGTGAGAGCCGCGTCGCAGCTTTGTGCTCAGCCATTCGCTTGCGAGGACTTGCGAGTTGGTGTTATTGTTGCTAATTTGTTATTATTCATCGTAATGGCTTTTGTAACCCAAAGCTGATCGTATTATGCTTGTAGTCATCAGATTCTTTTGGGTTTAGAGAGTTTATTGGCATTACCTTGTAGTGAGATCATAATGATATGTCGCTTGTATAAACTATTCGATTTAGATTACATCCAGCACTGTGGTGATCTCCCTGCCCCTGTAGCCCGTGTCCCAGCAGGGGATGGCGGTAAACTGATATAGCTAGGCTCCATTGTGTGTAAACTGACACTGAATTGTCTTCAGGATTGGAGACCTGAGGTCAGGAAAGGGCAAAGAGGTAACTGTCATGCACGAAGGACGCATTATACCATCGACTCACATGGATCAAAGGCTCAGATCAGACTTGAACTGCTATACCGCAGCCGAGTGTTTAAAGTAGCACTTCAGGCTTTGAGAATGTGAACATCCTGGTCCATCCACTTCCATCCTCTCTGCTGTTTTGGGACAAACAGAGTTAATAGGGTGTGTCTGAGACATTTGACAACAGTTCTTCAGGGGAATCAGACGGTCCGGGAAAGAGGATACCTACAACTACCGCAGTAGCCGTATACATAACAGAGCACACAATGGAGAGTGTTTGACTCGGGCAGGATTTTGACTCATTTCCCGCACTGAATGAAAAGATGTAGCGTCAGCTCTTGTATTTTAAGTCATGGGAATTCACTTTTATGAAGCGCTTGGGGAAACCTGGTGTGCCTTTATGTGGTATTTCCCTTTCGGTTTTAAACGCAGGGGCACATACATTAAAGTGACACCAGTGCAGCAATATTCCACCTTTCCTGGGCAGGAAATTATATCATGACACTTTTATTTGCCATCTACAGAAAACATTAGTTATTTGTAACCCATTGGTATTCCAGGCCCCTCTAAATAATGATATAAAGGTGTTAAGTGTGTAATGAATATATGTTAATACTGAAATTTACTATCAGTAAATCCGGTTCTGTAATCAGCGGTAAATTTCTATCATCTGAACACTTTCACATGGAGAAGAATTAACTACACAGAGCTGTTATTCACTGAGAAGCTGCGCAAAACATCCGCAGAATATGATCATGGCTTTGCGCAGCTTGTCAGTAAACAACGGCTCTGAGTAGATAATTCAGCTCCATGTGAAAGCGCGCAGGTGATGGAGATTTACCGCTGATTACATAATGGGCTTTACTGACAAGATGCACATTAAATATAGCATGCGATTTATCGTGCAACCCTAGTTACTAGCAGGCATCACAGCAATGTGCCAGTCAGGTGAGCATCACTATTTTAGACAATTGTTATTTGTTGTCAATACGTTACTCTTCTAAGTCATAGTTTCTGTGGTCACTGTCCATAAATCATTAGAGATTTAATAGTACACTTTAAAGAAACTTTTGTGAGGATGTATGGCATGAAATGCTTAAGTTAAGTTTGAACCTACACAAAAATAAGAAAGAGTTGCACATTTTAAAAGTTTGTATAATGTAGACTGATATTAAAAGTGTAGCTTAACACAAAATTCTTAGCTTGGCCAAAACACAGACATTATCCTGAAAGACCCAGCCTTAGGTCAGAGGTGAAAAGTCACCCCATTGTCTAGTCATGTTTCATTCCCCATCACTGTAATGACCTTTAGATGGAGACATCAGTAAATGGAGGACTTGTGATACCTCTGAATTGTCACTGGCAATATGGTGAGATGGTTATCAAAAACGGCCTCTTTTGGCCACCCTTGGCCTCTGACACGGCCCCTTGTCATGTGAAGGGACAAATGGTTTCATTTTTGCCCTTTGCAGAATTTAGCTGGAGGACAGGATGATGAGACCTTCAAAAGATGAGGGCAGTGTGTCACTCAGAGGCATTTCGAATGTGTGGATTTATTTTAAAACTGTAATTAGTGTAACATCAGCTGTAGATAGAATGAGAAATCATTTGGGGGAAAATATTTAATTAGCTGTGGCTGGTTAGAAAAGATTCCGTAAAGACCATTTTTTTTTTAACCTTTCTCAATACCAAATGCATTCAAATGAGAAAAAACGGATTTTTTTTTTTTTACAGTTCTATATCACTTTTTAAATAAATTAAGTTGATTAAATGTAAAAAAAAAAAAAGTCTCTGACCGAGCTGATTGTTTTATTTTATTAGCTAACTGTTTACATTTAAGAAATGTAGCATGCACAATCTTTTTAAATGAGGATGATTTATGGTTCATGAAAGGCTTTTACTAATGAAACCGCACAGGGAGCGGTTCTTTTGGTCATCTCTCTGGCCCAGTGGTTGCCAATTTAAGTCACCTGATCAAAAGCATGTTTACCCTATTGGTGACCTCAAAGGTCAGGTAATCGATACATATGATTGAGCGGCCCACTGTGATTTGGCCAGTTTAAATGACACCCCCTCATTTTTTATCTAGGCAGGTGGCCTATGTGAAAGATCAGCGCAGATCTACCATTAGCAACAAAAAGTCTGCATGATGTACCACACATTTTGTGCATTTGTGATCTTGAGCTAAAGAGAAATTCCAGTCTATTAGGACGCACACATTTCCTGTTCATATTTCTACATTGGCACTGTATACGCAGTGTATATATATATGTATGCATGAATGCAAATGTAAAACATAATACTAAATATATATATTGTATACATGTATAATGATGCTGGAGTGTTGCAGTGTCACTTTGCATTATGTTTTACATAAATCCATTGGCCTTCTAAAAGAGGCCCATTCATTCATACGCCTCTGCCACACACACATAACCAGATGCCATTATAATGATTTTTATCTACTTGAGGGATAACAGTGGGTGTTCCAGTCCCATCCCTTTTATGCAGGTATAATTACTCTGACCAAGTCAAAACCTCTGTCTTAACCCACTGATGCCCCTACATTGCAGTGGGCTGCCATTTAGAACGTCAAGGAGAATGCTATCATCTCTGGGCTAACCTCACAGTCCCCTGCATTGTACAGGAACCCTGCTAACAGCCAGAATCCCCTGAGTCAGTCTACCTCCTGCCCATTGCTGAGCTCTGCTGTTCCCCTGCACCGCTGCTCCACGTACCCATTAACCACTATTACCAGCTCAGGCCATTTCATGGTCAAAGAGCATTTCAGTGCTAGTGTTTCTCGGGTTCCCTGGGGCTATGAAATCACCCAAGTGTCTTTAAAGCATGTGCATGCTAAAGCTACATTCTCAGTTTTTTGCACTCTGACTCTGCATGATCAATAGCGTCACTCTAGTATGAACTGCACACTTTGTGCTTGTGCACACAGAGGGGGAATGTACACAGTGTATATACATTTGCTTCAGTCTAGTCTAGGATCTAGGATGTTATTCACAGCTCTCAAACATGATCTTTCAGAGCAGCATAGTTCAACAGGCGGCACGCAACCGCATGCTGCCCTCAAACCATTTTCCGAGGCCTGTGTGATGTTTGTCATTGTTCCAACCGCAATTGTAGTAACTGCTAACATGCCTCCCTACCCTGTTCAAAAAACGTTAGTTGAAGTTAAGACAACTGTGATGCTCCACAAAATGAGAAGATGGAGTGTGTCAAAGTCTCTGGAAAATGCGATTTTAACTTTGTTGTTTAGGTCTGCTGAGTAGAATTTCTCACTCATTCAAAAAATAAATAAATAAAAATGTCTTCACTAATGAGTTGATGAGTTGAATCGTGTGTTTGAGTAGGGAGACATCTAAAATCTGCAGTGTTGGGGGTTCTCTAGGATCAGGATTGGGAACCACTGGTATAATTGATTGAGAATACAATTGCTGGAATTTTACTATGTATTAAATTGTGTGGAAAAAAAAGTCTTTTTTTGATTGCAGGCGTATCACTTATTAATTAAAAACCATTAAACATTTCAAAACAATTTTTAAAATAAAGTGAAATTTGGTTTACGTTGAAGTGCTTAAGCTTAAAACCTAAGAAGCTATCAATAAAACCCAATATAGACGAATTTTGAAAAAAATTAAAACAAGGAAACAAATTAGAACATTGGCCAGCTTAACTAAAAGGAGTTGATAAATGGATAGAATGTCGCTACAATTTAATAAGCTGTGATATCTATTTTCATACACCTTTTTTTTTAATTCTGCGCAAAAGATTTGTTGAGCTGACTTGGAATATGGATTTTGTAAATGGTATGGCCTATGGTGTGGAACTCCATCTATTTTTTTTTTTTTTTTGGTGTTTTATAATTATACACTTCTTTTATTTGAAATGCAATCATGCAATAATTACGGAATAAGGATTTGCAAGTACAATTAGGAATCTATATATATGGCTTGAACAGAAATGCTTTTTCACTAAAAAAAAAAGACCGTAGAGAGAAAATGCAGCAATATTCCACCTTTCCTGGGCTGCAAATTATATCATGACACTTTTATTTGCCATCTACAAAAAACATTAGTCATTTGTAAGCCATTGGTATTCCAGGCCCCTCTAAATAATGAAATAAAGGTGTTAAGTGTGTAATGATGTTATGTGAATACTGAAAGCTGATATTTAGACTTAGGTGGCTTCATAATTGGTTCCAAATGCAAACACTCAGGCCTCTTTTGGAACCCACCCCCAGTTTTCCCCTAGCAAGATTACCCAATCACAAATCAGAACATCTGGAACACCTCAGAAATAAAGTAATCAAAATCAACGTCAAGCTGCTCTATGAAGTTTATTCCCCAGAGTGAGCAATCTGGCTCAAATCCTATAGCAGTTTTCCATGCTATATGATCATTTATTTCAGCATGCATCTGTCTTCGGTGAATCTAGTGCTTGGCTCAAAAGTTCTACGAATTCAGATTGACGGTGCGCTGTGACAGTTTCCTTGCTGGGTTATCATAACCCTGGATGTCTTTCTTTTTTTCCCTACTGGAGCTGTTCTGCACAGCCAGATATGTTGTAAAAAAGTTGTAATTGATCGCTGTTATCTCTGAGCTCCTCTCTTTTCCCTTCAGGCAAGTTCTCTCACTTTCCATATTGCTCCTGCCTGAGCTGTCCTTTGGTTTATATGCAACTGTGAGATACTCACAGAAGAGAGAAAGGAGGGGAAAAATCCGGCTGATTGAGGCTGGCATGCCGGTGAAATTCTGTAGTTTTTCTGCACTGAGTGATGGAGAGGGAAAGGGAGGCAGTGGCGGTGGAGGTTGTGGGTGGGGGGTAAACCCACCCACTGTCAAAATGCACACAAACTTAACAGCCCATGGAGCACTGACAGTCACCACAGCTGTACATTTTACGCTATGTGAAGCCCAATAATTAGCACCCAGATTTAAGCGAGGGAAGGCGGGAGAGAGAGAAAAAAAATCAGTGCCAAATATGCACACATACATGCTTCCATCCATTACAGTGCTCACCACAGGCTGTCGTCCATGGCTGTACCCCATCCACAGCTCCCTCCCTCTGTTAGTCTCCCTCTCTTTCTCTCTGTGAGAGGAAAGAGCCAGGCACTGATTTCATATGATTTGTGTCACTGTTACAGTTGTCAGCTTGAAGCTGTCAGAAAAGAGCCGCGTTCTTCCTGTGCGAATGCAAACATGCCAGTCCTGCCTCATACGAGACACTTGGATGGCAGTCTAGGAATATCTCAGCATGTGCTTTTCTTCCTCTGTAACCAGACAGCTGTTGGGGTCTGGAAATATATTGTTCAAAGACAATGGTTGAATCTTTGATGTGTTGAGCTGTGCCTAAACTATAAAGACGGATAGAAGAGGCTTCCTCGGAGCAAAACACATTTCGTAAAAAGGCACAAGACATGAGCGAAGATTATCCAAAATGCACATTTAAAGGAACAAATGATAACACGTTTTTCTCTGCGTGCTATTATCAGTAAAATTCCCAGCACAGCCCCATTGAGAGTTTAGTCTTTAAGCTAAGGCGACGAATATTCGAATAAAATGTAAGTCTGTGCTTAGATCCACAGAGTACTGACGTTGAGACTGCGCTTGTGTATTTTGTCCTACAGGCAACTATGGCAGGACGAATCGGTAGGCCTCAGGACAAAACTCGCTGTCACAGGAGATGGAGAGCCTGGCCAAGCACATTGACTGATTGTTAGCATTAGCGACTGTGAGTGTGATTAATATGCTAGCTCCTGCTGTAACTCTTCAGGAAAAAAAGAGTGAGAGAGAGGGAGAGGCAGAGCGAGATGCGTGTTGCTTAAAAACTAAACAGAGGTGACTATATATCGCCCTCTATTTTAAAGCCGAGAGTGCCTAGATGGGGCATGCGGGCCGCTGAGGCAGAATGAATGGCTGTGTGATTCCAGGTGCGAGTACATAAATTTTTCAAGCCTAAATAAGACTGACTATGTAAGCAGGCCTTAATGAGCTTGTTGTGTGGGTTGCTGAGAGAGACAGCGACTGAGACTATGTTGCAGAGCTGCTCACACATAATTGCTACACTATGATGATGATTTTTATTTTTATTTTTTTCGTTTTCGAAGCCCCCAGCATCTGCTTGATTGTTACAACTCACAATGCCAGTCCCCTGCTAACACACAATGCTCCTTAAACAGTGAGAGCTGTACTCAGCCACAAGCTGTTGTGCCATTCCATAGACAATAACTCAGATGCAATAATCCCTGTAGTGATGTATTAAAATAAACTTGTTTTAAAATAAGTTTTTAATTATCTGAGATGCTGTAGCGCAGTTCCTAAAACTGGACAAAAAACATGCTGATTACCTATACAAATTAATATATATATATATATAAACTTAATTTAGCTGTAGTAAATCCTGCAAGCAATTGGATAGTTAACATGAGTTACTTTTGGGAAGCTGACAACTCCTATAATGTGGTACCTAATGCCATTTTTTTTAAAGTGTTTTGCTAATAATTTGGTTTATAGATGATTAGATGGATAGATGGGTAGACAGATAGATGGATGGAAAGATAGACAGACAGAGGTGTGGATAGACAGGATTAAATTATTATGTATGTATATTTTTATTTTTTTATTAATAAAAAAATATATGTCACACCACGGGACAATTTAAAATAAACTAGTGAAGACAAAACATTAAGGGAATATTTCAACCAAAAATCTTGATTCTTTTATCATCATTGACTCTCATCAATCACGCACACATACAGTTTAAATATCATATAGAACAATTTTGAATGTTTTTTTTTATAGGAGTTTCTTATTTATTTGATAGGCTGTATTTATTTGATCAAAAATACAGGGAAAAAATAATATTGTGAAATATTATTATGATGTAAAATAAAGTTTTTCTATTTTAATGAACATTTAAATCTAATTTATTCCTGTGATCCTTCAGAAAACATTCTAATATGCTGATTTATTATTAGTACTGGAACTGATGTGCTACTCTAAAAGTTAAAAAGAATAGCATTTATTTCAAATAGAAATGTTTTCTAACAACATACACAGTATGTTGTACAGTTCAAAAGTTTGGGGTCAGTAAATTTGTTTTTATTTTTATAGATTTTTATAAATTAAAACTTGTATTCAGAATGTGTTAAATTGTTAAGAAGTGATAGCAAAGATTTATATTTTTAGAAAATATTTATATTTTGAATAAAAGTTGTTGCTGTTGTTGTTGTTTTACTTTTTATTCATCAAAGAATCCTAAAAGAAAGTATTGCAGTTCCAGAAATATATTTGGCAGCACAACTGTTGCCAACATTGATAATTCTAAATATATATATATATATATATATATATACACACAAAGTTGACTAGTCACTAATAATGTCATTAATGAACTAATAAGCCTGAACCTGGAGCTCAAACCCCTTGTGCACAGCTATGGTATGTGAAACAGCGCTGCCCACGTGGCTGTTTCTCCTATAACAGCTCATTTTTTATCAGTTCTTTTCTCTTTGGGTCATTATATTTCTCACAGATTTCTGCTCGTTCTAAATCTGATATAGATAAAGTAGCACAGTAAAGATTACATTTATATGAATGCATTAGTGAGAGCGATTGCGTGTGTGAACTAATTCTACCTGGCAGAGTCTCTCTACTAGTAGTGAAGCTGTGGGATTTAGTTAAGAAATATATGCAAGAACCTTTCTAAGCTATTTTATTCAGAAATCAGAACTGTGTTGACAGTACATTTCCATGCTGAATGATTCTGTGCGTGCAATGCCGCGATCTTCGCGTGATGTACTAGCTACTGTCTGTAGCCTATGTGTGTTTGTTAGAGTGCAGCAGCGCATTAGATTAGAATGGCGATTAACTTATCTGTACAATATGCTGTTTAAAACATGTATTCTCCAGCTCAATTTCGAGCATCCAGTAATATAATCAAAGGTCTTGTGGAGTGCTTTCAGAGTATGCATTTATTTGTCATTTTAACTGTTTGGAAACAGAGCGTAAATGTGGAAGTCATTCATTCTTATCCTGTTGCGCCCTCTATAGTACCAGCAACTAGTTGATTTCAAGCTTAAAGCGTCGTGGCAGAGCATTATATTTGACTAGTCGGATTGACTAGTAGCATGCCCTAATTTATAAACACACACTGTATGTGTGAATGCACTTCCTCCAGCTCTTCTGGGGGGACACCGAGGTGTTCCCAGGCCAGCCGGGAGACATAGTCTCTCCAGCGTGTCCTAGGTCTTCCCTGTGGTCTCTTCCCAGTGGGACGCGCCCGGAACACCTTCCCGGGAAGGCGTCCAGGAGGCATCCGAAACAGATGCCCGAGCCACCTCAGCTGACCCCTCTCGATGTGGAGGAGCAGCGGCTCTACTCTGAGCTCCTCCCGGGTGACTGAGCTTCTCACCCTATCTCTAAGGGATCGCCCAGCCACCCTGCGGAGAAAGCTCATTTCGGCCGCCTGTATCCGGGATCTTGTCCTTTCTGTCATGACCCAAAGCTCATGACCATAGGTGAGAGTAGGAACGTAGATTGACCGGTAAATCGAGAGCTTCGCCTTGCGGCTCAGCTCTTTCTTCACCACGACAGACCGGTACATCGACCGCATTACTGCAGAAGCTGCACCGATCCGTCTGTTAATCTCCCGTTCCATCCTCCCCTCACTCGTGAACAAGACCCCAAGATACTTAAACTCCTCCACTTGAGGCAAGAACTCTCCACCAACCTGAAGAGGGCAAGCCACCCTTTTCCGACTGAGGACCATGGCCTCGGATTTGGAGGTGCTGATTCTCATCCCAGCTGCTTCACACTCGGCTGCAAACCGTCCCAGTGCATGCTGAAGGTCCTGGCTTGATGAGGCCAACACGACAACATCATCCGCAAAGAGCAGAGACGAAATCGTGTTGTCACCAAACCTGATCCCCTCCGGCCCCTGACTGCGCCTAGAAATTCTGTCCATAAAAATCATGAACAGAACCGGCGACAAAGGGCAGCCCTGCCGGAGTCCAACACGCACCGGGAACAAGTCTGACTTACTGCTGGCAATACGAACCAAGCTCCTGCTCCGGTCGTACAGGGACCGGATAGCCCTTAGCAAAGGGCCCCGGACCCCATACTCCCGGAGCACCCTCCACAGGCCGCCGCGAGGGACACAGTCGAATGCCTTCTCCAAATCCACAAAGCACATGTGGACTGGTTGGGCAAACTCCCATGAACCCTCCAGCACCCTGTAGAGCAGCGGTTCTCAATTCCAGTCCTCGCGCCCCACTGCTCTGCATATTTTGCACGTTTCTCTTTGTTGACACACCTGATTCAGATAATCAGCTCGTTAGAAATGAACTCCGTGCATGAACTGTGTTCTAATTGTTCATTGCTCCCTAATCTCTGAGCAGGGGAAATCTGTTGAAGTTTACCTCACATCGAAACATTCATTCACTGATTTGTGCTGTGCAGCGTCTTTAAACATGGACAACTGTGACATCATATACCTCTGTAAATCAATACAATTTAAATTCACGTCACACTTCAATGCACTTTGATTGGAACATATAGCTACGTTCACTTCGAACTGGAATCATGGCTGAATATCCTGTGATGACCACTTCGCAGGGCACTTATTTTCGAATAGAACAAATGTCTGAAGCTCTAAGAGAAACGTTCAAAATGTGCAGAGCAGTGGGGCGCGAGGACTGCAATTGAGAACCGCTGCTGTAGAGGGTATAGAGCTGGTCCAGTGTTCCACGGCCTGGACGAAAACCACACTGTTCCTCCTGAATCTGAGGTTCTACTATCGGCCGGATTCTCCTCTCCAGTACCCTGGCATAGACTTTCCCAGGGAGGCTGAGAAGTGTGATCCCCCTGTAGTTGGAACACACCCTCCGGTCCCCCTTCTTAAAAAGAGGGACCACCACCCCGGTCTGCCATCCCAGAGGCACCGTCCCCGACTGCCACGCGATGCTGCAGAGGCGTGTCAGCCAAGACAGCCCCACAACATCCAGAGACTTGAGGTACTCAGGGCGGATCTCATCCACCCCCGGTGCCTTGCCACCGAGGAGTTTCTTGACTACCTCGGTGACTTCAGCTTGGGTGATGGACGAGTCCACATCTGAGCCCTCAGCCTCTGCTTCCTCAATGGAAGACGTGACAGCGGGATTGAGGAGATCCTCGAAGTATTCCTTCCACCGTCCAACGACATCCCCAGTTGAGGTCAACAGCTCCCCACCTCTACTGTAAACAGCGTTGGTAGGGCACTGCTTCCCTCTCCTGAGGCGCCGGACGGTTTGCCAGAATCTCTTCGAGGCCGACCGATAGTCCTTCTCCATGACCTCATCGAACTCCTCCCAGGCCCGAGTTTTTGCCTCCACAACCACCCGGGCTGCAGTCAGCTTGGCCTGCCGGTACCTGTCAGCTGCCTCAGGAGTCCCACAAGCCAACCAGGCCCGATAGGACTCCTTCTTCAGCTTGACAGCATCCCTTACTTCCGGTGTCCACCACCGGGTTCGGGGATTGCCGCCTCGACAGGCACCGGAGACCTTACGGCTACAGCTCCGAGCGGCCGCTTCGACAATGGAGGTGGAGAACATGGTCCACTCAGACTCAATATCTCCAGCCTCCCTTGGGATCCGGTCGAAGCTCTGCCGGAGGTGGGAGTTGAAGATCTCTCTGACAGGAGACTCGGCCAAACATTCCCAGCAGACCCTCACAGTACGTTTGGGTCTGCCGAGTCTGTCCAGCTTCCTCCCCCGCCATCGGATCCAACTCACCACCAGGTGGTGATCAGTTGACAGCTCCGCCCCTCTCTTCACCCAAATGTCCAAGACATACGGCCGGAGGTCAGATGAAATGACCACAAAGTCGATCATCGACCTACGGCCTAGGGTGTCCTGGTGCCACGTGTACTGATGGACACCCTTATGCTTGAACATGGTGTTCGTTATGGACAAGCTGTAACTAGCACAGAAGTCCAATAACTGAACACCGCTCGGGTTCAGATCAGGGGGGCCGTTCCTCCCAATCACGCCCCTCCAGGTATCACTGTCGTTGCCCACGTGGGCGTTGAAGTCCCCCAGTAAAACGACGGAATCCCCAGTCGGAGCACTTTCCAGCACCCCTACCAGAGACTCCAAGAAGGCCGGGTACTCTGCACTGCCGTTCGGCCCGTAGGCACAAACAACAGTGAGAGACCTATCCCCGACCCTAAGGCGCAGGGAAGCGACCCTCTCGTTCACCGGGGTAAACTCCAACACATGGCAGCTGAGCTGGGGGGCTATAAGCAAACCCACACCAGCCCGCCGCCTCTCACCATGGGCAACTCCAGAGTGGTGAAGAGTCCATCCTCTCTCGAGGAGTGTGGTTCCAGAGCCCAAGCTGTGCGTAGAGGTGAGCCCGACTATCGCTAGTCGGAACCTCTCAACCTCACGCACAATCTCGGGCTCCTTCCCCGCCAGTGAGGTGACGTTCCACGTCCCTAGAGCTAGTTTCCGTGTCCAGGGATCGGGCTGTCGAGGCCCCCGCCTTTGACTGCTGCCCGATTTTCTAAGCACCGGCCCCTTACGGTCCCTCCTGTAGGTGGTGAGCCCACGGGAAGGCGGCCCCACTTCGCTCCTTCGGGCTGAGCCCGGCCGGACCCCGTGGGGGGAGGCCCGGCCACCAGGCGCTCGCATACGAGCCCCAACCCCGGGCCTGGCTCCAGGGTGGGGCCCCGGCTGCGCCATACCGGGTGACGTCACGGTCCTATGATTTGATCTCTTCATTTTATTAATATTTAAATATATTTTGAAAATACGTTTGAACGTTTTGTACACCACCATGACACGGAATGAGAAACTGTGAGTTTTTAAATATGTACAGGGTAGCTTTACCTGCTTTAACCCATTTGGGCACATCACCTGCAATAAGTGACTTCGGCCTATCATCTCAAAGTCAAAATAACGAATAACCCTTTCACATCGAATAAACCAGATTGATTGCACTTTACAAACACGTGTCATCATTACAGCTAAGAGTACTGATTCACTGTTGAGTCTGTTCACAGCCATGAATGATTCAGCAGAACAAAGGCATTCATGATGACACACATTTCGTTTGAAATTTTTCATCCGGCCAGCTTGTTCTCCCAGCATCTGCGGTGGGTTCATCTGTGTGCCACCAATCCAAGGTTCAACACCTCCCCAGTCAACCCTTCGGAGGAAAGAGGCCTGCCAGAATGAGGAATGATGCTGTGGTGCCGTGATTATTAGGATTAATTGTCTTTTAGTAGTGTGTCAGAGCATGTTGGCCATAGCAGAGGCAGTCACAGATAATGAGGGCCGTTGAGGGGGCTTATTGTTTTCTCTTAAACCACACTTCAACAGAGGCATGTTTTAAAAGCCCTGTCAATGCCGCTGAAATTGCACTCCTTCGACTTTGCAGTCAGTGCCAAAGAAAAACAAGCCTGTGAATATGACAGTGGGCTGTAGAAGCACAGTCATTCTCAAATGTGTAAGCATACATGCATAACTTAAGGGATCACTGGTAGTTTAAGATGATGCCATAACTATAATTTTGAAATGGCTTTTCTGCCACCCACCCCCCATCCGAACACCTGGCACAGTCGTGGCAGCCATGAAATAACGTGACCTCTGCAGTTCAATACGTTCTTCTTGACCTCCTACACGTCATCATCCTTGATTATCTTAACAGCCTGATCCCTTATGCGCCAGGCTTTGATTGCCCATGAAGTCGAATCTTGACAGAGATTCATGAGCGACAGAGTGAAATATTTCACCGTCTTTTGTCCAGGATTGCTCAGGAGGGATTATAGGGGTTTTACAGTCACGGATCTTATGCTCCACATAACAGCGTGCACCTGGACTGTTCAAACAAACATAAATGAGGAATTTGGGTAGATGGACTCATGAGTTACGTTTATGCTATTTTCAGGCCCTTGTCGTTATTATGTCACATGTAAAATTTAGGATGTTACTTATTCTGTATTATTCTGTAAACTTTTTTATTTGTATTTTTTTATTTTTATTTTATCATAGATTCTCTTGACAGTACATATCATTGACCCTTTTAACAGCCTGTCTTAGTGAATCTACTGTAGTCTAGCACCTTGTTCTCAAAGTCAAATGGATGTTTTCTGAGGAAAGTTACAAATAGATGCTCCACTGCAAACAAAGCATCCAAACAGCTGTCACTTCCAGGGCTGTTCATTCATCATTATTAGATAATATGCAGGGAATAGCCCCTGAAAACCTCTATTACCTCTCTGTACTCTGCGCAAGTGCAGGACTGATAACAGATGAGGCCAGCCTCGTGTAAAATTAAATTGCTTTTTTTTTATATACTGGTTGCAATTAATGGTGGTAAAAGGCAGTGCAGTCCCACTGCTTTTTAGGTATGTCTCCTATCATCCCCTCCAGGGATGGCCCTATCAAATGAAGGCCCCTGCGTCCAGACTAGTAATTTGGATCTGTTCTTGTTCCCAGAGACCTTTTCAGTAACTTTGGAAGAAAAACTTTAAACAAGATGAGGAAATGTCTGTCATTTTGTTGCTATTAATTTTGCACCTGATTAAGCAGGTCTGCTTGACACTTGTCAAAACACAACTTTAGGGGGTAAGTGTACAAAGCACTTAGTGGGGTATATGTGATTAGGGCCTAAAATCAAGTTTTTTTTTTTTAAGAATAATTAGCTGTAGGACATTTAAAGTCTTCGATATGATTTCTCTGCAGCTGATGTTGTTCATGTTAATTTAATTTCGAGTGATCGTGTCTCTCTGTGTCTGGCTGTTCAATTAAACTAGTCTTCTAGAATCTAGATTGACGGCTCTTTAACATGATGGCGCTACATTACAGCAATTTACTCAGTGTTGGTTTTTCCCCCTTAGACATTATACTGTATTACTGAATTATTTGCATCGTTCTGAGTGCTTTACCTGAGATATTTTCATTTGAACTGAATGGAGGTTTTAGCATAAATGTAATTTGTATGCAGTTGGACTGTACGATTCAAGGCTAAAGTAAATATCCTTATGGCTATTTTTGTCCATATTATGCTATTAAAGCAGTTCGCAGCTACTCCACTTTTGGAATTCACTCCAAAATGTGGTGTTCCCTCAGGTCAGTTGATCTAACATTGACACTTAATGAAGGCAGCGAACATGAACAAATCAGAGATTGTTTTTCTCTCTCAGGCTTTAAAAGGGATGTCAAGGATGCAGGCTTCCCCCGTCCAACTCTACCCTGCAGTGGAACTACATGCTCCCTATTCTAAAGAGCAGTTCAAATGCCAAACTGTGCTTTTCTGAGACATATTGCCCACACCATGTGGTAACATCACTGTTTGTGTGTATGCATGTTTGCGCTTATACGGTGGGCTGGTGTCAGCACAACAGATAGTCACAAACCTAGAGGATTCGGTTTACCATTTCAAAGACGCCTGTTTTTTTCTAAAGTTTACACACACACACTCACAAGCGCACTCCCACATGCTGCTTCCTCGGTTTATCGACGTGCAACGTGGGCTGGCGAGGCTGGCGCGAACAGATGGGAGGAACAAACCAGCGCAAAATAAAGTTAAACTAGAACAAAATGACTGCACTAGCACTGCGGCCGCCCTTTGTTTGCCAGGAAGGTGATCCTCAGCATCTGGGGTTGATGGAACGCAGGATTAAAATTACCAGAGGGAATGATTAATATCTTCTTAAAGCGCAAACTTCCAGCTTATCAATCATCTCATTACACCGCAAAAGTTAATTGTCTGCGGGGAGGGTGGGGGTCCCTGAACCATGAAAAAGTGGCCCGCCCCTCGACATGTTTACTTACAACAGGACAGAACTGGGAACTCAACTTGTTTATCTGTGAGAGAGTCCACATCAGGCTCAGGGGTACGGCATATGAAATCACTCTGTGTGTTTTTATGTCACTCAAATGTTGAGGTAACATAATGGTCTGCATGTAAAAGCATCTTCTTGTGCTCCGTAATTTACTCTCCTGCAATATTAGCTGTTCATACAGAACGTTTTTGTGAACGTTGCTTTTTACATTTTTTTTATGTAAATGCACTAGTCAAACTTTTGACTCCTGCGCTTTTTTTTTTTTTTTTTGCATCATGCGTGTCTTTCTAAAAATGTGGCACTCAAGTTAAAAGTTGTTAAACTTAATAAAAAGCAAAGCCTTTCTAGAGATTGCTTTTTTGCAGTCCACTGTGCTGTTTTTCATGCTGTTTTCTGATATAATCATGCACTAAACACTTTTCCCCCCCTTGCTTCCCTTCCCACACACCTTTCTAAAAACATGGCATTTAAGTTAAAAGATATTCTACTTTTAAAAAACAATATGTTTGTAGCATTTTTCCTTGTGTTTCACTACTCAGGTTTTAATCACTTATTGAAAAATGCCCTAGACAGACATGGTTTACTGTTGCATTCACGTCTTTTGCAGTGTTTTATGCATGACAGACCTTTATAAAAATGTGGCACTCAAATTAGGATATTCAACTCTTAATCCCCCCCCAAAAAAACTTTTCTATAGGCTATATACCCATTGCATTGTTTGTTTGTTTTTTTCACTGCGCTGCGTTTCTATGTAACCATATGCTAGACGGATGGGTTATACTGTTGTTTTCAGGTTTTTTTTTTTAATATCTGCACATGACACACCTTTCTAAAAATTTGGTTTTCAAGTTAAAAGAAGTTAAACTTAAAAAAAAAAAATAGACCTTGCCTTTTTGAATTCACTTTGCTGCTTTTTCATTTTCGTCTATTAAAAACGTGTTAGAGGAACGTGTTTTACTGTTGCATTCGCATCTTGCGTCTTTAGCTGAATCTGGCACGACACTTCATTCAAAATGGAAAAGTTAAAAGTTCAGCTTAAAAAATGTATCTGCTAGACCTTGCATATCTTTTCATTCCACTGCCTTCATTTTCACATTTTTGTCTGAATGACCCCTACAGCTGCAGTGGCATAGAAGTTTAAAAGTGTTTATAAATGCTCTTGAATTAAAGGGATAGTTCACCCATATTTTCCCCCGCATGTTCATTCAAACCCGTTTGAATACATACAATGAATGTCATTGAGGTTGTTTTGCTCTGCATTGACTTTCAATGTGTGGACAGCAACAACTGAAACATTGTTCAAAGCATCTTCTTCAGTTCTCAACAGAAGAAAGTCAGTCATACAGGTTTGGAAGCGACTGTGTGTGAGTAAATGATGACAGAATTTGTGTTTGTGGCCGAAATATTCCTTTATATCTGCACCTCTATAGGTGTATAATGAATGGAGATTGGCGGCGGATGAGACGGTTCTGGTGCCTCTGCCGGGGCTACGAAGGGGTCTCTCCTCACTCCGCGGCCTGGGGTGCCCTTGCCTCTCCTCCCTCCCCCTGGCTGCCGGTGTGTCCTCCTCTTTGCCCTCTCTGCTCCGCTGCGCTCGCTCCCGTCTCTCTCCCCCACTTCTCCCTGCGTGCCTGCGCTGCTTGAGCCAGCTGCTCCCACTTCATCTTCTGCAGCGTCACTAGCTAGGGTATTAATCATGTTTTTCGAGGGGGACACTCTGCTATTTATCTCTCTGACACTTCCAGCATTCGGAGCCCCGTTGCTGGGCACAGCCCATTGAGTAGTAAGATTACACATTACCGCGCTCCATTGCCTCTCCCTGCCCTCTCCATTGACTGGCTGTTCAACAGTGGCATTGCGCTCGCACCATTGGACATAATTTATGCCTTACATGTATGAAAAAGCCCATACCGGTCCTTTTTCTCTCTGCTCTCCCATCCTAACGTTTTAAGTTGCGCTTAAACGTAGCATGTGGGCCTGTAATTGTTGCTATCCGTCTGTGCCTGAACTACTGTACATCAGCGGGCACGCAGGCTATATCACCATTACTGTATGTTTACTCACAGTGATGGCACAGAGCAGGCAGCGAGAGATATGAGGCATCGAGCACGTTAGATGGTACTCACTTAGCGGCAGACTGCCAACACACGGTTGGCCTTTATACAAGCTGTTAGGTAGGTTCTGTCAGTTCAAGTCTGTCAAGAGTGCTTTCATACACCTAGAAGAACTAGGTTTCAGCAGTACAGGACTTTGTGAGGTACTGTACTGCAGGCGATGTGACGTTCAGAAGGCCCCTTTGATTATCGCCATTACACTTTGTTACACTGCATTTGCTTGTGCATCCATGTATTTATAGCGTAGACCTCTTTTGGAGGGTTTTGGGAGGGGAAGAGCGTGTGAATATAATTTCATCCCTCGTTCTCACCGTAATGAATCTATACTTAGAGAATGCATGTCCTTCTGGTTGCAATTGTGTATTAATGATTTCAGTGTGTGGGAATTGAAGCATCTGTTAACTCCAATTACCTTGTGGTGACCTGCTTTCGTAGTCTGGATCCGTGCTGAACCGAACTGCTGCGAGAGTAAATAATTCATGTGTTGGAGATCTTTTAAGCACAATTTGCTGTTTTTGGTCTGTGAGGAGAAATAATTTAGAGAAAATGAAATATAATTAGCAGTGAAGAAATATATGCTCAGGTTGTGAAAGCATTCCATGTTGAGTGTTCCTCATGTTCTATCAATAGAGTCATGGGTTCGATTCCCAGGGCCAGGGATGGACTGGGAATAAAAAACGGCCCTGGACTTTGACTAAAACCGGCCCAAAGCAATCGGCGCGGAGAAACTCGACAACAGTCTGTCTGCGCCATCTTTGTGTACTGTTGATTTAAACACTCAATTTAAACACTCTTTTTACTGTCAGGTATTTTGTCTTCTTATGAGGGTGGTTTGACAAAAAAAAAAAAAAAAAACCTCTAGGATGTGAATATCTGACTTGGGGCGCTTAAAAGTAATTTAAAGTTGAGCTGGAATGAGTGTCTTTCTCTGCTCTTGGTTTAATCTCAACCTGAATAAACAAATGATGAAATGGATAAAAAAAAAACAGGTTTTATTCCCAGATAGCATGGAATAGATTTTAACAGCATATTATACAATCTATTCCATGCTGTCTTAAAATGAATTTATTACTTAATAATCTTAATTTATGCAGTAATTATTCTTACTGCACAAATAATACCACATCTAAATGAAAATACACCATTACAAATGTAACTTCTGGATTCAAAATCTTTTGTAAGAATTAACTGTAACGTTACCAACATTTTTAAAAGTAAAAGCACAACATATTTCTTAATAGTAGCTACTGCATGTGGCATTTTACAGCTAAAATGTTGAGGTTTAGCTGTTTTAACTACTGTAATCATTAAAAATGTAGCAACCTGAATATCACTTCCTAACATCATCCCTAGCAAGTAACTCTTTCTCCTCTCATGTTCCATACTTACTGTATTTCCCTGACTATAAGTCACACTTTTTTTTCATAGTTTAGCTGGTCTTGCGACTTATAGTCAGGTGCGACTTATTTATCAAAATTAATTTGACGTGAACTAAGAGAAATGAACCAAGAGAAAACATTACCGTCTCCAGCCGCGAGAGGGCGCTATATGCTGCTCAGTGCTCCTGTATACACTGAAAACATAGAGAGCCCTCTTGCGGCTGTAGACGGTAATGTTTTCTCTTGGTTCTTGCTTTTAAATAAATGCGACTTACAATCCAGTGCGATTTATATGTTTTTTTCCTCATCATGACGTATTTTTGGACTTATGCGACTTATACTAAGTTGCGACTTATAGTCTGAATGAGGTGATGACTGCGTGCGTGGTGGGTGGTGGGCCGGCCCGCCGGTCGTCCTGGAGTACCGGCCGTTCCATGATTCTCCAGATCACACAGATGGCCAGTCCGCCCCTGCCCAGGGCCTGCATGACAGGGTTTAGTTGTCTAGTTAGACACTATAAAATGTATTCTTGGATTTTTATTTTTTATTAATTTAGTTGAATGTAACTTTTAATTCTGCTTCCTTGTATTCAAACCCAATTCAATTGGAGTTCTCAATTAATTTGAGTTTTGTACTCTAATGAGCTGTAACTCTAATGCAGCTGATAAAATATGTACTTTGAACGCTAAGTCGCCTGAAAGAAAAGCATCTGCCAAATGCATCTGCCAAAATTGTTTAAAAGTTTGGTGTTTTTGAAAGAAGCCTCTTATGCTCCCCAAGGCTCAAAAATATAGGTAAAACAGCAATAAGATGAAAAATTGAATAAAAATTGTGAAATATTATTACAAATTAAAACAACAGTTTTCTATCTTAATACATTTTTATCACAGACATAAATTAAATATGCACAATTCTGCTTATTTTTTTTATCTTACTTTTTTTGGAAACTATTGTGGAAATAAAGCTATTTTGCAGGATACTTTGATGAATAGAACTTCAAAAAAACTATTTTTTTGTAACAATATAAAAGTTTTTACTGTCACTTTTGATCAATTTAATTTAACTTTGCTAAATAAAGGTTTTAATTTCTTTAAAAACATATTACTAATCAAAAATTAAGTTTTGATATATTTACGTTGGGCTGGGCGATAATTCGGTAACTATAATTATCACAATATAATTTTCCTTGATAAATCTATATGAAGAGTTTGATAAATGTTCGATATAAAGTTTATGCACCAAAAGTGGAACGAAACAGCGCGACTCATTTGAAGCGAGTCACACGGACTGTTTATTCGCTCGGATCAAAGTTCAAACTGCCGCGCGGCGTGAGCTCACTAGAAAATAATAATTTACTTGGTCAAGCGAGCACTAAACAGCGCTGTGAGATCCAGTGCTTAAATTCAGTGATGAACACATATGACGCAGTGATTTAAACTAGTTTAAAGCCAAACAAGAGAAACACTGTGCTTTAAACTTGTGCTTTTTAATTTTATTTATTTTTTGTGGAAACTAGGATATAGGCTATTTTGCAGGATGCTTTGATGAATCAAACTTCAAAAGAACATAATTTTTTGTTACAATTTAAAAGTTTTAACTGTCACTTTTGATCAAATTAATTTAACTTTGTTAAATAAAGGTATTCATTTCTTTTAAAAAGTGTTTTGAACAGTAGTGCAAATGTGAAGTAGCTAACATCCACCTGTAACACTGTGAAATAACCAATGTTATAAAAAATAAATAAAAAAAGTTAATGTTCAGTGGGGTCCTGCAGCTAGGACTGGTATGGCTGGCAGATGGCTGTGCTGGGCCAATGAGAGAAGCACATGGAATCATTTCAGGGTTGAACGAAAGAGTCTGTTCCTCATGTGGCTGGAAGAAAGAGGTGAACTTCTGAAAATCTGGTTTCACATTTCAAGTCAGAATAGTTTTTTTATAAGCAAAAATGCATATTGTGTTTGGACTGCTCTGTCTCGCTCTCTCTGTCTTGACTCACACATGTAGGAGATTTACTTGTTATACTCTGACTAGTATTTGGCTGGAAAACGCGGGTGCTTCCTTACCTATACCAGTTCCCCCTGGAGTCGACTCTGTGTTTCTGTTTTGTAGTCAGAAAATAGTTGAAAGATTATAGATGCACGTTCCTCACACTAATACCACCTGACATTCTGGAGGAACCCAAATCATTTCATGGTAATTTGACCTTCACTTATCTTGTAAATCTTTGTGAAAGGAGTGAGGGGGTGATAGGTGGTCATTAACAAGAGAGAAAACAGCCCGGGGCAGCTCAAGGGTTTAAGAGACCAGACTTTTTAACTCGACCCCCCTCTTTCTTTTCCTTTTCCTCTGCATCTACTCCCTCATGGAAGAGAAGTTGGAGCACAAAGTTACAGGAGATGTAAAAGAAGAGTACAGCTTAGGAAAAGAACATTCTAGCCATCATATCAGCATGTGAGCATGCTGTATCACTTTCCAATCATAACTGTTTTCTTTGGCCTGGGGACTCCAATGGGCCTCCAGAGAAGTGATTACAGTCAAATAGAAAATCCAACCCATAAACTTTCTCTTTTTTTCCTTCCTCGCTCTCTTTCTTCCCCCCCCCCCCCCTTTTCTCCCTCTCTTGCCTTTCTCAGGGGACTCGTTGAAGGCACATATGGTTCAAATTCCTAGTGTGAAATAGGCCTAAACACCAATTATTTTATGGTACAAACACAGGGGAAAGATTTTCAAGCTTGTAACTTCTTACCGTAGATTAGCCTTGCTTAAGTTTTCTTGTGCGTAAAAAGGGAAATAAAAAATATATTTTATTGCAGACTTTTATGTCTGAGTTATTTCAGTTCCCCTTTATTCCAGCCCTGTGCTTTTATAGTGCTGTGTCATTGCAGGCCCTCCCCAGCCATGGCTCTTCTAGCTTTGCAAGGCTAATCTAAAACAAGAAATAACCACATCAGTATGGAGGGGGGTCACATGACTACTTTCATAGCCTGTAATTGGTTGATTTCTGAGGCCTGTGAAATGTGAAAGTTGAGCGGCGAGGTTTAAATAAGAGCATAATGCTAACTATAAGTCACACTTTTTTTCATAGTTTGACTGGTGGACTTATTTATCAAAATTAATTTGACATGAACCAAGAGAAAACATTACCGTCTACAGCCACGAGAGGGCTTTCTCTTGGTACTAAATAAATGCGACTTATAGTCCAGTGCGACTTATATATGTTTTTTTCCTCATGACGTATTTTTGGACTGATGCGACTTATAGGCAGAAAAATACATGCACTAATCTTTTATGCTTTTCGATAACTTTTACCCCTGTATCACAGTTTAAATTCTGTTTGGATGAAGTTTTGTTAGATTTGAAATGGTAGATTTAAGGGTATAGTTCCCAAAATGTAAATTCTGTCAAGATTTACTCACCAAACCCATATGATTGACTTGCTTTTGTTGACCACAAAAGGATATATTATAAATATAAAATATCTATGATTTCTGCAAAGTAGCAGCCATAACTGACTCCGGATCACAAAACCAGTCGTAAGGGTAAATTTTTCCAATAGGATTTATACATTTACTGAATTAATAAGCTTTCTATTGATGTATGGTTTGTTAGGATAGGACAATATTTGGCCCGGATACAACTATTTGAATATCTGGATTCTGAGGGTGCGAAAAAATCTTAATATTAAGAAAATCACATTTAAAGTTTTCCATAAAAGGTTCTTGGCAACTCTTTTTACTTGTGTTTCCTTTTTTACATTTACATTTATGTATTTAGCAGACGCTTTTATCCAAAGCGACTTACAGTGCATTCAGGCTATACATAATTATATATATTTTTTACCAGTAGTTTGTTCCCTGGCAAATGAACCCATGACCTTTTGTACTGCTAACGCAATGCTCTACCACTGAGCATTATGTGTTTTTTTTTTTTTTTTTTTTTTTTTTATGAAACTTTGCGTTAAAGAAAAGTAGATTTTTGTTTGTATATGCTGTCAATTATATCTCTTAGGGGAAAAAAATCTGAATCTGCAAAAAAATCGGTATCGGCAGATCACACTAACAAAAGAAATCGGGCGGAATCGGCCAAGAAAATTGTAATCGGTGCATCTCTGATTCTTCTAAGTTCTAAGTCTTCTAAAGCATAAAAAAGTTTAGTATTAAATAATTCAGTATTAAGCATTTCAGTATTATGCAAACATTAAGGAAAAGTGTTAAAGAGAAAACATTTTTTTTTTTTTTGGTTTAATATTTCTTTTTTCAGCTTTTAAGCAAGATATTAAGATAAATAGTAGGTGGAATGACAATGTTTTTGTCACTGATAATAATAAGAAATTTAATCCGCATATTGGAATTGAAAATTAAGCTTTACCGTTACAGAAATAAAATACATTTTTAAAAGAAAATGAGATTTTGTTTCGTAAATGCACATTTTTATAATTTATAATCTTACATTTTTTTTTACTGTATTTTGGTCAAATAAATGCAGTCTGGCTTCTACAATGTGAAGAATGTGATACTATCTGAAATAATTTTCTTCAATAAAAAGGTATTTAGCTGTCTGCATAGTTCAGTTGGTTTCATTAAACTGACACATTTAATCTTCCAATTTTAATCTTCAGAATGTGTCAAAACGTCTTGTCAAGTACAAATACAGTGGTGTTCTTGTGCACTTGCTACGGTTGCCACATGGTTATATATTTATATTATCTGTGAACATGGGCGTTTGGGGAAGATATGCAGCACTGAAGCTGTGGTCATTCTCGGCAGGCGTCTGCAGAGATGCCTCTCACATGAAAGCCCCTGACCTGCTCTCAAAAAGCTAAGAAATGGAGCCCAGAACAGCACTCTGATAACAAGGATCTGGCTTCAAACATTGACAAATGATAACATCAAATGCCCCTCTGTGTATGTGTTGAGTGTGTATTTGAATGTGTTTGTGCGTGTCCTTGGACATGCCCTATCTGTAGGCCCTCCGCATTTTACCCTTTAATGATACTGTACATGGCCGTGGCCACAATATCAGGACTTAGATACACCTCTCTTTTGATGAACTGAAATTTTCAGCAGAAGAAAGGAGGCAACATTTTCTAGAGGAATTCTCTGAAGGCAGGAAGATGAAAAGGGCAGCAATGACTGTATGCAGAGAATGGTATCATAGTTACCCGAGCACGGATAGAAAGCTCCATTCTTCTGCTGCAATTTAGGACATCAGCGCCCCACAGGATCACAGTTGTTTTGAGTACTTTCAAAGAGACCATTGTTTGTTTAAGACACCTGTACCCGTGTTAAGCACTTTGAAGCCCTTTCTTTTTTGACATAAATAATTTGGTGAGTGGTGTTTATATCATGGTGCAGCTTCAACAGTACAAATCATTAAAGGAGTTTGCCCAAAAATGAAAATTCTGATGTTATTTACTAACCTTCATGCGATTCCAAACCCGGCTTCAATCATTAAAATTATCCATACAATTTTTGCTTTATGTTCTAAGTCTTCTGAAGCCAACATCTGACACAGACCAAAAAATTTTCCTCCTCATTTAATAACCCTCATGCTATCCCGGTTGTATGACCAGTTGTTTTTTTGGGGGGGGAACACGAACAGAGAATTTGTTGAATTAGAATTTATTTATTAAAAAGAACCCATCTCTGTGAGTCCATATAATGAAAGTGGATAGTTACCTAGAAGTTGACTCTTCAGAAACCGTGCAAAACAAACCTGAAGGAGCAATATACGATCCCAGTTGATGAATCAATGAAGTAAATTATCAATTTTCATTTTTGGATGGAAAAACCAAATCAGTTTGGTTAGTAAATCAAGTAGCACACAAGTTGTATGGACCACGTTTTATTTATTTATTTTTTCATTTTGTAGCATACTGTAACAGCCCCAGCCCTTATTCACCTTCATCATAGTGCATTAAGTGACCAGCATGTTAATTCATGTTTTGTTTAGTATATTGGTTTGGAATGACTGGAGTAAATGATGTTAAATGTTTGAGTGAACTATTTCTTTAAAGAACTATGATATTTCTTTTTCAGGATGGTTTGTTTTGCCACAGACTATTATTCCACCACAGGCATATTCAACATGAAATTCTTTACATAGCTTAAACAGCAGTTATATGTAAATAGATAGGGAGATAATTTTGCTTCCCTATTGTGTTTTCACCTTTTTTCCCCTATTCTTTGTGATTTATTATGCCTGAAAGTGTGCTTGGGTGCCAAAACACTAGGATCTCAAAGCAAAATCAGGGCAGCAATAATGCTTTAGCATGATGAGTCACCCCAATCTCACAAAGATTCCTGGATGATGAAGGGTTCCTCTGATACCAAATCTTCTGTTGATTCTGATCCTGGTGTGTAACGCATGACCCCTCTTTTCCCACCTCGCTGACACACTCTTTTCTACTGCATCCGAGCCTCAGTTTGCAGGAAACGCAGTTCCAAGCTTTTGCTAAATGATTTACTGTGTTAGTCTTTGAATTGAAGGAGCTGAAATGTAGATACCTGCATGAATACTTTTTCAGTAGCTCTTGAAATACATGAATGTGTGAACAAGTTGATACCTTGCCAGGAAACTGATGAAAATGTTAATGCTTGTGGATTTACAGTATGTGCTGTCCCCTTAGTTTGTCTGCCATTGAATGTAAGGTGGAGGTCATGTGCTGTGATATTTAACATACATTATGGAGTTTGCACAAAGGCTGATAAACAGTGTTATGGACTCCATAATCCAATTACTTTTCATCATTAATTAACAACACCGAACATCTGCATGCTTGATCAGTGTAATTGTTTAACAGGTTGTGTATAACACATTGCTCATTAAAATATCCGAACTGAAATTGCCTTTGACCATTTCAGATTTACAAAATGCTATAAAATGTTGTGTATTTATTATTTATGTGCCCAAATAAATAAATGTGAATTTTTCTCATTATTATCAATGTTGAAAACATTTGTGCTGCTTAATATTTTTGTGGAAACTGATTTTTTTTTTCCCGGGATTTTTGGATAAATAGAAATTTCTAAAAAACTGCATTTATTTGACATACATTATTTCACTGAAATATATTGTTACAGTATAAATGTTTTAACTGTCACTTTTGATCAACATGTATCCTTGCTAAATAAAAGTATTAATTTATCTAAAAAAAAAATTCTTACCCCAAAAGTCTGAAAGGTAGGCTAATGTGTATTTATTGTGATTGAAAGTTTGTGGTTTTTCCTGTCATTTCAGCCTTTCCACAAACTATACTTAACTACTTCAAATTTGTACAGAACTCAAAATGAAAATATGCATTTTCTTTTTGTCTTTACACAGTCCAACAGTCCAAGCTGCAAATTTCAAAAAGGATTCTTAAATGGGGGGAGGGGGGATTCTAGTTAAAAAGAGGAAGGTGGAGAATTATCGATCCCTTATCCCGAAGGTGTCCGCCGTATGCAGATGTCCCAAAGGTGCAACAGAGAAGGGTAAATTAAGCCCTTAAATGTGCAACTGGCAATAATGAGCTATCATTACTCAAATTACAGCAAGCACTGATTGGGTTTAAAGTAATGAAGAAAACAACATGATCAATCATCATCAGGTCCTGAGAGCATTGGGGTGGTGGCCGAGCCCTGCACCCAAATTGCTGGAGCAGAGCTCCATCTTCAGGAGCCAGACTGGAGCGGATACAAGAGCCCTCCAGCATACGAACACATGTGAACATCCTTTATGAGATTACAGTCGAACCTCAGATGCTGCCCAGCACACAGAGATCATATCATATATGGCAGACTTCCACCTTTGTCATCTCACTAAGGCAAGTTTGTTATCTTCTGTTATTGTCATCAGTGCATTCTTGCCCTCAATAAGTGCATGGATCGCTCATAAAAGAGTAGTTCACCCGACAATGATACCCGATATGATTTTCATACAATGAAGATCAAGGGTCACTAAAACGTTTTGGTTACCAGCATTCTTCATAATTTCTTTTGTATTATGCAAAGAAAAAAAAAGTAATAGTTCTGAAACAACATGAGGGTGAGTAATGATGACAAAAGTTTACATATTTGGTTGAACTGTCCCTTTAAGAAATCAGATTAATTCATTATCTCTAAAAGCTCTCTCTCGTCATTGTTACCTGGAGATTGACTTGCTTTCGAGAAAGGATATATTAAATAGTAGCTTTTTATTATCCAGGTTTTAGCGAATGACTATACAGCAAAAGAACATGTACTACCTATTATCATTTTAATACTTCACCACACTTATTTCAATCTGGCTGCTGACAAAATGATTTCTTAAATAAGTAGTCTTAGGAAAGAGAAAGTCATTTATGCCACAGTTCACCAGCCGATAACTTCAAAAAGATAAGGGAGTCACATAATGGAGTGAATTTTAAGGCATATTGAGAGGAATATGGAGATGATGGCCAGCAAAATGCGTGTGGTGATTAAGTGGTTTTATAAAATGAATAATGTTGAGTTGAATCTTTCTTTGTGTGGTTGCTGTAAAAAAAAGTATTTGCCCATAAAGAGCTCATTAGATTTCTGTATGTGTGATTTGCGTGCATCATGTGATTTGAGAGAATTTGTACCTTTGTAACTTTCAAGCAGAGAGAAATCAGCCTGGTTCATTGCAGTCTGAACATGGACAACCTGAACGTTTCGCCTCTACATTCTTTTGACGTTCTGGAACAAAGTTTTCTTGCAGATCCATTGGTGACCCGGCATTAGTGTGCATGAATGCTTCTGAAGTTGCCATCATCAATAATGAGGTCTCATTTACACAAATTACTCCGAACGCTGATTAGGTATTATCTAAAGGCAAGGGCCACCTCGATCAATCATCATCAGTGCACAGAGCGTCGATGGACATCAAAAGGTTAACCCAGATCCAATGGGCCCCTGGCAGTGTCAGCACAAATCACTAGGGCAGGGCCGCCACGCTGTCGATAGAGCAGCTAGACAATTAGGTAATGATTAAAATAGCTGCACACAGGAGTCAATAAGAAAATGAGCCATCCCGGCATAATTTTAGAATGATTTGTTTACCGATCTATATGGAAGCAGGAAAATAGGCACTCGAGTGCAGTGATTGAAAGCCGGGCCGGCTTCCTGAATGTCACTATCATGAACTTTTCAGAGTTGTACTTTGAAATGTGGTCGAGGTCTCTAATTGAGAGTTGTTTGCATGAGAGGCTGTTTCATAACAGCTGAAAGGTTTTGCTTTACTCTAGAGTGTCTAATATTCTTGTTCAGATGATACTATCTAAAAGCTGGTAAAATAAGTAGAATAATGGTAATTTTATAATAGTGTAGCTTTACCACTTACAAGTGTTGCTAAATCATTGTTGTTTAATTTAACTAGCCACTCTAAACAGGCATTTGTGTGTTTTATTATCATCCACCAATCAGAGAGTTTGGTTGGTTAAATGGAGGATATATTGTGGTATTTTTTTGTGGGTGCTCTGTCATTTCTTTGGATTCTTGACTGGCTATGTATGCTATTAATGAATGTGATGCATATGAAATATTAGATATGTTCAGTGTTTATTTGTTACAGTACATGCTCAGTGGGGTGGCAATGACATGTTTTTTTTGCTTACAAGCTCTGCAGATATCAGTTTCTTCCCCTTAATGCTATGCATATTAGTTTCTTCACCCTTTATGTGAACCTTTTTTTATGTTGATCAAAGCCATTTTTGTCTAGCATGTACTAAACATGTCTGAGGTGGCATGTACAGTATGTAGTCTGGGCCACACACATTTTGTGCATGTGTTTGTTTGTGGCTGACATGTGTAGTCGTGGGTCAGAGCTTCTGTTTGGAGGCTTGCGGAAGAGAACAGTTGGCAGTCATCATGCTGGAATAGAGAGGTGCTAATGATGACTGTAACAGGAAATGATGGACAGGATCATGTCTAAAAATAAGAGCTTGATTGGAGTGGGAGTGTTGTTTAGATCTTGACATGAAATATAGAGAACGGTCTGTGAACTTTTCTAGACACGGTCTCCTACTCCTTACATAACCTGCGGTTCAGCACGCGAGAAACATTTGCACAGTAGAGTGTTCCTTCAAATAAACTTTTATATTTACAATATTGTGAGAAATGGTAAATGCCAAAATGCCATTCCTCATTTCAATTAACACATTTCTATAAATATGAGAACATGGACTGTGAATCTAAACGGCTTCCTTTCCAACAGTCATGTTGTCGGTGTCCCAAGCAATCAATTTCCCTGATTTGAATAAGGAAATGAAAGGCCATCTCATCACTCACAGTGTTTGACTAGTTTCTAATATGCTAGGAAGGGGTATGAACATGTGTCACCTAATTTTGGGTATTATTTGCACAGCATTGTGGAGGAAGTGATGGCAAATATGGGAGTGAAATGAGAGAATAGAAGGTCCTGCTGGGGTCATTTGGCATATCTTCACCCGCACACAACACAAAACTGTCCTACTTTTTGGCCTTGCCGCTATAGCTCTTAACTGACAATAGTTATTCATCACTTATATGTTTCAGCTGGCCGAAGGAGAGTCTCCTTGAGGTGCTTATTTACTGTAAGACTCAAAGTGATACATTTTTTTTTTTGTTCCAGGAAATAGGAGTAAATTGGCACAAACATCCATTTGCTTTTTTTTTCTGGTAATCTTTGTGAAACACTACCCCGTTGAACAATTGTAATCATAATTTTTGCATCTAAATCTGAAATGGAGTAAAGAAAGGGGATAATTGCTTTATGGAGTGGCAGCTTTGCTGCTTTCCTTCCTCTTCTAATACATTTGGATGGCTCAACAAGGTACTGAGATATTTTTTGTCTTAAATTACTTGAAAGAGAGCTTTGCACTCTTCCTGAACACTAACTGCTATCAGAAACGGAAGCTCCAAAGCCCTTTGCTTGAAATCCAGTGGTGATAATTTCATTGAAAACATGTTTTGCGAGGAGAAAATAGCATTATTACCTAGTTAGGTGGATTATCTTGTCCAAAAGGCCTTTGATGTGTGCACAATCTCTGAAACGCAGCCTCTGATCTTTGGGGGCCAGAATGAGTGGTTCAGATACAATTGGGGGAAAAAGCCCTTCATTTCAAAGATCACAATATGAGATCTTGGATTTCAGTGATCTAGCTAAATCATATCACAAGGAAGTTCAGAATCCCCTGGCATCGGAGAACGTGGACACAAAGATGTTCACATTCTTTATTTTCTTTATTAATTCCTTATTTTATTTGAGTTTGCTGAAGGAGGTCATATTCATGGCTCATTTTATTTTAAGACACTGAACTATTGTGTAAGGTTAACTGTAAAATATTAGCTTTAATTCAATTATCAATGCATATTTAATGTATCACCAATGGATCCAGTTGTACGATTTTGACTTTGCCTCAATACAAAGAACCTAATTAGACAAATAACTCTGTGCTGTACACATAATGAACAAACAAGAATTAACATTTCTTAATTGCACATAAAATGAACTGCAGTATGATGGCTCTTATCATCTGCACAGCATGAATCTTCCTCGTGCTGTGGTTTGGTTCTAACAGAAGACTTTTCAGCAAATAATCACTATTTAATCTGCTTCCTCTAAGATTATCTGACCCCTCACCATTCTCATTATATCTGAGTCTATACACAGTGTAAGCTGTTCTGTGAAAGCTGTTACCCATGTCAGCTGGTGGTCTCTTGTCCTCTCTGCCTCGATCAGAGCAGGGGAGCGGCCACCTCTCTGTGTGTATCCTCATCTCCAAACGGACTCCTCCCGGTAGGGTCCGCTAAATGGATAAGATCTAATAGCCTGGAACAAACACTGTGGTCACCTTCTCTAATGGATGCCAGTGGGGAAGTACACTAATTCAGTATGATATGAAGAAGATAGGAAGATGTTTTTTTTTTCTTTCAGAGTAAGATTAAACTCTTGTGCCTCTCAAATGCCAAGCATCATGCTGTTCCTGCTCTTCAGTGCTCAAATACAGTTACAAGTGTTATTACTCCCACCATTTAAGAGGGCCTGATCCAGAGAGATTATTACATTAACCACAGGGCACTAGTTTTCTATCTGGGAGGATAGTTGTCACTCTAGGGGTTGTGCACTCTGTGTTAGAAGATCATCCAAGCTGTTGCTTCTGCTTCTTTTGATGGCAAGTGACTTATACAGGTTATGGTCTGATTTGATGTCTATGGTTTAGTGTGTTCTTTTATAAAGGTATCAGTGTGTGTGTGTGTGTGTGTGTGTATATATGTTTATATATATATATATATACATACATGAAAATTGTAGATTCACACTGAAGGCATCAAAACTATGAATTAACACATGTGGAATTATATATGGAATTATATACAAGTGTGAAAAAACTGAAAATATGTCATATTCTGGTCTTCCAACAGTCTTGAAGGAGTTCCCAGAGAGATGCTTAGCACTTGTTGGCCCTTTTGCCTTCTGTCTGCGGTCCAGCTCACCCCTAAACCATCTCGATTGGGTTCAGGTCCGGTGACTGTGGAGGCCAGGTCATCTGGCGCAGCACCCCATCACTCTCCTTCTAATAGCCCTTGATGCCTTCAGTGTGACTCTACAATTTTCATAGTCATGAATACATATATATATGTATGTATGTACAGTATGTATGTGTATATATGTATGTGTGTGTGTGTGTGTGTGTGTGTTTTATTGTTACAGACAGATCACTTAAACGCATGACCTCAAAAAACCTACATGAATGGATAAAGTTTGTCTAATGTTTCCTATTTGAGACTTTTATGCAGAATTTACACCACATTCTTTTGAGGTAGTGAAAACCATAGTCTAAAGTTTGGGACGCCAACTCCTGGATTATTTAAAACATTAATTCAGTTGTTTACACTTTGTAAGAGGGCTAATATGTGATAGAAAATAAATTGATTACTTAAAATGTGTATTTTTATAATTGTCTTTTCTTTTAACTGAAATCATCACAAAACCTTTTTTTCGGAAATACATGGTTTGTTAATATAATAGAAATAATCTTAATTATAATAATATAATATAATTTAGTAGAAAATATATAATATAACTTTTTTTTGTTATAATATATAAAACTTTGTGTTTGAAAAAGAGCAAAATAATGATTTATATAGGTAATTTTGACATTTACATAGTAATTAATTAAATAAATAATAAATAAATAATCACATACATGAAATCTGAACCCAAAGAAATGGTAAATGTCATTGTCACCCATGAGATATATATATATATATATATATATATATATATATATATATAATTATTTTTTTTTTATACTCTATTTATTCATTCTAGAATTAAAATCAAATCAGTTTTTACAAATAAATGTGAATTTCTTTTTTTTCTACTATTTGAAGCAAGCTTTTTGCTAATTTAAAACTCAATTCTCCATTTCCCTTTAGGAGTTATGTGACAGTTTTAATTGAGTAAGTGCTCACAACACAAGCAATAAATGATTACTCCTGCTGAGTATCTCGCATAACTTCATTAGCATCCTCTCTCCAAACTGACTGGATACCCCAGTGTTTAGTCTGTTAACGTATCGTCAGTAAATAAATATGATCCTTCACTGTGCAGACAGCTGTACTTGACAGCTTTGTTGCCTTCGCTGGCTGCACGCTGTCATTCTCGTCGAGGGAAAAGTGAGTTTTATATACTCTGACTGTGAACTGGGGAATGGAGAACATTTGCACATGAATCAATTGTATCCTGACAACTCTCAGACAGCTCAGAATCGGCTCAGAGAAGTATAGACATGATATTTTTCTCTTTGTCTCATACAAACTTAGACTGTCTCTTTTTTTCTTCCATATAACTATTGTGATCCAATGGCAGGGTATCAAGGTGAGCTCATTATTATAAAAAGTGAGAGAGCAGAAAGCTACAGTTATGGAGGTAAAGGACAGGAAATTAGAGGAAACATTCTTTTTACTCTCTCCTCATATCCATTTGCTCTTTCAACAGCTACTTGAAAGTGAGTCACGCACATTATGATTGAGGCCCTTGTTACTGAAGGTAACTGCTTGGCATTTCAGTCACTGTCTTGTTCCCACTCCAAATTTTTCAGTCAACTTGAAAAGTCCTCAGCAGCTTGGACATCTTGTAGCATTCTGTCATTCATGAAGTATTATGAAGAATGAAATGCATTGAAATAAAACCAAAGATAGGTAGAGCGTGACAGATTCCCTAATGGTTCTGTTTTCCATAAATAACATCAGAATTATCAGACTTAGTCAAATAGTTCCTTTTGTTCCGTTGAAAAGTTTCCTGATATTTTGTCTTATTCTGACTTAAAATAGACTTTTCTGACTGACTTAGAATACAGTTGACAGCGCTTTTTGCGTGTGATATAGCAGTAGTTCACCTTTCAATTAAAATCCTGTTTTTATTTACTCCCCAACACTTGCATAACTTGATGATTATCAGACGTCTTCAATATCAAATTCTCCAATAGAATCAAATTCTTCAATAGAATCAAATTCTACAACAAATAAGTCTTCCATAAGTGGTCTTAAGCCATACTATAGCATACTAAAATGCGAAAGTCATTATGCCGTAAAAATCTTACTTTGACGAATGTGAAGAAAAAGTCATAGAGGTTCCGAAAGACATGAGAATGAATAAATGATGGCAGAATTTTCATTGTGGGTAAATTATTTGTAGAAGTAGAAAGGACCAGTTTATGCTGATGAAATAATTTGAGAAGGCTGTCATTTCACCAGAAGATCAAGTTATATCATTTTGGTTAAAATGATGAGGTCAAAAATAATTATAAAAAATGAAACATTTGGATGAATCGTTTACAATAAAATTAATAACATGCATTTAGAACAATTTTCATGCTGACTTTAAAGCAGTATGAGCTTTCTGAAATGGTTATGAATAAAAATTAACACCTTAAAGACTTTATATTATGAAAATTATTTGTCGCTATGGTTACATGTATTACCCAAGGCCATCACCATAAGGATATTGACTTCAGTCCAAACTGACAATATTCGATCTGTTCCTTTTTAGTTTTTTAATTCGGTAAATGATAGGAAAAAAAAATTACAGAATCTTTCTGAGTCAGAAATTAGGCTTGCCTGCTACATGTTTATATTTTTTTTGGAAAGTGTGTCTTACAATGTTACAATTTGTTAAAATAAATTAACTTATTGCCAATGTTGCCAGTGATTGCTCTATCAATAATATTTTGACACTATGCTAAAGCCTCTTTCTCAGTATACTACAGTAAATGGCTATTAACAAAATTAGTCTTGTGACCCATTGTCAGAACAACAAGCAGCGTTACAGGAAACAGACAGTGGCACATTGATCTGTTGTGCTCCGAGGAACCAGCAGTATGGCGTTTCACCCTTCCACGAGTTTGGCAAGTGTCAGTGATCTCACAGTGTTCCCAGTGAAGAGCTAATCACAGCGATCAGTGTTCTTTTAAAGCTTAACCAGCCACAGTAATCTGTTCACACTCCCTTAGACCCTAATGGCTCTCAAGTTCCACCCCCCCGGACCAACACATCTCCCATCGAAGGATGGGCTGCTGTGCTCCGAGGCTGATCAATTAAAATGACTTTAGCATTTGCCGGCCCATCAATAAGTGCTCCCCTCTGGCTCAACAGTTCTTGCCTACGCTGTACTGGAGGGTTTTGGTCTGCATGCGTAGAGTCGGTTGTTTGCAATCAATGGGCTTCAATGTCATAAACAAAGCAGATTCACAGCCAGCAATCGATGCGATGAGAGCTAAATGTTGATTTACTTTCACAGCGCCTCCGTTCACACCTCTGAGACTGTTGCCGGGCTTATCTCATCAAGAATGGATACAAATTGAAAGTTGGTTTTAGAGTAACACCTCTACTCATCTAGAAACTTCAAATATAACCTCAGGGTTTTAAAACAGAAGCAGAAGTCTACTGTAGGATGGTGTGATGGATGTAACATTACAGGGTGTTTGTTTCCAAGTGACTGAATGGTGTAAAATCTAAAAAGACAGTTTAGGGGTTCACCGTGAGCTTGTAAAAACGCACCATTTCATCTTTCATATTTTTCTCAGACAAACAAACACAAATTCACTAAGACTAATGTAGATTCGACACCGCTCACAAATTAAAAATGACACAATGACAAGCTCCCGGTGGACAATTATGATTTATGACACACGTTTTTATGGATTTACACTGATGTTGTCAATGGCTTAATAAGTTTTACTGCTGCAGTGTGAGCTGTATTCAGTACACAGCTGAGAAGAATGTGCTAAAAGAACAGGCTATAAATGGGCTAAGGTGCTCCCCAAAGGGAAACTCACTAGACATGTGTTACTAAATCTTTCAGAGATGCCATCTGCCTGCGTGTAAGCTGTTAGAAGCTCTGACCTCTGTTGGCATTAAGGTCACCCAGAGCTAATATTGACCTTGTGTTGCATTCCGTTGTGGATGAAATAGATCTGCATTCTGAAAGCTACTACATACGTATTCACAGAAACCTAAGAGAGTTCTTGTCGGTCTGTCTCAAAGCACCTTGCTAGCTGTAAGATCTAAAGTTAGAAATTTTGTGTATTATTTTATTTAGAAAGTTTGCTTAAGTATGTTTAAGAAGTGTCGCAAGATATATATAATTGTTTTGGTCTCAAGTACATCTAAAAATGTTGTTACGAATTTAAAATTAGGTGTCATTTAACTAGGGCTGGGTAAAAAAAAATCTGTAGTAATACTACAAATCTGTGGAAGCATTTAAAATCATGAATATGTTGCTTCTGCAATGATTGAATGGTGCAGATCCACGGTTTCATTTACTACACATATACTACCGCACGTCTCACTATTGGTGCTTTTCCACTGCATTGTACGGCACGGTACAGTTCACTTTTGGGGGGTTTTCCACTGGGTACAATACCTAGTACTTTTTTTTAGGACCACCTTGGCTGAGGTTCCAAGTGAGCCGTATTGTTACCAAAATGTGATGTGTTTAAACTCTGCTGATCACTAATTGGCCAGAGAGTATTGTCACTACCTGCGTCACTGAACTTGTGACACAAGACACAACAGAACTGCTAGATTTAAATCAGCACAGCCAGTGATGGATCGAACACAATAGTTTTGTATGAGTAACCTTTTTTAACAACCGAAAAATGGCTGTTTCATGGTGAGCTGAGAAGCGATCCAGCAAGAGTTTGATGGAGTGACGCGGAATAAAAACGTTTTTCAGGAGTCGCGGCAGTAGAGGCGGTGCAACAATAATGACGTGAATCAGTGTTAATTATGACTTATTCATTTTTGATTTATTCTTAGTCTTTATTTTGAGCCTTTTTATTTTACTCTACAGTAGTTTTAGTTGACGAAAAGTCATTGCATTTTGACAAAGCAATGACTAAAAGTAATGACTTAAAGTTGACAAAAATGCAGTTACCAACATTTATTTTGGTAGCCATTTTATATGTAGTCAAACAAAAATAGTTATTAATTCTTCTCTCTTTAGACCAAATCAATTAAGCCTATGAGAAATTTAAATCAAGAATTGAATTTGGAAAACTAAATTATGACCATTTTGGTGTGAACTGTCCCTTTAATAGTAGTGAAAAGGGAACAACTTACAGAAATTGTAGTTGTTCAAATAAAATATGTTACATAACATTTAGAATTTTTGAAAAAGAAGCAGAATAAAACAAATACTAAAGAGATACAAATTAAACAAATTATTCAGATACAGTAGGTTTACTTACATCTTTTGTTGGTTAACATTAATGACATGGATTGGTACTTAATTAGGAATGCTGTCCCTTTAATATGGAAGGCTTGCATGTAATACTGACACACATTGTTTTCACCAACCTGTTTGTGTTCACTTAATCCATAACCAACTGTATTTACGTGTGATACTCTGTGTAATGGAATCGTTCAATGATTTGGACTGCTGTGTGAGAACTGATCACGCACTGTATATGAGAACTAAAGAAGTGGAGCGTGCGCGAGACAGAGCACTTCTATCAGCGTGATTCTGCCTATCCCGCCTTCACTAACTTTAAGTTAATCGACAACGAATTGTGACTCCTGGGGAAACAGGATGTCTGCTGAGGCCATTGTTTCAGATCGCCAGTTAAATGCATTTTAGTGGTCTAGCCATCCACTGCGGCTGCCACACTGAGACTAGATATGCGAATGCCCCTTATCCGATTACAATCCAATGACAGGGATGCACATCATATATTTCATGTTTCGTTAACGGATATTTGTTGTCTTTGTTAACGAAATCAACACTGATGTGAATAATCCCTTCCACTCTAAAGCAGGACTAAGCTGCAGTGGAAACGCAAACTGAGCTGAACCATCATGCTTATTTATTCACTTAATACATTTACATGGACTTTTCTGCACATTGTTTTCTTTAGATTTGAGTGTTAACATGCATGTATCAGAGGGCAAATAGATTTGACACCTCAGGGTCTGGGGCAACTCTCAGGAGTCAGGACATGAGTGAGAGACCATTAGGTCATTCCACATGCACTTCTGCTTTAAAGTGAGGGCACATCTTCAGCCCCTATAGCTGCTGGACTCTTCATTTCTGTGAAACTTTCAGTATTAACACAGCAATAGTGGTGCTGCCTGAGCAAAATATGGAAGTTCTTAGATTTACAGGTCTGTAGGTTGTCAAGAATTGAATGAAGTGTTTATTTATTCTTTAATTACTGAATTTCCTTGCTTGCAGTGTAGCTTATATCAGTGAGATAGACACTTGCCTTGAAGCAGGAGGTCGTGACTTTAACATACCAAACCCTCCAACCTTACAAGTGACTGACGGGGGAGGAAGCTCACTTGAGACTTTTCACATGGGAATCACAGCTTGCAGCAATTTTAAAACAAAACCGTCTGTCAGATTTTTGTGGGAAAATTTAATTGTGTGGGGTTCTTTTGGCTCCCTTACCCTGTTTCTCTTAAGAAAGCCATGGGTCCAAAGTTTGTTAGTTCAGATAACATTTTTAGTCAAACTAAAGGCACAGCTGTGTTTTCTGTTCTCCCCTCAAGGTCACTAAATAAGCATTAGCTATGAATAGTCTAATATGAAAGACAATAATTGTGATACCATTCGCCCTCCAGTTTTCTGCAAAAAGATGCTTTGGCTATCAGGTGCTCCATGTTATCCACCAAAAAAGCAAATGAGCTATTTATTAAACTGGGAAAACTAAATGCATTGCTAGTCTTGCTCCTGAAGTTTCTTTATGCTCAGTGCCATGTCTTTTTACTATGCATATGTGCTTCAATTAGCTGGCACTTGCTCAAATTGGTGCCAGACTTTATTAATGAAGGGTGCCTGAGCCATGAAGCTGATGTACCTCAAAGACGTCCTGCCTTCAGGGAGAGCAGCAGGCTGGGGGCTTTTCTTATTTTTCTTGAGTAGGACTTCAGGAAGTTCAGTTTGTTGGAGGAGGGGGTCCCCTCTATGGTTTTCCTTGCCCGTCCCATGGGTGTCTTTTCCAGCAGTAATGAGGCCTCCAGGACTAGAGAGTTTCACTTTAAAACGGGGAGTAATGAGAGAGTTCTGGCAGAGAGAAGAGGGATTTGCACTCTTCAGTGAAACAGGAAGGTCACAGAGACAACTTTTATTTTAGGAGGGAAAATGTCAATGGCAAACATAAACATGAAGAGAATGTTCCAAAGACTGCAGTCCTAGAAGTACTTACTGTTTGCCACTAGACACCTCACTGATGAGGACTTCACCTTCATGACAGTTTGGAGATGCAATAGTGCCTTTTCACAGCCCCTCAATAGTTTTATTAAATACAAAACATACAGTAGTGCACCTCTGACCTGAATTTAATCACATATGCATTTGACATCTCAAAGAAAGGTTTTGAACGTTTTTAAGATGGTGCTACTTCAGTCAAGCACTGGAGGAAAATGCAGTCCTATGATTTGTGTGCACAACATGAGTTGCTCAAGGTCAAACCTAAAGCTTGCATTTTTAAAACCGCAAGTCAATATTAGAAGCATGAATCCAAATCAGAATAAAGGATTGTGATAGCAGCGCCTCAGTCGCCTACCACTAATTTGGCAGATGGAAGAAACAGTGGTGGTTAATCACTGTGTGCTCTTGAGCAGATTGCAAACAACGGCCTCTTTCTGCACTCCTGCCATATTAATTGACTTCTTCAACTCTGGCCAGCATTTTGAATGCATCACAACCTATTCTGTCTGTTCAATTGCAGGCACAACACTTCAACTATTGAAGGTAAGTTTCCACACAAATGCGGCCCTTTGCTTGGCCCTGACTGAACCCGGCAAAGGAGGGGCACCTTTAGAACCTCCCGACCCGGCATTGAATGAAGAGATGCAGTGCTCACGTCATGCCTCTTTCGCAGTAATAACAGTCGCCGAGCCTTCAACCTCGCCGCATTCATCTATAATTGCCCCCGACAGCAGGGCAAATCATCAGCACAAGGATCTGATAAGCATTACGGCCAGATGACAGCACACAGAAGTGTATTAGCAACACTGTGACATATTGCATTACTACTGTGAATAAAATAAAGCCAATATGGAACACTGTGGCAGTCAAGTGAAGCCATTCTTTTCTCTCTCCTGAGGGACTATTATGGTCCATTTGCTGATGCTGATAAGTTGTCGGCCCCCTCCTTCCGCTCAACTGTCACCTTGGAGTATAAATACACACACTACGCACCGAAACAAACACTCACATATACCCACTGCCATAAGTGTTAGTGAAATTGTAGGAATCATGGGTAGGTGGACAACATTGCAGAATACAAATCAATGATTTTATTGTACAAGTGTACGACGAATTGGAATAGCTAGCAGTTATTAAGGTAGTTCGTCTATGAGGTCCATCCTGCTTTCTTTTTCCCCTGACCTCCCACAAACCTGTTAGAATTTGTTTGCGTGGAAAGTTTACAAACAAGGGTCAATACCAAAGGTCAGAAAATAACACTTGCCTCTAAGCTACCTCTTCCACACATTTTACTTGTTGAACATTTACTATTCATAACTGTTTAGCCTGCATTATGTATGTGTGTGTGTGTGTGTGTGTGTGTGTGTGTGTATATATATATATATATAGCGGAAAACCGTAAAGTGAAATCGTGACATTTGCAAGTATGGTAAGCCATACTTGGAATTGGTGTTCTTCATTTAACCTATACAAGTGCATACACACCCAGAGCAGTGAGCAGCTATATCCAGTGCCCTGGGAGCAACTGGGGGTTTAGTGCCTTGCTCAAGGGCGCTTCAGCCATGGGTACTGAGGGTGGAAGAGAGCACTGTTCATTCACTACTCCAATCCCCCAAACTACTGCCAGCACTGAGACGCGAACCTGCTACCTTCTAGTTACAAGTCCAACTCTTTAACCATTAGGCCACAGCTGCCCCGGTACATGAAAAATGTAGAGTTTTAAAGTACATGATATTTATAGTTTATGTATATACTGCATTTTTTCAGTTTTCATTTAGTTTTCACAGAATATATAAGGAAATACAGGAAGTGTGGATCAGCAACAAACCTCAAGTCGACACTCGAAATTGGGTCACCTGAAGGGTTGCTGCACAAGGCTGCTTTGGCATCTTTTTGACTCCCAGACTACGGCATTATTGTAAGTCAAAAATTTTAAACACATCTCTGAATTTGCTGGTAAAATGAAGTTGCATTTTCACCACAGATACTCAGTGGGCCATTTCCTTTAATCGTTCAAACACTTTGGCTCAGTCTAGAGCCACGGTAACCAGAGACCTCAGATACTAGCACAGGTCTTGAACCTGATAACTTTTACATGTTTGATAGCTGTTGCATCATAAATTATTTCCACAGACTCCTGGGCTTTGATGGATCATATTCTGTCAGCTCTGGTTCCTGGTAATATCATTTAATGATATTAACAAATTTGGCCCTCTAGTGTTTCGGTTTTATCTGGGAAATCTTAAACGCCTCCTTGGTGAATACTTGGTTATGATATTATCGTGACCGGGCTGATTGTGCTCTGGGTGTATCGGGTGGCTATTAAGTGTGGGGAAGCAGTGGTAATAACCCAGTTTATAAACCGCTGAGATGCTTGCTTACTGCCCCACAACATTTCCTGTTGTAACTGAGAAATATCAGCTAGAAAGGCAGGAAATAACAGTCGCTTTTTAAGGAAGCAGACATAAAGTTTGTTTATTTTCTCTTTTCCTTCATGGCTTAATTTTCCATGGTTAAATCCCTCATTAGCCTCCTAAACTTCCTCCTCTGCATCTGATATCAAACTCCGGCCATCATTAGCAGTGCTTAAAGAGGGCAGCCATACGCTTACGAGTCAAAAATGAGACCGTAGTTCACACAGGCTTCGTACTTATTTTTTAATTTACATAAACAATGCGAGCTGCATTTTGATTATTGGTCTTTGCAGTAAGAAAATTGGCTTTTTTAGTAAATATTTATGCAGATGTTTTTGGTCTTCTTAGATGAGTGGAGCATGGGAATTGTTAATTTCCTGTTTAAAGTGGGAGTTAAATACATACCAGTTCCAGCCTACTTTGTTAGATATATTGTCGCTTAATTTTACACCTGGGACTCGGAGAAGTGCGTAGCGTTACCTGGGGGAGTTGCACGCGCCCTGTAGCACAAGCCAAAAACGCTTCAAATGCAGCAGTGCCCTCTCATCAGAACGCTGTCTGTTGTATGTAATCGAAAGCGATTTCTCTAAAGGGGAAAGATGTAGTGTATCTGTAATTGCTGAACATCAAAAGCAGCTGTTCATTTTGATATTCAGCTAGCTGAAAAAAATGAAAAATTACTATAGCTGGCTGCCACTTACACTGGTATACTCTCAAGGTCTGCAGGACATTCAGTGCTGAAAAGACTGATAAGTACCTGACTGGTGAATGTGATGCTAATAGGAATGTACATAGAATAAGGGGCTGCCAGAAATGATTCACTGGGACCATCCGGACACGTCCTGCTTCTGTGGCCACAGCAGACATGACACATTTTAATTTCATCAGGGGAAAGAATGGCAAAGCCCATTTCATCCAAGAGACAGGGAAGAGGGATTTGCCATGCCTAATGGAGTTCAATGATTGCAGCATGTCAGATCACTAATAACCATAAGCAGCGTGTACGTCTGTATGCACTGAGCGACAGGACAGATGAGGGTGTTAAAAAATAGATAGAATGGGATAAGTTCTTGTGGGCAGTGGGGTTGGCCATCCACTGGCGCACTCCCTTGTCACAGTGCTGAGAAAACTTTAAAAGGCTTGACAGAGGAGATAAGGAAGCGTAGGCAAAAACTTAAAACCGTCTTAAAACCAGACCTAGGACCCCGTAAGCACTGTCACCACAGACAGCTATTTATGGGAGATGACAGTTTGCAAATATCTCAATCTGTGGAAAGGCACGCGGGGTGACACTGAGGAGTGCCGTGAAATTGGAGGAGTCAGCAGCCAGCGTTTATTTCATCAGGCTCACCAATGAGCTCCGGTCTCCTGACAGGGAAAGATTGCAGCCGGATACGTCATGGCTGCCCTCTGGACCCTTTAATCCATTCTGCGTGGATCAGAATTAAGTCATCTTAACAAAAAAAAAAAAAAAACGGGGAGAATGAAAAACTGTGAGCAAATGAATAGGACTTATAAATTAATAATGTTGATGGCAAGTTAAGAAAGTAAAAAAAAAAAAAAACTATTCTGAATACACGAAGTTGAAATATGAAAAATGAGTAGTACGACACATTGATTTTCCTACCAAAGTGTTATTAATGGAATGTAAACTCTTGTAACTGTTATTGTAATTTCAGAATGTTTTAATCTCTTTAAACTGATGACCATAAAATATATGTAGTGGAGAAAGTTGAGAAAAATAAGTTTCATGATCAATTGCCCTTTAAATATCAGAAGTTTTATATATATATATATATATTTATATATATATATATTTCCAAACATAATTTTTGCCATTAAAAAAAAATAGATTTTTGTTTGCACAAGGAGTCTGACAACAGCCAGTGCTCCACAGAGATCATCATCCAGTCAGTCTGGAATGACATGAAGAAACAGAACAAACTGAGACAGACAAAATCGAGACACTTCAAGAAACCTGCAAAGCTACAGTAGTGTGCAAAGTTTAAGGTACTTAGATAAAGATGCTGTAAAGTGAGGATGCCATCAAAATTAATGCCATAAATAGATTTTATTAATTAACCAATATTAACTTAACTAAATTAAATCAACATTTGGTGTGACCACTCTATGCATTAAAAAAGCTTTTGTCCTAGGTGCTTTTGTGCATTGTTTTTCAGGTAGCTTTGCAGGTAGGTTTCTTGAAGTGTTTTGGAGACATTACCACAGTTATTCTGGATTTTGTCTGTCTCAGTTTGTTCTGTTTCTTCATGTCATTCAGTCCAGACAGACTGATGATGGTGAGATCAGATCAGCAATGCTTGCTGGCATCCTTTGTACTTTTTGACTAATTGGGTATCCGAAAAAAAAAAAAAAAACACTATGAAGCACTTGACAATTTTTTTCACAGATAACAGCAATAATTATATTACAGCATTAGAAATAGCTTACTACTGTTACTAAAAAGCTTACGTATATTGGAGGTCTAACCAATACAGAAAGAAAAAAAAAATATTTATAATTTATAATTATTACCAATACCGTTAGTTAAGAGCAGCAATGGCACAAACCTTACAAAATTTGTTAAAAACCTTTTAATTTTGTTTTAATAAATTTCTTAATCACTGTACGCTATATAGTGAATATAGTTTAAATCTGTAGATCAAAAATTAAAACAATAAAGATAATTAAGACAAATAAAATCACAGTAATGCTTTGCAGGAATGCATCGCATGCTCTTTGATCACAGTCAGTCTCTTACTGTCATTTCTTTATCCTGTAAAAGCATCTAATATTTATATTCAGACAATTACACGCTGCTGTCCCTTCACAGTTCCTACTCCTATAAATTACTTGCACTGCATGTTGACTTTTAAACCTAAATATAAATGTTAAACAACATATAGTTCAACACAATTAATGTTTTTGTGCTGAATATTGTCCCTCGCCTCTCTGTGTTCTGAATGTTTAACAAGCGCACCCGCTGCGTCGGTGCTCTTTCAGTAAAGATTTCAACTGAACGAAGACCGTTAGGGAGGGCCTTTATGCAAAAATGGAAAAGCTTGTGTGAATTTGTGACATTTACATATAAAGATATGACTGTAAACAAAGTTTTTTGCACCGAGGACGCACACAAGTATCTGTAAAAGTGCCTGACATGCAAGCCATTATGCTAATCCATCACCTTGAAGCTTAAAATAAATATTTTTTTTATGTTTTGGGCAGCTTGGACCACATTCATTTCCTGCAGGAGCTCATTATGTTTCCTCCAATATTTGTAGATGCATATGTAATTTGTTGCGACCGGCTGCAGTTGTGGGCAGACACAACTAATCAATAATGAGAATCGTTTTCGATGATTTTCATTATCGATAATGATCGATTTTATTGACTAATGTGCAGCATTTTTTGTTGGTGAAAATACTAGTGGCCTAAGATTTTGGCATAGTTCTGAATATATACAATTTTCATAGTCATGAAAATAAAGAAAATTCTTTGAATGAGAAGGTGTGTACAAACTTTTGGTCTGTACTGTATATGTATATATATATATATATATATATATATATATATATATATATATATATAATTCCCACTTTGGTGTCATTCTGAAAATGGCTTCATTTGTTATGCATCACTTTAGTGGATGTGATCAAGATTAATCATCTTGATGATCTCTTTGGAAAATCCATCATAGAAGTGCTATTTTTTAAAAGCTCTATAAAGAAAGAAAATCATCTACAAAACACTTTCATGGTCAATGATTGAAAAGCATGTATTGTTTTAGATTTTAATTATTTGTACGGGTCAATTTTAAATACTTTTACTTACTACTTTTCTTATAGTGTTAGATAAAGAGGAACAATTTAACAATGATCTTCTGCATTATCAATAACAAAAATATGATAACAATAGATTAAAAAAACTTATATAATTTTAGCATTTTATAATTTTAAGAAAATAAAATTCTGAAGTGACTAAAAGTGAAATTAGGTAGTTATAAGGTTTATGTAATAAACCTCAAAACCTGGATGTATTGTCTGTTATATTTCTTTAAATATCACAAAATGTTTGCTTTCATTGTAAAACAATATATCCTTTAACGCAGCAGCTTCCATGTTTTATGCCAGAAGCACCAATTGCTGCTTTACAAAATTGTCATGTCAGTAATAAAGTGGGGTGTAGATGGGGAATACAGAAAGTTTCTTTTGAAGCTGTTTTGGTGTGTTTTCATGTGTGTGACTGTGTGTGTGTGTGTCTCATAGCAAAGATCAAAGCTACATCTACGTGCCTGGCTTCCAGGGTCCCGCAGATCAGGCTGGATATGGAAGCACAGGTCGGTCATCGAGTGTGCACAGCTAAACTGCACAGCTGTACAAACATTATTAAATAAATTTGGCCAATATTTTCAAAAGGAAGCTAATAATTCAGTGAAATAATGGAGGGGGGAAAGGTTTGGAGGGAAGACACAGGTCATAAATGACCTTCCCCAGATTACTTCCAGCACTCTGTTTCGGGCAGGTTATTTAATTGCCGTTGCTTCGGCTCTTTCAGACCCAAACATGGATACAGTGAAATGAGCATTAGGCCTGATTACCATAAGTGTAGGCATGTGTTGAATTTTGAGTCCATTCAGTAGAACTACCATTGCAGTGAACTTTGAGCTCTGACTGAGGTCAGGAACAAAGTGATACCGTCATCATTACAATTGCTCAGGACTGCTGAATAGTTTCATTCATATGTTACATTTCTTTGAAATGTTGTCATTGTCCTCACTGTCTCTCGTGGTCTTTGGTTCACCTGGATTCCATTGAACATGAAGAAAAGTCCTGTGCAGGCCAAAAACTCACATGTTAGCGTTTAGTTTGTGATGACATGAAACGCTCACAAGTAAAAACAAATGTCAGTGGGCTATCACACCTGATCGTAAGTGAAAGTGAAACTAACTACAGCCCTCATACATGGGACACCCTCACAGATACCCTTCAGTCATCGAAGGCATCTCTACATATCATTCTCACACTTTTTGTCGTGCAGGACATGTCAGTCAGAATTAATCACACATGACTATTTCACCCAAAATTGCAGTTCATTTAATTGTAATTTCTCTTCCTACAGAGTAATTAATTTCTACTGATGATTTGTGGGTCTGATACTCCTGAATTCAATAAAGAATTTAAAATTGAGGACTTGCCTTTTTGACACAATATTACCAGTTATGATTTTTTTTTTATTCAATTATATTTAATAGCTAGGCAACCGTTACATGTCTCGGAGCAACACACAGTAATTGATTCGTTGCAGAATGAATCACCTTTTTTGAACAAATTGTTAAAAAATGAGTGATTCAATGATTTATTATAAGACATTCACTTGTTTTATTCCTGTATGAATCAGCTGTTTTAAACAAGTTGGTTCAGTGAATGATTCAGTGAATTCCTCATAAAGATAAACACTTAACTCCTGAATGAATCAGTGTTGTAAATGTTGAATGGTTTAGAACTGAATTATTCATTGACTTAAGTGGTCACAAAGCCTGTAGATCTTGTAGAGGGTGTGTAGGGCTTTTGATTACCAGATGGAACACAGTTACATCGTAGTGATAAAAAATTGCAATTTACAATTTTCACAGAGATTTATTTACGCATTTTGATTTTTAACACTTTAAACTTATGTCTGTTCAACAGTCCATGTATAACAGATGACAATTTAGTAATTGAAATGCTTAAAATTAAGTGATAAATAGAGCAACGCACAGTAGTTGTGTTTCATTGCTCAATGAATGACAATTTGAATAAAGTGTTGAATTAGTGATTCAATGGCTCACTCAAAGACAGTTACTTGTCTCGTCCCTAATGAACCAGCAGTTTTGAAACAGTGGGTTCAGTAAACGATCCAGTGACTTCCTCAAAGAAAGTGACTTGTTTAGCTCCTGAATGAATCAGTGTTTTAAATGTTGAATGATTCAGAACTGAATGATTCGGTGACTCAAGTGGGCAGAAAGACTACTAGAGTCTGTAGAGCTTTTGATTACCATATGGGACACAATAACAACATGGTTTTATAAAATTGCAAGTAAAACTTTTACAGAAATGTATTTATGCAAGTTGATTTTTGATGCTTATAAATGTCTGTTCAGTAGTCCCCATGTAACAGACAACAATTTAGTAATTACAATGCTTCTAATTAAGTAATAAGAAGCAGTTGCAGACTTTTTACAAAATACACATACTTATCTCAGCACCAATAAAATGTGCAACAATTTATGTTTTACTTTCAATTTATATGTAATATGTAATTGAATGTAAATAAAATGTAAACCGCTTGGCTCCACATACCCTTCCAAAGCAGTATTAGAGATTTAGTGTGCATTAAATACATTGAGCGTTGCCATTTTTCCCACCTGGGACAGTTTTAGTCACTTACAGTACTTCTGTCGAATTGACTCCCAAGTGTTTTAAGATGGCAAATGTGGGTGTTGGGATAGGCTCTTAAAAGTATACATTATGTATACAATTATGCAAATGAAATGTATTTCAATAAAAGTGTCTGCTAAATGTGTAAATGTATGATTATCAGATGCCAAGTTTGTCTTATATGCATTGTATAACAGGTTCTACGTGTCTGCAATGTTAGTTAGTTTACTTTAAACCTAGTTGATGTTACTATCAAATTAGTGCAATTCACTAGTGAGAAAACAGGTAGGCTGTCTTAATGCTTGCTCGTTGTGCCATTCATGCAAATACCATCTGTGAAGACAGTGAGTGAGAGAGAGAGAGAGAAGGGGGTTGAAGAATAGATTTTCTGAAACATGCTTTATGAGCGGTTGTATCCTATAGTGATATTTTTAATTGCTTCACACAAATTTGTTTTGAGGTAGGCTGCTACATTAATGTGCATTTCGGCAGATGAGCACGTAAAAGGCATGTCCTTAGGGAGACATGCGCTGTTCCCCATAATGAGTGAAGGTAATGAAAGACTTCACACAGACAGATGTATCCATTCAAAACAGTAATAACTACTGTTAAGATGGCAAAGAGCAAATTACACCCAACTTTCATTAGAGCACATGTTTACCCAGGCACTGCAGGGACCTGTAATTTTATATCCTGCTCCCAGGAAACAAGGAAAGGGTACTAGCACTATCATTGCCACACATACAAGGTCAGGAGAGAGACAGAAACATGAGTTATTCGTGACTGGGCTTCCCCAGAGAACAGAGCGTATTCAGCGTGTAGCATGTGCTGGCAAGAGCAGGACACTTCGTTTTCTGTCAAAAGTGCACTGCGCTGAGGAAAGCCAGATTATTCTTTCTCTGATTACATAGCAAACATAGAAACTCAATTTGTGGGAGGAGATATGGTGTGTGTAATATATGTGCCTAGTCAGTTCTCTGCAGGGCCTTGGAGGGTCATTGATTTCACCCTTTGGTCCTTTTGATTATTATTATCTGCTCTCATAAGAACTATCGCAGCAGTGATGAAATGTATAAATACTGGAGATAATTTGAATAACTAGACAGTCCTTTCTGGCGTATCTTTTAATAACCACCTGGAGGGGAAGAGACATAGGCTTAGAAAGATACAGGTAGGAGATATGAAGATGTGCAGGTGATTTCATAGAATTAGCTGAATAGCTTTCAGTCCTTTCAATGCAGAATTATTTTACAGCTTTTGTGTCTCAGTCTTAATTAAAGAACAAGATTCTAGTGCCTTTCACGTTGTATTGTTTTAAGTGGGCTCAGTTTAAAGATTCAGCATGACTACTCGATTGTGAATCCTAGTTGAAAGTGTATACAGTACGTTCAATGAAAATCAGGCATAATTAGCCATCTTCCTGACCCCCCTTACATTGTCCAGTTTGTTTAATAGAGATATAAAGTAGCACAGCACAGTTGTACTTGTACTGCCAATTAAATTGGTAAGAGGAGGAGCTGTATCACACCTGCTCTAACTTTACAACAGAACTACTGCTTCATTTTGTTGTTCTTTTACACTAAAAATTATAATTATGACATTCAGTGTCTTACTGTCTATATGTGATCTGTATTTGGCAAACAGTTGTATAGACACAACTGCAGTGTATAGACAATAAGTTGTAGTTGTACTGTGAATCTTTTTAAACATTGATTTATGCAGTTAGCTGCTAAGCATTGCTAACCTGTATACTCGGTTACACAAAGTACAAACTTTGTAGATAGTATTTTTAAACTGTAGGATATCAAAGTCACTATCACAGAGTTGCTTGTTTTATATTATCTAAAAGATTTGTCAATTGACAGTACTATTTAATAGCGATATGTTTTCTTATTGACTTCCTTATGACTTCAGGGCCCCCCCCCCCACTATGGGGTCTTCGATTTTTCGTCTGATGAACTGTGGCGTTTCTTCACATCAACTGTTAGCTTCTTTTCAACTTGTGCAATATTAAGTTTGGTCAAGTAATGACCTGGATTTTTCTTTGGCTTGTTTTGTCTATAAACCCTTGGGATCAGTCTACACAGTCTCCATACTGTGTCATAATTATCCACATATACTGTAATTAATTTGTTTAATGCTCTCTCAAATAAAGAATAACTGAAATTAGGATAAGTTTAGCCTTGACTTAGAATTTTCAGGTTTGAAAATTCACAATAAGCAAAAAAAAAAAAAATCTCTAGAAACCATCTTATCTCATCCGTCATTTATCCCAATTTACATAACAGGTTTACCATAATTTCCTATGTGTTCAGCTGTTGAACCTCATAAAGGTCATTTAAACTCTAGTCATTAACAGTGTTGTGACAGCTTACGTCCCATGATGAGATGAAAGATCACACACTGCACTTGGCCATTCTACATAACTCCTCTCCATGCATGTAAGGTAATGGCCTGGGTTGGGAAATGAGAGGCAGGCGGAGGCCATGTAGGCAGGGGTAATGTGTTAATTGAAAGTTAGGATCACTTTGTGGCCATTAAAGGGGGAAACCTGAGATGTGCTAACGCGGCAGAGGCAGGCAGCACCTGCTGTCGCCAGGCTAATTGTGTTGGATTTGCCCGTGTCTGTCAGGAGCTGGCGCTCATCATGCTCCAGCCTCCAGTTACAGCTGTATTATTACCCTAGTTTGACATTACAGCAGGAGTCGCTGGGGGGGACTGGGCCACCTCACGACCCTTTCCACCACCTTTCCAGACAGATCTGCTTCCAAAAAGCCAGCGGCGGAGAAGAATGAGGGAGACATTTATATCAGCACATAAACAGAGCAAGTTTTAAAGCGACCATGGAGTGTTGCAAACTTGGGATCGCAGTCTTTAGATTTGGTGATGTTATTCCAAGAAATCACCAAAAACAAGGCATGAAGAAAGTGAGTCAGTATTCCATATTGTGGGGGGGGGGGGGGTTAATTAATAAAAAAAAGATCACTTTCACATTTTTGAAAAAAATGTAAATAAAAAATAAAAATTTCAAATAAATGCTGCCCTCTCGAATTTCTATTCAACAAAGAATCCTGAAAAATGTATTTCAGTCTCCACAAAAAATATTAAATTGCATATCTGTAGCACCAGAGATCAACACATTCGGATCAAGTGACATTTAAGACTGGAGTAATGGCTGCTGAAGATTTTGCTTTGCCATCACAGGATTAAATTGCATTTTAAAATATATTGAAATATTATACAATATTACTGTTTTGACTTTATTTTGGATGAGATAAATTCAGCCTTTAATAATCATTATTATTATGATTATTATTGTCATTATTATTACAGATTAAAATTATTTATTTTTTTATTTATAAAATTATTATTATTAAATCCGTTTAGGATTATATTAAAGGTGTTTGTGTATCTATTGGTTTTCAAAATACCATACTTGACTTTACTTGAGTTCCTTCATTGAATCTTGATTCATCAACATCAACAATCTCGAAACAGCAAGCTTATGTATGTACATTCTTGTGAATCCAGCATAATAAGATAACCTTTCCACTTAAATAAAGTAATGGTTGAGGCCCACTCTTCGTAGTGTGGTTTATTTCATAGGTTTATTTACATTTGGTCACGTCAATAAATTTTACTAACTGGACAGATATTTGAACTCTTAAGTTTTAATGCCCTCCAAGACTTATAAAAGATGGATGGCATTAGCATTGTCAGAAAAGTGAACTCTTTTATAGTTGCATATAGTGTTGGATTAGTGGAATGCATTCTCTCTTTTTTGAAGACACACATTTATGCTGGTATAAATGGAATGTGTGTATCAAGTCGCAGGAAGTGACTAAGTGTAGTCTGAATGTTTGAGACTGTTAACCCCCTTCAGATAGGAGGCCAAGGCATATGAGGGATCTGAGAGCTCTTAAAGGCTGCCCCACTTGCATATGCATGTGCAGCACACAAACCAGGAGTGCTGTGCGGGTGACTAGAGATGAAACCATACTGTGCTTTTGAGGGCCAGCTAGGGGCAACGGCGTATAATCTGATTCCAACTCCTGCAACCTCCCTTTTATTTTTAATTGTCCCTCTGTAGCATTTAAGAGCTATTGATCCCCGGAAAAGCATTAAGTTAAAGAATCACTATTACTGTTCATATTCCCTGCTTAGGCAAGGCACATCAAAGGACATTTTAATGTCACCGACTTTCTGAGGGAATTTGAAGCCCAGGTTTGAACAGGCCAGCCTATGAGCGAAAAGGACACGCAATAGACAAATGTGAGGGCAATTTGCAGCTAATCAAATTGTGTCCGAGCATTGATTTCTCTATATGTAAAAGTTTACCATGCATGGATTTCAAAAGCTGACGGCATTTAAAAGTCAAATGTTATGTTCCCATGGTTAATCCTGTAAAAGGCACAAGGTGGGCAAAGAGGGGAGGGCTAGTATTCATGACTTGGAGATTCCGTACGATGGAGCTGATACTGACGGAGCGAGTCAGAACAGGAGATGACATTTTGGAATAAGACTTTGGTTTGACGTAATCTTTCCATTACATAAAATTTGGCTTTACTCCCCATAACAAATTAATTTGGGTTACACATAGACATTCTACTAACTATTTGTTACTTTTTAACTACATGTCAACTACCAGAACCGAATAACAGACACACCTCCCTGCCTCTCATTTATAAGTATTATAAATCTGTCTGTTAACACTTTTTGATGGTTCCACAACAGGAATTCTACTGACTACATAGTAAGTAACTTTGCAAGTATGTCAACTTATTCTACAAAATAGGATATCAAATACCACTGCCTCCTTTCGTTTTTCATTTAGAAATAATAATAGCAGTAGAAATGTACTTAGTTCAGGAAAATGTGTATATATACAGCCATTACACTGAAACAAAATATTATATCAATTGCTTCTTTTTATTTTCATTTTAACATATAGATAAATTGAATACAGGCCTAAGATTACCTGTTAGATTTACCCAAAACGAAATATATTTTATGTTTAACCTCTAAAGAGACATCAGAGCCAGCGGAAAATGTCAGAAGGACTAGCCGAGGTGAGACTGCTCTTGGTGGATACATGAGCACTGAGCTCCCACTGAACACGTGTAGCTGACCGTCTACGAAATCGGCGAAACATTTTTAAATAGGCGCTGTCTTTATAAATAAACCACAGATTTGAGTTTTAAACAACTACATTCTTGACTGAAATACATTTAAAATAACATTTCATTACACAATAACAGTAATATTTAAAAAAAGAGCCGAATAAATGGTGGTTGAAATCACAATGATGCATGAGCTCAACCAATCAGCATGTTTAGTGCACAAGTCCCGCCCTGAAAAGTTCTGGAACTTTTAAAAAGTACCTCGCCAGCAGGTACTTTCTGAGGTGCATTTTTTTTACTCAGAACTTTATTTAGATCCTGGTTCCTGCGGTGGAAACACAAAGAGTACCAGCCCAAAGTCCCTAGTTCCTGGGTAAAGTTCCTGCGGTGAAACGCGCCTATTAATTACTCACCGTCATTCCAGACCCATAAGACCTTTGTTCACCTCTTGAGAACACAAATTTAAATATTTTTGATGAGCTTTCTGACTCCGCATAGACAGCAACGCAACTGACACTTTCAAGGCCCAGAAAGGTAGTAAGCACTTCGTTAAAGCAAAAATAATGACTTCATAAAACAATTTCTTCTCTTCCGTGTCAGTCTTCGAGCGTTCTTGAGAGGATCGTGACAAATGCATCGGCTTTCTGACATAGAACCTGGATGCGCTGTGCCTTGCTTACATGCAGAGGAATGCAAACGCATGTGTCATTGTACTCTCGTGAACATGGTTCAAAGACTGACAGGAAAGAGAAGAAATTGTTGAATAAAGTATTTTTTTGTTTGTTTTTTTGCAAAAAAAGTATTGTCGCAGCTTCACACAATTACGGTTGAACCACTCATGCCACATGGACTATTTGAACAATGTTCTTACTACCTTTCTGGGCCTTGAATATGGCAGTTACGTTTCTGTCTATGCAGGGTCAGAAAGCTCTTGGATTTCATCAGAAATCTCTTAATTTGTTTTCCGAAGATGACCAAAGGTCTTACGGGTTTGGAACAACACAATGCTGAGTATTTAATGACAGAATTTTCATTTTTGAACTATCCCTTTAATAGTCTGCACCTGTTGGTTATGCTACCTGTCTTTTTTTGTGTGTGGGCTTAATTCACTAATTTTTATGGATGCATTAGTTAGCTGGTAGCAGTTTATTTCATTGTTGGCTTTATCACTTGAAGTCCTCATAGTAATTTGGGTACCAGTTACTGCCAGTGATCAATAACCAAAAAGTCAAAGCCATTATCAAACTAGCTTTCTCCCTCGCACGTGTGTCTGGAAGTTTTGCAGGGAATTCACAAGCTCCCACACTTAATATTTCTGAGCATTTTTGTTTGAGCAGTCGACGTGCATCCCCTTCAGCTGCGAAATATAGCCCTTTCAAGTGAGACGTCCCCCTTCTTATGCCTCCACCCCCAGATGTTTTGATTAGCAGCGACTCGTATGCTGGTCAGATCCCGGGATTAATGATGGATAATTTGCCTATGGTTGGCACGGTGCTCCGCCACTCTGCCAGGCTTTGGATGCCATATGGGCAGAAGCAGCTGTTTTCATTACTCTCCCTTGCCCAGATGTGTCAAACAGGATGCCGGCTTCAATCGGCTGTCTTGCTGGTACTTGGCGGGGGGTGCTTTGGACTTGCTTGGCAGCTAATTACTTTAATGTAGCTGAGGACGAAGGCCCCTGTGTGTTTTTTAAAGGGCTTTTTACAAACAGCTGAATGCCAGCTGTCACCTCCATGCAAAATAAGGGAAGACGGATAAGGTTCATGCAACCATTGACAAGAGACTGTAGGCGCAAATATGTTGAAGAGGAGGAGCAAATTGGGCCCAGCCCAGTGAACACAAGGAGGGTTTGTCAGTCCAGTATCAAAGCATGTCAGTAACTTCATAGCAAGTTCACAGCACTAAACAGCTTGCAATAGAGTCGGAGTTCCTCTTGTGGCTTGTGCAGTAAAGTGTGCGCTTGCTGTATATAAAGCATGCCAAGTCTCATTATGGACCGCACAAGCAGTTGCCAACAAAATATTCTGTTACATTAACACTTAGTATTAGTCTTTTGCTTAAACATGCTTTAAAGAGCTTTGAGTCTCTCTTCAAGTACTTTACTTGGTAAGAAACATTACCATAACAATTACAATCACTCTCTTTTTTATCAAATAAATATTTTATAATACTTTACATGTAAATATTCAATAATATTTTTGGGAACACTTTATTTTAAGGTGTCCTTGTTACACGTTACATATTCTTACTATTATATTTCCAATAAATGATTCATATTAGTACATGCAAGTAACCCTAAGCCAAACCCTCATCCTAACCCTAACCATATAGTAAGTACATGTAGCTAATTAATATTACTCAGTACTAAAATGTATAATTACACCGTAAAAAGGACATCTAAAACTAATGTGTAACCAGTATTTTGCAGCTTGGAAGTTGGTTAATGATAATAATTATGCTAATAATGCTTAATAATTAACCTATAATAATAAGCTAATTTTATGGTAATGTTACTGTAATGTCATATGTGACATATTACATACTTAAAATGTATTTTTAGTTTGTGATATTACCTATTGTTAACAATTGTGGTATGTGGTAATGGTGTATGCTATAATGAACTGAAAATATGGAATGTCAGTTGGTTAAGGTATTTAAACTCATTAAATCTTCTACTTTTTTATTAATTACCATATTAACACATCCAGTTTGTTTTTAAGGAAAGGAAAGGAAATAGCCAAAGTGTAACTATTATTTTAGCCATTTGTGTGAATAACACTTGAATTGTAAATTTATGCAACAAGGCTCTTTATTCATTTTACTTACACAAAAACAGATTCTTTACTTCTCAAACTGCATTAAAATGCATGAGAAATGGAAACACGGAGATGCAAATATTCCATAATTCCATTATAAAACAACATTCTTCACACTTTATTGATGTATGGACATTACATGTGTAAACATCATTTCTGGGAATGACAATGTTTTATTTGTGGGTGATACTTTACTTGTTGAGTTTTGATGATAATTAAATTTCAACATGCAAAGAATGCTAATTGAATAAATGCGTTAACAGCTTAAAAAAAATAACGCCGTTAAACATATTGAATTAATTGCAAATGTTAACACATTAACTTTGACAGCCCTAAAAATATTACGAACTGTGAAACATTCAACAGTGATTTCCACCAGATTAAAATAATAATAATAATCCAACAATATCCCCTTGTTCTGCATGAATGACACATGTCAAGATGACTTCTCATTCCATATTCACACCTATAGCTGTTGAAGAAATACAAATAATAGGTGTGTACATTTAGTCAATAGCATCATTACAACAGCACAGGCTATCAATAAGTCTTCATTATGATGCACTGCTCTGTCTATATTAGCCCTTATTGTGCCTAGCAGCACCATTATGAAGCAGCACTATTTGAGGGCTTTCTGCTGCTGTCTCATATTTTTGACATCCATCAATAAGGACTTTTCCACACTTGTGGGTTTAGCACCTCAAGTGCTGCCTTGACAGATAAGAGTTCATATAGGGCTAATGATCAACTATGGCCACTCACTAGCTGGTGTTCATCTAAGGTGTAGCACCTTACTGGCTGTTTTTTGTTTGTTTGTTTTTCTGACATTAGGTGGTTTTAATGTGCATGGTGACCCTTGAGACCATCATGCTTGGCTGACTCAAGCACTGCGGAGGGGCTATTTTCAGACGAGTGCTTGTTTGAGTATATAAAACAAAGAATTGCAAGAGAAAACAGACAGCAGTGCTTTACCATCTCACCCATTTCCAGTTACAAGACCGTTGGTTTGTACTGCTTCTGTATTGATTAGTTGTTTGTGCTCTTTATAGGGCAAAAATAGTACTTAAGTGATAAATATAAATATTAGGGCTGTCAAAATTAACGCGTTAATGCAAATTCATTTTAACTGCATTAATTGTATTAACGCAGTGCGTATTTTCGGTTTGACCCATGGATTAACCCGTAATTTAGTTGGAGAAATGGAGATGCTGACAGTGTTCCAACTTATCGACATTGTCGCTAGATTTAGCAACTTTTCAGACCTCTTTAGCAACTTTTTTTTAGCACCTAGCGACAAATCTTTATGGTGTGACCAAACCTTTTTTAGTTTCCCGCTGAACACATACCTCTTTCTCTATGTCTGCTCTGTTCACCGAGAGGCAAAGAGGGGCAGCACTTTCAGTTAAAATATATGTATTATTGTATGGTGCTTCTCTACTTTCACATGCAAGTATAGCCGAAGATTTCACTAACAACCCAAGTAATCCATACATATAAAACAAAACAAATAAGTTCAGAAATTAAGTTATGTGTAATGAAATGGAATGAGAAAGGGAGAAAGAATGTAACACATGAAGGAAGTGCTGTCAGTCTAAATTAATATTAGCTGCTTCAGTCCCAACACCTCCAGTACCAGGATGATAAAGATGAAACAAGGGTGGACATTTCAGCAAGACAATGATCCCAACAACAGCCAAGGAAACTCTCAGTTGGTTTCAGAGAGGGAAAATAAGGATGTTAGAATGGCCTAGCCAATCACTTGATTTGAATCCAATAGATATCCAATCTTGGATGTTATGAAGATTGAGTACATTTTCAACAAATTTTCATTTTTTTTATTGATGAACTATTTCTTTAAGAGTTGCGGTTGTTAATACAGCAACGTCATTGTGTCATGTAATTGGCCATATGTTATTTAATTTAACACTCAGTTCTTGGAGTCAGTCATGACAGTTGTAATGTCTGATTCGTGTCTGTTTTTCTCTCTAGTCAAACTCAATTTCAGGCTTTTGTCCATGTTCCCCCATAGGAGCCCATTATTATGCTGTACGTATGTAAGAGAGTGCTGGATTTTACAGAATAATCAATACAGGACTTGACACACTTTCGTTCGGCAGCCCACTTCTTATGACTCTGTTTGGCTCCTAACCGGCATTTGTGAGGGTGCTTCATACTTTGAAAGTTTCTCTGAAATGATTTACATTGAAAGTCATTCAAAGTTTGCAGAGGAGGCAGTCTCAAGAGAAGAGGAAAACATAATAAGTGAGTCAGTCTGTAATTTGAATAGCTGGCAGTCCATTTACAAGACTATAAGTTTTGTGCTATTGTGAAACTGAAATCTCATTAATCTTAAGTATTCAATTAGGTTTGTCAGAGATGTAAAAAATAATTCCTCTATTTTTAGAAGACAAACACCTGTAGTTAATATCACACAAGGTAAGGAGTCCATTCAATATTGAACCTAAAATTTGATCCAATAGATATTATCGTATGATAATATACAGTTAATAATTTCAGAATTTCATTATGTGAAGCGAATGCATTTATGTGTTACTCGTCACAGTTAGGCTTATATTCAATAAACGGACACATAAACTGGCCCCAGGGCCCTCCAGATTTTTGAATACATATTATAATAGAAAAGCCTGCGAATGTGGTGCTGTTTCAGGTTAGGCTCTCAAAAGATGAAGGAGCCTCAACATTTCTTTGATATGTTCAAAATGAAATAATTTTAATTCAAGATGGGGGTGCTGGGAAGAGGGGGAACATATTGCACCCATTCAAATCTAACTTTGTTCCCCAAACTGGAAGATTGGATTTTCTTTATTAAATTATCTCTCTTGTTCACACACTCAAGGGGGCCATTGGCTGTAGGCGCTGAAAGAAGGAGACGAGGGGGAGCGAGAAAAGTAAGCGAGGGGGGAAAAGAATCTCGTCTGGGTTGTTGGATGCGAAGCTGGCATAATTCTGGTTCGGGGAGGAGAATGAAATGTTTTGTTCTGCTGATGCCCTTCTCTGAGAAGGGGTGAGTTTGGACTGCTTTTTTAAAACTGTCCATCTCTGCTCCCTCTCTGTCTCTCTTGTGTGAGACTTTGTTGTGTGCCAGCATCAGGCCCTGAGCCTCTCACCGCTCCGGGCCTTTGATGTAGCCCTGCTGTGCTGCCACCCCCTCGCAATCCGATTGGCGGACGGCAGGCGGGGCGGCTGGGGCAGTGTGGGAGTGGAGGAGGGATGAAAGTGAGCGGGGCAGTGAGAGGGCACCTGCACACAGAGCCTGGCCTGTGCCTCCAGCTCCAGCCTCAACTGCGTACCCTGACCGCGCAGTGAACTTCTGTGTCAGCCACCATCACACGGTTGACGTGACCCTTCTCTCTCTCTCCCCACGTTTTTCTCTCTGTCGGTTTCGTTCGTTTCCACTCACTGTCACTTTGTCTGTGTAAACGTGCGTGTGTGTTTGTGTGTGCATCTCACTTTTGAACTTGAATTTGAGTAGTTTCTGTCTTTTTTTTTCCACTGGAAAAAAAGTCGAAATAGTTGTATTTTGGAACATTGGCTATAGGATAAAGATCATTGCATTGCATTAAGTCTAAAAACATTAAAATACCATCAACTGCCAGAACTGATCTCTTTTAGTGTCACCTGATCTTTTAGAAATCAGTCTAATATGATGATTTGGTGCTCAATAATATTTTCTTAAAACCGCGCTTGCTTACATTTTCGTGGAAACTGTGATGCATTTTTCAGGATTGTTTGATGAATATTAAGTTCAAAAGAATGGTATTTTATTTGAAATAGAAATGTTTTCACTGATATGCCCATTAAAAGTCTTTACTGTCACTTCTGATCAATTTAATTTGTTGTCGCTAAATAAATCAATAAATATTGCTGACCACAGACTTTGAATGTTAGTGTATATATGATTACAAATATTACTGTATATAAAATAATACTGGCCAACAGTCTTGTTAACGACTATGCTTATATCTTATGTTGGAAAGTCGCAATAGTAGAAATGATTGAAACTCTAATAGAGCTGGAACAATGCTTCTTAATTTCTCCATTAAGACTGATGGTTGTCACATAAAGCTTCTGCATTGCCAATTGAAATGTACATTCAGAATCTTTGGCATAATGAGTCAGTATCTATTTAATGTGAAGCAGATGAACACTGGCCAACATCTGTTAAGTTCCAACTGTAGGCTGATTTGCAGCTCTTGAGCTCCGTGGGAATTTGATTAACCATAAAATGGTGCATTATGTCACTCCTATTAGGGCCATTTAGTGTTGCCAGAAGGTCAGCACAAAAAAAAGACCTCATCTTCACTTTTATTGAGACATCTCAGCAAAAAGGGCTCTGTTTCAGAACAGCTGTATTCCAGGAGAGGCTCCATCACAATGAGCTTCTATGCACCCCCTTTCATCTCCCATTGCACGGCGGTCAGAGGAGCCTGTGATGTGCCCGTGCTCAGAAAAGAGAGGAATGTTGGCTGAAGCTAAAATCGTGTACTTTGTAGAGGAGAACTTTGATTTGCTGATGTTTTGATAGTAATTTTGACATGAGTCATGATACACCGTGGATATGAGAGCAGATTGATGATGTTTGGCTCACAGTTGGCAGTGTTGGTAGGCTTTTTTTTCAGTCGCATCTGGACATTTCTCATCCTTAAAAATGAAAGCATCAATCAGACAGAGACAAATTATTGGGCTAGCAGGAAAGCACGCAGTGTGTGTAGTCCAATTAGATTATTGCTCTTCAAACATTTGTATGACCTCATGGCATTAATGGAAGATCGACAGTAATACCTCAATGACTTGCAACAATGCACCCTCAGGTACATCCAGTTGAGCTCGGCTGTAAATAACTATAATTTTACCTCAATCAGGGTCATGCACCAGCTCTCTCAGAGTGCCCATATGTAGGCCAGGCCTGCTTCTCAGGGAGCCCTACGTAATTAAGACCTCTCCTTTGGTCAGGCCTCCTTTGAGGACACATATCTTAAGCTGACCCTGCGCAAATGCAGTTGTAGCAAAGGTGACCCACTTGTAAATGAGGGTCGCGCTTCAGGTGGTGGGAGGTCACAGGGGTTGTGGCGGTTGGCTCTCTTTGTGCTCTGGGTCTTGGCCTCTTCTTCCACCCCCTCAGCAGAAATCTGTGTTCGATTGGGTTAGTGCCGATAACGTATGGAGCTGGAGGGCACGCTGAGGGTCACCTCCGTAAACACGGAGATGTGAAAGGTGACAGGCAGCAAGAGCAGAGCCAATAGAGACCACTGAGCATCTGTCACATCAGCCAGACAAGACTGTTTGCTCAGCATTCATAGAGTAGATCATGTCTTAAAGATACTTGGATGTAGGTTACAGGGACTGGATCACACCATGACCTTATAAAAAAACATTTCAGCTGGTGTTTAATGCATGCCTTGTTGTTATATTTAACATAAATAGATACATAAATACCATTTTAAAGACCTTATGATATGACCTGAAGAGCACAGTTTACTTTCCTGTGCTGATGTATCTCTCGTTTTCTCTCCATATACTGTACTGTAACAAGTAGATTGTCGTTAGGTGTTTCTTCATTTTTCAGCAATTTATGTCTCTTATTGATTTCTATTAAGAATACAAAGCTTGAAAATGAAGGTAAATATCACTAGTGAACTGCATATTTTTATTGTGTGTGTCCTTTCCAGTTGAGCTGTCAAATAATGCAATGAAGTCAGTGAATATTATTACTATTATATTATAGTGTGTGTATTAAAGATTCATAAAATGCTAGCTATGAAATTAACCTTAGCAAGGCAAATGAGTTGACCATTTCATTCCCAAGTTTGTAAAATGTAATTTCCACAACATATTCATGAACTCTAGAAAAAAATTGCGTAGTAACAAACTTTTCCTATTGTTTCCACTGTTTGATATTGGGGGAAATTAAATAAACTTAGAGAGTGAAAAGTGTGTTTTTAAAAAATTATATTAGTTGTATTTATTTTTCTAAAACTACACATTAACACGGTTACAAAAGGTTTATAATAATTAGATTAGCATTATTTGAGAACAAAATCAGTTTTATAGAATGATTTGTGACCCTGAAGACTGTAGTAGTGTAGTAGTAGTGACTGCTGAAAATTCAACTTTGCCATCCCAGAATTACATTTCATTTTAATAAATATTATCTTAGAATAAAGTAAAATACAAAACAATTTAAAATGTTAAATTGTAATAAGATTTCACAATATTACTGTTTTAGCTGTATTCTCAAATAAATGCAGCCTTGTTCAGACTAAAACATTATAAAATCTTGTTTGAACCGTAGTGTACGTCAAAGGCATGAATCATGATTTGTTTCTTGCTAGACTGCGGCAGGTGGTATTGGGGGAGGGACATTTTCATTGTAGAGATCATTTGATTGTATGAGTATCTGTATAGTGCAGGATGGGTCAATTGTGTTTTTGGTCCATTTTCTAAAAAGATTTCAAATCTGCCAAACGTTAACTTTTAGGAGTACGCCAAGTAATGTAAATTACCAAAGCTAAAAGATATGTCTACAAGCATTTTCATTTAGGTTTGATCTTTTTACATTAGTTTTTTTTAAGTTATGATTTTTTTTCTGTGGTAGAACCACATGTAGGCCTGATATATAAACGTGTGTTTAGTTTGGTTCTAATCCTTCTTCCATATTTTGCTCTCTCGGCTGACTGCAGAGATCTTAAAGAGTGGAGGAGACCGGGGGGAAGTGTGAAAGTACTCCTGCATGGTCCCTCAGACTCTCATAGCAAAGCGTTAGAGCAAACAGCACTTAGGCCAAATCCCAAAGGCCGTGCCTAGTGCGGCCCAGCCCACATTAGCTCTAGCACAGCTCCCTGAAATGGACTCGGCTGAGCGGAATGAAGCCCATGAAGCAGCATGCACACCATGCCGAGGGCTTTATCAGGCACAGATCAATGGATGGCGGCATTCTCCTGGAGCTCCCGCACTGCCAGGGCCAATACCGGGTCTTCTGGGAGTGGGGAACGAACGGGGGAAGCTGGGAGTCATTGATAGGCTTAGTCCATGTTTGTGTTTGTGTGTTTTCAGAGGCGTGTGTGTGTTCAGTGGTGTGTATGTGTCTTGGCCACTTTAATCAGGTTTTTCCAACAGCAAACACATAGTGGTTAGTGAAGCGTTGTGGGGCGGAGGAGCTTTTCTCTGGGGAACAAAAGATAGGGAGATGGCGTAGGAGGGTGGGTGCGGCCCACTCTGCAAGCTCGGTTCAGCTGGCTGGCTCCAGAGGCCCCTGCCCTTCCAGCTGTAAAACTGGCTGACAGCGAGACACTAAAGCCCCATACTCTTAGAAGGGTACACACTCAACTGCAGCATTACCAGGCCTGATTGCCCCCTTAAGCAAGCATGCCTTTTTCCCAAACCTCAACCGTTATCACACATATGGAGATTACACATGAATAAACAGCCCACGGTTGTGTTTGTTGCAAAACACAGTGAACTATGTCTTTTAAGAAGTTAAAAGATTGTTTTTTTTTCGCTGTTTTTGACGAATACCATAAGATCATGTTTGCAAAGTTGTAAAGTTTGCTATTCACAGCTATTTATAAAGTATTGGAGGACTGCAAAATTAAAATATGAAAAGTTCAGTGGCACTCTACATACAAAATAAAATAAAAATGTGAATTAAGCAATGTCACACTATTCCCTATTATAAAAATTAAAAAAAAACCTATGCCATAATTTATTTAACATACATTTATTTCATACTAAAACTTTTATACAATACTTCAAATCCATTAACCTATTTAATTTCACTTTATTTGGAGAATTTATTTTTGCACAATGCACATTTCTTAATATTATGCCTAAAATGTTTTAATGTCACTGCCATTGATGAGGAGCATATGATCTCTGTATAATACAGTCTTTAAATGCAAGATGTACCTGAAGTATACTTGTATAGTAGTTCCACTTTAGTACAATCAAGTATACTTCATATCTTTAGTTGGACTTCAGCACTACTTCTGCACAATTAAAGTGCATTAAGCACAAAATTAGTTGTTCCAGTTTAGGATACCAAAAATACAACTGCAGGGTATGATTATTAACCACATAAATATTTAAATGTATTTGTAGTATACTTGGCACAAAATAAATGTATATCAAATACTTATTTTTATTAAAGGGAAAGTTCACCCAAAAATGGAAATTGTGTTAGTATTAGTAATATAAAAGAAGAAATTAAAAAAAGAATGTTTATTTGGACACACAATAAAATTCAATGGGGTTTTCTAATCAGGGTTATTATCATTAACTAAAACTAAAATGACAATTTACTTAACTCAATATCTTATTCAACAAAATCTAATAATAAGAACTAATTCAATATATTAATAAAAACTACAATAGTATATCAGTAATACTAAAATAACACTGGTTTAAACATTATATTGTGTTCCAGAAGAAAATAAAAAGACATAAATTATTTTCTTGATTTTTAGTTTTTTGGGTGAACTGTCCCTATAAACAAAATCGAAAGTGTGATGCTTTTATACAACAGTTCAGTCTTAAATATATAAATACTTATGGATCACTGTTTTGCCAATCAGTTCAGAGTATTTTAGTGTTCATTAGGTAATGTTTCTTAGATAATCTGTCACGATATATATCCACAATACCCAAAGACGTGCTGTATAGATTGTTGTTTAATAAGCAGTTGATATTAAAATACAATTCTTATAATTACTTATACCACATTGTTATACTATAGAAGTGTCACTGTTTTCCAAAATGCAAATATTTACTTGAAAAGAAAATAAATTGACCTAGTAATGAGAAATTAACTCTTAAAATTGCCTGTTCGAATTGGAATGATCAAGTTAAAAGTCAGAGCATAAACATGCCATTAACCTTCCCTGTGTTTGTTTAGTCCTTTTTGGGTGCTCTTATAAGCATCAGGCTTCCTCTGTGCCCAGCTGAGTTTCTGACTTAATCAGAAATTGAATGAAAATATCTTCGGGAGCACCTAGCCTTGAGAATTAGCACCATGGATGAAGGCAACAAAAGAAGAACTGATTGGAGAAGGGATGTGGCCTTACGAATCATCTTAAATGTATGAAATTGGCTAATGTCAAGGCCACTGCACGAGCGGCCCGATGCTCAGAGTGGGCGAACGCACAGGTGGTGCCAAGCAAAACAGTCAAGGCCCCGCCATCTTGTTTACATGATTCTCAGGTCTCTCCTTTCATCACGGCGGCCGGCGCTCCTCCTGCAGGAGCTCAGAGAGATTGAGAGAACGAGAGAGATTGCAACTTTGGCCCTATTGTTTAACAGCGGAGGACACTGAAAATGATTCTGAAGAGCAGAAGACACACGGCGGCTCCATGACCTTTAACTGCACTTCCTTAGCTGAATCTCATCCAATTAGACCACTGTATATTTTCCCTAATAGCGGCTGATGAGGCAGGGCGTATGAGCCAGCACGCCCGGCCCCGCGTTGCTATGCAGCGAGATGGCTGCTTAGCAGCAGAGGAGCGCTGGGGGATAAGTGAGCAGAGAGCTTTAATTTGATAGGGTTAGAATCCTGCAGGCTCCAGGGTCGCAGGTCATCAGGAGCTCGCCTCACACTGAATATGAAGAAATCAGAAGTAAATTGCTTACATCTGCTGCTGGTGGTTGGGGCCGGCTGTGATTGGCTCCTGGAGTTGGATGCCATCTCGCATGGGCTAGGCGAGGGGGCCTGGGTGTAAAGAAAGCTTGTAATTGGAGTAATTCAGCATTAATAGATGTTAAAACATCCTCCGAGCAGCTGCTACGAAGAGCCAAGCCTGTTTGAAATGCTTCGAGATCTATAGCGTGTTTATTCCTGCCTTTTTAATTCTCTCGTGTTGTCACTTTGTGCCATGACTACTGATGATAGCAAGCTTGAGGCAGTGCTGGCAGCACAAGGTGACGTGAAGGTCACCTGTCATGCACAGCAGCAAAAGAACTGTAACATTTACATGATTATTCTTTGCTCTGTATTTATACTGAGTTATCGTGGTAACGTGAAGCTGTGTTTATGTGGAAATTACTTAGCTAATATTGTGGGGGTTACAGTACTCGAATGGGATATATCATTAAAACTATTAAAAATAGTTCATTGTTAATTGAAATGGTGCTGAAATAAAATAAAACGGGAAAAACGTAAACAAAAAATGGTAAATGTTGCCTAATTACTAAACCTAATAAAAATGACAAAAGAACATAAAACTGCTATAAATAATTCTAATTAAACTGATAAACTGAAAATATAAAGTAAATTTGTTATGAAAAGCTTTAAATATGTAAGCTTTATAAAACTGAGAGTACAAGTATGAATAATACTAAAATAACCGTAACACTGATATGTAATAAATCATATTACAGTTTCCATTACATAAACAGCCTTATATGTCCTATGAACTATAATTATAATGTGTTTATAGAGAGCGAGTGAGTTTTATATATATATATATATATATATATATATATATATATATATATATATATTCCCCTCTACATACCAGCTTTAACACTTCCCTGGGCTCATGTCACTGCTGTAAAGCCGTCTCTGCAGCCCTGTCATTGGGACGGTGTCCAATGGAAAATTAGACTGACTGTGAATTATCGCAAATGTTCTGGCAAATGACACTCCATTTGAAGGTCTTTGTCACCAATTATGTGTCTATTAAAAAACAGTCAATCAGTCAATGTGTAAATAGCTAGCTCTCAGAGGGCTCACTCGCTGACAGGAGGATGTCGATAGTCTATCTGATATGATTTAGCCGTTAAGAAACTAGGGACTTGCCTTAATTGTGGCTTCAAGTCTCCCGACAAACTACATCTTTTCCTACTCTTGCGGCTGGATTTAGCGAACACTTACAGAGGGCTGTAATGTCGCCTGCGTGTAAAACATTCAAATCCTGCACGGTTTGCTGTTGCCACGCTACTTTTCCTGTAAGTGTTTAAAGTTTACGTAACCCCAAAAGCTTGGTTGAGAGGGTAGAGCCCCTCACGACCCCCAGCTTCCACCACACCCCTTAACAGTCTACTGAGCAGCTCCGACATGTAACTAAACAAAAACACTAATTGGATGTCTGGCTGACTAATTTGATTTCCGAAAGAGCTGAAACCGAAACCCTGTTAGCTCCTTTCGATGACAGACGCTAATATTATGTTCTCACGCTGTAACTGCAGTTTTAGTGGGTATCCTTTCCCCAATCAAAACAACCGCTGCTTACCATTATTGCATTATGTTACCATTTTGAAATAAATGACTGCGTTCTGGTTCAGGCTAGTCGCTGTAACTTAGACAGACCCATTAGAGTCATTGTGCTTGTCTGTCTCAGGTGTCTCAGTCACTTGAGATAATTATCTGGATAGACATATCGGTGAAGTGTTACAGTAGTTGTATTTATATGACTGGATCAAATCTGTTCCTTCCTTGTCATAATGCACTCAGTTGGACGTGATGGGCCCTATTTATAAATTCTGGCGATTATTTGTTGTATTTTTAGCATACATCCTGTTTCCGCAACAACTGTCAACAGTTTCAAGGAGGACAGGCATAGAGCGCGAAAATAAAGATGAGAAAATAGGTCTAATGGTGGCTTCTGCTTTCAAGTTCCCCCCTGGTACAGAGACTTCAGCTTTCACTGTCATCTTATAAATTTGAAAATTTACATACAGCGCAGATATTATTCTGCCTTTCCACAAGCTTTCTGTTTGGAAATCTTATGAGACTAAACACATTTTTTTACCGCCACCGATCAAGATGAAAGATCTTCAGTACACCATTTGTATGCTTCAGTCACTAATTTTTGATGTTTGATTTTGGCGGATGGAAGTAAATCAAGATTTACGCCGTCTTAGCTCACTTAAATTGGCCATTATGGAGGCTCATTCTTTGGAAGAAAATGCTATTTTAAAGACCATGTGGACGGATAAAGTCCCGTACTTTCGTTGCGGAGCTGTATTGACAGGTGGATATAAATATTCCCTGGGGACGAGCTTTCAAAGAAAAACAGATTAAATAAACGAGTCGCATACCTCAAAGTGAAGCTACCTTTTTGACACTACTTTGTAAGCATGATCTGCACCAAATATTCATCAAGACACAGATGATACAAATCCCTCAGAAGATAAGCACTTTCCTCAAAACTCTGCTAAAAGGATTTTACTAATGCTTTGGTCCTTCCCATCTGTTTGGATGGAAATCTTAGACTCGAAAGGTTCATCGCTTCAATTAGTAATTATATAACGTCTGATGCAATATTTCTTGTAACCTCCTTGCTAATGTTTAAAAAAGAAAGAACAAGGGTTGTGCATTTCTTCGAGCTGTAGCTCTGCTATGTGTAAGCATCGGAACACGGTAATAGGAATATCTAGAGGTCAGTCAGGGTTAGTCAGGCTTCCTCTGCAGGAAATGAGCTTTTGGTGTGCTGTGTTCCCAACGTAATGAGCAACACCCCAGTGTTTAATCTTTGCTAATATTGTTATAATAACTGGATGAATTATTAAAAACAAGCAAATATATGACTACATAATCCTAAGACCACCAGTGTGCAGAGGGCTGTGTGAATGCTGTGCTACCGTGTTTTCCAGTCATTAGTGTGTGTATGACTTGAGCTTACTGCAGACTGTGATTATTTATATGGAGGTCTAATAGTGCAAACACATACCAGCAGAACTAGCTGTATTATTGTAGTTATTTTTGTTTAATTACCAAATTTAGGGGTTATCTAAAAATGTAAACTTTAACACAGTTATTTTTCTTTAATTGTTTATACCCACATGCTATGATTTGATTGAGTGATGGATATACTTTTGAAGGTCATCATTATTTATTTCATATTAGAGCCGTCAATATCAAGTTTCAAATCGCAAATCCATTTCCCATATTGTGTCCGTATTGTTTATATCCAGCACGACTGTGAGGGCAAAACTGTCCCCGGCTCGAGATGTTTTGCGAGTCAGCAAAAGCTAACGCTGATGTCTGTAATAGCCCGGCTTTGCTCTGAATTTCCATGATAAAGGTGGACACAAAGATGGAAAAAGGGGAGGAAGAATAGTCACAGAAATGAAGAGGCCCTTTTCGATCTGCATAATATTTCCTTTCGTGAGCATGAAGCTCAGCGTTGGACACACTTTAATGTCGAAATCACAAATGAGCAAATGCAAGTGTTTTGTCAATAGCTTGTAAATAGTTATTCATATGATGCTAATTTTACCCGGTCATTTCCATCACGTCATTCTACGCTGGAAAATTGCAATTAAGTTTGAATAGATAAAAAAGGAAAGAAGCACCAGACATGCCAACTGCTCTGCATTTCAAGGCTTGATTGGACTACCAGCTAGTCAGTATGCTGCAGTGGGTTTCATCGCTGTTAATTGATCCTTTTTTTAATTAATGTGGAAAGAGGAAGGCCGTATCTCTGTCCTGTCTGCTTGTCCTCTCATAACAGAATCAAACTCCAGCTCACAGAGTTGTAAGCTGTGGCTTGTCGGCAGGTGGACTATTTTTGGTGCACTTCTTTGCAAAACCATCCATATGTGTGCTGGAGATTGTCTGGGTTCATTAACCAGGCCGTTTTCATTTGCAAGCTTTTGCCTTGTGATTCACATAAGGGTGCGTGGGATATTACACAGAGTTCTTTTCTTTCTGATACCTTTATTTCATTTTTCTGAGGCTTTTACATCCTGCACTCAAAAAGGCATATGTGAATATCAAATTACCTCCTGTTCAAAATCTAGTCATTTGCTTTTACTGTATCATGTCCTTTGAAAATTAGTAATACATTATTTAAAACCAATCGAGAATGCACACTTAAACAATTTGAGTGGCAGATAATCTCAAGGTTGCGTAATGTAAATTACTTTAGTTATAAGTATAACTAAATCCAAAAGAAAGGTTTTTTTTTTTTTTATCAGTTGACTATACATTATTTGCTCATGGATCCCTTGGGCTCTGGTAGTCGAATGCATTTCTTCTAAATCATTTTCTAAAGGGAAAAAAACTTTAACTTGCCATTTTTGACCACAATCATCTTGATCATTCAGAGGTGTGAAGCAACATTTTAACATGACTCTCCATACAAAAAAGCTCCACTTAATTTTTATGATTGCTGTAAAAGTTACTAAAAGAGGATTAGCTGTATCCCCCCCCCCCACCCCACCCCCCTCGGCAGACGATGAAAAAATAATGAGGAATGGCAGCTTAAGACTGAACATGTACATATCTGTTTCTGTCTAATTAAATCTGTGAAGGAGGCTCAGACTTGCTTCTGCCATGTGGTGCAGACATGCTTGCAGCTCTTTTTGTGGTGGCATACTGCCACCTATGGGCTTAAAAATAAAAATGGCTGGAGTCCCAACAGAAGGAGGTTAATATTGCCTTTACTTACAGAAATAAATGTTTCATAAATATGAAATGTAGAATTATATATTCAAAAACTAGCAAATACTATCACATATTTTTAAGAAGGAATTTACCTTTCATGCATGTGCATGAATTAATAGTTATACAAATTTTAGTGGAATAATAATATGGTTCTTTTTTGTCAGATCGATGCATATATATCATTCGAGATGAGCTTTTCCATATCTCCTAAATAAAGGATATTATAAGAGGAGAGCAGCTACAGAAGGGTGCAGATATTGAGACTTCATTTATCTTCCAAGAACATGGCCATGGCCTTTCTATCAGGCCTAGAACCGCAAATGAAAAGAAAAAGGAGAAGAAAAAAAAAAACAAGAAAAAGAGAGGCTGCAAGAGGGAGATGATGATGATAAAATAGAAAAAAAAGCCAAAGTATGTTTCCAGATTTTTATCCTCCCACGGTCAGAAGAGTGACTGTGAGGAAGTCTTGGCCAGGCCACCTACGCTCTTCACATCCTCTCATCTCTGCCGCTGTTTCTCCATCATTTGTTTATTCATTCGTCTGTTTTACAGACGTCCCGCGGCTGCTGTCCCGCTCTCCAGGTGTTTAGGAAACTGACAAACTTTTGATGACTTCATTGAAAAAAATATGATTTCTTTCGTTTGTCCTCTGTTCTGCATAACATTTGAATAGGCAGTTGCAATATGGTCAAGTATTATAAACATATTCCAAGAAAGTACAGTAAAATCTTTGTTTTAAATATTACCATTATTATTGCTGTACATGTGTCTGTGTTAAACTTAATGGCTAAAACTTAATCACAAGAAACATTTGCTGGGTAGCATTGAATAATTTGTGACTACTTTTCAGAATAGTACTCCAAGTAGAAATACTTTATCTCTGCTTGACATGTGTCGAAAAGGACACCTGACGTGTCCTGTAATTTGGTACAGGAATTCATTTTATTTCCATATTCGTGTTTTGGTGACAGGTGTAAATACATTAGCTGTATGTGCTTTGCTTAACATTTAGTACAAGCCCAATAGAGCCAGGAAAAGCACAGATTTCTTAAACATTGACATGAATAATAGAGTCAATTCTCAAGTTATCTGCTATTATCTGGAAAGTATCATGCAGAAAAATTATATTTGCGAACTCAAGAAAGTGACTTATTTTTGAGTCAGTGTAATAATCCTAAGAGCCCCCTTTTCCCTGTGTCATTGTGCTGAGGCGCTACGTATGTTAACACTATTAAATCACCTCAGATGTCTAAGTGATTCAATCTTATTCACTGTGGACAAGTGAATTGAATTCCCCTAAAGTGCCTGTCTAGATCCTGTCTATGTGTGACGGGTTGCTAGGTTGCAGAGAGAGTTCGGAATCTATCCAGCGTTGTGGTGTGTGTGTGTGTGTCAGAAACGGCTTCTCATTGGAAAATGTCTCGCGAAGCTTGAATTAATGGGTTATCGATATCGGGACACATCACGCTGATGATGTCTCGGATCTAAAGAGCTGAACACTTAAACAGAAGCAAATTTTATATGATTTACTGAAGGCTGCACATATGGTGCACATACGGGCCGGAAATTCTCAATGTCCAAGTGTTTCTAATTGCACATCATGATGATTATGAGCTAAATTCCTAGTAATTAATGAATTAAAAAAAAAATGTTGCTTGTCTATTTCAGGTTAGCAGACTGCATGGCAAATGATGGACTCTATGATGGAACATATTGTGATATTGGTTTGATTTCCTCTGCGTAGCCTACTGTATATATGTGAATATGTTTTTATGACTATACTGTAAGTCTCACTGTATTGCATTTAAGAACATATTAAAACGCATATTATACTCGTCCACTATTAAATAAGAAACTATAGTAGTGCTCTTGGCCTCCCTTCACATAAACCTAATGTCGTTCCCCGTTCATGGCCCTGTCCTGTCAGAGACGCTCTATAGCGCAGTGGTGCTTAGCGACCCTGACTTTCTGACCTGCTTTCCCGCTCAGCCTCAGCCACTTCTGCACGAATGGCCGCTGGCTCTCCATCTCTCCGACTCGTCTAACTAATCAAGGACCGGTGTTAGGAGTGCCAGGCCACACCAGCGTGCCCATCTTTGATTCGGTTAGTTTATTATGCTCTCCTGAGAGCCCGGCTGTTTCAGCACAGCGTGACAATACCCTCCAGGTCAGGTATAAGAATAACAATAGGGGTGCCTCTTTCCATCCTCCTCAAAGGCGGGGTCTGGGATGTTCTATTAGCATTCTTAATTGTGGCCATGCAAATGGTCTGAGTGGAAGATGTGGAGAGTGAGCAGACGAGATGCTCTGCTTTTTCTTTTTCATGTTTTTTTTTTGTTCTGTTCACTTCGTCTGACCAGTGTTTGTGTGCTGAAATGGCAAGCATGGCTGGGTTGATTAGAAAGGGAACTGAAAGTGGAACTGTCAAGCTGTATGACTTTTTCAATGCAATCTAAGTCGTCTTATGTGATAGCTCTGAAATGCAAGTAATCTCCCACTGAAAATTTGAAAGAAGTTGTCACCATTCACGTGTATGGAAAGAGCAGTCTGAACATCTTGCTATAAATATTTCTATTCTTTTAAAATGGCATATTGGGATTTTGCCTGAATACTATATGTTGGGTGTTTTTGACCATGTTACATTTATCCTAAAAGGAAAGTTTACCCAAACATGCAAATTCTGTAGATTATTTTGCTCACCTTCATGTTTGTTTTAATTCAAACATTACTTTCTTTATTCTGTGAAACACAAAATTAGATATTTTGAAGACTTCTGGGGTCTAAACAACATTGGACCCAATGGACATGCATTACAAACTTTTTTTCCTCTCCAAATATATCAGTAATGCAGATTTGAAATGATATTATGGTGAGTACATGACAAAACATTTTTTGGGTGAACTATGCCTTTAAATTCTTCTTGGCTAAGAAAAATCAGTCTGTAACTGAAAAGATGTAAGTAATTTCATCGACTATTGTAAAGGCGGCAGCAAGGCAAGGCTCTATTACCCAGGGACTCTTAATCACAGTAGGTCCCATAAGTAAAAGCCCTTATCATGTGCGAGGAACAGCACTGCGAGTGCCTCATAGATAGAGTGGAGAGAAGCAGACATGCTCGCTCTAATTCCCTTTGACAGTCTGGGGCCTGTTTGCTACCTGGTTAAGCCCCGGCTTTTTCATTTTGTGTTTGGTATAAACTGACAAAAGGGAATATCGCAGCATACAGCTGAAGGAAAGTGGAGAGCTCTTTACGGGTGATTGACAGCTCTTGTCAGTCAGTAAGAGGCACCTGCTTAGGCCCTGGCGGAGTGCGTCCTTCAAGCTGAGGCGCAGAGGTGTTGTCGTAATTATCTGGGAAAAAAGGAAACACAATTAACAGTGAGCATTTAGCAGTGAGAGATTATTTACTGAGGCCTGTCTAACAGAGGCAGACGCAGACTTGTGCTGGTCTAGAGAGATCTGGGCTGTCCATCAAGTTGGGATGTCCAACCGGACCAATCCAATTAAAGCCGAGATGATTCCACAAACCAGCCCTTTCTTTCCTATAATGGAATTCCTTCAGATGATAATTGGCCAATATCGTAATTTCCTCATAGAGTATGAGTGTGTCGAAATCATTTTTAGATTGAAATCGTTCCTATACATCACGAGTCAAAAATAACACTGCTGCTATTGTGTGTGCATCCTCAAAGACTGCCTGTATGAGTCCTTGGTCTTAGAGCCATCTACATGGGAGGTGGATTATTTAAAGGCCACAGGCATGGAGCTTCTGATTGAGTCGTTGAAGGAGTAACAAAAGCCATGAAGGCTTGCGACTGAGACAGGGGTCTGCCAGCGCTTCTCCGCACCAACGCAGAACACAGACCCTCCAGGCAATACGGGGCGAAGCAAAAAGAGGCGCTGCGATGAGCTACAGAACAGCCCTTTCACTCCAGAGAAGGGAAATCAAATGAGAGACTGGGTGTGGGGTCCGCAGGTCAGCGAGCAGGTGGGCGCGAGAGGGAGAGGGGGAAGAACGGGCGGCGGAGCGGGCCGTCACATCTGGGCTGAATTAGAAAAGGTAAAACAACCGAGGCTGAAAGCAAAAGAAAGGGAGGCGTGTGTGAGGATGTGAAAGACAGATCTGCTTTCTAAAGTAAGACCAGGTTAGCGAGGCAGCAGGGGGCCCAGATGAAAGTGATTAAGTGGCCCGGCTTTGAGAAGCAGGTGCCCCTCTGCTGGAGAGAGCTTCCCCTACACGTCTAACCACAGACCAACAATGTTTACACTACCTACCGTCATGCTGCTCTATGACTCACTGAGAGACAACCTAGAGAATGATCAGCGTCAAAGCTTTCGCTTCGCTTTATATCAAGAGCTCAAATATCCACAGCATAGTGGACTCGATTCAAACGGCTTGAATTTAAATTTTCATCCACGCTTTTTCACCAAATTTAAAATTGGGATAATTTCGTTATATTCAAATTTTAATCATTATAATATTGTTGTGTAGTATCTGACGTTCTATTCTTCTTATTATGCGCATGAATAATAAAAAATGCTAATGGATCTGTTTTTAAAACGATAAAAATCATCTGAAATTATTGCCTGATTTATTATCAGTGTCAAGCTGGCATAAAACAGAACATTTTATTATACTGTTCTATTTAGATGGTTTGAGATCTGAATTAGAGAAGCTACATTTCATGATTGTGTTTGTTTTAACCTGTGTTGTTCCGACTTTATAAAACATATCATGCTGGCTGTTCAATTATTGAAAGTGGATTACCTCATCTCACTTTACCTCATCAATTAATTGTTAGAGAGTTATTTGAAACTATCCTGCCGTGAGATTTCTTGGCCAGTTGATTTAATGTCCTCGGTTTGCCCCTTCACAACTCAGACCGCACCACAGAGGCAACCCATTCTTCCAGCAACCAATGAATACAGCGCTCTGAATAGTTCCATAATTCCCCATGGCTCTATAACATTCACTGTCTACCATCTTCTTGCCTCCCTTGTTTCCCTGGCTAGGACTGACACGTTTGATAATTGATTCATCGCTACATTAACTAATGCAATAATCAATTATTCCAACTGTTTTTTGGGGGAGAAACAGTGGCATATTAAAAAGGCATTTATGTCAGCCGCTCGGGTCTAAAATGTTTTGGGTGCAATGTGAGCTTTGTCTGATGATAAGCGCTTCTAGCATTTTTCCCATTTCTCTCCCCTCTTTGCCTATTCGGCTGCTAACTTAGTTAGGCAGCACAATGGAGTGGAACATTTCCCTGGTTCGCTTTTCCTGTTTTGTAGAATTTCTTCACACCGTTTATTCCAACATGACAAGAGCAGCTCTGTAGGGCAGCGTTTGTTTCCATGCATCTGTTGGCTGGCGAGTGGGAAGAGCCCTGGCTAGGCTTGAAGGCCAGCGTGTAGGAGTCTATATATACACAAACGTACATATAGAGGCTATGCAAAGCAGCTTCAACAAATCCTCTAATTTAAGTGTTTTGTTGTTGTTTGTTTTTTTACTAATTTCATTTTCTACGCTGAACAAAATATAATATAATGGTAAAGTATCAGTAGACAAGTGCAAAGTTTCTGAAATGAACAGAAACTAAATGAGCTAAACACTCTGTGAGCCTATATTAACACTCAGTAATTCAGTTTGCTTATTGGGCCAATACGCTACTCTGTGAAGTTCTTAAATGGAGTGAAAGAACATTCACTTTGAGTTTGGATTAAAATGTCTTTGTCCATGTCTTTGTACAGATATCAGGAACAAATGGATATTTGTTGAAAGATGAAGCGGTACTAGTTCGAACTGCAGCTGCATTACTTTGTAAGTAAATGATTTCATAATGCTTTGTCTGGAAATGACCATTTTATTTGTATTATGTTCGCAAAACACTCAAAACATGCAATAGCGAGGGGGCGTCGATACTGTTTCCTATGCAATGATGTTAGCCAATCATAACAGTGGCTTAAAAACAGCCTGTTTCTGAGAGAAGTTCAGAAATGGGGTTTGATATATAATAATAATCAGTTTCCACATATTAACTTTATTAAACTTTATTAACATTATGAGTAAACCTCAAAGAACATATTAAAGTAATAAAAAATCAGTGTAGTGACCCCTTTCATTTCACTGTGTATTTGTACATGAGACAAGTTGTGCTGGTTGAGAGAGCCCGCCCACATGCTTTTCTGATTGGCTAGAATTTTGTGATTTTTGTTGCATCAGCAGATGTGGACAGACACATTGCTTGTCGCTGGAATCTTCTTGCGTCACACTTAATAAGAAAAGGTCCAAACCACATAATCTTTATCTTGTTTTCATGGTGCATTCAAGTCCTCCTGGAAGCTTTGTATTTACAAATTGACGAGACATAATTACGACGTCAAGTGCGTTTAAGTTACTTTGGTCGGAACAAGATGGTGAATTAAATTTGTTACATAAAATTCTACTTTTTTCTTTATGTCTACAAAATGATTAATAAATAATGTGCATTGTGTTTTTGCTTTTTTCTGGTTTATTCCATTTATGAAGGTGATATAAACTGAATCATTAAATATTCTATACAATAATATAATATTTTGTTTATGTACCAGTTTTATTGTTCGACAAAAAATAACCATTTTATTCATTTCAACTTATTTACAATTAATACAGACTTTGACTGCATCCATTGCATCCCACTTGTTTTCTCACTAATGCGCCCGACTCGGAAACTCAGAGCTTAAAGAAAATGTTGAGTTTCCCACTCATAATAACGACTTTATGCTGGCATTCATGTGTGTTCAACTTGTAAATACAATCTATCCAACATGACTTGAACTGAACGCACCAAAACAAACGCAGCTGGTGCCATCATGCATCAGTTTTTCAGTTAACGGAAATGACCTCAGAGGACTGTATTATTGTTGCAGTGGTTCTTCTTGTTGTTGGGCTGATTGATTTGTAGGCATTAAGATAATGTAAAGGTAAGATTAGCCTATAAAATCACATGTCCACATTTTGTGTGTAGCCTTAAGTTTGCAGTTTTCTCACTATACACTAACCCTTAACATTAAAAGTTGAGGAATAGTATTCCTCCCATTCCAAATAAAACATAGTTCAGATGCAAAATCCTCTAAGTGCCATTTAAAATGTTCTTCTAAAGTGAGCTGCTATGTGTATGTCCAGTAGTTTTTCACTTGAATGGCAGTGCATAGGTTATGTTCATTGTTATTAAAGTGAAATAACTAAATGCTCATATTACAAGAAAATTTTTGCATCTGAACTTTTATGCTGACAAAATGATGTATGCAATAAACTGCAGCGGCTTGTTTAAAACTTAATTATTTCATTCTATATTACTATGTTTTCTAAAGACAACTAAACAACTTATCAGTTTGAGATCTGTTCAATGAAATTTCTGTCGCCCTCATCACTGTCATTAAAGCCAAAACTTGCAAATAATTAGCTCAAGTCATTATCATCAGCCTTCTTCTCATTATTCAATAGTGAACAGAATAGAGTTCATTACGTATTGCGAACGGCTCTACCTGTAGGTAGCAGTATAGTGTTAGCCAAAGTCTTGCCATGGAGGACTCATAAATAGCTAGCTTAATTACAATTCCACACAAATCAAATGAAAGAATGAGGGAATCAATAAATCAGTAGATCTCTGGGTAGGTGTCTGGGCAGACCTTATTCCTTTATTTGTTTTCTCTTTTTACCTCTCCTCTCCTCGTCAGTGGGGAGCAGGAATCCCAAATTATCCACAGGGTTACGGGTCGCACTGCCCCGGAGCCCCTCACCCCATAGCAGAGGTAACGTATTCAATGGCCTGGGGCGAGTGGTGCTGCGAGTGAGCCCTGCTGCATACTGATGGGTGAGCAGGGGAGGCAGTAATTGGTGGAGTGGAGGAGAGGGGAGAGAAGGGCAAGCACAGGGAGATGATGGCTTTGTTTCCCCCTGTCTGTCTCATGCCTAGACTCCTCCCCCTCCTGCCATCATCTACCCAGTACCCCTCCGACACACACTCGCATGCTTCTGTCCATCAAACTACTTAAAGAGGTAGTTCACCCAATTACTTAAATACAGTCATTGTTTACTCACACTCATGCCGTTGTTACAGTACAGAGATGTTCTTGAATGGATCGCAAAGGATAAGTCCAAACTTCTTTTTCTCCATACAATGGAGATCTGTAAAAAGCTAGATTTTCAATCTAGGGAAAAGAGCAGCTTTAAATTTCCCCAAAATAGCAGTTTATGTTCCACACATGAAAGAAAGTCACACGGATTTTATATTACACTATAATTAGTAAATGACATTCAGATTTATTATATATGTTTTCTTGAACTATCCCTTTAGGATTATAAAGTCTTTGCTGTCAGATGATGCACTTGGTAGACATTCTCAAAAGGCAGAATATGAACAAATCGTGGAAAGTATCTACCGTCATGCTGCTCTTGCTGATAGACAGCCTGGGCAATGATCAGTGTCTTCAAAAGTTTGCTTTAAATCATTTGTCTTGAATCAAATGTTTATTCCAACCACAAAGGAAGGAAGATGACATCTGTGTGAGTTTTGGACGTTTCATCCAATATGATTTTTATTAGAAACTTTCAAGCACTAAATCATCTTACTGTTCATTGTACGTTTTCTACCGGGCTTACAAATAATATAGCAACTGTCAGAATATCCACAAAAATGGGAACACTCCATGCATCATTTAAATACACATTCATTTTAACCAGTGTTTTAATCATTTGAATTCTAATTTATTTTCATATGCAACAAGTGATTTAAAAATGCCATTGTTGTTATGTACAGTTATGTAGGATGATGTATGTCATGTACTTACATCCATTTTCCACTGCAGAACTGCAGTTCTTTTTCCCTGCAGTTCTGAAGAGGGACAGATGTGTTTGTATTCCAGGAATTATCATTTCACTACACGGTCACGGCATGTCTGAACAGTGCAAAGCACGGCTGTAGTGTAGGGGTAAGTAAAAAAAATATAACCACATGGGCCTCCACTGCTTGTCAAAGCTAAAGAGGAGAAACTAACAGAGGCTTCAGTTTGCTGGCTAATTGGGCCCTGGTGGCTGACACCGTAGACTCATGAGCAAAACAAACATCATTTCAATATCTCCACAACTGGACCCTTTAAACCATGATCACAGAGCAAAGTGGTTCCAACGCAAGACCACATCTAATTAATCTGAGTCAGGAGCTCTTTTTTTTTCTTTACATCAATGGTGTGTTCAATTACGATGTGCGCAGTGGCACGCTTTAGATCTGGAGGACAGTTCATATGGCTGTAATTAGCAGGCCTTGTTAATGAAAGAGGAGGCAAAGCCTGCCCAGAGATGGACTGTACTATCAGTGGCAGTGGGCAGTGACCTTTGTAAACTTCAGTCTCCAATTATAATTGATATGTAGGGTGATTTCAATAACTCTGTTGATTTTTGGTATAAAACTAAGACATTTTTACACAGTATGGGAAGACAAATGTAACAATTATTTTCACCACAGATAAGACCAACCCCTGAAGTAATTGGAAAAAAGGAACAGACCAACAGAGAATATTCTTTGCATGCAACTTACCATAAATTAATATATTCTACACTGAAATATATGTGTGTGTGTGTGTGTGTGTGTGGTTACATAAAAATTATATAGAGTTAGTATATACAAGATTTTATATACAATGATTTTAGCCATTTATTTTTGGGGGTTTCATTTAGTCTATAATTCATAATTTATGGCTGAAAATATTCACTTTATTTTTATTTTATTCTATTGAGCTGCAGTTCTGCTATGTAGTAAAAACTCTTCTGCAGTTACATTGTTGCTTACAAACTGCTTGTGCTGCATTGCGTGAACCGGACTGAATTGTAAAAAGCAATCAATCCAATTGTCTTTTTGAACAAGCCTTTACCGTCCTGTGATTTCACCCTGTCGCTTTTGTGCACTGGCACATTCCAGAACACTCCTATAGAATGTGTCAAATAGAGGTGTCCTAATTGTGTCCTTGATGAAAGGCTATTAATATTGAACACTCCTGCAGTCACCCATGTGTCTGCACTTTTTTTTTTAAACCGTGAGACAAAAAGCAGATCTCTGCTTATCTCTAATGATACCTGAATCCCATGAGGTGAGAAGAGAAACTGCGAGTGGCTCCAGTAGATTCATCAAGCCAAATATTGTGTTCTTTCCTCTGGAGGCTGAGTCACATTGCATTATATCACTGTTAATTAAAATGAAATATGCGGTTAAATTATTCTGTGTATTGTTGCCTGACGGGGTGTGCGCACGCTAAACACCGACCATTGAGGCGACAACAGATAGCTAACAAAGGTGTCTTTCTCTCTTTATTTCCATCCATTCCCATATCTTCCTTTCTATCATTTCACAAATTTCCACTTCCGTAGCACTCTGTTCTCAAGGTCCTTCCTCAAGGGTGCACAATGCAATTCAGTCATGGGATTGCGAGAAAGAGATTTCCCATGTTTATTAAGCTAAATTTTTTCTTGATTATTGTTATGATGTGTCACCAAGAGGGCTGTCCTTTTCTATTAACATTGTTTAACATTTCCTTGCTTTGACGATAAAAGGAAAAGAAAAGGATGGAGAAAGTAAACAAGCTCCTCGCAACCAGTTATCAGCACAGAAGGGGTGACTTTGTTTCCGAGCCGGTCGGCAGCCCTCCTCATCATCCTTTCATCTAAACCTGGCCTTTCTGATCCAAGAGCCGAGCTTGTCAGGGCCGCACCTGTAACGGAGGGACCTCTGGCCCCCACGCTGCTCACTCGCCAGCCTGCCCTCAGACTTGCACTCTCTCTCAGCGGCACTCCTCGCCCCTGCCAATGCCCCTGAGACTGGCCACCACCCCAGCTGTTAGCCACATTCTAATGCACTCCGAATAATATTAAAGCCAAATCAGTTGAATTTATTAATCCGGACAGGCCCCTAAGAGAGATGCTTTTAAAGGCCAGTGAATTAATTTAAGCTCTTAAAGGCTACCCCAGTGCACTTGATGTATTGCGAGAAATTACGGCTCGGTGTCAGTAAGCGTAATACGCCCACTGTATAAATAACATGCAAACTACGAGTTCGCAGAACAGAAGCATACACCCTCAGGCTCAATTGCAGTCGTGACTTTAAAATGTAATTAATATTTGTACCCACTTCTGACTGTAATCTTTGCTCTCATGTTGGCTAGTCTTTGTTCATCTACATACGTTGCTGACTGATCCACAGCGGCTTTCCTTCCGGAGTACAGACAGGAGATGTGGGAATATCTTCAACAGACTAAGCGTGTAGGTTAAGGTCCTCAGTTGGTGCGGCCCACCCTGAGAAGAGTAAAAACAATCAGTTTTGTCATTTGGATCTCATTAGTGTCTGATTCCAGGAAAGCCCTTCTCATTATTGGTGTCAGAACTAATGCCTGACCTCGGCGATCTCAATACAGCGAAGTTGAGCCCCTCAGCAACACGACGAGTCTCTGATGTGTTTTTTTTTTGACGTACTACTAAGGAAAACAAATCAAAAGTAAAGTAATGTGACATCTTTATGTTAACAAGAAGCATTTGCTTATTGCTGCCTTATGAAGACTCCACAGGAATACATGGCAAGTTGAGGGAGGGTCATTTCTCTTTAATGAAAGCACCCGCGTAACAATAATTGAGGAACAGGGGCATCTTATTAAAATGAGATTTGGTTGGCATCACTTCTGAAAGAGAATGCGCCACCTGCAAAGGAAGTATTGCAGCGGTCTCACTATTTGGCGTTTCAGTTTGACGCCCGCTTCGGGGCTGCATATCAGGGAAAAAAACAGGTTGAAGGGGTCCTTGCGCACAGTTTGCCCATGGTGCTGCCGGAAGGACTACCATGGAAACAAGGAGTGCGACAGGCTCTAGGGGGACCTGCCACAGCTGCAGGCACTTCCTTTCTGACAGGCTGATGAAGACATCAGCTTCATACCAAGCAAAACAACAACTATTGAAGGAGAAAAAGAGAGGGAGAGAATGATGCAAGCAGTGTTAACTGCTGTGTGGATGAGATGTTCATTAGTGAGTTTGGGGAACATATTCAGGGACCATATTGCCTGTTTAGTAATCTATCGAGGTTTGAGGTTTCAATCCCAGGAGACAAACTGATAATTTTTTTTAACATGATTTTGTTTATTAGACAACACATGGGTGGGGGGGGGGTATTCTGACATATATTGTCTCCATTGTCCTCCATCACTAGGTTTCTATCCAAGTTGAGAATTTAATGTAATATTTAAATATCGCAAAAACTTAATCAAATCTTTGTTTACTAGTTTATTTTCTATGAACTTAACTGTAACTATGCTACAGACCATGTGATGACATAATAGTTGTTTGTTAATACAACCTATTAAAAAAACTTGTCATAGTGGATGATATTTAGAGCTGTTTAGTTGACAGTCGAGAGCTGAATTTTAGAGGGTGTGCTAATATTTTGTGCATTCATTTTCGGCCTACAATTTGACTTTTCTAAATGTCTGAAGCATCAAAGCATAAGATTTTCATCAAGGCAGTTTACCCAAAAACACTTGTCAACAGGAGCTCTCAGAGCTCTCTTTACGAAAGATTCCAATCGGCAGCCTCTCATTTCATCTGCGTTTTTGAGACGGTCTTGAATTTTTGAAGACCGCTGCTCTCCTCCAGCACAAACACTTCACATCCACTTAGAGGTTTGCTTTCAAGTTTTGGTGCCAACCCAGCGACAAGCGCTTTCCTGCAAGCATTGTTTAATTGGTTTCACCTCACGCAGACATCTGATGGGGTCTCATTTACTGAGCTAAGGGACACTGGCCCTCCCCTCCTCGCTCTCCCTCTCCGTGGCCCCCCAGTGGAGTCGGTGCAGGAGTTGGTGTGTGGGATTTCTCTCATCAGAGCGTCGTGGGTCACCTCCACACCCCCTCACTTTGAATTGGACCCCCGGTGGCAGCTCCTGGGAGAGTGCCGTGATGTCTCTATCAGACTGTCAAAAGAGATAGCCCCAGGCTCCAGCAGGTCCCTGAGAGCCAATCAAACTCTTCACGCTGCACCAGCCGATGCTCTTTCACCAGCACCAAACAGAGCAGTGAAGGGAGGGTGGGAGAGACGGAGGGGGGCAGGCTGGGATGCTGAGCACTCCAATCAGTCTGAACAAACTCCCTGAGCTGGGGTCTCGGGCTCATCTGTATGGCTACGGCTATTTTTACAAAGCGTCCGCTCGGCTATTTACCTCGCCCGCTAAATTATTGAGGGAGAGCAGGCGAGCGGATGACATCTGAGGAAGTTTCTTCTATCTGTTCGGTTTTACATTTCTTTGAAAGAAACTTTTCCCAGCTCGCTCAGATAAAGTTGTCCGTACATCGAGGCGAAGGACAAAACATAGTGCTGTAAAAAAAAAAAAAAAAGGTGCAAATGAACATGGCGCTCGCTGTTAACTTTATTAATATGTTAATAATCCCTTAATATTAATTTCAAATCGACGCTCCGAAATGCCAACATTCAAGATGCACCACTTTGGAAATGTTGCTTTCTATAAAAATGACTTTCTGATAGCGGAGAGGCTGGAATATGTCTGTAATATGAATAAATAAGTTGATGAGGCAGGAAATCTCCATTTGCTCTACTTGAAGCCCCATCACTGGTGCTAACACTACAGAGTGATGGGTCTAGTAGAGAGCCATTAGGCACTGGAGGTGATTTTAATGAAAATGGGAGATGCTAAGTGCGGGTTATGGAGTGTATATACTCTCTCTTCCTCTCTCTCTCTCTCTCCATCTATGAGCTCTCTCATCTGGACCTTGTTATTGTCAGCGAACTACAAAAGCGGTGCATTAGCTGACTGCTCTGGACACACAGAGACTTTGATGTTTTCCTCCAACAGTGACCAGCATCCTCTTCTGAAGTGTGGGCTGGGTAATGATTCTGTGTGTATCTTTCACAAATAACACAGAGTTAAGGATACGAGAGAAGAAAAACACATTTAAGATGTCAAACTTTTTAAGTCATGTTTATCTTTGCATAAATGTACAAAACATGGAAGATTCATAGAATAAACGAACAGCATGTGTTATAAAATAACGATTTTGAACAGTAGGCTGCATTTGCAGGGATAAAGATGTTCAATGACATTTAAAACTGTTTAAACAAGTATATCATAAATATATTTTGCCCTCATTTAAATATTCCTTGCTGTAGACACAAGCAACAGGAAGCACGTACATTTTGTTTGTTAAATGAACCAGAAAAGACATTCATATATATAAAAAGGCTGTGTTGCATTTCATTGTATTTCAGCGTGAACACATGCAGAGGCTGGTGAAGCCTGTCTTTACCTTCATATGCTCAGACACTGTGACCATGTGAGTTCACGCGGGCCAAAGGCCCCGTCAGGAGGGGCCTCTCTCTCTCACACACACACAGTATCACACAACCGATAAATACACCTCAGTGGAAATAGGGATGGTTTGGCACCACTCACATGGGGCATTATGACTTAAACAGACCGTGTCTTGAAACGCAGTCCGTCCCTTTCATCCGACACGTCCGTTCGGGTTTCAGCGCAAGCGTTTCTTCTTCACTGGGCCCTGGTTGCCGAGCTCAGCTCTCGGCTCGCTGTACTGCACCTGTAAAAACAAACAGCTCTTTGGTCAGACGCAGGTAATCGGAGCTGAGGCCCGCTCACGGTAATGGCTCCCCTGAGGAGAGCCGGTGTAGGGGGAAAGCCAGGCGGGTGCGGCTGTAATGAATCATTTTTTAAACACAGGAGCAGAGGGGATTAATCACAAGGAGGAAAGATTTGAAAAGTCAAGGGTTCCGTACCGACACAGCGGTGACTACACCACCCCCACCTATATGGGAACTATACTGGTTGAGCAGACCCGCTGTCTTAGGTCCTCGCAAACCGAGGAGTTGCGAGTTGTGTCCTTCCTGAGAAAAGTTTGTTGGAGACTAATTATAGCAGCTTGTAGGCAGGAGTAAGTGCCTCTACGGCTCCGGCTGGGGCATTGCGGTTACAGATGATCACACACTTCCCCCGTTTCAGATGAACATGCTGTTTACTTTACTTAAAGCAGGGAGTGAACTCGGGTCGGAGGTGAAGGTCGTCATGATGAAAGTAGAGTTTCACTGAGAACACTGAATAAAGATTTTTCCTGCAGCTCATAGCTTACCCACGTACAACTACTAGACAGCAATTAAACATTCAGATCGGCATTCAAAAAGACATCTTTTGAACGTTTAATAAGAAATCGCTAGATGGCTAAAAAGCCAGTCCTTCTCATTCTGCAAGAAGAATCAAGTCGTCATGTGATAATTCAAATTGTGGAAATGACACTTTTTATCCCATGACTAATAAATGGGAGAATGTACCACATTTGAAGTTGCATTCTACATGCATTTGCATTTCATTTATAAACTTGCTGGTCATTCAATATTAGTGGTTTTCTGAGCTATTCAATACACTATTAGATGGAAATGTTAAAGGAAACGGTATATTAACAAGTATTATAGCATTTTATAGCAGACACTGTCAAATTTCCTCTCATGATGTCAGCATTCAGCAAATATGCATTTATATAATTCCAACCACTCTTTAACTACCTAATAGATATTAATTTCCATGAATCTTGCATACTTCAGAAAATCATGAATTTATTATATTGATAATTTTTGAATTATTTTTAACTGAGTAAATATCATGTAAAATAATTATAAATTTACTTGCAGCATGTTATTTGCTATCTTTTTTAAAACATGAAATTAATCACTGTGATATCATATATTGGCTTGACCACTACTCAATAAATATATCATAAAGAATATTCTGGACACATTATCGAGCCCAAGTGCTCCTGGTATTGTAATAACCTCCAAAAGCATTCACTATGATTTCATCATCAGCTTCTAAAAATGGTATTTAAGGCATTTTCTCTTGGCCAAGGCCATTGCGCAGTCCAAACGACATACAGAATGGACAAATAATTAAATACGGCATGAGGCTGATGGGACTCAAAAGCGTGGAGAATGCATCCAAATGCTTTTCTTGTTTGTTTCTCCTCTAAACAATAACCTGGAGGTGTAACTGTAAGGTAAGGACTGCACACTAATTACCAGGCCCTGATTATGAGAATGGGAGATGGAGCACAAGGGAACAAAGAGACGCGGCAGCCTCAGAACATGAAACTGTCCTCAGAACTGACAGATGCTGCTTATTTTAGGACAGAGGGCCGCTGTATGAAGTCCAGTTTTGAGGGTTTGCGTTTGAAGAACAGCACAGGCACTAATTGCCAAGTCATTTTCGGAACGTGAGACAGGAGTCAATTTGAGCTTGTAACATGCTGTTTATTTGGTCAATCCATTTTTAGCATAAATGTTTGGACATATTAAACTTAATGGTGACAGCGAGGATTTGCATACCTTTTTGGTCTTTATTGGTATTCTTAATGACCACTGTACCGTTTTATTGGCATTTTGTTCTTTAAAAAGTGGCATGCACATTTTTGCTTTTTCTCAGGATCATTCTGTCTTCCCATTTTTGGTGCGTTCAATTTAAATGAACAGCAGGCAGTTCATCAAACCACGAAAACATACTTCAAAAGGCTTAAAAACTCAGCAATGGTTTCCATCTTGTTTTGCCAACTTGCTGCTTCCACATGCCAAAACCAGTGTGTCATGCTGACTTCATCCAACCACACAGACATATGTTAACGTAAAGTTGCAGAGGTTCGTCCCGGGAGGTTCGTCAGAGCCAATCACTCAAGCTCTCCAGTATCTGAGCAGGACAGGAAGCACTGACAACGGTTAAATAGCCTTGATCATAGAGAGAAGTATCCTACGCAAAACGCTTCATGACAGCAGGACCCGCTTTGCATCCCGACTTCAGATTCTCACTCAGGGTCCGAAAGACGGAGCGAGACTCTCAGCGTTTGGCTGCACGTCCGCGGGCGTATGATGTAACCCCGAATGACATATCAGCCATGGATAATGTTTCATCACATATGGCGCCCAGCAGGATGGCGTTGGCTCAACACTTCATTAATCGAGTCCTCCAACCTGATGTGACGGGGGCGGCCACACTGCCAGTGTGCAGACACCGACCCCTTAGCCAATCCCTGAACCCTCTACAGCACCCTTCTTTTATCACAGGCCGACAAAACTGATAATCAGAGACAAGGCTGAAGCATTACGGCCGAGGATAGATCAGAGCGGACCCCATACAGGCAGCCGGGTGACTCCATCAAGACATGCTGGGAAATAATTGGGCCGGGGGCCGCCTTTAAAGGCGCGAGTCCATTAATAATCAAACACAGCCAGAGGAAATATCCTGGGTAACACTTGGGAATTCTGTTAGAGCAAATAATGCAGACATCTTCAGGGAATTCCTTCCTTGTCTTTGTCCCTCCCTCTCTCTCTAAATGTAAAACTGGACCCTTACCTTTTGAACATCAGAAGGCACCCTCTTGAGAAAATCCAGTATTTCATTATTGTCAACGGCATATGGGTTGAAAAGCTTCTTGGTAAATTTGTTAACACCTGTGAAAACAAGCGTGCATTAATAAATAAAGTTATCGGCCGCTCCTGCACATATCTTACTGACAAAAAAAACCTTGACTCAACAAACATGTCACTTTCTGCTGTATAAAATTCATACCGTTTGTGATCATACATGCATATAAATAAATACATGTGGTCTACTATATGGTCATCACTGTTCACTCTGCTGTATGATGCCATGCAGGTATAACTGCAACAGTGGTAATCATTGGTAATAATAGGAAGTTTCTTGAGCAGCTAATCAGCATACTGCAATGATTTCTGATGTATCATGTGACTGGCAGCTGGAAATTGTAGTTTTCTATATTAAAATATATTTGAAATGTATTTTAAACCGCAATAATATTTATTTGCTGTATTTTCAATCATAAATGCAGCCTTAAGAAAACCGACGTTTTTCAGAAACATTACTAACCCCAAATATGTAGAATTTCATATTTAAAGGGATACTACACCCCAAAATGAATTAATAACTTCACCCCCATGTCGTTCCAAACCCGTAAAAGCTTTGTTCATCTTCAGGAACACAATTTAAGATATTTTACACTGTCAAGGTCCAGAAAAGAATGAAAAGCATCGTCAGAATAGTCCATCTGCCATCAGTGTTTCAACCATAACATTATGAAGCGATGAGAATATGTTTTGTAAGCGAAGAAATCAAAAGTAACGACTATTCAACAATTCCTTTGTCAAAAGTCTCCTCTGTCATTATTTTTGTTTTATTTGCATACAAAACATATTCTCGTCGTTTCATACCATTACGGTTGAACCAATGATGGCAGATGGACTATTCTGACGATGCTTTTCATACTTTTCTGGACCTTGACAGTGTAATTTACTTGACAGTGAATGGGACAGTCTCAAGCCTCCCGGATTTCATTCAAAATATCTTAAATTGTGTTCCGAAGACGAACGAAGCTTTTACTGGTTTTGAACAACATGGGGGTAAGTGATTAATGACAACATTTTCATTTTGGGGTGGAGAATACCTTTAAGGCAAAAAAGTATTTTTATAAGAATGTGTACATTTTTCTTTTTCCTGCACACTTTAAAACCAATCATCATAGGTAAAATTATGGGAATTAATGGCAGAATTATGCCTCCGTTCGCTCACCCTTTCTTTCTTACTGTACATACATCATCAAACTTTCACAAGTTTACAAAGCATGTTCATGATTCTGATCAGCTGTCACAGGTAGAGTTATGGAAATGGATCACTTTTTAAATAGCTTTCGTCAGGCGTCAGTAAAAGAGTCGAGCTCAAAGCTCAGAGACAGTAAAGTGTGACTCTTTCTAAAACACCTCTGCATGACTTCCATTTAAAAGAAAGTGGAGACAGCTTAACAGCAGCACTGGAGTATCAGGCATGATTGGGTGAAAGGGCTACACATGGTGTCTCACTTACTTACCCCACACTAAAACTATGTACCGCAGTGGGATGTAGTACAAGGCGGCAGTGGTCAGAAACAAAACCAGGCAGGCCAGGAACGACAAGAACGGTACTGACCAGTTGAATGTGCTGTCGATGGAGACACAAGCGGAGTTAATTTACACACAAATTAAATGTACATACTGTACAAGTACATAAATCCTAAATTAATACATGTACTTATTAACAGTTCAGGTTAACATACACCTTCCTACATCGGAGTTTTAGAGAAAAATGAAATAAAAATCTAAGATAACATCATTATAATAAAGCCAAACAATTTTAGAGACTGAAGGTGTAATATTGTATGAATAAAGCAAACAAAAAGGTGCATTATTGTATGAAAAGCCATTCATAATAATCACAATAGTAATAGGTCACTTAAGTATTTTGTTAGTAAGGTATTTACCAATAAAGCAATCATTGGTCATAATAAATTAATCCACTTTTTTCAATTTGTATGTGCCACTAAAACAGTATTTCTAATAAAGGGTCACAAAAAAATAAAAATTGATGAATGAATCTATTCAACAAAAAACTTAGCACAGTATGTAAGCTTATGAGTATAACTGCATACATGAGCTTCATAAGAGGTATAAAATGCTTTGTTCTTACTTTTTCACTCTTTCCCCAATGCAAGCCACTTCATCTAAAGTGTTCTGAACTGTAAGCACAATTTCTTGAACCATGTGGATTTTTTCCATCAGTCCTTTTTTCTCTGATTCCTGAAGAGAGAGAGAAAAAAAAGACAGAGACTGATGAGGGAAGTCAGCTGCTAGACGCCGACAAAGGAAGAGCAGTTTATTTCCAGAGTGCCATCACCAGTATTTCATCTAGTCAATGGCCTGTAATGAGCTTCTGTAACATCTCCTCAGACGTGAAAATGTGTCAGCCTCTCCTCCAGAGCTGTCACTGATCTGGGAGTATTTCAGCATTCGTCAGGCGCAAACAATAAAGGTGCATCACAATCAAAGATTAAGCGGAGGAGGAAAAAGATGTAAAAATGGCAATCAGAAAGCATAGAGTGAGAGAGGGACTCGGGAGTTTCGAGAACAGAGACGGCATAAGACGCCAACTTGCGAGGTCGTCTTATCCATGAGTCTCTGCCGGGCAAGTCTTGGCTCGTTTCCTGGGGTGCGAGCTTTTTCGAGTACCAGTTCTTGGCGTACGAAAGCTAAGAGTTGCCCACCTTATGGCAAGATTGAGTGCAGGGTTGAAATCATTGGATTTATCGTTTTCTGTATCCGAGCTCGTTGGAGAAAGATTGCAATGTCTGAGTGTAATCCTGTTATACAAAGCAATGTTTTTACTTCTTGTAAGAGAGATGGGAAATCCCATTGTCTTCTTGTATTTGATGCATCACACAGTATTGGGTTGCTGTGTAATTCAGAGACATGGGCTAAATGGACTTTCGATGAGGAAAAAAAAGGAAAAGAAAGAGAGAAATTCTATTCCATTTTACTTAAAGAAGATTGCTAGTGTAATCTAACGTCCAAAGCAAAATGATCACATCAGAGGTTCCTCCAGCATAAGAGCCCATGAGTATAGTTCTCCAAAGGGGGAAGAGAAGAAAGAGAAAGGGAGAGAAACAAGAAGCCCTCACATCAAAAGGAGAAAATAATGACAGGCGTAATGATGGAGCGAGACAATAAATGAGAGTATGGCGAGGTGGTAAGAAAGACAAACGTGTGATCGAGCACTGTATATGTTTGTCTAAGCGACCGTCCCCCAGACAGCGGCCCCGGTGAGCCAGCCCCTGGGAAAGCTCAGCCCAGACTCCCCACTGTCACTCTCCATTTGGCCCCAGACACAGGAAACCACAGGAAGCCAGTCATGCCTCCACTCAGCACTGCAGCGGCACACAGCATGCCCTAACATAGAGACTAGGATATCAATCAAGAGAAAATCAACATGCCTCCTGTTATGAGTCATTTCAAATCCCTGCTTTGTGAGGAAAGTGTCAAAACAGGATAAAGTGCAGGAGAAGATTTATTCTTTCAGTGTATCATCTGTGTTTGATATCAGCTCAAATGTCTTTAGTGTTTCTTTGCTTAATGAACAGCGTGACTCTCGACCAACCGCAAGAAAAATGAACTTACAGTGCTCCCAAAACATATTTGAACACTTAAGTCATATATTATATAACAAAATATCAAACCAAGTGGCGTTTATTGTAAATAATCACAGTCTCTTTTCAATCAAAACATAAGTAAGTTTGCTAGGTTATTAAAAAATAATTATTATTACTGAATATAACAAAAAAAAAGTTTCTGGTCCTTGCTACAGCTCAGAGATCTTTGAGAGAGAACTTTGCTATCTGACAGAACAGATATTTACTAGGTAAACCTATGAGCACAATAATTGAGTAGGGGTTAAATGGATTTGGGGTCATGGTTCGATACGAGTTTGTTACAACAGGAAAGGTTTTTTGTATTTATTTAATTTTTTTTTAACTGACAGTAGTGCTGCATGTATATAGCATGAGCAGTTGGTTTTGATTTGATTTAGATTGTATAATTAAATTACCGTATTTTTCGGACTATAAGTCGCACCTGAGTATAAGTTTTATTCAGAACCAAGAACCAAGAGAAAACATTACCGTCTACAGCCACGAGAGGGCGCTCTATGTCTTCAGTGTAGACTACATGAGCACAGAGCAGCATATAGCGCCCTCTCGCGGCTGGAGACGGTAATGTTTTCTCTTGGTTCATGTCTCTTAGTTCATTTCTCTTGGTTCATGTCAAATTAATTTTGATAAATAAGTCGCACTTGACTATAAGTCGCAGGACCAGCCAAACTATGAAAAAAAGTGCGACTTATAGTCCGGAAAATACGGTATTTGTGAAATTATGCTACATAAGACACCTGCACAAAACAAAACCAGCAGACGGACTGAATGAAAATGCTAATTTCTTCTCTGACACCAGGTGGCGCTTATGGAACAGCAGCGATACAGCGCCTTGTTTATCACTGTAAACAATAAATGTGCATTATATGGAGGTAAGAGGAAAAGAAAATGCCATGGAAAAATGAAGATGGCCATTTCCACTCAAAGGTACATTCATATATTTGTTTTCCTATATTTTGAGCATCACGAACAGTGCGTTAGATCTGCCTGGTACAGTATTTTCTCCTCTTTACTGACTTTATAAAAATTCCACACAAATTGCATGTGGGGAATTGATTGTAATGCAGTTTGTGTGCCATTCTGGAGTAGAGGTCAGCCAAAATAAACTAAAAACTGCTTCTGATTATTAGCCGGTTGACCGGTGCACCTCTAGAACCTGAAACTTTTGAACTCTCTGTTCTTGTTTCTTCTGCTCTTTCCTGTTGTGACAGTCATCATTGCATTACCATGCATGCACATGTTTGGACTGATCACCAGTGACTTAACTGTATTGGTCATCTGACTGCATGAACCAAACCGTGATGGTTTGAGAAGAATACATGTACTGTTGCACCTTTACAACAGAGCTTGAGTAAAAAGTATGAAATTCTAACTGTTTCAGTCTTTCCCCAATGTATGCTACTTAATCTGAAGTGTTGTAAACTGTAAGATTAATACTAAATAGTTAATGTGAAAAGCTCCTCCTTTGGTAACTCCATAAGAACACCTAAGTAGCACTGACTTAATACATCCACTTCAAAATAACTTGGAAAAAAAATGGGGTCCCACTTTAAATTAGTTGGCCTTAACTACTATGTACTTGTATTTAAATGAATAATTTGGTACAGTGCACTTCTTGTGTACATACATGATTTTACATTGTATTTATATTTAAAATCTAACTGCATGTAATTACATCTGAAATTAATTTCTGTAATTGCATTTACAATTAGTTGACCAATCCCTTACACCTAAACCCATCCTTAAACCCACCCTTACCACCAAACCTGTCCCTAACCGCACCTGCAGCAAAATTGTTTTGCAATGCAAGATAAAGAACGATAGGTAGATTGTATTTACTTGTTGATGTAAGTACATAGTAGTTAAGGCCACCTAACATAAAGTGGAACCCAAAATTATTTAGAAAAGTGACATCAGTTCCATAGGCTTTTTTGTTGTTTGTTTGTTGGCTTTGCTTTAATATTTTATCTAAAAATATGTTTAAGTGTGATTTAAGTGTCCAAAATCTTTTTTATGTAACATTTGTCACAGTTTGCTTTGTATGGCAGCAAGTTTTTAAAGTGACAAACATCAAATATTCATATTAATGGAGACCAAAAGATAACACTGAAAGCATTCATAGAAGCACAATATACAAGTTCTCTGGACGACTGTGATTCATCTCCCTGAACCCCCTTGAAGTCAAACATCCTTTTTTCCGCCTCTGAGGTGGAAACACATTCCTTTAGCAGCAATAAACTATCCAAGCTACACGTCTACTGATTAGAAAACCTGTGTCAGATCATATTCTCAATTCAGATGAAATTGTCAAATAACTTTATGTTGGCTTAATAGGGAACAGATTGCACAAAGGCAAACAGAAAATGCAGGTTCATAGGCAAAATACCGCAAGGAAGGGTTCATTTAACATTCCTTTAATTGAGTAAATGGCGTCAAATTTGAATATTCATTCAAAGCTGGTGCAAATATTTGTGACTCACTTATTCCACAATGTAATAACCAGAGGAATGCACCTAAATAAAACACCTGCGTTATTGGCTAAATGTGCTGCAAATGGGTTTGTTAAAGCTGACAACCAGAGTACAAACAAGCACAAAACACCTAGCGCTCCCAAATGGATATGTCACAGGATTGTGCACTCTGGAATACACAATGATTATGACATCAACACTCTGTCCTTGTGGTATGTGCTGAAGGTGATATGTTAGATGTGAGGGGGGAGAGGGCTTGCGGGTTAGGAGACGTGCGGGTGCGGTGGAAGAAGGGGGTCAGCTCTCTGCCTGTCTAACCAAAGCGTGGTACTCTTAGGTGACCTTGTGCCCAGGGCCAGACATCCAGCGGGTTGTTTTCTCTTCCATCCTCTTGTTTTCTGATGCGATAAAACCAGCGTCAACAAAATTGATACTGAAAGCCAAAGGGAAGATTTGAAAATTTCCCTCTCTCCCCCAGGACAGATTCGTGCTCATAGAGGAGATCTGTTGTGTATTATTTCTGCTGTATCGCAGCCTCTCCTATCTGCAGGTTTACATATTCACGTCCTCCAGGGGAAAACATACAGAAAAACAGGGGGTAATCGTAACCTTCTCCGAGGGGACAGCCTTTATCCACATGTTAACCAAAGAGTAGGAAAAAACTGCGCTTTTGAAGTGATCAAATTTAACACCGACCATTCTCCAAACCCAAAACATTAGCTGCGATGACTTTGATAGGAAGTGTAAAGCGAGACCGAAGTCCAAGTGAAAAAACAAAACGGGACTTTGAAACAAGCCACCTTAAATTAGAGCTGACAACTTAAAATAAACACAGACATCTGGGTAATTAAATAAATGAAAGGAGATATTTCATTTACACAAGATGTGAAAGGGTGTAAAAAGACAATATATATCACTAGAAAAATACTCGTAATTATAATTAATTAATACAAATAAATAAATAAATGCACAGGAATGGAATCGCAAGGTGTAATATTTCAGGCTAATTATATAAATAAAACTAAGATAATATAATTTTTATGACATTAGCTTAATTTAAACGCACAAATTCACAATCCACATACTTATTAGACTTTTTTTTCCTTGCTTCTCCCTCTAAGATATATTACAATTGTTTAGCTGCTGGGCGTGAGCTAATGTGCTTGCACACACATATCATGCGTTTCATCCGTGAATTATCTGCTTGGCTTGGATAGGATTTGGAAGAGGAAGCTGTTTTTAACAGAGGGGTTCCTCTCAACAGATGAAGCTAGCCTGCGGTCATCATAGCAGAATATATCGAGCACATTATGGATATGAATCCTAGGCCCTAGCCATATAGCGCAAGGGTCAGCGCTCGGAGGCTCAGAGCTGCGCACTTCCGCACATCCAAGTCAGAAAGCAATAACGCATTATCTTCCTGTTAACCAGTTCTTCTCCGAATCAGACAGCGTGGACTAGAATGATTATGAGCCTGCGCTGCCTCATTATGAATTTATTCAGCACTCGGCATTCAGATTTTGACCATTGTGACCGTTTACCAGCCACATGCGCCAAACAATGAAACCATACATAGGGCCCTGTTAAACCCTTTTTTTCTTCCAAATTCCATTCCATTTAAATTTTTCTGGATTCCATTTTATTAATCAAAAAACATGTCTAATGAATTGAAATCGTGAAACTTGCAATAGTTCACAGCAATTTATTTAAAGTTTAATAAAAAAAAAAAGTTTTTAAGGCCATTTTTAAATGTTTTGTTTTTTAACAAATTCTTTGTTTTCCATTAATTTTCTGGATTCCATTTTAATGGTTTCATTCAATTTCAATAATCAAATGCATCTTAGAATTTACATCAGGTTTTTTAATGTGTTGTATATTTAGACTACATTTTTCTGGTAAATATATTCTGGTTAATATACCCTCAAAAATAATGTTTTCATAATATTTTTTTTAGTAGTAGTAGCACTATCATTAAATTAATATATTCGTCACAGTTTTTTCAAGTTAAAACAAACTTTTATATTGACGGGTTGCTGTGAAGAACTTTAAGTCTCTGTTTGTATATGAAATTTCTCAAAAGACATGGTAAAATCATCATTAAGTGACTCTAAGAGCAGTTCTACGTAGTTTGTGTTCATGTACTCGTATATTGAGGCAGCAGAGGCTGAAGAAACACAAGTACTGTGTTTTTCAGTGTCAAATACTTCAGTATGTGTGTAATAAACGATACAGAACATGCAGGATTCATATTTAAACAGTATTTGTGCGGCTTAATATTCACAGACAATAGTGTGTATTATGTTTTGATTTAAGTGTACTAACTTTCTGCGATTCCGTCCCTATTGTCTACATCATGGAAATCATAGGGCCATACATACTAGCTTTTTTTTTTTTTTTGTAAATAAAGATGTTTGTACGGTTTCTAATGACTGAATATTTTAAGAATAATTGGATCTAAGCAGATTCGGGATAATTTGTAATTAGTCTAATGACTCATCTTAAGCGTTAAAAAATAAAATGCAAAAAGGGGGAGTTCAACTGTAGTCCAGCCTCCCTATTTAGCCATGCCTACCTCAACATCCTTACAATGCCTCTATTCCCCAGCGGAAGGCAAACTTCAATTAATGATGCCGTTCTGTGCTTATTTCTGCGTTTCAAAGGACCACAGCAAAGCAACCAAATTCATTTGTCGTATGAGCGAGAATTCCCAGAGGACTAGTGTGCTTGCTGAATCGTCTGTCCTCATTTCGAACATATTTAAGTTCCAGTTCTGAGTTAAATGCAGTATTAAAGGTACAGCACATCTATGTAGCACTCCAAGGACAGGTTCTATAAAAGTCAGCGGTTAATCAAAAACCCACGTGAGACTGGCGAAATACCTTTTCATCCTCGTCCTCATCCTCAGCCGCGGACATGTTCTCCTGCAAAAGAAGGAGAAAGAGAGCGGATGAGATTGAGACACACGTGGGCAATGGAGCATTTTCTTAACAAACACCTCGTAATGAAACCTTCGCTTGTATATACACCCCCATTGGGAGAGGCCCTGTTGCCATAGCAACTGCCTCTCGGGTGACCTCGCACAAAAGGAGGAGGTGAATGAGAGGGGCCATCCTCACAAGAGCGATGTCACAACCAAGCAATCTCATTTCTTCACAACATAAACACGTACACATTCACACACATTCACGCATTTAATCTCAGCCATTCGGGTGCCTAGATCGCTCTCTATCAAGTCATCCCTGACCCTTCTAGGCGATTGAATGTATCTGTGGCACTCTGTGTCTGCTAGGCCGAGGGGTGAGCGCGAGGTAATGCTGGCTTTAATGTTGCCAGAGAGTCCAGCTCCAGCCCGAACCTGAGATACGCCGCTGAGATGGGTCGCTGGTGCACAAAGAGCTGCTACATTCCGAGTAAGGACTCAAATATAGTTTATTTAACCCACCGGAGATGAAGGTCAATCAAAGTGTGACTGCTATGTTAAAACTCACAACCAAGGGTGATAGGAGCATCTCAGACATCTTAACCTTTGTGAATGTTGAAATTCATAGACAACATGATCTAATTACGATGGACTGACCAATTAATGTTTTTAGAAATGCTGTAAAAAGACTGTTTTTAGTCTTATAATATGATACAAATTGCACCTAATGAGTCACTGGAATACTTCATTCTGAGTGGTCAATTAGCAACATTCAGATGATTGTATAATATAGAAAGTGAAGATCAGGTTTCCTACATTCTGTGCTTGTTTTAAGTCACCCAAGTCTCATTCTAGTTGCATAATGAAATAATTTCAATTAATATTTCATGACTATTTTTCTCATTTGTTTGTTTTTTTGACAACTAGCCATGAAATAATATATCATAGTGGTACAAAATAATTATTTTTTTTGTCATAATTCTATTTTATCTACCCGTTTTCTTTTTTTATTTAAACAAAAACACTTCTATTTTTTATTCTAACTGCTTGTTTTATTTAAAAAGAAAAAGTGCCTCTAACACTACCATTCTCTATTCTTTTTCTATTCTATCTTCTTCTCTTCTTATAATTTATTTTAAGTAATGACTCTCTAACACTAGCATTCTCTATTCTTTTGAATTGTTCTATTTTTAAGACTCTCTTACAATTATGTTCCCTATTCTTTTTCTATTCCGTCTACTTGTTTTCTTTTTATTTATTATTTATTATAAATAAAAAAATTAAAAAAAATCTTTCTACATATATTGTGTTAGGCTAACCGAGACTTGTCACAGCACTTATCATTTCTCTTTTGTTTGTACTGATTGCTTCTATTGTCCTCATTTGTAAGTTGCTTTGGATAAAAGTCAGCTAAATGTAAATGTTAACAATGCATACACTACTGTTCAAACGTTTGGCATCAGTAAGTTTTTTTAATTCTAAGTGGTACTTTTATTCAGCAAGGGAGCATTAAATTGATCAAAAGTGACATTAAAGACATTAAAAATATATTTTTATCAAGGAATCCCCCAAAAATATATCAGTTTATGTGATTAAGCAGCATTAAAATAATTATTTGAAATTGTAATATGTCACAGTATAAATGTTTTTCCTGTATCATATATTGTTCATATTTTGGCTGTGAAAAAAATACAAATGACCGCACTGTCTACTGTAGACAGAAAGTCTTTTCATTTGAAATCATTCTTCAATAGAATCTGTGAGGTTTAAAAGGGATGCTCATTTCTTAATCCTGTGAGTCACCAGTGTTGACTCTGACTTATTAGGGAGCATTTTCTGTACAGCTGAGTGGGCGACATCACAGCACTCACCAAGTCCTGACTGTAGCTGGCCATGCCTGGTGTGATGTGGAAGTAGTTCCAGCCAATGAGCAGGAGGAGGAAGAGAGGCAACATGAACAGCTCCCAAAGCCACACTGTCACCACAAATATCTAATAGAGATGGAGAAAGAGAGAGGGTATCAAACAGTGTATGAGGATCACAAAAAGCACAGATGGCAAAGAGTTTACATTGAAAAAACTCTTAGGAAATAGAAGACTTGACACCGGGACTCTAAACCTAGTCCTAAAAAAAAATACTAATAAAAACAGTGCTAACTGTATCCGAGCATCATGCAAGACTTTAATATTTTAATATTTGAAAAATCCATTTTCATTGATTAACACTGTGCTGGTAGTGAGTTATTTGGATGTGACAGAACAGAGCATCTGACAGGAGTGGTCCTCCACACTTGCTCTGATGCACTGCATTTACTGTGATGCATTTCTGCTGCCTGCCTGATGGCATGCATACATGTCTGCTGAAGGGCTGGCTTTAGCATTTTACCTCTGCAGAGAGAGAGCAAGAGAGAGAGAGAGACTGCGAATACTCGGGACCCCTGGTAGAAATAAGATGAATAATCCTTCAGAATTCCATAAGAGAAATAGGTGTGCAACACCCACAGCACGCCGCTAATTGGACGGTTGAATTTAAACCCGGCTAGCGGCAACGTAATGAGCCTGAGAAATAATAAGACGGCACGCTCAGGGACGACTGTAAAACAAGACTTTTGGAGGAAAAATTGTAAATTGTAAAAATGCACTCTGCCCATTACATTAATTCAACCAATCTGTAACATAACATCTAAACTTGAGCTGATTGTGTATTTATGTCAGAACATTGAATCAATGTTCTGCTACAAATAACTGATGCATGTACTTGAACACAACTAGGGAAGCACAATATATCGGTTTCATAAATCAGACATGTTCAATGTACAGTACTGGTCTGGTATCAGTTAATATTTGATACACTGTACAGTACACTGGCTGATACTGAGTGTTTAATAGTGAACCTTTCATCTTCATATTTTGAATGATGCTGAATGATCGATGTCTCGGTCTGTGTCCACACAAGAACTAAAAATAGATTTTTAAAAGATGGTAATCTATCAAAACATGATAATCTCAAAATTAATATATTGGTCAGTTTATTGGTCTATCACTGATGTATTAATTACAATTAATCTGTAAACATAAGAATATGATATTTAATATGTAGAAATGGTAACACTTTAGTTTAGGGACTAAATCTCACTATTATCTTCTAATTATAGCATCCATATTATTATAGCATATTGGCTGTTTTATTAGTACTTATAATGAACATATTAATGGCTTATTCTGCATGACTGTATTTTCAATCCCTTGATCCTACCCCATCAACTAGCTTACTAACTAATAATAAGCAGCAAATTAGCTGTTTATTGAAACAAAAGTTGCAGTAAATCAAAATAAATTAATACAGTAATACAAGTAATAATATTTGCACTACATCAGTGTATTTTATTATAAAACAATAAAATCCGTACAATCACACTGTACAGTAGTGGCCAAAAGTTTTGAGAATTACATAAATATTGGAAATTGGAAAAGTTACTGCTTAAGTTTTTAGTACTAGCAATTTGCATATACTCCAGAATGTTATGAAGAGTGATCAGATGAATTGCATAGTCCTTCTTTGCCATGAAACTTAACTTAATCCCAAAAAAACCTTTCCACTGCATTTCATTGCTGTCATTAAAGGACCTGCTGAGATCATTTCAGTAATTGTCTTGTTAACTCAGGTGAGAATGTTGACGAGCACAAGGCTGGAGATCATTGTGTCAGGCTGATTGGGTTAGAATGGCAGACTTGACATGTTAAAAGGAGGGTGATGCTTGAAATCATTGTTCTTCCATTGTTAACCATGGTGACCTGCAAAGAAACGCGTGCAGCCATCACTGCGTTGCATAAAAATGGCTTCACAGGCAAGGATATTGTGGCTACTAAGATTGCACCTAAATCATCAATTTATAGTATCATCAAGAACTTCAAGGAAAGAGGTTCAATTCTTGTAAAGAAGGCTTCAGGGCGTCCAAGAAAGTCCAGCAAGCGCCAGGATCGTCTCCTAAAGAGGATTCAGCTGCGGGATCGGAGTGCCACCAGTGCAGAGCTTGCTCAGGAATGGCAGCAGGCAGGTGTGAGCGCATCTGCACTACAGTGAGGCGAAGACTTTTGGAAGATGGCCTGGTGTCAAGAAGGGCAGCAAAGAAGCCACTTCTCTCCAAGAAAAACTGCAGGGACAGATTGATCTTCTGCAGAAAGTATAGTGATTGGACTGCTGAGGACTGGGTCAAAGTCATATTCTCTGATGAAGCCCCTTTCCGATTGTTTGGGGCATCTGGAAAAAGGCTTGTCCGGAGAAGAAAAGGTGAGCGCTACCATCAGTCCTGTGTCATGCCAACAGTAAAGCATCCTGACACCATTCATGTGTGGGGTTGCTTCAAGGGAGTGGGCTCACTCACAATTCTGCCCAAAAACACAGCCATGAATAAAGAATGGTACCAAAACACCCTCCAACAGCAACTTCTTCCAACAATCCAACAACAGTTTGGTAAAGAACAATGCATTTTCCAGCACTATGGAGCACCATGCCATAAGGCAAAAGTGATAACTAAGTGGCTCAGGGACCAGAATGTTGAAATTTTGGGTCCATGGCCTAGAAACTCCCCAGATCTTAATCCCATTGAGAACTTGTGGTCAATCCTCAAGAGGCGGGTGGACAAACAAAAACCCACTAATTCTGACAAACTCACTTTCATAAGTGATTATGAAAGAATGGCTTGCTATCAGTCAGGATTTGGCCCAGAAGTTGATTGAGAGCATGCCCAGTCGAATTGCAGAGGTCCTGAAAAAGAAGGGCCAACCCTGCAAATACTGACTCTTTGCATAAATGTCATGTAATTGTCGATAAAAGCCTTTGAAACGTATGAAGTGCTTGTAATTATATTTCAGTACATCACAGAAACAACTGAAACAAAGATCTAAAAGCAGTTTAGCAGCAAACTTTTTGAAAACTAATATTTATGTAATTCTCAAAACTTTTGGCCACGACTGTATATGTAAAGTGAATTTACATATATGATTTTTACACCTGAATTAACAGAATGCTTACACCTGTTACTAAACCTCAAGTGACGCATCAAAAGCCAATAAAACCCATTAAATTAATTAATTCTGTCAACACTGGATGCTGCAACCTCAAGCGGTTGCGGAGCAACGCAACAACAATTGAGCCCAGTGTATGCATGGATTTAGCCCCATTTCATTTGAAGGTCACAAGATAGAGCTTGTATGATTGCACCTACACAGAACAGGCTTGCGTTTACATGGCATGCTGGAGGCTTGTTAGAGACAATATGTTTGACTTAAGTTAGCTGGGGCCTGCAGGCCTTACTTTAGTAGTACAGTACCAGCATGTTCCTGTCATATCAGCCAAGGGCCAGACATAGTGCTCTGGGGGCAGTCTACCTACTGCCACTCCCATGATAGGTTCACTTTCACACATGCCTGCACACACACACACACACACAAAGCCACCAGGGATATGAGAATCGTGCTTAATGCACAGAGCACTTGAACAACAACCCCTGCAGGCACAACAACAACAGAACACACATCTGGGTCTTTCTTTAATAATTCATTATAAATTTAGTCACACTGTATTATCGAAGAAGATGGCTGTATCCCTGTAGCTCCTTATTCTATTGAGCACAGTGCACAGATTCAGGCTGAAAACCGTATTATAGCTCGTGAAGGTTGAACACGAGCAGCATCCAGCTGTAGTCGCTTCCACTTTCGGGACCCCATGCGGAGGGGCCCGCCTTCATCCTCACCCTCAGATAAACTCAAAGGGCTTATCAACAGGTTAGCTGTCATAAGTGATACCTTCCAAAGAAGTCGAGGTGAGCAAGTGAGAGAGCTGAGATGGAAAAAAACCTGCAGACAGCCCAGCAGGAATGTTGAACCCGCTTGCCCTGCCTGGAGAAGCTTCTACATTAACTACTAAAGTCTAATTGCCTGGTCCCTGTCTTCCCATGCGAGTCAACAGTAGGAGACCATTCATTTGCAGCCTGGGAGTCTAGAGAGAGGATCTGTCACAGGTATTCATAATCGTCCACTAATGCAAATTTCCGCTCAACTGCTCATAGGCTTGGTGGAAAAGATAAAAGCACACGGGAATACAGTAAAATGTCTTGTGTCTAAATGTAGCATCTAAATGACTAGATAAACAAAACCTGTCAGAAATTCCTTCATTTCGTCCCCAACGGTGTGCATGTGTGTGTATATGTGGAAGCATGCTGGACTTACATGCCTTTTTCCCGGTGCTAATAAAAACAGAATAGCGAACATCTGGAAAAGTCTTGCCAATTTCAGTGCGAAGGCGGTGTCTGAAAGCATAACTCTTAATAAGAAGAGTTAGCTGCTACTCAAATCCTGCACTGCTCCTGCTGAACGCACTCGACTAATTCTCCACTAAGTGGTTTGCGTTTTATTAGTGCAGTGATTAAAGGAAAGGAAGGAGGAGGTAAAACCTGTCGCACAATAGAGTTCATTTACACTGAAGAAGAAATCCAGCTATACACTGGTTTTCCTTTCAGATGCAGTGATGTTTTACTGAACTTATTTCAGACCTTTTTTTTTCTTACAGAGAACATGACACGGCTGGAATCCAACCTATGCATGGTGGCCACAGAGAGCGCGTCTTAACTGCTGAGACTGAACCAATATGTTACATGAAACAAGTGACTAAACTAAATAAAATGTAAAAAAAAAAAAAAAAAAAAAAAAAAAAGGTGGTGCAAGGCCATTAACAGCCTTGGTAATAAATTTCTTCTTGAATTACAGTATGAGCAACTGAAGTCAAGCCTTTTCTATTGATAGGATGTTACAGCGATGTAATGATAGTGACAGTGATGAAAATAAATACCAAAGATGGCAACTTCTGTAAGACCGTAACAGTGTTACTGTTAACACTTTACAACTGGACTTAATTTTTTAACCAAGTGTATCACAGCCAGTGTTGCCATGTCCACTTATTATATGTGTATTAGGGCTCTTTCAGGTATAAATATGGGCAATGGTGGATTGTAATGTTTTTAGTCTTATATCCAGAAAGCAGTCGTGTACTTGGGTTTATTCAGGCTTATTTGGTGAAGAAAGTGAGTTATTTTGAGCTTGTTTTGTCAGACCCAGTTGATTGGTTTTTCTAGTGAGATCTGGCAAAAATGAGCCCAGACTTTGGGTTAAGCTCAGACCACACACACAGCAACTCGATCTAAAACCTTCTGATGACACACAGCTCAGTTCTTCCAACACACCAAGAAACCAACACACATGAGACAAGCATGTACAGTACACAGTGCAGAGAGGTTATTGCATTGTTGTCCGGTGTGTTTCCATTCACACTAAATAAATGCAAGTGAGTCGTGTACATTTAAAAGAGTCCGTTTGGTTAAATAATGCAATTATCAGTTCATAAATGTATATATACTATATTAAGCAAATTATATTCTGCTGCTGTATGAACCTAAACATCATTTAGATTGAAAGATGTTGACTGTCCAAGGAGGAAAAGATTACTTTGAAGTATACTAGAGTGGCCTGCTGTAGGTGATGGAGAAGCTCTCTCTCCTCTCCTCAGGCACCAACAAGGACCACCAGAAGACTGGCCTAGCAGGGGCTTAAGAACCACCTGACGGATGTGTTTTAGTGTGCAGCTAATATGATTGCACTAAATGTATTTCTGAGGCCTCTCTAGACGATCCCCTGGTCAGAGGAATTCCTATACCTAATAATAAAGCACTCAGCGATTAAAAGTGTGAATAAAATAAGTCCTGGAGCTGAAGCCAGGCTGGCAGCAGTACACCACCCACGCTCTCCAGGGAGGGGGAGAGGAGAGCCATGGCAGGAACAAAAGGACAAAGACGCCCTCACTAAGAGTTTATACAATCCTGCAAATTGATTAAACGGCAAAGGGGTGGAGAGAGGCTACCAAATCAGACTAATTTCTGACAGACTAAACACAAGTGGTGTGGAGGGCTGGGAAACAACACTCCACAGCTACTGTTAAATGTAAACACGCATCACTGTGGGAGTGCAATAACCTCCATCCATCTGAATTTCAAAGTGAGAATACGTGGAGAAAAATATATACTCTATATATACATAGTGTACAGTGGGGTTCAGTATGAGAACAGTAGTGAAAATGCTTATACTTAAATTGATTTTTTTTTTTCATTACAGATTGTATCACAAACACAAACATTATTTAGGTTGAAATTATTAAATTAATATGAACTTCAGAATGTCTTTTGCTTTAATTACAGCAGCACTCGAGCTGCAGGAACTTCACAAGTTTGAGTGAAACCTGATGGTCATGTTCTCCAGGATGATTTGAGATGATTTGGATGATCTCAAAATTTTATATGGACTACTGTTGAAATGTAGGTAGGATTTTTTTTAAGGTTTCTGAAATATGGCTCTCTTGCTTAATGTATTTTCAACAATTTACTGATAAAAAAAAGTATATTGTAATGTATTATTAAATTTTAAAATACGTTTTCTCTTAATAGAACAATGTAATGTGTAAAGCTTAATTTTAGGAACTATAACTCCAGTGCCACATGATCCTTCAAAAATCATATTTTTTGATGACTTGGTTTGATCAACATTTGGTTTTTCATCAATGTTGAATATATATTTGTTTAAATTCAGGTAATGGATAAAATTTGCAAAACAACAGCATTTATTTGAGCAAGGTTTTTTTGTCTTCACTGTCACTTTTGCTCTCTCTCTCTCTCTCTTTCTCTCTCTCTCTATATATATATATATATATATATATATATATATATATATATATATATATATATAGTATCCCAGGTTTTTAATGGTTTGAGGCTTTTGGAACCCACTATATAACTACAGTACCTTGTGTATACTAAAGAACATGACACTGACTGGCTAAAATAACCCAGAATGTATAAAAGGAGATTAGTTTAGCTAAAAGCATTTTCAGAGGAGCAATATAAATGCATTCAGTTAACAAACACAGCAAGACAAACTGAGCAGGGATCATGTCCTGTAAAGTTGCTGTTTGAATCCGAAGCAGTCCATAACTACTTACAGAATTAGTAAGATAAGACTTAACATATTGGCCTGCTCTAAGATGCATATGAAAAATGCTAAACTGTTTTGAGCCACAACACAGCCAAACCAACTAACTAGACAAGTCTCAGTGGGTTGGACTTATATTCAATTTAGATTTGAGCAAATTAATATTAACCAATCTCTTCAATGATTGCTGAACAAATTTTTAAGATGGTTATGGTTAACTTTGTTATGCTTCTCGAGAGCAAGTGAGCACTAACTAAACCATGAGGGGAAGTTTGAGTCTCTCTTGCGTCCCTCTCATGCATTTATCTTCTGCAGCAGCGAGACACAAACAACGGCAGCAGTGCCAGCCTGCCTTATGAGGGTCAGACGAAGGGCTGTGGACGGATGCCAGATTACATGAACGTATCTGTGCAAATCTAACAAGGCTGACTTCTGGCTGCAGGCTTAATGCGTATGTGTGTGTTCAAGAGAGCCGATGAAACCGGGCAACTTTAATGTGAACAGAGGATCCTTGCAGCATCGCCACACTTTCCTCTCTTTCTCTGGCTTTTTTCCAAGGTGAAATGGAGGACGAAGCGAGTAACCTACATTGGTGTCTTGATTAAAATACAGAAAAAATGACAACATTTACAGTAAATCAAAGGCTCCAGTGGCTGCTAAAGCCATGCATGTCTGCATGCAAGACAAAAGAGAAAGCTTGAGATGCATGGAAAAGCTTGTGTTGTGTGTGAACAGCAATAAGGTTGTGGTCAGATTGGAAACTTCCAGGATTGTATCAATGGTGTGACACCTATCAGGTTTATATTTCTACTGATATATCTAGATCTGTTACTCACCAAAATGCTAATCCTCAAACTGGAGACATTCAGAATTTAAAACTATGCAAATGGTCAATCGTGAACGATTTGTTCTTTACGTCTGTCATGTGACTCCTGAACTAAAGACTTGAGATATAAACCAATCTTTTATTTTTCTCATAACTTATCTTTGGTTCCCTAATATGGAATATGACCAAATATTGCTTAATGTAAACATGTATGAGGAATTTTGTCCTTTGAAACAATAACATTTTGAATAACTAGAATAAAGATACATTTATTAATTTTGCTAACCTCGGTCGAATGATACAGTCAGTAAAATGATGAGTCTTCCCATCACTAATAAATGGTGTGAAAGCGATCAAGTTTAAATATTTATCTAATAATATATCTATATCAAATTATATCCCTGTTATTCACGAATATGCCAATCAAGTTTTATTTGATTTATTTTTCAAATATATGTTTTGGATTTTTTTTAAGTTTAGAAAGGTTTAATATAATATTAATATAATTCATATTAATATAATATTACAATTTTATCTCTTAGAATGTAAATGTATGTGAAATGGTCTTAAAATATAATGATAGATGTTTTCATTATATTATTTCAAAATGGTCTCATCTGGCTATTCCTGAAAACATTAACGCTTACAAATTATTTAAAATAATTCTGAAATGAAGACAATAATAGTCTGTTTATAATTCCTATCATTCTTAATCACAAACACACTGAAACAGATTCGCTGTAGCTGTTGCATATAATTCACGTTGGAATGTGATCTTACAACACACTGCAGGCCGTGAGTGTATGATACATGTTTGTGATTCACAGCAACAGCCGACTGGACTGCGGCTCATGTCCTTATCAGCGGAGCGCTGGAGTGGACCGTGTGCCCAGAGGGAAAGAGAGTGAGAGAGGAAGAGATAAAGTCTCTCTGTCACCGGCAGTGTGGAGGCCAGCGTACAGAGCCCTGTGGTGCCTGTCAGCGGCTGGCATGCCGACCCCACCCCGCTGCACTGGCCACCAGTGTTTAATCCATGTTGGGAGCGTTAACATTCAGCGACCTCACGGGTGACAGATCTGCCATGTGAGCCTTCTCCCCTGGGGCGGGCGGCACCCCGAGTGTCAGCTCGGCTCACAGAAGCTCAAACACACATACGCATGCGTACGTTATGGGCGCCTGGGGAGAGTTGTGCTCTGTGACTGTGGAGGTGGCGAGCGTGTTAGTGCTGGTCATTACGACACGCAAACGCACACAGACATGTGCATCAGGGTTAAAGACGGAGCATGCTTGTTCGGCGGCAGTAATAGTGCGGTGTGCAAGCTGTTTATGCTAAACCATGTTTATGCACAGATGGAACAAGAATATTAAAAATTATACACAAATTATACAAAGCAAACAATGAATACGTAAACATGCAAAGCACACATTAAAATGAAGCTTTTCATTCGTAAGTAGAGCGAATAAGTGTTAAACGGACAGACGAAGGTTGGAGCTGTCAGCACTGCTACTGTCAGCGTGAAGGATAAGAGGGATGCGCGCAAGGCAGACTCGGTCAAGGGTCAAGGCAGACTCGGCGTTGAGCCCCAGGAGCGGTACGATGACACGGAGCATACACATCTCAATAACAACACTGACACTGTCAAATCTCCAGCCATCACTGCACTGTTTGCGGCAGCTCAAATCCAGCTCTTTAATTATTAATCCCTTCCTCCAGAGTTTCAGGAAGAGCCCGTGCACATATATCACTATCAAGGGTTCGCCCTCCTGTCATACTCGCAGCACAAACTCCCTGACAGTTTCTTAAAGCCCACGAGGCACACAGCGGGACTCACACACACATATATGCGCACATTCGCTTCAGTGTAGCTGCTGTCCAGGGAAACTTCCAGAGTAAAGTGAAACAAAGGTGAGGGACAAAGAAATCCCAGACAGACAAAGATCTAACACAAAGACTAGGACTGTCAACCGATTAAAACATTTAAGTGAATGACATGTTTATTAAATAATCAAATGAATTGCATATTTAACTATTTGGTACGGAAAAACCCAGACTGTGCTAATTTAAGAAACGGAAGGGAACTTTTTAGCCAAAAATGAAAATCATGTTATTGTTTCCTCAATCTACTGTGTTACTGTGGAACAATAAGAAGAAGAAGGATTCTGAGAAATAAATCTAATATTTGTATATTTTGTCAATAGAGTGGAACTCGGTGGTAAACGTAATGTTCTTTGTACAATCATTCTGCAAAATATCTCACAGTCATACAGGTTTGGAATGACATGAGGGTGAATAAATGACAAAATGTTCATTTTTGGGTCACCTATCACTAGAAGGCAATTAAATATATATATATATATATATATATATATATATATATATATATATATTGTTGCCTGTCTCACCCATGACCCATCACAGAATTATCAGAATTTTCTAATGCTGTAAACAAAGCGTTCGAAAATATAAAACTTTATTATTATTGTTAAATTCTATTATCTTTATTATTTTTATTTATTGTTATTTTTTCTCTATCATACTTAATTTTGTTTGCTCAATTATAGCATTTAAAGGACAAATATGCTGCCGAACATGTCCTGATCACCCCATTTGGGTTTATATCACTATAAAGATGGACAATAAATTATTAAACCAAGTAAATCATAATAGATTTAACTAAAATAAAATGATTTAGAAGACAAAATATTGCTTGGTAATGTCCATATGATTGAACATAAGCCGATCAATGGTCTACAGTCCACAGTGAAGCTGACTTACAGTAGTTCACACAGGAAGTGTGACTGCATTCCATCTGCACTACTTGGTAATTGTTTGCCTACGCACACACGTTTACAGATGTGAACATCCATTATGTTTTGCTGCTTTTTTTGTGTCCCACACCATGTTTTTAAGTGTCGAGTTCAAAACAAAACAGTTCAACTTATGTCTTAAGAACCGTTGGGACTGTGCTGACTGTGATCTCATCAAAACTTTTCATTTTTCACGTGCATATTTTATTTTAATGTAATTAGCTGTACTAAATTAAAATGAAATTGACAGCCCTGGCACAGACACGAGGTGCAATCCAGGAAAACCCCTCAATATCAGAAGATCATTGCGTTTTCCTGAGGACATTACACGAGTTAACTGGAATAACGAATCAGGTCGTGCAAATGCTGATAATCAGTCTAATCCTGGCTGTCCCAGTAAGCCAGTTAATAGCTTAGACCGTGCCCGCCACTTTATAGCGTTCCCTCAGGACCCGGGAACCTGCGCAGACCCCGTCCTGCTATCATGCGGTGCTGGCTGTTCTGTTAGACAGAAACAGGAAGAGAGAGAATGAGAGAGAGAGAGAACGCTCCGTCACAGCTGCCAACTGTGTTTACAGCTGCACGGCATCAAACATTCATCAGATGCCATCTTTACAGTCTGTGATGTGAAGCAATCAGCATTTCACAGCCTGTCAAATGATGTCGAAACCGCTTGCTACCTGGCAGTGTCAAAAAGTAAAAAAAAAAAAAAAAAAAACATCTCAAACATACACACACGCTTATACACATCCAGGTTTTCCTTTCTAGTCCACACTACTGACACGACAAAGCAAGCTCATATGTTAAAATATTAATTCTACTTAAATACTTAAAACACTCTAATGACAGCAAAGCTCCAGATCAGCTTTCAAGTGTAAATAATCTCTTTTTTCCTCACACCTCGATCCCTTTCATCTTTATTGAAAATGCTTGGAATTAGAGTTCAGAAGCAGCGAATGTGGCCTGTTAATGCCTGGCTGGGTAATGCTCATTTAGCCTGTGGTGGAAACTTTTTGGAGTCTGTTTGCTCTGTGTGATGCGCTGTAAGAAATTACTTTGCTTAATGTTTAGCATCAGAATTGTCATCGGCCTGCTCTCGACTAATACCTGTTCTTCTAATCTGCCCCTGAGAGTGCATGTTTTCGACAGTGCTGTAGCTCCATCTACAGGCTAAAGTGAGACGTGCAGCAGAGAACTCTATGTGACCCCTCTGCAGTCTCCTCTGATGTATGCCAAATTCATCTTTCTCAGTCTAAGTGCAAGCCACATCTAAAAAGTGGTATTTTATAAAGATTTTATCTGCCATGGCCCTCCTTCTCAGACTCACTGTAGTTGTCGGACTTTATAAGTACTGTTTCTAGAGTCATTACCGTTGCATAAACAAGCAATAAAAATATGTAAGTATGTAAGAGGTTACGAGAGCACAGATGCATGCTTTTGGGAGATATCTCAAGATATTTTTCCTCAAATGCATATGAAAATGAGTCTAGTAGTGTTTAAAAACTGTGCCCTGGGTGGACATGCATGACAAATTCAAAGGAACATTTACTGGGGGATTTATGCAGTAAGAAACAGGGGAACCAGTCCACTTTCTTTCCTTGTTTTAAACATAAACCTCACAACACTGAAGAAGAACAACTATAATTATGAAGTTTTTAAACTTTAAAATGTAAAATTAAAGGTTACGCTTTTAAGCTGTCCTTTTTATTACACAATTATGTTTCGAATAAAATTTACAAAATTTTAAATTTTGGGTTAGGATTAGGTGTTAGTTACTTGTCATTTTGTGTAATTTACTAGTATTATAGTATGTACATGGAACATGTAACAAGGGCACTACAATACTACAATTTAAAAAATAAATAAATATGATTACTTAAACCATGATATATTTATCTTAATCACAATATTAACCTATAGTCTTATTTCTTATAATTATATATCTCATAAAATTTTGCTTCTCATGTAAATGTAAGTTTGTTGTTTTTCTGGAAAACAAAACAAAAACACTTATGAAGCGAGTTATTTTTGCAGTGACTTTTGTTTCACATTAGGTGATTCTGATCATTCTTTACAAAGACTTTAAATATTAGTTCAAGTCATTCAAGGCCAAGTCAATCAATTAGGGACTTTACAGGTGCACTTAAGTTAAACTTAACTTTATATGCTTTCCTCCTTCTGAGGGCCAATCAAAGTTTATTTCCATAACAAAGAATAAACTATTATACAATATAGCAAAGTGTTGTGCATATATACACATGCACAAAGCAGAGGATATTCAAACTAGAACATGCACCCACACACATATTTCCCACTCTCGGCAGATGAAAGCTGTGTTTTGCAAGAGGGAGCGTGTATATGCGCTCTGCTGTGTGCAGGTCGGGGTGGTGACCTCTGGGATTTCCAGCACTGGGGTGGGAGTGTGTTCCGGGAACAGGCGCTGCCTGTGCAACCTACAGACCTGGACAAAGAAACCGCAGCACCGCAAATGCATTTTAAGTTGCTTAAAGTGTAAAAGCTAAAGGACAGAGACTCCACTGACTCCATGAATAATGCATTGTAATGTATTTTAAATATATGTTTGTAAAGTAAATAGTATCCTCTCAACACTGGCTACTTTGTGTACTACATTCCAAGTATACAGGCCTACATTATAAATTACACGGCTGACATGAATACGATGATATGGACTGGATGAGAAAACAGAGTGGAAGGCACGGACTCCTCTAATTACGCTCTTCTTAGAGGCAAGCATCTGTCAATGTCTGACTCTGTTACCTTATTACCGCAGCCTACAGATATACATACACCCATAGAGCGAGAGAAAGACAGATATGTGTTCGTTAACCCTTGAGGGTTACACGCTGTTTTATAGACGCCGTGCAACATGTATGGTAATTAAACATCATGAGAGCGCACAAAAAAAGCATGAAATTGGTCTTGAAAGATTCAACCCTCCGGCCTGTTGTTTCCAAAGCCTGGACAATTTACACAGGTGCCCTATTTTTATTTTTCCTGTCATCTCCATACCTCAGCATCACCTGCATAGCTCTGAATGCAGTGGGGTGGAAACAGGCCACATGCTAGTGGAGATGAGATGAGATATTCATTCTTTTCTCAAGCACACGTGTGCAGACAACGATAGGGCCGGCAACAGGACGTCCCACGCCTCTTCCCAGCTTGACACCCCGTCTCCTCAGGTGGACGGGCGCACACACCTCCAGTGAATCCCCTTCAGGGGGCACTGCTCATTCCAGTTGTGAGCCGCAGCGGCACGGGAGACTGCAGATTACACTACGGCTCCAAGAAAGCCTCTAAATATAACTTCTTGTGTGTTATAGCAAGGCTTAAAATGCTTCCTACTTGGCTACAATAAAACACAGCACTGCGTGCTGGAACACACTGGAAGGGCTCATGCATTAAAGTTCTGTCTGTTTACTGCTAGTGTTGATAGTAGTATACACAATCATTCATAAGTTATGAATTTATGAAATTGCTGTTTTTATTTAGCAAGGACACATTAAATTGATAACAATAAAGACATCTATGTTGCTTAAAACATATTTCAAATAAATGCTGCTCTTTTGAAATTATATTCACCAAAGATTTTTGAAAAACATGAATCATAGTATTCACAAAAAATATGAAGCACCACAACTGTTTCCTTTTTTTTTTATTTTATTTTTTATTTTTTAATGCTTCCTGAGCAGCACATCAATATATTAGGATGATTTTTGAAGGATTGTGTGATACTGAAGACTGGAATATTGGCTGCTAGAAAACATTTGAAAATATATATAAAAAGAAAAGTTACTTTAAACTGCAACAATATTTCTCAGTTCTGTTTTTACTGAATTTTTGATTGAATGCAGCATCGCTAAGCATAATTACAAAAGTCATACCAATCCCAAATGTATGAATGGTAGTTATTGTAACAAAGGAAATCTGATGCCACTTTTGAACTTTTCGCTATTTTTTAATTTATAGAAAAAATATTCAAATCTGAATTGCACAAATAAGTACGAAAGACTGACATGACCAGAGCATATCGGCCCCTTTTTGGCATTTTTCAGTTGACAAGAATTCAAACCAAAATCTCTCAAATAAGCACCAGAGCTCAATGTACCCGGTGCTCCTTTTTGCCACAATTTAAACTTGGCCCAGATTTCAACCTAAAACTCCCACATAACCACAGAAACTCAATGAGGCTGGAGTACATGCGTTAACCCTCTAAGCAGCAACTCCAATCGCAACAATTCCAGTTGAATCCACTTCCTATTCTTTTAGAAAAAATAAAATAAATAAATAAATAAAATCTCCTTTGTGTATTAAGTTGTGGTGGGTTTTCAATAACAGTTATTTATTAAAAAATAAAAAATAAAATAAAAGGTTCGAAAAATTATTGATTCACAGCACTTTACAGCTGCACCCTGACAGGGCAGGGCCAAATGAACACGCTCTGTTTTCCGTCTTATGAAAAGTTGCTATTAAGGAGCCAAGCGTTTTCTTCAAAGAGGGATTACACAGATGCGTTCTCTAACCTCAGGTTACTAAAAGGGCCACAGAGTTGAAATCTTGTAAACAGTGGTATGAAGTCTTACCAGGAAGGCTGTAATACTCCTTTGCGTGTTCTCCCAGTGGAAGCAGCTTTTAATATACTGCAGCGTATAAAGAATGGCCATGCTGATCTTCCTCACTCGATAGATATTACGTGCTAAAAGCTAATGGGGACAAAGCAGTAGTTAGCAAGATGTGCCTGAGGACGTAATGCTCACAACATGACATTCACTCAGGTGTAAAGAGGCTTTTAAACTGAAGGTTCACTGGTGATAAATATTAATAAGTCAAGTCATCTTTAGTGTCTAAAGAGCTTCAGGCGGTGCTAGAGGAAAAACTGAACATAATGAGTCTCTAAAGGTGCCAACAACAAATCTAATATTAAGAGAAAGTAGAAAATATGGTGGAAAATGATGTCGCTAAAGCTCACCTTTTTGTTAAACTTTGGGTTGTCCTCTGCAAACTTCGTTTCCTTCGGCTGGAAAGTTTTCACACCTGCTCTGATCTGGGGGAAAAAATAATAGATTTGTTTCTCAGTAAAGGCTATTTGGTATAATCCATATTATTCATAAATAATCATATTTATTTAATATGATGTGCTTACTGGGTTGTAGAGAACATTCAACTCCAGTGTGATGCTTCCTTTGGTCGTCCTTGATAGATTATTATTCTTCAGCGTTCTGGTTATTTGTTGCCCATTAGAAATCTAAAGGCAAAGCAGTGGTACTGTATGTTAATATTGGCACAATGATTAAAAATGTACAACACTGATTATGAAAACTTCTTTATGTGGTATTTACAGTCAACAGTGGAATGGCAGTTTTTCCCAGGACGTCTGGAGCTTTGTCCCCATCATCATGATAGACTGTGAGCACCAGAACATCATGGATGTCCCTAATGGGACTAAGGACACCAAAATCAGTGTGATACCAATACCATGGACATGCATATTGATACGTGATATCTACAACATCAGCATAACTTACAAAGTTAGGGCTGTCCTCCATTCAGGATTCAAGGTTTTGGATATGGTTTGAGTTTGCAGTTTGCTATTACCAAGCTCAAGGGTACAAAAAGGGTCACTTTTACCTGATAAAGTTTAGATATTCCAACATCATTATGACTGAATAAATCTTTATAATAGGCTATACTTTACTTAATAACTAACTGACTAAAATATATCCTATATACATTATGGCATTATATTTAATACAGATAAATACCACTTAAATCTGTTGATGGAAGATCTGTGGCTTTTATTAACTTGATTTGAAGATAGCCAACATCCTTCAAGTCCCGCAGACAGTTCAGCGTTCGCTGTAAATACAAATGATCTTTTAATGATCTTAACGATAAAATGATCTTTTAGCTTAAAAAAGTCAAATAATCATAGAAATGTACAAATATGTACAAGCTATACAAAATAATTTAGATGGACTTGGAAGGTAACAAAAGAGAAAGAAATTAAAACACAAACCTTAAAAAAACAATCGCAATGTAATACTCACATATTTCTCCCGCATCTTCTCAAAGGTTGTAGGGTTATCTAATGGAGCTGATTGAATGTCTGAGATGGACGCACCAGAACACGGAGTCAGTGTGACCAAAAACACCAGTCGACCCTTGTTTGGGTCCAGCTCATGAGTGTATAACTGCCTCTGATTGACAGAAAGTCTGCTCAGGTCAATATCTAACCTGAGAAGAGAAGAAACTATTAGAATTTCATCAGTGGATAGGCATGTGTTACTAGTAAAAATAAAAAATAAAATAGTAGAAGTAAACTGGGAATCATGTGCAGCAAACAAGACTTTGCTCGAAAATGGCAAACATTTAGAATGTCACAAAAGATTTCTAATTCAAATTACATTTTCTATTCATCAAAGAATCTTGGGGGGAAACCGTATCTGGTATCACAGTTTCCACTAAGAAGCGCAACTTTGCAGAGTTTGCAACTCTGATGATAATAATAAATGTGTCTAGAGGATCAAATCAGTATTTTGGAATGATTTTTAAAGTTTCATGTACCGTAACACTCAAGACAGGAGTAACAGCTGCTTAAAAAACACTTTGCCAAACATAAAACGTGTACAATTTTACCACTGTAATAATATTTCACAATATTACTTTTAACTTTATTTCTGATCAAATAAATGTAGCCTCAGAAAGCATGAAAGTCTTCTTTCAAAAAAATCTCAGACTTTTCAAAGGGTTGTGTATACTGCATGTTTATTTAAAATGTATATCTTTTACATATCCGCTAACGGCTCAGTTTTTCGTTGGTGTGTCACTGGATCACTTATATTTGAGATGTCGTATGTGTATGGCTCTATGCTACATTTGCACATTCTTCAAATTTAATTTGATAGCAGACATCCTGAAACACAGTCTATTTGAGCATGTCTTTCTTTTATCACATTTCTCACTGCCAGTTGAAGAGAAAACGGCCACTTCTTGCCCCCGTCTTTTCTTTAACTTTTAAAACTTTGTTTAAAATGCTCCAGCAAACTTACACTCCCCAGCACTCCTCTGACTTCCTGCCCCTCTTGCAACAAACCTCCACCGCCAGATTTTCCTGAGCATCCTGGAACTGGTTAAATTCGAAGGACTCTCTCCACTGCGGGTTTGCTTTAATACACAGATTCTGAGACAGAGAGATAGACAAGCACGAAAGAGAGAGACGGAGAAAGTTGTGTCAATTTTAAGGCACTCTAAACTGTGACAGCTAACATGACAGGTGTATTAAGCCTTATTCACTAAGTCTTCAATAAGACATGTGGTGGAGGAGGGGCAACACATCCTCTCTTCCAATCAATGTCATCCAATTAGAACTAGTTTTGTTCAACAAGCAAACATGCCCAAACAGAGCCAGGGGGCTCTATAAAAAAGATGACATGAGAATACAAGACTAGCTGGTTGGAACCATTGGGAGGGGAGGGGGGGTGGTTGAGCAAGGCATTCTGGGCATGCAAATGAGCCGAACAAGACGATGTAAGAGAAGCATCAGGAGAGACGCCCTGCCAGACACGGCCGATCTAATGAGTAGCCTCCTCTGTCAGCAGAGCAGTGAAGCCTGGGAGAAGCGATCTGAAAGAGGGGGAGGAGGAGGAAGGAAGGTGTGTAAAGTGGACGGGAATATCTAAAGCGAGGTATGTGAACTACTAAGAAAGTATGGGAGGAGGAAGAGGGGGAGGGGAGGGTTTAATGAGGTATTGAGAGAAACAAAGAAAGCACGATGATGTAATGAGCATGGCAAAGAGAGAAAGCAAGAGAAGCGAAAAGAAGAGAGAGGATGTCACCTTGCTCCGGACCCTCTGGTCACCCACTCTGAAGTGTACGTAGACGTCTCCCTGACTGCAGTCGGGCATGTCTTGGCCTTCCACCAGGATGATAGTGTAAATTCCAGTCCAAACCTGATTCCTCTGTTCACACATGAACTTCATAACCTGCGCCGGGGTTATCGGCTGTCCCTGAAACAGCCAACACGTACAACAATAGACCAGTTTAGGCCAATGCTTGTTGATTTTAAACATGCTTTTACAATTTGCAAACTGAAAATTCTGTCTATTTAACATTGTTGCTACACATTCTGGTGATTTGAATATGTTACCAAGGTAACATATTATACTTGGCTCAGAAAGATGAGGATTTTATGAAATTGCGAGAATGACTTGTGATAGTCCTGGAACCAGGTTTTAAGTGAAGAAATGTTTATACTGTAAAGAAACATTTTTCATCATACGCTATCATGTTACAGTTAGGAATTTATAGATGCCATGTATCGTTTCCAGCTATTACTGAAAAAAAAAACACAGTGAATCAAGTTTTCTGATTTCTGAATGTTATTGAAATGGGTCTCTTATGCTCACCAAGGATGCATATATTTGATCAAAATAACAAGAAAAGTGTTAAAGTGTAAAATCAGATGAATAAAATGTTTTCTAATTGAATATATTTTAAAATGTACTTTACTCCTGTGATGGAAAAGCTGGATTTTCAGCAGCCATTAATCCAGTCTTTCATGCAAATTGATCTTTCAAACATTGTAAAATGCCGAATAGGTGCTCAAGAAAAGAAAAAAAAGAAAAAAGTTGTGCTGTTTATTTTATTTTTTTATTTTTTATTTTTTGTGGAGATCATCATAAATTGGTTTTTAATGATTCTTTGATAAATAGAAAGTTAAAAGAACAGCCTTATAAATAAAACTTATTTAAGCCGGGATCTTCTACTACTGTAAATAAAACGTCTGCATACTGTAAATGTGACATCTTAAAGAAAATCGAATCTATTTCCGTTTTTGTAACAAAATATAGTATGAAATAAAAGCCTCTCAGAACAGCTTGATGAAATGCGCAGGTGATCCCGGCAACTCGGAGAGCAAAAAAAAAAAAAAAAAAAAAAAAAAAAAAAACAGGCCCATCAACAAGACTGCAGATGGATAAGTGCACAGTACAGAGATGACTTGTGGGTTGATAGCCCTGCACTTTCAAAAAACACAGCATCAGGAAGAGGCTGGACTGTTCTGCCAGTAATCACAGACCAGAGAGCTGTTTTCCCACCTGGCTGCTCGGAGAGTGTGACTGAGCCTTTGCTCCATTAGAATCACACACACACACACACACACACACACTGCACAGCAGACAAACCAGCATTAACATTTAATGTAATGGCCACATCTCCATAAACAAGCCTCTTTAAAGAGAGAGCGAGGGATAAGGGTGGTAGATATAGAGGGAGCGGAGAGAGAAATGTAATATCAATCCAAGCCAATTCTTCCCAAGTGTTTATTTTGGACAAATTTGTGATCGGCGTGGCCAATAAAACAATTCCGCTTAAGAGTAAGTGGCCCCTAAAGAGAGGCTATTCCTGGTGCTAAAAGAGCTGGGGGATTGCCTCCATATGGTGGAGCAGCATGGGGACAAGGGGACAAGCCCAAAGCCGTACCCATTTGGCTAGAGCTTCAGTGCTGTCCATCCACAGCTGTGATATTACATCCCAACATCTGGGTTATAGCTCACCATGCCTGGGAATGAGCCATCGCACATATCCTCAGCATCTTACACTGGCATAGTGCCTCAAAGACTACACACACACACACACACACACTGTCAGGAAGAAGAACCACATGCTACGGTATGTGCCAATACTGCTGCCTGTTTCCATCTCAAAGGCTGTGAAGAAGGAAGTGTGATAGAAGAGGAGAGGTAAGAATTGAGAGACATGTTCTGCCTCTACTGATAGGTGTCAAATAGAACTAGATCTCGGTTGTTTTGGCGGAGGACACACTGTGGTGGAAACACCAACAAAACACATACTGATCTATACCTGATCATATAATCTAGCAGGTGTCCGTTTGAGTCAATCTCACAACCACTGACTCACTGAAATGTTGGGGACATTTTACTCTAAAATCAAATGAAAGAAGCAGGAAAGTAAATTTTGCATAATGACATAATTAAAGCACATTTAACCTACCATGTCAAATGTTCCGAAAACGCATTTGCATTACTCTAACTTGAATCAGATTTTAAAATTGTATTATAATTTTGAACTATATATTTAAATCGTAACATGCATTTTAAAGTTAGCATTACAATTTGCTGCCTTTTTGCATTTTACAATAATTTCATTATAATAAAATAATTGCATTTAACTTACAATGTATATTTACAACTGAAATGTACAGTGCATTTTACAATTTAAATATGAAAAAATAAAAAAAGCTATTAAGTGAGAACAGTCAAGGACACTATATAAACGTACGAAGTCTGTAACTAATGAAAATGATTTTAGAAAACCTCTGTATGTGTATACATTGACCTTTTCCACTCAAATAAAAAAAATAAAAAAGTCCACACAGGGTGGTTTTCAGCACTATATTTGAGGCTAAAATATACTTAATGTCAGGAAATTAATGTCACAATGTAAAAATCTTTATAATCCCAAAAGTAGCCTTTATTCTCATTTGCACAAATTATAAATTTTTCTTTCTTGCTTTCTCTATATTTTTTTATTTTTACTTTAATTTTGGAGTGATATTTAAACCCAGGAACTTCTTTAAAATATGTACTCTTTTTAAGACAAGACTTTGACTACATATCTAACAAAAGAAGCATATCTAGTTCTCGTTAATATTATGTATTATGTCCAGCCTGGCTATAACTTATATATACACAGACTTTTATTCTTTACTGCTTCAGTTTAACTGAAATGAAATTCAATGCTGGGCATAAATATAGTATAATAAAAGTAGATTCTCTGCACCCCATTCTACAGTAGAAATGCGTCAGAGATTTCAGAGAAATCTTAAATCGCAAGCTTTAAACAGCCTTGAACAATAAAAAGCTATTCACTGTGAGGTCAATAAACTCTCATCTAAGAACTGACCTGCACAAAATGCAAGACAGACTTGTTCTTTGTTAAATCACAGTGATACGTTTACTTTGGAAATCACGGATTGGTTCAGCGCATCAGACAGTCGCAGCCACAAACAAAAGTTTCTTGCTCTGTTGAAGTTCTGGAATTTTTAACTAAGTGAAAGTGAAAGAAAGTCAAGAAATTTGCATAAATATTGTACATAACATCTGTGGAGAAGATGGTGAGGATCTACTGCCCTCCAGTGGACAGATGTGATACATGAATAACGTTACTGCTGGGATATTTTTAACACATAAACAATGTATTCAGTGTTTAACAATGTATTCAGTGTATTTGTAACTTTTCATTCTTTTAAGCAGGTGGAACACCTAGACAGAAGTTATATGGTCAATATATAGAATGACATACCTTATTAAAGCTTCCCTTTCTTCTTAGTAGCCACTTCTAAAAAATGAATGATGAGAAATGAAAATGATGTTAGAAAAACTCTTTTGACACATGACTCTTCCCACTAAATAAGTGTGTTTTCAGGAGCCATACATTTCGTTTGGCAGGTTCCTCTCGGATGGACAGGCAGGCCTCTAGAATGATCACTCCCATATCATCCTCTGCACTGTTAGGATCCTCCAAAGCTAGTGTCACTGGAATTATTCTGCAGAGAGCAAATTCACAAGACTTGGTCTGTTCATCTAATTCGAAGAAATCAGAGAAACTGTGCCTGTACAATATCATGGAAGTTATGGAATGGCAAAGTTTTCCTCACCTGTCCAACTCCAGTTTATAGAGAGGAAAGCTGCTTGATCCCATGAAGTCATTGGATCTGAGGTCACGATCATATACCTGCATCGGTCATAATTTTGAGATGATGATGCCTAGTGACTAGTGTTGACTGGTCAAAGGTAAGTTTAAATAGTGTTTAGAATTTTTTTATACAATCAAACTACTTAAATGTTAAATAAATGTGTAAAAAATGCACAAACAGAGATTATTTTATTCAGTTACAACAATAGGGGAAAAGCTATTTTGTTTAAATTCGTTTAAAATAATAAACATGACAACACCAACAAAAATAGAGTTTTCACGGAATTAATCAATTCTTCCCTATTAGGTGTTTCAAATGTAGATTTTTTAATGTATTTTTGTATACATGCTGTGAATTAATTATTGTGAATAAGTATTTGTCCCAAAGTACATTGAACCGATGAGGAATTTCAAGATATCATATAATACACTTTATGAATTTCGCTGATGATAAAAGGGAATTTAATGTAATAAAAATGAATTACAATCTTCATTGATTGTTTTCAGACTTTAAGTCTTTTCTTTGATCTTTTGTATTTACATTAGAAATAATAAAAGAGATTGAAGTACACAACAACTGTTCACAGTTAGGTAATAATGTAAACACTTCACAAACCTTAAGATGAAGAGTCTGATCGAGGTCTCTGACTGGAAAGGAAAATGATTCGTTCCAGATGGGATTCAGGTTCTTGTTCACAACTTTGCTTTTGTAGATGTTTTTGCCATCTAATTTGAATTTGACGAACGGGTCACTTGTACCTGTTGAAAACAAACAGCTATCAGTGTTACTAACAAAAAGGGAGTCTTTTTTTGCTGCATAATGTTTGCAAATGATTTTGCAGATTAAGGAAACAAGTTTAAATGTATTTATTTAGTTAGTGATGATTAATACCACAAATGCTGTTGGTTAAGCTTTATTCATATCGAACCTGGAACAGTTATTTAATGACAAAACCTCGTGCAAACTGGTTCATATCATCACACTGTACAAGAACTCAGTCATCCAGACACTGAATAATCCAGAAGACTCATTATTTAGGCGACCGTTCTTAGCGCAGAGAGGTGGACGTTTTGTCTCTTTTAGAGTGATGGGAGCTGGCTGATTGTAAAAGAGTAAAAATTACAGCCAGCGTGAATCAGTTCATTTAATACCGCTGCATTAAAAACCCCAGAAACTGGGAGCAAGCGGTGTTAATCTCCAAAGCCTGTTAAGGAAGTCTGTCTGCGAGAGGGGAGGGAGAGCGGTCCGTCTTTGTCTATGCTGTGGTATGCAGATTGGCTGGTAAGAAAAAGAAAAAAAAAAAGAGAGAAAAAGAGTCCATCACTTCATTTGTATGGATGGATAAAGGAGTGCTTGAGAGAACCTGCGGGGAGCCTGGAATCACATGACAAAAGCCCTGTGGGGACGGGCTGTCAGGCCTGTCAGCTCGCCTCTCCAAATGAACATCTCCAGGAGGCAGCTCCTCCCTGCCAGCCGCTGACAAGGAAACCTCCAGGCAGCTTGACAGGAGGAAAGGGGCTCAAGCAGCCAGGGGAAGAGCTCCGGCGTGACTGAAAACGGTGACGGCGGAAATTAACAGAAGGAAAATGGAGGACGGCAAAGAAGGGAGGGAGGGAGGGCGGGAGGGAGGGGACTCACGGGCCGCTTTTCCGATGTAGTGTCAGTCGGGGAGCATAAGTGCTGGAAAATGCACGAGAGGTGGACTGCATCATCGCTGTCACGCTGTCAAGTCAGACTGAGTGAGGACTCAACTAATAATGCAAATGGTTGCAGATCGACAAAAAAAAAAATGTCTGACAATGTCTGAATCTTATTGTTAAAGCATTATGGAAGAAAGGGTCAAACCGAACCTACATAAATATTAGTTATGGTGTTTTAAAAACAATAATAAAAAAGTAAAATATCAGAGCAAGATTTTCAAAACAAAAGGTTTTTGTGTCCATGAAAAGGTTCCATATACAGTAGGACACATTTGAGAAGTTTTGCAATAAAACAGACAGAATGAGTCTGAAAGTGAAAATATTTCAATGTGAAGAAGAAGAAGAAGAATTTTGAAAGTTGAAGAAGAAGAATTTCCGCTTGCTTCATTTCATTTGCTGTCGCTGAGAAGCATGGAGTAAAGTTCTGTTTCAAACTATTATAGAAATGAGATGGTGTGTTATTCTCAAAGACAGCCACACGAGGTCGCAATTTCCAAAAGTCTAAATCTATTTTTATTATTATTATTCATTTAATTTGCATACGTATCATTATTAATTAATTACTGTATGTGGTTTTTGCACAGTTATCTCAGGGTCATATTAAATTGTTAAAGCTTTTCCCTTCTTTGGACAAAATGTTGAAAATATAACCAAACAGTTGAGAACATGGCTCTTTAAATCAATATAAGGACTACAATTTACATATTTGTGACCCTGGATTCACAAAACCAGTCCTAAGTATCATGTAGCAATAGCCAACAACACATTATATGGGTCAAAATATATATTTTTAATTTTAAGCCAAAAATCATTAGATTAGAAGTAAGGATCATGTTCCATAAAGGTATTTTGTAAATTTCCTCCCGTAAATATATCAAAACTTAATTTTTGATTAGTAATATGCATTGCTAAGAACTTCATTTAGGCAACTTTAAAGGCGATTTTCTTAATATTTAGTTTTTGTTTTTTGCACCCTCAGATTCCAGATTTTCAAACAGTTGTACTGTATCTCGGCCAAATATAGTCAGATCCTAACAAACCATACATTGGTGGAAAGCTTCTTTATTCCGCTTATATGATTATATGATCTATAAATCTCAGTTTCCAAAAAATGACCCTTATGACTGGTTTTGGTCCAGGGTCACATTTGTCATGCAGAATATATCCTGAAACAACATCTCTACCAAAGTTACTGGCCAAAATACAGTAACAACCCGCACAGCTTTAATACTATCTTACATGGACAAAGAAATGACCTTGGATTGGAAATGAGGAAATACAATGTAAATAAACAAAAGGCAATTCAATTTGTCATCTTTCTCTTCAGGTTTGTTAGTTACTGGCATTCAGTTTCTTCATCAAACAGAGAAAGTGGCTAAAAGCAGTTGCTTCCTTATGAAGTTACGAATCACAACTGAAAAGTACAATAAACACACTATATTAATATTATTATATATAATATTATTAAAAGCACTTACTTATTCATAAGGATATTTTGTAGGTATTAATATTAGGTTTCTATTGAAAACAATATATAGGCTATACAATGTAATTATTTATTTGAAAAAAATTACAAATATGTTTTATACTTTCTCCAGCAGGTGGCAATATATCCCATTTTACTCTAAAATATATCAATAGTGCACATGATTTCACAGAGTTTATATAAAATAGCAAAAGTTTTTTTTTTTTAATGGGACAAACAGAGACAATCATTTTGGTAATAGTGAGGTAGTTTGGGCTTCAGTTCATTGAAGACTTGTCCCACAGGATATCTGGCGTGCCTGTGCCACCAGTAACCTCACCAAGACTATAGTGTTCATGACCATTTCATTAGATTCAGTTGGCAGAGAGGAATATCACTGGAATATATTCTAATTATGAAAAATAATGAGCTAGAGATGGTAATTAATAGCCTCTGGGCATACACCTGTGACTTTGAACATGAGAATGAGCTGCCCAATCAGCTTGGTCAGGCCTGCCAGATAAACTGGCATTACGTCTGAACAACCGCTCTGGGAATCAAATGGAAATTCAGTACAATCATTTGCTTGTAGGATTTCAGTAAACCTTAGGCTAAATCCCTCTTTTCTCTCTCTCTCACTCTTCCCTTTGTATCTATCGCTCTCTCGCATTAACAAAACGATAAGAGATAAAGCAGACACATTTTGCATCATGACACCAGGGACTGTGAACAGCCTCTAGGTAACAACACCTCAACATGACTCTATTTGCACTGGCTCTGTAGTAGGAAAAAAGAAACAAGGCCAGCTCATTTGTTTCCCAGCACTAGTTTGATAAAATTGATTTTGTGCAATCAAGGTACAACATTTGAATGGAAGACAGCTGATGATGACTTCTAAATCCAATTAGTAGTTCCAGAAATAGTTGTTGTTAGTTTGTTTTCTTAAATGTAACATGGTTACAGAATGAAAGACTTTCTGGTCCGACTGCATTCTGCAGATTAGGAATGACTAGGCTTAACTGAAGTAACTTGGAAATGTTCCATCTTTAAAAAGTCCAGTCGTCTATACTTCTCCTTTTAATTAGCTTTTTGATTGTATAATGCATTACATAAAAAATATTACTCAGCAACACCTCTCTAAATAATGTTATTTTTTTCAACTAGATTTTATTTTAAATTCTATTTTACTTAGTTTTATTCTTCTACAGAAAGCTTTAAGGATCACTGAGCCAACATCTTTAACTTTGAGATGACCGACAGTGAACCTAACAATCTTCACAATCTGAAGAATTTACAATTTACAGGACTCCAGAATTTTCCCAAACAAGGTTTCATTTACATGTTTACAGTACAAGAACTCCATACAGGACGTCACAGAAAGCTCAGATGATTGCCACAGAATAAATGACTCTCATGTGTGTTAAATATTGACACACTTAATTATACTGCCAGTTATCAATTAAAGAATCTAACTCCTCTCAACACATATCCCTCCTCTTAAAAAAAAAAAAAAAAAAAAAAAAAAACTTTTTCATCTGATAAACTTTACTCTAAGAATGTAGATATACTAGACATAATTAGAATAAGGAACCTTAACGAAAAAAATAAAATAAAAAAAACTTTTTCATCTGATATACTTAACACTAGGAATGTAGATATACTAGAAGTCATTAGAATAATGAACCATGACTGAAAAAAAAAACACATTTTCATCTGATATACTTAACACTAAGAATGCAGATACTGTATACTAGAAATCATTATAATAGGGAACTTTTCTGAATGTTTTTGAAAGTCCCTTTTGCTCATCAAGGCAGATTTTAGAATGTATTTTACTCTAAAATTACAGCAAAAACAGTAATATTGTGAAACCTTATTACAATAAATACAACTGTTTTCTGTTTTAATATTAAATTGTAATATATTCCTGTGAAGGCAAAGCTGAATTTTTAGCAGTCATTATTGCAGTCTTCAGTGTCACATGATCCAGAAATCATTCTAATTATTCACAATGTTCAAAACAGTTGAGAAATTTTTTTTGTTGTTGTTGTTGAAACGGTGATAAATTTATATTTTATTTTTTGCAGCAATTTCAGCACAGGAAATAGACCATTTAAAGAACAGATTTTATTTGAAACAAAGCTTTTGTAATATTCTAAATGCCTTTACTGCCGCTTTTGATCAACTTACTGCATTCTGATTAAAAGTATTTCTTTTTATTTTTTAAATCTTACTGACCCCATGCTTTTATACTGTTTGAGCGGTTCTGGAAATTTGTATTGTGATACTTTTCTTGGTACTTTTGTCCAAAAATTAAGTATCTTTGTTGAAGCATTGCTTATTTGTAAATCACTTTGCATAAAAGTGAGTAATGTAAAGTATCTCAAAAGGAAATGAAGACAGACAGCATGGGCAGAGATGTTATCCAATCCTCCAGGCCCAGGCTGACCCACAACATACTAAACCTTGAATAGTCAACACTAAATCAAGTCCAACAAGACTTTTTACAACTTTTATCAAGAACTCAATGGTCCTCAGGGTAAAGCTAATCACAAGGCACGACACCTTTCAGGGTGATGCAACAGTGCTGTCACTGTTCTGTGCAGTCTGTACAGATACACTTTCAAGACTAGATAGACCGTCAGAAACTTTCTTTCTTTAAAAAGATTTTCAAATCAGGATTTTTAGAGCTGGTTAAGACGTATGTTCTGATCTACTAATAACATTACTCATTCATTTATAATTACAGGAATGCATTGTTTCATTATGCAATTAAAGTCAATGCAATGTCTAGAGTAAAGCACCCCACCCAGCATCATCGTAGCTTAAATATATGTATTAGTCAGAGGTTATTACCTGAGCGGTCCCTGATAACCAGGTTTTTGCCTTCCTTTAGGTTGATGGTGAGGAGATACTGGACCTTCTGCTGTGCTGAAGCACTCTGACTGTCATTTAATCCTGCTGGGAACTGACAAGTAGAGAGCTAAAGACTTAGACCTAGTCAGTGTTGGATGATAATTATGATTATGACAATCATAATCATCAGCGTTTCCTCTTATTTAAATACTCACGTTTCGTTCTTGTTCTGCAAGTGTATCAAAGTCACTGCTTTCATTGGGAATGTCCTGAGAAAGAGATGAATGTTTGTCATCCATAAATCATGCATTGTTGTCTACAGTTGGAAAATTCAGAATTCGGCAGCATGCATTTCTTTTTGATGTCAAATAAAATAATACTGCAAATCCTTAATAAGAGATTTTTATTTATAAAGCTGTATTTGGAAATCATTTACAGTGGTGGCCAAAATGTATCTTTTTTTGCCTCCAAAACATGATTTCATTTTCATGTTCATGAAACATGCAGATGGTTGCTCTGAGCACAACAAATATCAGATGAAGTGAGTCGTGCAGTTTTTATCCACTTTTAACTTAATATTTAGTATGTTCACTTTTTGCAGCAATTACAGCAGCACATCTTTCTGGCAATATATGTCCTGAGAACTTCAACACTAATGTTATCCCATGCCTTCTGTAACTCAAGCCAAAGGCTTTCCTTTGAATTTACAATAGATCCGTCCAATTTATTTTCCAATTTGCCCAAATTTGCATGTGTATGTGTGTATTCACTAGTATTTAAATGTTTGAGCTCAGAAAGATGTATTCATCTTGTCTCTTATGCTCACCAATGCTGCATGTATTTGTTCAGTGTCAAGGGCATTTCAATTTGTATAGCAGCTTAAACAATATGAATGCTGACCAAGGTGTGCAATAAAAAAAAGATTTATTAAGAATTAATTAAATTATCTAAATCTATAAGGCAAATGTACAATAAAATAGTCTAATAAAACTCACAATGGCCAATGAATATAACTAGTAAAACATGGCCTGAAGTTAAGATTAATTTTGTGTGTGTTTTCAAAAGGCAGCATTTAAACTGAAATCTTTTGTAACTGTGACTAAAGTAAACTCTACGGCCCAAGTAGAGTCCCAACCTTATACTTAAAAATAAAACTCTGTGAGACTTGCCATGTCCTCAGCTGACCCTGCAATAAACATTTCCACTGGAGAGGATGGCTGGTGATTAGTTAGATATTTCTCCTCAGGTGGAGTACAGCTGATTGACTCGGCGATGGTTTCATATGAAGCTTGTGCAGGAGGTGTCTGTCTCCCTGCACCAGCTCTACTAAGGGCTGCAGCCACTCTGTCTGTGGGATCTTTTGGTCTCTGACCAGGCGATTTTCTTTCAGGTGCCATCTGTCTTTCTGTAGGTGGATATACAGGTCCAGTCACTGCATCTAAATCATCAAAGTACCACCTCGTGGCTCTTTGCCGCTTATCAGTTTCCAATAAAACTGGAAAGTCAACAGGCACTGATCTCACTGATGGCGCGGGGCTGCAGGAGTATGGCATGTCAGCGACACTTAACTGCTCAGATAAGGCAGTACTGGAGGATACACTTGCTGTTTCATCCAAGTCACATGAACCCTCCATGTTTCCAAAGAAGACGGAGTCTTGACCTGGTGTCCTGGAATCATCCTGCAAATCCAGCATGGCACTGGGATTAATCCTGAGGTCTGGTACTGACATACTCCTCCTGTATTTCAGAGGGGTCTTTTTCTTCTTCCCCAGACCCTTCTTTCCGATCTTCAGAATTAACTTGGGTTTGGCTCTTTCGCGGAAATTAGGCCAGACTTTCTTCTTTTGCTCCATCGTGATTGCAGATGAAACTGCACTTCTACTCAAATTAAAACAACTGTAAGACAAAAAACAGAAAGAGGGGAAAAGAGGATCAATTTGAAAAAAACTGTTTAAACAAAGTAATGTAAAACAAAAACAAAAGCAATGTGAACTTACTGTACACTGTTGTTTAAAAGTTTGGGCTCAGGTATATATATATATATATATATATATATATCATTTCAAAACTGCATTTTACTCTGGTTATCTTTGTGTAATATTCAAATTTGTTTGTTGATTTGAATCATTCAAGTGAGACAAATGTACAAAAAAAATATTTAAAAAAACTTTTTCACAGCACTGTATACAGAACATGTATGTAGTACACATAATGTGCACATCTGTACATAAATCTACTGCTTATTCCATCTAGATCTATAATACTTTCAAGATAAGTTCATATTTAAATACATATAATTTGTTCCCCTTTTCTCTTACATACCATGATTGCATGGGGTATGTTCATGTAAGTCCCCAGAGTTCTTGGAAACCATAAATAGTTTAGAAATAGTATGGAAATCACAATTAGTATTAGCTTAATAGTTTGGAGAGACATCATTCTGTAAAATGTCATTAGCGAGTGGTGCTAACTTTTTGGCAAAGAATAGGTACTACTTCTGTTTGTAAATGATTGCATGGTGTTAGACTGAAGGAGAACTTCATTTTTAGCCTTCTTTTTGAATTCCTAATATCTTGAGCTGATTTCTGAGCATTCGACCAGATGCTGTAAGTTTATGGGAGTTCAATCTAGCCCCTGGAGAGCCAGCATCCTGCAGTTTGGCTCCAAGTTGCCCTAAGTTGTAGTAAACCTGAAGACCTTGAATAGCTGGTTCAGGTGTGTTTATATGGGATTATAGTTAAACTCCGCAGGAAGCAGGACTGGTCATCCCTGTTGTATGTGATGCTTTACATATGAAACTATTAAAAGAGCAAGTGAGGCAAAACGCACGCACACATGTAAGGTGCAAGATGAAGGAAAAAAATGTAAATCTAACTGAAAGAGAACAACTGCACACTCACAGGCTATTCATTCTCCAGGCTATTCATTTTCGTCTAGTAGACTTAGTCAAGGCTACTACTTTGACAAACGTTGGAGAATAAATAGCCTGTGCTTAAGGGAGTGTTCAGTTCTCATTCAGTTAGATTACATATATAACACTGATAATGTCAAGCATTTACACTTTGACATGAAACAGTGCGTGTAGAGTACAATGACCTGCTACGGCAAAGTATGCAGAAAATGTGCCGATTACACTGCCACATCACAAACCATGACGCCTTATTTGTTGTGGAAATGAGAAGTTTCTCGAGAACTGGTCAAACTGCTAAACTTTTTTTTTTTCACTATGCTGAAAGGTGTTTGGACTAATTTGTTATACTGTATGTAAGTATAATAAACTAAATCTGAAGATTGTCACATGACAGTGCAGAGCAATATGACATGCTTTTCATGTCTAGATCATCATACACAGAATTGATTATAGTGATGTTTGGCAGTTTCTTTTAGTGAGGGATGCTGGGGACTGAGGGAAGGTTTGAATTATGTCAAAAATGTAATTGAGTAATTATTGCTAATTTTTAATACACTAAGATAAAGTATACCTATATTAACTATTGAAATTGATCAAATCAAGAGATTGGGGACATGTTTTTATTAAATTATGTTTCATGTGCAAACTTTATAAAGCAATCTATTACATCACATCCTCAGGAAGTAATGTAAATGTTCTGTGTAAATTCAGCAGCAGATTTAGCAAGAATAATTTGATGTTAGTCAGTAAAATGGACAAAACAAGTCTTGGTGAGCAAAAATGTATTCATATTTCACATGAAACTGTGGTAACAATAACGATTAAAGCAATTTCCAAAATTCAAAAATGGCATTTCAGAGCATTGCTTTTAACACCACATCCATTGTATTTTTCAGGAATAATCTTAAATTATATAAACTTATACCAACACACACACACACACACACCATATAATGCTACTACAAATGAAACTGTTCAAGAGGTGAGGTGTGTACATTATTTAGGCAGGTTGGTTGGACAGGTTTTTGCATTTTTGTTGGTGTAATGTTCAGCAGCTCAAAGGATTAGCTCAATTCGCTTTAACAAAGTTTATCATACTAACTCGTTTAAATAAACTTACAGCAACATACTGTAAAGTGTAATAACGCTGTTACTCCCGATAGCTAGGCTACTTAAGTAGATAAATAGATCTATTTCTAATTTATTATGTATTGACAGTCGTAACAAAATCAGTTATTGTTGAAGAATGTTACTATGTTATGCATTTGACGAGAGTTTAGACTCTTACCTTTTTCCAGATCAATTACTGGACGTGTGTTCTTCTAGAAGACATGACTGACAAGAGCAGTGAACTTTCACATCCAGCTTTAAGTGTGATGTCTGTGGAGTTTTCTGCTTGGACCGGTTTGTCTCTGTAGGAGGGTGGAGTGATGACTAGTTTTGAAACACCGAGGTTTCGAAGTTCGCATGCAATGTGGCGATAAATACTTTGTGTTTACTAAATTATTTTCTAGATACTTAACGTACTTAAATGTCAGCGAACCCCAATGAATTGATATATAGTATGGATGGTTGTGATTTTGACTTAAAACACAGTACCTGAAGAAATACTATCTTTCCATTGTTTTTTGGGAATAAATCTGTGTGGTGCAGACAATGTCCATTAATTGATTTGGTCTGCATGCAAACTCAGTGCCACCTGCTGGCCGCTTTTCATATTGCATGTCTGTGGATCAATGACGTGACGCATAGGCTCTTTTCTTTTCTTTTCTTTTCTTCATTTCTTCACTTTCTTCATTAAAAACCAGTGGTGAAACGATTTTGTTAGAATAATATTTGTATTTCATAATATATTTAAAGATTTTGTCTGTAAACTGTGGTGTTTTATGTAAGAGGAAAACAAATGTATTGCCATGCTTGTACTGTGTATGCAGAGGTGGGTAGAGTACCCAAAAACTGTACTCAAGTAAAAGTAAAAGTACTTCTAGAAATATTTACTCAAGTAAAAGTAAAAGTACTAGTCTTGAATAGTTACTTGAGTAAGAGTAAAAGAGTATCGGATAAAAAATCTACTCAAGTAGTTAGTTACTAGTTACTTTGGGTCATATATACTGAGCCTATTTTTATTTAGATATATAGATAAAATGTATGTAATGTATGTGTGTGTGTATAAATGTATATATTTCATCATCCTTTACTCCAATTTATGTAATTTATTATAAAAGCTTGTCTGTTTACTTAAGTAACAGATTTAGGTGTCATGCCATAACATATTTTTAATACGACTGACTTTATATTAAATGTGAATTTAACATTGAAAGTTAATGTGATTTAAATATTGCTACTAATCTTTCATTGTTCAGAAAGAGAGCAAATAACATTTACATTATTAAAGATAATTTTCACTGACAGTCTAGAGTTCAATCACTCTCAGAAACTCCCATTAAAATCACTGAAACTGTTAACACTGTGAAATCAATATCTTAATTAAAGATTCGTACACACATCTGCACTTTGTTGTTCCTGCGAGAGAATTCGCCAGAAAGAGGTATTCAGTCAGTGAGCGAGTAAAGGAAGCACCGGCATTTTAGCGATGACTCATCTGAACACCTCTGATTGGCCAATGCTTTAATAAGCTCAAAAGAATCATGTGTGATTTGTTATAATGCGCAGCGCGGTATGTAATCGAATGTAGCCCAAGTTATTACCTGTTAAACAGTAGACAGCACACGCGGTGTTCATCTAATAAGGATCTCCATCGCTAGCAAATAATAACCTTTGCAGATTTCAATTCAGTGCAGTTCCAGCCACGTTTTCAACGCTCTTTCTGTTCTTAAACGTTACAACTCCGAGTGAACCACTTCAGATGCTCAGCGCGTGCGGCAGGGAACTGAACGACTCATTCAAACTGATTCATGAACCAATTCACTCGTTTGCCAATTGGTTTGATCAAGCCTTTGAACAGTATTGACTCAAAAGAATGAATCATTCGCGAATGGGCATCGCTCATTGCCCAGAGAAAAGTAGACGGCGCGTTTGGAACAAACTGAAGCATTTATAACATTTATTGCATTAAGATAAAGTAACGAGAGGAGCGTCGCCCACAGTAACGAAGTAAAAGTACAGATTTTCCCCAAAAAATTTACTCAAGTAAGAGTATAAAGTACCCATCTTTAAATATACTCCGAAAAGTATTCGTTACCCCAAAAAATTACTCAAGTAAATGTAACGAAGTAAATGTAACTCGTTACTACCCACCTCTGTGTGTATGTATGTATATGTAATACATTTTTTATGTTAAATTAAAATCCATATAGACCTTAAAACTTGCTGATATTATATATATGTGTGTGTGTTCACAGTATTTATTTATGTTTGTTTGTTTGTTTAACTTCTTTCCTTTTCTTTAACTTTGGCATGTTTATTTGTCACTGACCCACACATGAACGTACAGAATTTTTTTTTTAATCTGTTCCAATAAACTTAAAGAGCTATTCCGTGACTTTAACAGTGTATAAAAATTAATTTCAAATAACTATTCTTGCATGTCCATATTCTGGTCTATAAACTCCTAAACTAGATTACGGGCAAAATAAATCACTCAAAATATATATATATATATATATATATATATATATATATATATATATATATATATATATATATATATATATTGAGTGATTTATTTTGCCCGTAATCTAGTTTAGGAGTTTATATATATATATATATATATATGTCACTTCTATATTCTGAAGTTCCATGTGCACTGACTGTGTGTTTCTCAGAGATGCAGTATGAAGGCACATAGAGTGAGTATTTGAGGGTACAATGAGGTTTTTAATAAAGCGGACAGATTCTAATGTTTGGGACTTCACATGTGGACAAAGTCTACTCAGATTCAGAGAACTGTTCACTTCAGTTTGCACAGAATAAGCGAGAGAACCTATGTTACACAATAAAAGCCAATATCTTTACTTTAGTGAATGCAGAATACAAATTTGTACAACAATCTCTAGCATAATATCTTAGTCATTCAATAGAAAGTTCACTAGAATATTTATTGTATAATGCAGATAAAACAACACATTCAAGGGAAATATAATGCAGATTAACTTAAAAGTTCTCTCTCATGTTTTACTCTTTTTTTTTCTTCTTTCTTTTGCTTCTTTTTTTTCTTTTCGAAACATCTTATTTCAGTTATGGCAACAAAGTCCAGCTTGTGCCACCAAACGGTTTGAGCATCCAAACCGCAAACAGCTTCTTGAAGTGAACTAGTAACTACAAACAATTACCAAATACATAACTCTGATTTAGAAAAAGCCATAAAGCAAATCAGTGTACTCTTACACAGCAAAGTGAAGAAAGTACGCAACAAACAATTGTTGTTTCCTCTTTATCCCTTTCTTTCACATTCAACGGTTTGTGACACAGCACTCTGCGCCAAAGGAACAGCCTCCTCTCTTCAGATCTCTTATGTATTTCTCCCGTGCATTTATAGGAACCCCTAACATGAGGGTGATTTTGTTTTGATGAAGTCAAAATGTAATGAGTGATATATTTGATTCTGAACACCAGCAACTCTTTGGAATAAGGCTCTAATTGTGCATGTAGCAGAGAAACTCCCTGATTCCTAATCAAGCACTAAAGTTGAGTGTTTGTGTGTGCATGTTTTAAGGCCACAGTGCTTTCATAACACTGGGCTGGCATTATTGCTTGTCTAACCTGAAAAGCTTTGATTGTGATCAACTTTAAATGATTTTGACAGACATCAGAAAACTTTCTTATGGGCGTTTCAATTCAGCCGAGCCAACAAAGCTTGTACACATCTGAGGTTAAATCTAAAGCTATACCTAAAGCAGTGTTTGCATGGCTCTTGTGGATTTCATATTTAGTCGGTGTGCCTTTGTATGTAATCATAGAAGGATAGTTCACCTTTAAAAAAAAGAGAGAGAATTTAGTCATCTTGTTCAAAACCAGTTGTATCAATGCTATGGGCATCAGCTATAATTGTAATTTTGTAATATTTTGTGCTCCAAAAATTAAAGTTTGGAACTACTGAGTAAATAATGAGAGATTTTTTATTTTTGGGTGAACTAAAGCACTTAAGGACAAAGGGTTAACAGTCTTTTTCTCACCTGCTCTATAAAGAGCACTTTATTCATGAACTAGGCAACATTGTGTAATTAATGAATATGTGATACTATAATATGCATGCTTTAATTTTTTTACTCTCAATTTATTATTATTATTAAGAGATAGTTCAGCCCAAAATGAAAAATCTGTCATCATTTTCTCCCCCTCAAGTTATGCTAAACCCACATGAAAATCTTTCCTCTGTTAAACTTAAAATATTTTGAATGTGGGTAACCAAACAGTTGATGGTCCCCATTGACTTCCATAATATGGAAAATAAACAGTATGGTCACCATCAACTGTTTGGTCACAACATTCTTCAAAAAGCCTCTTGTGTTCAGCAGAAGAAAGAAATGCATACTGGGTAGGAGCTACTTGAGTAAATGACAGAACTCTCGTATTTGGGTAAACAATCCCTTTAAAAATTCCACTTTTAATGTGAATGCTCTGTGTTCCTGGCTATGTGTGGGTTGGGGACTGCATAGATTAATATCAGCTTATTGCCAGTTGCTGCGGTGCTCAAGAGGGCAGGGAGGTATGTGCACACTGACCCAATACATAACAAATCTAAAGAGGAAAGCGTCCGATGGCAAACTTGAACAAACAAACTTTTGTTGTGCAATCCATTAGAGAGATCATGTCCAAGTAAGTTTGCATTGTCTAGTATTTCCATCTTTAGCTTTGCCACCTGAGGGGCAGTGAGGTGTGATGCAAGCTGGAGGCCACTGTTACCAGACGTTTGTGCCGCACAAACAAACAGCCACATGTGAAGAGATATGCACACAGAGAGCAAACCGCGACGGCGGAGAGAGCTACAGCGCCCCCTCTTGTCCAGCAATACAGAACGTTGCGACTGATGCCTCCTTAAGGTGTCTCCTTTACATTAGGAAATCTGTAGATGAGCCAATTCACAAAATAACTGGAAAGGTGTTCTGTACATAGTATGCATGTGTGTATTAGGGTTACCTAAAGTTATGGTATTTACAATACATGAGGGATTTGGCTGAAATGAATTTAGTAACATGAGCTTTTTATTCAAACTTGGGGGAATGTCTGTATAGAGAAATGTGTCTTGTACTGGATCTCAATGAATAGTGCATCTAAGCCGTGATGGGTTAAAGTAGGCAGTGTGTTCAGCAGCTGCAGGCTAATCCCTCACAAAACAGTTGTAAGAAATGCATCAATATTTTTTTTTTCTTAGCATGGCGAGTATCGTTTTACAAAACAAAAAAATAAAGACAGCCGAGCTTGTATCATACAGCTCTGTTGTTACAATTTCTTATGGACAGACATTCACCACCATTAAAGGGTAAACGACCCAAAAACGACCTACTTGGGAAAAAAAAAACACACTTTGAATATTACCAATAATAGTCAGATTTGAAGTACAGTATAGTTAACAAAATAGTAAATATTACCCAGTGAATACTCTACTTAATAAGGATCTCGCCTTGTAAACTTGGCAGTAATCCACAAAAATATACTTTTTTCTTGAATCTGGTGAAGGTACAATACATACGTACTTACACCAAAAGTAATATATATATATATATATATATATATATATATATATATATATATATATATTAAAGTTGCTATGTACATAACAAAAGAAAAAAAGGTTTTGGCTCAAATCTTTAATTTACAAACAGAACAGCAAGTGTTCATGGCTTTAGATATCGTTTCAAGATCTGCTTTGCACACTATGACAGAACTAATATGAAACAAACATCGAGAGAGAAATGCTGAAAAATCCCAACTTACAGTACGACAAAATTACATAGAGGCTTTGGCTTGCGTTACCATTGAGTTGTTGGAGCTGCATGAATGTACAATGACTTGCTATCTGTCTTTAAATCGACTGGGCTACCTGTTCTTTTCCAATTTGTTAAAAACGCTGTTTAAAAGGGACTGAAAATTCAGATTGATATTAATTTAGAGACATTTTCATTTCTTTCACTTAATGTCTTAACTGAGGTGTAATGTGATCTCATTTTAGATACAAGCCTTCCCCCGTAAAACTGATCCAAATCTATCATCAAATACCTTTAAATAAATTAATAAGTGACATACTTCATACTGTATAAGGGCGAGTGCAGATGAAGATTGTTTAATACATGAGCCCAGCAGGCAGAAGCTTTCAGACAGAAGCCGCCCCGAAACTTTCTTTGATTGTTTGCAAAATCAACAGCGAAAACAGCTAGGAGTGTCAAACTGCTCCAGTGATGACAATAATCGAAAAGGTTTTCTTCAAACATTGGACTCTCGCGGAATACAATTTGCATCAAGTACCTGATAACACCTGTTTGTTTGAGTACACCGTTCATTCTGACTGCTTGACTTGAGATTCTCTCTCTCTCTCTCCACTCATCTGCTTCATTTCGATATGTCAGGACTATGTCATTTTCGATTTCTTTCCCCATCTACCTACTTACAAAAAAAGTGAAATGACGTTAAATTATAACAATAGAATAATAACAATAATGACCCTCCCTGCTGTCACTCCTCTCTCCCTTTCCCCCTGCCCAGCCGTGTGTGTGACTGACTGGCTGTCAGGCTCAGGACAGCTTTATGTCACCCAGGTGTCCATGCGCATGCGCTTGACCGTGGGGCTCTCCCTCTCTTCGGCCCCTGCGGCTGGGGGTCGACCCAGGCCGAGTGGGGAGTGGAAATCGTGCCGGTGATCCTCTCGGTCGCTTCCGTCGTAGGAGGAGCAGGAGGAGCTGAGGCTGTCGGCGGGCGAGCGGCCCATGTCAGGACGGCTTGAGGGAGGCTGCTGCTGCTGCTGGGGTGGGAAGCCGGACGGGGTGATGCGCTCGCGTGGAGGAGAGATGGGCTCGGATTTAATGTTGACATTCTGGCTGGTGTTGATGGAGAGATTTGAGCCCTGAGGTAAGTGACCTCCACCTCTGAACAAAGAGAGGAAATTACATGGAAAAATTAGTACATAAAATTATGTCTGTGGACTGCAGAAATTCCTAAACTCAGCAGCTAACATGTGACGCTAACACAGAGACCCAGATAGCCCAGTAATAATATACCACCCTCCATCTGTTTACTCAATGGCGCTTGCAGCAATAACAGCACCTGAATCATTTTAGAGGGTGGTATCTAATTAGAGCATGTCAGGCAGAATGTGACGAAAACAGTTCACTAATGTTTTGATGGCACAACCACTGCATTTAAATAAAAGCTTTCATTCACAGGCTCTGGAAACATAACATTTGAGTTTTTTTTGTCAGTTTTTTTCTCTCTGTGAGTCACGCACTCTGAAATTACAGAGAAACTACACAGACATATAGTTATATACATGCATATCTTTCTATACCACCATCTATCTATCTATCTATCTATCTATCTATCTATCTATCTTTTTTTAAAGAATTTAAATCATATGCATAAAGAAAAACTAACTTTTTAGGACATGATTTGTTAAATTAATTAAAAATAAATATTTAAATCTGTATAAATATTATCATAACATTAATATTCATTACATTTTGTATTCATTAAAAATCTAAAATCTATATCAAAAATTAAAAATAAATTAATTATTATTATTTTTTTTTTTAAAGTTCCATAAAAAAGGTTAAATGTCTAATTTTTGGGCTTCCATGCTGCAAAAATAAAATAAAATAATACTTACTGAATATCTTTAAAACAAGATACATTTACTTGAGAAGCACAGTGACATAAGCTATTAATAAGTGGCAAAACAAATAGTCCCACCCTAACCTCATGCCACTGGTTTGTCTCTAATATTACAACATCAAAAACCCTTCAGGTTTATAATAAAATAAAATAAAAACATATGGCAACTAAGAATGCGTTTGACCTCATGCCTGGGCACATTAGTTAGTGTTCTGCAAACCTGTGTGTGACTGCACACAGCTTTGTTACTCACACCAGCGAGCTGAGAGCTGCCTGGCCCAGTTGATGCTGTTGCCATGCCGACATTGAGCCTATAGAGAGCCCTGGAGAGCCAAAGCCTTGCAGAGAGGAGAGCTCAGCACTGCTCAGGGAGTATTCTAGAGCAAAACAACACAACAACAATCAACACCAGAGTTTATGAGTCACTCAAACACCTCTGCACTCAAACAGTCAAGTGTTTCAAATAGTTTTGTTATGCACTGAGCTCGGAGCTGGATGATGTCATTAATTGTAGGGTCTTACTCTTGTTTATTAAGCCACTCAGAGAAGAATGAAATTAAATCAAACTATGAATGAATGCATACATTATAAAACAAAGAATGACTTTTTAAATTCACCAGAGTTGTAGGCAGTGGACATGCCTGAGTAGACCAGGCCTTGTGGTGGCAGACTCGGGGTGGTCACAGAGACCACCGGCGTGGCCAGAGGCTGGGTCGACTGGGAAATGCTTATCCTCTGGGTGCTCTGTACAAAGGGCCAAATACACAAACTTAATGAGATACAAAACCCATCATAGACATACATGCATACACTAACCAATCATGTTGAGCACTGTCATCAGAATAGTGTGATTTTGGTGGAAATTACATGGTAATACCATTTTGCGCCAATAAGAGGCGCTGCAGATTCATTCTAGTAAGAAATCAAATTGTTTTGCAGGTTGCTGTCAGTTAAACAGCTTCAATTCAGAAGCCCTTGGACAATGTAAGAAAATATTATATAAAATATAAGACTCTACAGAATGACTTAGAAATGTGGTACGACTGTCTACAAGATCTCTGCAAATTTTTGGTAAGGCATATGCATTAACCTTAAGCTTGCATTAAGACTTAAGCACATGGATACAGGCAAATCCAAAAACACATTCATACACAAGAAAACAATACTCTCTTTCTGATTATTCCCTGAGTCTCAAAAATGTTCTTATCAGTAACTTGATCCTTTCTGAACGGTTTCCATGTAAAAAATGGAAAAGCTTGCTCATTCAAAGCTGTGGGACAATTATGAGGAAAATGTTCATATTTAAATCTGAGCACAGTTTGAGACTCAGTTGTGGTTTCTTCTGAAACTCTGGGGAGATGTCAGATAAATGTAGTCTTTTTCTCAGGAGAAACAAATTATATATTACTGATATTAAAGAGATCTAAGTTTATTTACTGGATCCGAAAATGTATTATCCAAGAAGTATCCAGCAAGCAGTGAAATTACATAGTCACCCCAAGCCAAACATGTGTACATGCAGTGCCCTCACACACACACACACACACACACACACAGAGAGAGAGAGACAGAGAGAGAGAGAGAGAAGAAAAAAAAAATAACTTGGAGATGCATATTCAATTCAGTGCATTTTTGCTCAGTTTTGCATTAGCAGATGAATATTCAATCTACATTGAGTTTGAGAGGAACAATATGTACAGTCTCAAACAATATTGAAATTATTAAAAATATTATTAGAGAGGTTTTACTTTATTTTAAGTGCTTTATAAAATAAATAAATAATAGTGTAATGCAGATTCTACAGAACAGTTGTATTGGTCCTAATTTAAGCCTGGATTTGTTTCAGTATTGTAAAATGCATTCACATTAGTTTCCTCTTGCTAGTGAAAATATTCTCTGACAGCATTTGGCATTCTCCTCAACTGATGACATCACTTTGGACTCGACTCCAATCCATCATCATAAGTAAAGCAATCACTGCCCAGGCCAAAAAACAAGAAACACAAGAGAATAAGAATTTGGGTGATGCTCAAATATGTTGACTGCAATAACGTTTTATGTGGATTGTGTTTCTTAACATTCTGCTTTGATTGATCCACACTTTTATGTTGCTTCAATATTAAAACTAATACCAGGTTTATTGGTGAGATCTTAGGGGAATATTAAATAATTACTGATGATTGCATCTTTGGGAATTTTGTGGATACATCATTCTCCTTTCTTCGAATACACCCACAACACTCTTCCTTTAACACAGACACATACGTTTCTGGACATACTGTGGGTCTTTTTAACTTCCTTAAAAAGGCTCAGAACATGCAGTGTGAGTCACACACAACACAGACCAGACATCCGCACAACATTCGTAAGTTCACCCAGTTCATGGCGGGTTTAGTCGATTTTCATCGCAAGCACAGGAGTCATTTCTCTAAGCTAAGTGTGGCTTTGCTCGTTAAAGAAGTATGATTTTAAAAAGCTTGTTATCAGCCTTCCCAAGGCATTCTGTGAAACTCACCACCAGCTCCATCTCTTCCTCCTCCGACTGCTTCCAACAGAAAAGAGCAGATGATGCTGTCAGTATAAAGCCAGGTGGCACACCTAAAGCTCAGCAGGGTCAACCCACCATTCTCACCAGGACGTGCCTTTAAACTAACTTATTCAAATTCAGAGACAGAAGCGTGAACCGAACGCTGCCTCGGGTTACTTGCAATAAAACTGGAAATTCAAATTCAGAGTCAAATTCAAATGAAAAGTCAAATTTGTTGGCACTAAATAGACAATGTTTTTATTCCTTATGGCCATGTGGTTTGTCCGACACAGCAATTAGGTAAATGCAAGACAACTTCCAGTGCAAAATGCTGAACAAAGGGAGAGTAATAGTGGAGTAAGAGGAAATAATAGTTTTTCTTTCTTCTTTTCTTTTTTGTTTTTTCAGTCCTTAGAAGGAAAAGAAAATCATTAAGGAGCTTGACCTCACAGGTAGGATGTTCTTAACCTTTCACCTCAGACACCCATCTATACATGAGCTTGTGTGTCCAATAGCTCCATCAATCATTCATCCATTGGCAGAGCCCTCACTTGCCTTAATTGATTATTTACAAGAGGCGAACAATAAACACTAAGACAAATGAGATGTAGAAAATGTAGCTGATAACTTATGAGAATATAAGAATAAATGAACATATATACATTTACAAGTTCATATTTTAACTTATGTATAAATATTTATTTGTAATTTTATAGTACATTTTAAATAAACATTTTTTTTAAATTATTTTTATTATATATTTTATTATTGTTTAAATAAAAAAATGTAATATACAGTATTGTGCAAAAGTCTTAGGCCACTAGTATTTTCTTGTAGCAGCTTGGAGACATTGCCACAGTTCTCCTGGACTTTGTCTGTCTCAGTTCGTTCTGTATGTAAATGTAAACTGATATTTCCTACTGACACACTACAGCAAAAGATAACTGAAATAACTGACCATTTTTTGTTGTTGGTGAAAATACTAGTGGCTTAAGACTTTTGCACAGTACTGTATGTATTTGAACAAATAGTACTATTTTTCCAGGCAATAGTAATGTCACTCCAAATTGCAAAACTAGACTTTTTTTCCTGTTCTCTTTCTCTATGTATATTTTAGTTTTTTATGTATTTTTTTCATTTTGCAAAATAAAACCTGTTGCAATTATGCATATTAAATGAAACAAAGCAATTGCATTCAATAAAGTATGAAAATAAATTAAATCCAGGAAGTAATAACCATTAAAAATAGAATAGATTGGTGATAACAGACAATAGGGGAAAAACAAACTGTCAACAAGATTATATCTCTAACTTTTTCATTGTAATGTGTAATCCAACACTGTACTTTTGGCCCAAAGTAGAATTTTAAGGTGTTAATTTTCGTCTCTTATCATGTGAAACTGAATATATCTCTTTGTTTGAAGCCAGCTGACAGAGTGGAGTTGTACTGTATCGAGGACATTAAACTTTCTCCTCAGTAGTGCGGGGCCAGTGCTGTCTTAATACCAGCACTCAATCAATAACAGTGGGGAGACACGACAAGGGCGACAAGATATTATCTGGCTCACACTCTGGGCTTCTGATTAAGCCTTCATCCCCACTCTGTCACACTGTGATGTGATTAATTTAATACCATTATGTTCTAATGACAGCCTGTCTGCAGGCACACTCACAGGCCTTGCCTTAGTCTGTCTGAGGCAGTTCATTCTCACACACACACACACTCTCAAAAGGACACTCGCCATAACATAAAATGAATAATCCTCTGGGCTTCTTACTACTGATGACTTCAGATGCCACGAGCTTGGCATGTGGGATTTGTTTTGATTCATGGCGGGTAAGAAACTGTACTGCTTCCAGATGCTGGCGTGCTATTCCATACACTCGCATGCATATGTATATTTACGCTGAGCTAAGAGAGTCCTGCATAACCTCGATGCTATTTACCAAACAAGATTCTGTACACGTGCAGTGCTGCAGAAGAAACCTGAGCGGCTTCTACAGTTGAAACGAACCAATTATTGACCATATTTAAACAATAATAATAATAATCATCATCTTTTTTTCTGATTCCCATTTTATATCTGAGTGATTAATGAGGCTGCCAGCCGGGTGTAGCCTCAGGTGCTGAATGTGGCCAGAGCTCTCTGCACCTTAATTATAATAATTTGAGAAGCCCTCTAATTTCTAAATGAATAATAGAAGGAGTGAGGGTACCTGGATTTCTGACTGCTCTGCTTGTTGTTTCATTGAGAGTATTTTAGTGTAATTTCACTGATCTGATGTAAAGACCATAATTTTAAATGCTTGTGTGCTGATCAACATCTTTTTCAAGCATCTTTTTGAAAGATCTCATGGGTGCGTGCATGAAGAATCTATTCTTCCATACTCACCAGGGGTGGCATCATGCCCTTGCTGGATGGGGGGATGACGACTCTCAAGTCTGGCTTGCGGCTACCGATGCCCATGTTGCCCCCTGGTGGCGGCGATGACTTCGCATGCATGACTTTACCAAGCCCGTTCCCGCTGGGTGTACCCAGAAGCCCCGGCGAGCCCCTCGGGTTAACGAAGCCGTTTCCTGCTGAGACACACATACGGTTGAAAGCATCATGGGATTGTGCTCTAATCGACCAATCCCCAACAGCCATCAGTCGATTGGACAGCATGCCATTTCCCAGCTGCAGTCGTAGCATCTCATAGCACGCAACGTTAAGTGTTCCCGACCCTCTGGGAAAGTTCTAATAAGACTCTGCTAATTATCCCGCACATTTACGAAAATAAAACATAAATTTTGAAATTGATGAGCCTTTGGTTCTGTTGGTGTACAATGGCGTCAAAGCTGTCTTTGTGTGTCCCAGGATGAGGAAAGCAATTCAGTTTAACAAATGTAGTGTGACTTGAGCTCTTTAAGAAGGAATGGCTAAAGTCATTACAACTGAGTGCAGCGATTCAATGCTATCAAAGGCAATTAAAGTGCCATTTTAGAGAAGAAATCTAAAAACTTTGGTAGGGTGTCAATGGTATGTTTACATCTGCTGTACTTTGCCATTCCTACTTCGAACTGCAGCTACTTTTATTGGGAACTTTCTCCTGCTGAATCTAGCGCAAACGGGGGATGTTTAAATGTTAGCACATGCCGTAATGATCCAAAAAAGCACAATGAGAGGAACCCAACACCGATCTGCAGAACATCAACAACAAATACTGAAAAGTTTGTGAGCGAATAAAGTCATCACATGAGAATGAACAGGCTAATCCATCAAGTCCGCACCTGACTGACCTCACACCCGTATACTATATATATTGCGGGTTTCTGGTTTCATGTGAACGTCAGAGCTTTACAAAGATGTCTTTTCTACCATCTGCTGGCCCGCATTGTTAGCAAGTTCCTTCACACAACCATCTGAAATATTCTCTAACAATCATGGGTCATTTACCCACACAATGCGTAACCTCCAAAGACAAACACAGGAATTACAATTGGCCGACGTTCAAACCCAAAAGCACAGTCACCCCTAAGGTCTCAGTTTCTATGTTTTCTTTGTCAGTATGAAAAATGCTGAGCAACTAAACAACAGCCATCAGGCAAACAAGTGCGATGCCTTTTGGTCTTCAGAAAAGGTCCATTTAATTTCCATTTGCTTGGAAATGGGCATACAGCAAAGTGCAATGTCATTTCCGTGTGTTTTTCTCCATAACAGCAGCTTGATTAAATGTTAGTCAAGGGGCTTTTTCTGCCCCCCACCCAATGCTCATTTCCTGTTGGGGCTTGCTGTGGGACAGCGAGAGAGAAGGCCATCATCAGAGAGACAGAGAGCAGAGACATGTACTCCGTTAAAACACCTCTGCTGAGAGCGACACGCACACGCAATTCTCACACCTCAATTTTTAATATATATTGCTTTTTATTTCTGGGCTATATCTATAGTGAGAAATACTCAAATACAGACAGGAAACAATCAAGAGAAGTGGGTTCAGGAAATGACCAAAGCGAGATTTGAACTTGCTTGCAGATAACATGTCCGTGCAAGTTCACTACTCACCAGGTCACCAAGGCATCTCCCCTCAATACCAGATTGCAAGTGAATTTCAGTTTAAGTTAAATCTTCATGCAGTTGTGTGTGTTCTCTAGATTCTCAAACTCATATCACTCATCTAACTTGGATCAACAAACAAAAGCAAACTTTTTGTGGGCTGTAATTAAAAACTTGAGAACTACATCAGATGTTTCGTCAGTTGTCTGAGAATAATAATACCATTCACAAAACTAGTAGACCATTAACATTTAGCCTATTTATTTAGCAGGTGCTTTTATTTAAATTGACACAGAAAATTTGGAATAATTCAATATAAGTAGAAGTAGAAATATATAATGCATACATAAGGCAGAATAGAAACATTTATGTTCATTGTACTTATAGATATATTTACCATGATAAATAATTGAACTGCATAATTAGATTTTTTTATTATGTAATATCCTAATAAAAAAAATATAATAACTGCAAGTTATAAATTCCAATTATATTTTCATTTACAACTATATTATCTATACTATATAATATAAAACTTATGCATACTGTATATAAAAATAATATATATATATATATATTTGTGTGTGTGTGTGTGTGTGTATACTTTGTTACCTATGTAATACTTTGATGACTAAATGCAGAACAAGCAGGTGTCTTTTTTTGGCTGGTACTGTAAACGTTCATTCAGTTGACAGGAAATATAAGAGGAATATGAGCACTGGAGTGTGTGAACCTGAAGTAATTACTGTAAAAAAGCACAGCGGCAGTGCATTACTCTGATAATGATCAAAAGGAGGGAGGATGATATCATTACGTTGAAATGCTCCCAATTTCTGAAAAAGGCGCCTGCTCTCAAAAAGGTGGAATGTGTAACTGAGGCCCTACTGAGACATAAGCTGCTCTGATTCTGAGCTGTAACCAGCGTCCCCACCTCTTCGCTCTATGTAAGTCGCATACTGAATCCTCTCATACCGAACAGAGTGAACCCAGTGTCACAATTCCTAAATGAACACCAAATACAGAAGAGTAATACCTGTCTTAAACAATGCTGCTTAACCTAAAAAAATAAGTCTCTCTTTCAGCTCTGAGTAACGCATGATCCTATGAAAGCATGGTTATATAATGACCCGCTTTTACAAAACAAATCATTCGGGGGGTTTTTTCAAAGCAAGCAAGGCTGTTTGGATATAAAGCACCAGATACGTCCTAACCATTTTTAAGTCATCACTACCTTCAGCAACCTTTGTGTCTTCAAAGGGGCAAAGCAGACATGAATGAGAAAAGACTAATGGATTTCAGAATCAAAGCTTTACCTCACTAATAGATTAAGAGGAATGGAGTCCAAATTCTAATTATAGTCTTAATTAATGAGGCTGAACAGTACCTCTTCAACGGGTGCAGCCATATTGTTTTGGCTCCGGAAATCATGCACAGGAACAATGTGAGCTGGGAAAAGAGTTCAAACTGTTGATGCCAAAAAAAACAAAAAAAATCCAATTCTTATTTTACCTGGAAAACACTTTTGTACAAAAAAATTAATATAACGTGTAATACCTCCATGGAGGAATCTAAAATAAAAAAAAAATAAAAAAGAGCACTGGATCAGGGTGATGTGGACCTCAAGACATGGTTAAGTAACTGGCATATAAATGCTCTTTCGAGAAACATTCTTTTGACACAAAAAAGGGCTTTAAATTGCTCCCCAACAGCTAATAATTCTTTAGTGTTAATGAAAGACGTGTAGCTTCTAGGCACATTGCATAACAGAGTTACAACTACAAACACACCCTCATTTTTAACAGAGAAGGTCTTGAACGGCCAAAAAGCACATCTGTGCACGCTACTCAAAACTGAATTCGAGATGGCCTCAAAGATCGGCTCATCAGATTGCTAATTGGGGCTCATCAGAACACAAATGATGTATTTCTGGAACCATTATGTTTGCATCACTTCCTCTTTGTGCACGATCACGCATTGTGCACTTCGGCATAATCTGCAAAGCTGAGATCTTGCTCTTGTCAGCTTGAATAAGGTGTCTTGACACATCAGGTCATGGTGCCAAATTTATTGCAATGCACTAATTGAATGTGTGGGATCTGCTCTTCTAGTGCTCTTCAGCCACACCTCTATGATCCCATGACGAAAGCACATCTAATTTTATAAGATTTCAAATCGTTTCACTTTAATTAAATTAGGCTGCCAAACCAGCAACTTTGCTGCTTGAACATACTGAATACATGGCAATTTAGCTCTTTAATACTTAAAACTCCAGCATTATGAGGAAACACAAGGTCTCGACATGTTACGTACTCGTGGTTATCCAATTCTGAAGCACAAACCCTTACACAGAACTTAGAAGTGGTGCTGTTCAGATGGAGATGATCGAAAGCTCTCTTGGATAAAAGGAGATTGAGCACAAAACATCGAGGACTAGTTCACCTTCTGGAGTTGTGGGCTCTTGAGCCATAAGTGGTTTTGTGCTGGGCTGTCTCCATTCTGTATTTACACACACACAAATAAACATCATACACAACTGCAGAACCATGTGCTTAGGGAACCAGGACAGATGTTAAAGTATGCTGGGACAACAGACAAAAACATTTAGTTGATGAGTTGCCATATGCAAGCTTTCTACCGTATGTACTGTTATGACATTTAATTAAACTACACTTATATATTTTTAGATGAATGAAAAATAGTTTAAATCATGATAAGAAAAAAATATATCAATAATAATAAAAAAACAATTATATAATACTGTATGTAATTATAATAAAGAAATATAATATATAATGCATATTAAATAAAATGTAATAATATATACACAAATATAAAAATATTTCATACATTTAAACAAAATAAAATAAATAATAACATTTTGTGTAACCACTGCTTAAGTGTGGGTCTAGATTGACTTAAAAATTCACCAAGTGGGAAGAGATATTCTTCTCTTTCAGATCAATTTAAAAATAAAACGTGCCAATGATTTGTTAGTCAACAATGGAATCTGGGTACTTTGAGAGAAACTAGGCCTTCTGTTCCCTGCAAAAGTCAACAACAAAATAAAATCTGAAACGAAAATGATCCGAAACCAAACATTCTGCTGGAACCATGCTGAGCTTCTATATCAGAGAACTCTGAGGGGAAACTAAGCCATTTTGTTTCACAGTGCTGATGATTCATCCTGACCTCCAGCAACTGTACATAGTTAGGTAACACCGAATCGCTTCAAAAGAGAAAGAATTGTGCTACAACACGAGCCTGATATTTCACGAACAAAAAGATTCATTTGCACCCCAGCTGGGCATGTCAACATGATGAAAAAGCTTTCTTTCACTGAAGAGGAGAGCCAGTGTATGTGCTTGGATTAACGCTTGGATCCTCTTCACCATTTCTTTGGCTTAACTGGTGATCAGAGCACTGCACTGAACTCATTCAGGCAATATGAGGTCGCTCTACACAGCGGGGAGAGCAGAAGAAGAGTGCTGTGAGCCGCATTCCCGCAGGCTCTGGTCTGAGATGTCCCTGCTCCCTCAGTGCCTTCTGCTTGTGAAAAATCAGAAGTATGCAAGGAATGGCCATCTGACAGGAGCACTGAAGTGGTTCCTCTCCAAGGCAGCCATGCTGGTCCAGGCTGTTTGGAACAAACAGCAGCTGCGCTATGTGATCGGAGATCTGAAGGCTGCGCTATGTGACCACAGAGCCAAAGGCCTGAGACCTCTGGGCACACGCTCCTCGCCACACCCCATAATGCCACTGTCAACTAAGCACTGTACGTCCAGTACCTTAAATCCCTCCAGACACTCCGGGCTGGGCCATAGCCCCAAATCCTTCCTAAATGAAAAATCCATTAACTTCAATTACTTTAATTATGGGTAATTAATAAACAAACTACACCAAAAGTATATTAATTTATAGCAGGCCTAAACATTCTTAATATTTATCAAACTAGAGTCAAAACTAAATGCGGTTTCATGCATTTGAGATGACGGCAAAGACGGCAGCGTTCCCGTGGGCAGCACAGGGTGCCGTCCCTGCATAGATTCACACACTCCATTTCTCTACCACTCATCTGCGACAGTTCCACGGGACTGTGCTCACTCTCTCTGAGCTATATTTTGCTTCTCTCTCTCACTTCTGCTGCTAACTGTTTGCCTATGGGAAAAGCCTTTGCACCCACTTGAAGTCAAAAGCCGGGGTTGTATTGGCACCGTACTGTGTGTGTGTATGTGTGTGCGTGTGTATATATATATATATATATATCTTTATTTTTTTATTAAACAGTGGTTTACTGAACAAATTGCTCTTTCTTTTTAAATAAATTAGGTTATAACTAACATATATTAAAAATAAATCTACCACAGCTAATGCTCTAAACTATAGGGAACCCTTTTGCATTACTATAAGGTAATACCATTAAAAACATTAAAACATATTTAATTACTATTGTTTTTAAACATAATAATCAACACTCAACTTAATGTATGCAAACATGTAAATTGCACATAATGCAGTTTTTAAAATTTGTACTTCTAAATTAGGGCTGCTCTGATCACGATCGGCCGATCGTTATACACATCTCTTCAGTAAAGCCGGTTCTCTAATCAGCGGTAAATTCCATCAGGTGCGTGATTTCACATAGAGCAGCTGTTACTACACAGAGCCGTTGTTAACTGAGAAGCTGCGCAAATCCACGTTCATTTCCAGCGTTTATTTGCGCATCTTCTCAGTTAACAACGCTCTGTGTAGTAACAGCTGCTCTATGTGAAATCACGCACCTGATGGAATTTACCGCTGATTAGAGAACCGGCTTTACTGACAAGATGCGCATAACAATCGGCCGATCGTGATCGGAGCAGCCCTATTCTAAATTATACAATTTCTATTTGTTGTTGGAATATATTCATTTAGACAGTGGCTGTCATAACTTTCAAAACATAATAATTTAAACATGCTTTAAATAATTAAGACATCAGGTAGAGGTAAAGTAAAATATAATGAGTATATAGTCTAATATTTCGTGAAATGCTCTTCTCTAGACTTAATTTCTCTAGCGAACTAGAGCTGTGGACACTGATGACTGATTGCCAGAGGAATTTAATACTAATTGTATTTATCCATTTTTTATTTTTTTTTTACCGTTGACCATTTTTTTAAATATAAATAATTCCCCCAATTCTCTTATTTATTACATACAGTAATGCAATGTTTAGTTATTTCATAATACCTTTCATTAAATGTTTTTTCTTATGTATTTTTTACCAAACCTTGATGGCAGCATTAATAGCTAAGGTAACATTCCTTTAAAATACTGAATTCTAATTTAAATGGTGTAGATATTTTTACATTATGGTATAGCACTAATGGTGTCATTTATATCTAGCAACACCCTTGTTTCAAATCTCTAAATATTGATTCTACAGAGATATACTACTGTCGCAAAGGGACTATGCTTGTGGGGACTGGCTCATAAATGTCTGACAATTATTAAAAGACTGATGCGAGGCATTGGGCGCATAAAAGCAATGAATTCTCATTTATGTTACTGAAAAAGTACTCAGAGGTATTCATTACCAAAAAGCTCTGAGTGTTATACTATACACGATCTCATAAGAGACTCAAAAGCCAATATTACCTCCCACTGTGTACATTCAATCAAGTGAGTCTCGGACATTTAGCACTCAGTAAGTGCATACCTCTGTGTGTGTGTGTGTGTAGTTGGCAAAAAGATGGTTAAATACCACCTGTCCCTGCCTCTCATTGCCACAGAATGCTTATGACAGGTTGCCTGGCCATTGTGCAAAACAGTCTTAGAGGGATGTAAAGGTCCGAATGCTTGCAGGGTTCTGCTGGGTCAGGCATCTAGCAGGCTTACCAGGAAAACAGATGCACCTGTCAATAGGGGGAAGGAAACTGGAAGGGGCCAGGAGGGATGGAGACAGAGGGCCGAGGCCTTAAAGGAAATGCTGAGTTTATTTACCTGCCTGTCTGAATCAGCTGCTGAAACACAGTTAACCGTTTCATGCACAAACTCAGACGAAACGGAAGCTGCATTTAATCTGCACCTGCACTACGTCTGATGTTCCTGGTTGACTTCTGTATGGCTAATTTTTTAAAGTTTTCCAGAAAAAAAAGCAGCAAATTAGGGCTGGAGGAATCTTCAAGATCATGTGAGAGAGCATGAATCTCATGGCCTGTTGTTCCAGCAGTCACGCTATTGTGCTTGGGTGCTTTGTAATGTTGAAAAAGTAGCCCTAGTCTATCGCTGACATAGACAGAGTAGCCCACTAGAGTACGGAGGCAACCCTTGTATTTGTAACTGTCAGGGAGGAACAGTTGGACACATGACCTTTTGTGCGTCCTTGGTGACATGACAGTGTGTGTACACACCAGCAGCGGGGCAGAGACGCTTGCAGCTGCCGCCATTTCCCATCATCACATGACTGTTTACACCCGCTCTATCAAATGCCTGAACCCACAAGTCAGCTCTGGCACAACTTAATGCTCTTCTATCTGGGTGGAAAATTCGGCTCAGAGGTCTGTGACACAAAACCTCTGAGGTTTTCTGCGAATGATAATTGTAATATGCTTTTTTTTTCATAAGAAGCCATTGAAAAACCCTTGATAATATCCTTCTGATGTCCTCATAAAGGGCAGAGTCACTTCAACATCTATCACTGGCTCATAATGGTTTGGCCTAGATTTCTAAATATCAAGAGAGAAGAGGGGGTGGTGTGCTCTACTGTAACATGCCAGTTATACTCTAAGCAGAAGAGAAGTGATTGAGGGAGACCTGCTTATCTGGTCGCAGGCGGTAAAGATGGTGCCGCTCCATTAGGACGAAGAAAGAGGATGGCATATGTCCTGAAAATGATATCCCCTATTACAAATAAACGATATCAATCATAAAAACAGGAAGCGGATTTAAAAACCCCTGTGAAGCGAAACATCTATTGACACAGGAGCTGATGCAGTCACTCCAGAGGACTTACCCACAGGGCTGGAGCCGACACCGCTCTGCACTGCGAGCTCTGTGAGGGGACCCAGCATGTCACCTAATGAGATGCACAAAATGAGATGATTAACCATCTGCATTTTTTATCTCCGAGTGTGTTGGTACATGTGTGTGACAGGCCAGCCTTCACACACAGCATTCTGCTCCCTTCAGTGTGTGTAACACATTTGAATGTAACACAATTATAAGGAGTGAAACTGCTAACTTGTGAAAGCAAAAACTGATATTGCTCAAACTGAACAAGTATTATACTTTGGTACACATCTTTGTACTACAGACGTAAATGATTACTCAAATCATGTGGCTTGCTTAGCAAATGTGATACTATGTATCTAATTGATCTGACCACTTTCACTTGCCAGGCAATCAAAAAACATAACTGAGGTAGAGACCCGGGTCATGAATGGGGCATACAGACTTTAAGGTAGGCCTTTCAACAGCCACAAAACAACAACCACACAAACACAAATCTAGCAACTAGAACACGTTTACAACAGTATAGCAATGCCAAGGCAACATCTAGAATGCAACCTTAACATTTTAGTACATAGATTACTATATTTGTACATACTACTGTTCAATCAGTTGGATGCATAAAATGTATCAAAAGTGCCAGTAACAACTTTTATATTGCTACAGATATTTTCTACTTCAAATAAATTCTGTTCTGTTCATTAAAGAGTCCTGAGAAAAAAAAAAATAATAATGTTATCATGGTTTCCATGAATATATTAAACTGCTTTTAACATTGATAATATTTCTTGAGCACCAAATCATCATAATAGAATGATGTTTATAGAATCATGTGACACAGAAGACTGTTGTGATGATGCTGAAAATGCAGCTTTCCCATTACAAGAGAGAGAGAGAGATAGATAAAAAAAACTTTTTTAAATATATTAAAATATAAAACTTTTTTATTAACTTTTTATTATTTTAATATTTTCAGTTTCACTTTCAGTTGTATCTAAAAGATATTCAAAAGGCAAGCACTCATAAAACGAACAAATCAACATCAAAGCTTAAAAATGTGAACATAAACAAATCTGAATCATGGAATCTTAGCTACACAAGATAATCTCAAATCTTGCTGTTGTGATTTCAAGCAGTGTTTGTACTGACGAGTACGACCTCCAGAGAGTGTGTGCCGGCCTGTGAAGGGTGAGTGTTTGGATATTGTTGAGGTCAGTAATGCGTGTTGTTGGAACATCAAACATTATTTTGCAGCGATGCAGCGCAGCAGTGTTTTTGCACTTTACTATGATCATGCCTCCCTCCTACATAGCAACAGAGATAAAAGGATGACTAATCTGTCCAGTGCAGAAAAACATGCATTTAACACTCGTGTTATAACTTGAAGACGTATAAGGCGTACAAGAGCCAAATGCAAAACAGCTATTTATGAATTTTCAGGTTGCAAGGTTCCTCATAGGGGTTCAGGATAAATCTAAAAAGCTTTCTGTTGCATCTATAGTAACAGAAACACATTAACTGTAAATGCATCCACTATTTGCATGAAAGTCTAAGGGGCTTCACACTAGTCTTCACACTAGGGCTGGTGCGGCCCAGCCACAGAGCCCACTGCTGTCAGACCAGCTTAAAGATCAGATGGTATTAAAGCCTGCTGTCGTCATGGAGACCACTTCCAGGAGACTACTAATTGATCTCACTTCCGTTCCACTCATCTCATGCTTGTGCTGAGAAGGTGTGAAACACAAAGAATAACAAGAAACGTATAGATGTCTGTGCATAGCAACTGGGAAACAACACTACTCTTCCATTATTACAGATTTCTCAATATGAGATGTAGAAAAACAACATCTGTATTGAATTTTCCAAGCAACAAGACAGAAAACATTATCTCTTGATATACAAGCCGTTTAAATCTCAGAATCCCAGAACCTGCCCCACTTTTGTTGGTAGAAATGGAAGGAAATGGAGGGAGTAGCACTAACCTGCGCTGCCTGTGCTGGAGGGCCTTTGTGGGGGTCCGGCAGACACTACGTTTCTGTGCAGGGAACCCTGAGGAGGAGACAGCATGGCACCGTCACTCAGAGAGGCAGCGGCGGCCGACAGGCTCTGGCTGCTCAGAGAGGCCCCGGGGTTGTAGGACATGGCGTTGGGGTTCGTCACTGGCACAGCCACATGCATGGAGAAGTTCTGCGGGGGCAAGGCCGTCGGCTGGAAGAGAGACACACACACATAGGGCTTTATGTGGGAGGCATCAAAGACTCTTAAAGCAACCTGTCATGCTTGTATTTCATCTAAATATTGCAATAACAAAACTGACATTCACACAGATAACTGAATTATATCTCAACAAGAAACTGTACAAGAATGGAGAATGGTGGCGAGTTGGTTCTGTGCAGCGCTCGGATTCATTTAGCCTGGATATTCAGGTAGAATGGCCTATAATGGAACGCTGCACATATCTTCAGGCTTTTACTAGAAGTGAAAGATGGCCCCTGAGCTTTGGTGCTTTTATCATACAATGGAGGAAAACAGGAGATAGATTGCAGGGTGGAAAAATTTAATCTCAGGAGGGAGATCTCCGGATCACCTTGGGCTGTCCAAAAAGCCTGGCATGAAGTGAGAAATACTCCTGGAAAACAATTCTCCTATTGGGAGTCATTTTGATTGTGCTTGGAAGACCAATTTTGACCCAGGTTTAATACATAAAACAACATCTTGGGATGAGAAATATTACGACGGCATGCAAATTTGGGAAACATTGTGAAATATATTGGCTATAGCCAGCATTGTACTCTGCCATTTTCATAAAATAAAACAAATAAAACACACACACACACAAAAAAACACACTTTTAAAAAAATCTACATACATTTTATATTGGGGAAAAAAAGAGGTGAAATAACTGCATCATTTGACAGCAACGTTGGCATCTTAATTATATCAACTATCCATCCAGTCATCCAGAGTGAGTGTGAGCAGGGTCAGTGTCCATTCACTTAATAGTGCAGCGAGCCAGTTAGTGAGAATATTAGTGTGTTAATGACACAGAACTCAAGCTTTGTTCATGTCCATTCGGTGCAGTGAAAACAATCATCTGGCACCCACAATAAGGTGCAGAATGTAATGGTCACCACCCAATAAGATCACTATTGTCTCAGTTAAAAAATAATATATATATATATATATATATATATATATATACGTGCAAAAATAGATTTTGTAGCTAAATACTCCCAGGTTTATTTGTTACTAGCTTGGATTTGAAAATGGTTCAGCTATTTGATTGTGCTAGGACTCTATGTTCTGGAAGGGCTAAAGAAATTGTCCAGGGAGATGAACAAACAAACCCAGGTGTTGCAACCTACCAGAAAAAAGTGAGACTAAAAGAAATCAGTTCTAATGAGTGGAGGAGAAACGGTGAGAGTCTCTCCATCTTTATACAATGGCAAATCTTCTCCATCACATGACCTGGACAGAGCACAGCACCGCGAGAAAAGATTCAATTTCCAGACCTGTTGGGGCGAGTGCTGGGAAGAACACATCAATTACCTCAACCAATGAATCTGTCAGTATTCTTGCCAGAAGGTGGACACAGAGACATTCTGTCCGGATTCGGAAAAAAAAAATACTGTAAATAGATCACACTTGTACTAAACTTAAGAAAAAAATGAAGCCCAAAAATCCACACCTTCTTTTACATTTATAAATTTGGTGAGGTTTGTGCAGGTTAATATAAGCTAATCGGTGATGTTAATTTAATCCTAATTTAACCTTTCACTTAAATTTTATAATTTGTCATTTAAAACAACATACCGGTACTTGACTACAAATAGTAAAAATCGCAATTTTATACCTCACTGTATGTAGTACTTAAAAAGTGTTTATTATTTTAGAAATCGATCAAATAAGGTTGTGATCTTAATAATGTGAAAAGTTTAAACAATGTGATCTTATTAGGGTGAGAGAAAAAGGCTGTAAAATTAATGTGAAAAAGTGCACTTTCAACAGAAAAAAAAACAAAAAAAAAAAACACTAAGAATATGCTTAAAAAAAAAGTCCTTAACTGTTGACAGAGGTTGCAGGGTGAGGCAATGACAAAAGGGTGGGAAAAGGGGGAGTTCCTTTCTGCCACAAAGCCAAGCAAAAACGTTGCATTTACTTACGATTTTATGATTTCGCATCATATTATCAAACTCTTCATTAATTTTTTTATATTTTTCTTCTGTGTGAGGGGTGAGGACATATGAGGCGTCAGGATCCGGGCTATCACAGCCTCTGTGTTCTTTCTTGTTAAGCGCCTGTAGTGAACATCAACATAAAAAGAGGGATCAACACAAAAAGGCAGGGAGGAAGCAGTACTTACACCACAGCGCTTGTACATTAAATCACTCTCTTCGTTTAGTTTGCCGAAACGGTCGTCCATGAGGGGACTGTGACCGAAACAGTCATCTGGATCAGGACTGGCACAGTCATTATGGCCCTTGTTTCTTAATTTCTGAAAATGAAATTGGAAAATTCACACATACATAGACATACGTAAACCCAAACAGCTGTTATCGTTGGGTTCATTTAAACAATGAAAAAACAATTGATTGATTAGTGAATAGGATAGTTAACTACTTAAATAATCTAAAGCAGAACATGTTGATAAAATGCATAATTCACAGAATGTAATAAAGAAATAAAGTTACTGAACTTTGCTACAATTGCATGCTGTTTAGTAAACACAGAAGAGCTGAGATCAGGATGTTGAAATTGCACTGGTAACAGTTCAATGGATAATTTGGCAAATACATTAAGAGCTAATACGCTGATGGTTGCGCCATGCCTACTGCATTAGCCCCTGGGGAGGAAATTGAATTGTCACTCCTTATCCTTTCCCTTAAAAACATTAGGCTGGGGAAAACCAAATAGTCTTTTCTCTCTCTGCGTTTTTCTCCCTTCCTCCTCTTTGCTCTCTTTCTTAGGACCATACATTTCCCTCAGCATGTGTGTGTTGTGATGCATATTTCATTATCTTTCAGTTATCATAAGCCACCCAGCTGGAAGACACACACACACATAAGAGGATCCCAGAGTGCAGTGCTTTAGAAGCTCTCTCGCTGTAATTCAGCACACCTGCCACTCACAAGAGCCTATCAGAATGAAAGCAATGTACAAATTGAACAGATTATCAAATCCGGTCACTAATATTTATTTAAGTGTGGAGAGGACTGAATATTCTAAGAGCAAAGTGCAAAGGGCAGAGCACTTGCTGTAATATTAGCCCTTTTACCCTGAGGGAATGGAAGCTTTTTTTGTAGATTTTAATTTTAAAAAGTCTGTATTTCTTTTGTCAGAGGGGAGTCGATTGGTAACACATTACTTAAGGCCTATATAATTCATTTTAATATTTACTTGGTCCTTAAAATAGATACACAATTCATGGAAAAAGAAGATAATGCATTACAGAATTAATTACAATTACAAATCTTCATTTGATGCCCTGGTCTGTTTCTAAGTACTGTACACAGAGCTCCTGTACCCCAGGGTGGTTTGGCAGCAGAGGTTACATGTTTTTTTTTTTAGATAAAAAAGTCATGTTTGGTAGGAAGTGAAGCAAAGCACATATACACTAACAAGCCCCTTAGTCTTTGCATCTATCACTATGTGTGTGAGAGTGTAGGTACGTGTGTGGGTGTGTGTGAGAGTGCCTTTGAGAGTGCAGCTGCTGTCCTCTGGTATTTCTGTGATGTAGAGTGAGATCTTTGTTGATCCTTATCTACTTTATTTAACAACATGCAACCAAGCTCTGCACGGTGTGAACTCAAACCTCAGAGTGCATTTACACACATGCACAGGAACAATCAATACATGTACACAATGTGCTTATGCCTAAGCAAAACACAAAATGCAAGTGGTATACAGCTTCTAGCTACAGATACATGGCTTTTCTGGGACCATCTGAAACCATAAAGTTATTTAATGTGGTGCCGAAGGTGGCTCTTGCTCGCTTTTTCTGAGCAGCGCCTTCCCTGGTCATTTCCTGTTTACAGGGCCCTATGTGGCTCTATGAAACCCTATGTTTTCCAGTGAAACTATGCACTTTCTCCCCCAGAGTGCCACAGATTCCATTGGGACCTGCAAATTATATTCCCAACCTGCTCATTATGTGGCAAGCGCTGTGGCTGGAGCTGGGCAGCGAGGTCTGTGTGAGCAGGGCAGGGCCGCTGACTTCCACAGTAACCCTAGGGACACACCCGTCCGCTGGGGCCTGAGTTGGCAGGGAGGGGCCCCTGTGGAAAACACAGACCACCAGGCCGGCCTTCTCATGGGCACAGAGTGCTGATGAGCACAACAACATTTCCAAGCAAAGAATGTGATGGAACTACATTATAGACCCTAATCAGACCAGATGCCATATTGAATTTTACACATATGAAAATGGAGATGTGAGGCATAGACTTACAGAAACACAATGCCATGCACTGTGTAAAGGTCTTAGATAATGTGTTTTTTTTTTTTTTTTTCCTAAACTCTGAATGAGATTTTGTCTACTGAAAGTCCTTTAGAAATATGTTTTGTCAGCTGAATAACTGACATGTTGTTAACCAACAGTGCAATGTAAAAAATAAAACAAGTAATAATACCAGTTTATTGGAGTAAAACACTATTTTAATCTTGCTACTCAAAATTTTCATGTTTAATTCAATGTGTTACTAGCTGTTTCATCATAATTATTTGTAAAAAAATAAAATAAAATACTAGCATGTTCTGACTGAAAATTATTACTTTGCAAAAAAAAAAACATTCAAAGCTGTAAACAAAACAAATGTAAGATTATTAGAGTATGTTTTACAAGAAAATACTATTTCAATCTTTCTACTTCAAAATTGCATATTTAAAGTGTTGCGTGCCATTTCTTTGTAATGATTTGTAAAATGTACTAGCAATTTCTGAGTCCAAGTTATTTCAAAGAAAATCCTACACCAATGAACACGCTACAGTTCTGTCCCTCACAGCCTCGTTTTCATTTCCTGTCAACATTAAATATGACACTAAGGTCTACTATGCATAGAATCAATCACACACAATAAAACTAGTATGGCCTTTTGTCTTGCAAAAGAGATCACATTTGTGCATTTCCATACTGCATCATGCCCCCAAGTGCTTTGAAGTCTGAAGGACTGGGATGGCACGCTGGTAAGTCCTTCTTAAATGGCTTGGCATGTTTTGGGTGTCCCACAGACACTGCCCGCAGCTCCAGTAAATGGATCACTAAATCAGCACATGCCCAAACAGGTGTCCCTCTCCCCCAACACCTGTCAGCCCCTTCACCTCACGAAGCAGCCAATCAGCGGCCTCCACACATCAGCACGGCCATAAAAGGGCGCGTTATGCATAGTGATCAAAATCTGTCTACAGCTGACAATAAGACGTTGCCAATGAGCGACTCGAGTGAATCCATTAAATACAAGCACAGATGGGGTCATGAGGTTGATCACGAGTTTGATTAAACTGGATCATTTGCATTCTTAATTACACCTTTAAATGTACGGCTGCCATGATCTCTCATCAACAGGCCAAGGTGGCGACTGCATGCAACATCCTTTCAACCTTTGCAAAAAAATAATAAATGATGATGGTTGTGAATTGCCTATATTTAATGTATTAAAGATAAGTATCCAAACTAACATTTTCTTAATCAGTTCTAATATTGTCTAATATGGTAAGTTTTGTCGGAGAAATGGAGTGTTATTGTTATCGGAGTGTGGGGATGGCTGGCTCAGTTAGTGTGTGAGAGACTGAATTGTGAGTATGTGAAAGAGGGAGAGTGGGCAGTGCTGGCGTAAGCGGTTCTGGAGAGGGAGCTGAAAACTCATATTGTGTAATCTGTTCAGCATGTCCCGCATGGCTCAGAGACAGGACAGTGGGACAACTGCCAATATTCATGCCAATTTCTTTTTTTTTTTTCTTTTTTTTATAGAATGCATGCCAGACCTGTATTGATAAAACTTTGGCAATCCGCACAAAAAATGAGACACTGACGTAAAGCCAGCATAACTGCGTAGTGAGTGCATTTAAATGTGTGTGTGTGTTACTGTGTTCGAGATAAAAGGAGAACTAAATAACGAAAGAAAGGGACAGAGAGACATACTTAGAAACCAGACAGTTTAAAAAGCCCTTTATTCCTCTTCTACAACACACAACTTCCCTCTCTCTCAGACACTCCCTGAACAGACACTGGAAAGATTGCTGGAAAGAGAAACACTGTTAAACAAGTTAAACCTCTTGCATAAGAAAGCACAATCAAGCTCAATAAAAAAAGACATGATTTGCCTAAAAACCTTACACAAACACATAAAGCATGTGCACTCCATATATTGACTCCAAGCTTTTGGATGGTATAGTGTATGTTACAAAGCTTTTTTAGTTTTATCTTTGGATCTTTCTATTCATCAAAAAAGCCTGAAAAAATGTACTCAACTGTTTTAAATATTGATAATAATAATAAAAAAATATATATTGTTCAGCAAATCAGCATATTAGAATGATTTCTGAAGATTCATGTGTCACTGAAGACTGAAGTAATGATGCTGAAAATTTAGCTTTGATCACAGGAATAACTGACATTTTAAAATATAAATAAATAGAAAGCAGTTATTTTAAATATAAAAAATGATTCACAATATTACTGCTTTTGGTGTATTTTGGATCAAATAAAAGCAGGCCTGGTGAGCAGAAGGGAATTCTTTAAAAACATAAAACATGCAATTAATTCCTAATGGAAAAGCAGAATTTTCAACCGCCATTACTGTGATCATGAAAAAAAATATTTCTAAATAACTTCAGAAATCATTCTAATATTCAGAAATTTTCTGAACTCTTTGATTAAAAGAAAGTGTTATAACATTATAACAACATTGTAAACTGTCTGTCACTTCTGGTGCATTTAAATAAGAATATGAATCTCCTGTATAAGCCTCATTCATTACCTACTCTCCCTTACAACTCTCAGTAAAATTGTGCAAGCAGTATACCTCAAAAAACTATTTTACTCACACTCCCCATTCTGTCAAAGGTCTTTTGTATTTGAGTTATTCATGTGCTGCACACGGATAAAAGGAAGATTCAAATATAGACAGAAAATGTAGGCCTAAAAGCACAGATTTCAAAATAAAGCAGAAGCTTAAGAAAAACTAAAGAAAGAATGGAGGATGATGATAGAGTGCGAGCTGTGTTATGGGTGGAGTGAGGGTGGAGAGCTTATCCTCCGTTTCTGATTAAATCATACAGTACGGTGACGCAGCTGTGTGTATGTGTGTGTGTGTGTGTGTGGAGAAGAGACTGAAAAAGAGAGAGAAAGAAGTGGACAGTGTTTTATACAATCTTGGCTAAGATAAACCATCTCTGCTGTAATGTTTTCACGCTCAATCAAATATTATTGCATTCAAAATGGAGGCCCGGTTTCTCTCTGGGCGGCTGGTGTAATATGTCCTAACCTCATTTCCAGCAGTCATCTCCATATCTTTGGCCCTGCAGAGTTGTGAAGCAGCCGCAGTCCCTGTAGCAACACTGAGCTGCATGCTAATCCTAATGACATCACCACTGTGTCCAGTGCCTTTTGTTTTGCATGATTATTAAAGCGGAGAGTGAGCAGTACCCCTAAAAATCTATGTTGATAGGAAATCTGTTATCCGTTGAGGAATACTGCCCTTAACATAATGCTGTAGTCAGCTCTGAGTGCAATGAACTGCTCTTACACTTTTGTCCTCGGTTGCATGTCGCTGCAAAAAAATATAAACTATAGCAAAGTTTGATATATAGTAGGGGTGGAACGGTACACAGATGTCACAGTTCGGTACATACCTCGGTTAGAGTGTCACGGTTCGATACGATTTAGGAACAGAAGAAAAAAAATAAATCTACTATGCTCAGTTTCTTTTCATTGATTTTTAACAGACAGTAGTATGAATAAAAAAAATTCACATACACTTCTGCTGGCGGCCGGTTATCAAACAGTGTTGCATTGCTGTGGGCGCCCCCTTCTGGATTGGGGTTGAATTGCCTGTATTTGTTATAAGGCCTCATGCACAGAACAGAGATGTCCGTACCATGATGACTCGGTATGAATACATGTATCGTTCCACCCCTAATATATAGTTAATTCTACTTTACCTGTATGCATACCTTTTTTACCTGCATACATTCATGTAAAGCAATATATACCAATATATACCATATAGCAATTCTTGGCTGTGTGAGTAGCAATATTTTTGCTAATTGTAAACAGTCTCGCACAGCTCTCTCTCTCTGTCTCTCTCTCTCTGTCTCTCTCATATATATATATATATATATATATATATATATATATATATATATATATATACATATATACATACATACATACATATATATATATATATATATATACACATATATATATATATACACACACACACACACACACATTATTATTACCCAGCTCTTTGTATACAGCTGGAAAATAGAAAGATAGATAGATAGATATCTTGTGTAAAAGTGTATATGTGTAAAAAATAGCTTTATCAAGAAATTTCTCTGTGTGCTGCATTTTGTCAGATCTCATTCTAAGGGCTACTGAGTCATAAACCAGGATGTGACCTCATGCATGTCCTTCCTGCCTCTGTGCTATTGTCTGAACGGTCTTCTCAAAGGAAGCTGGACTGCAGGGGCTCGTTTTCAGCAAGTGAGTTTGGTTGAACGTTTGGTAATTACAATCTCTGTGCAGCTGTTTAGAAAAACAATATACTGTGAAATCCATGCTGCCTCCCACCCGACAAAATCTGCCTCACAATTCATGCCACATAAAACGACAGTCGTTTTAGCATCTGATGCATCTCTTTCGCAACATACCACAGTTAATTACCGCCGGCTGACCGCTGAGATCGCTGCTTTTATACGAATATACCATTTCATATTAGCTCGTAAGAGTATGTTACACTTCCAGGAGCAATAGTTTCCCACAAAGACAAGCAGATGTTCGCAGACTGTACGCTGGTGGGTTTGATCAAGCTATTAGCAGCCACAGCCAGGGAAGGAACGCTTTCACAATCAAGGGTATTTTGAGACATGAGAGCAGATTGGGAATTGAAACCAAAATTGAGGTGAAGGCATATCAAAGTCATCACTCAAGTTTCTTTCCAATGATGTTGCTCTCCAGTCCCACTGGCCTAAATAAATGATCTCATCTATTCAACAGTCAAATCTACAATAAAACTATTACAGTTAATGACTAACAAAGGAAGGAAGAGGTAGGAGATTTCAATGAGACAAATGCACAGTTTTCCTCATCCTTTGCCATAGCCGTTTCCTCCCGAACCCGTTTGTCTTTCTTTTGCTCGCTACCTGTCTGTCTTTCCTGACCTGCAGACTGGATCATTAGCCATCAGAGCCCTTGAAACAATAGCACCCCCCCCCCCAACCCTCGAACTCCTACATTCCTGCTCTCCTCTAAAATATTCATAAGGACAATTAGGAGTTCCGATAAGGCAGAGAGGAGAAAGCAGAGAGGGTAGGTCATGCCAGCAGGACGTCTGTTCTGTAACACTCTATACCCCTGCCACTGAGCAGGCCTCATCAATCTGTGAGAGCGCACCTCTCGTCACGCACCTCGGCCCCTGAAAACCACAGCCTTGATACTCACATAGTGCGGTGCAGCGGGTCAAAGGACCAGGCGCAGAGGTGACGAATGGGCTGGCAAACATATTTAACAAACAACCCTGTGGGCTTGTGGTGGACTGATTCAGACAGGCATTTATATATGAGGTGGTCGGTGGTTTTGCCTTTTTTCAGGTCATCAACACTGAACAGTATAATTTCCTGAACTCACAAAGCACGGTGGTTTCAGGTTGACTACTTAACATTTAAAATGACAAGCATGCTGTCTTTGATTAAAAAGACACTGGATACAGATACTGTAAGCACACCTACAAGTGTCTGTAATCCTGATAAGCCTTAAAGTGAAATGCATAGATGCGTAATGATTGTTTAGGCTGATCTGAGAAGAAACTTTACTTTGAATGCATGGTTGTCTTTCATGGAAAGAAGAAAACGAGTCCTCCTACACATGACTCAGACAGAGCTAAACTCTGGTTTCCATGAAAAGGGAGGGCATTATGGGAGAGGTTATCACTTTACTCTTCAGTAAACCGGGTGTTTTGTGCTGTGTTGCTGTCCTAAAACTAATTCAAGCGGAGAGGAAGAAACCGAGTAGGTGTGTATTTTCTTCGCTTTGCTTGCGTGCATAAGTCACCAAATCATTTCTTGTTTTGCAATCTCAAATTGGTTTTGTACAATTAGGTACATGCAACCTTAACACATCTGAGACATTTGGAAATGTGTTAGACATAAAACTTTCTTTGAAGTCAACTCCGTGGTGAGCCGCCAAGTTTTTACTATGAATCAAAGCATATGCAAAAACCAAAACATAAGCAGTGTCAACTGATTTAAAATCCTTCCTCAGGCGGTCCACATTACCACTGAGATCAGTTCAACCCACTCCTGAAAAGAACAAACAATGCATTGCAGAAAGTGAAACAATTTTAATTGAAAGCATAACATCTCTACATGTGCCAGTTCCTGAATGCCGAATAATAATTTCACCAAACTCTGCACCCTCTACATTACAAATCATGCTGGAGTAAGCAAACATGATCTTTCACTTCGGCATTGAAATCCTTACAGAGGCTATTTGGCCTTACGTCACCTGAGAATAATTCATGGCTGAAATCGGTAAACACGTGCCAGATCACTGAGCTGGGAACAGTATCTGAGGTAGAGAGAGAGAGCGAGAGAGAAGGTCCAATTCTTGCTCTTATTGAATTACATTCAATCATGTTTGCCCGTGTCGGAGATGCGTTTTCCCCCTCCCACTGGAGCGTAATCAATAGCCAAAGAGGACACTTCCATTAGCTTTTGCGCCTGCTATCTAGGGACTGGTTCTGATGGTAACCAGGAAAAAGAAAGGAAGGAGAAGAGAGTGCTTTGTTAAGTTCAAGTAGACTGGGCCCTTTATTGTTTCCATTTTTGCTTCCATTAACTGCATCTAAACACTGTCAATGACTGAAAACCTCTTATTTGAGGCCGTTTTGCAAAGCATACTGGCCTCAAAACTGTCCCCTATTCAGGAACTGTTGCTTGTTATCCTTGGTTTTCATGTCCATACAGCACGTATGAGCAATATTATAAGAATGCAAGGATGTCTCACACAGATATTTTTCTGTTTGTCAATCAATTTGATGTTTTGCCTGGAGGACCTACAGAACCCATTGAGGAGAGGGCAGGCATGGATCTGTCATGGGCACACCTATCAGGATTTAACAGGGCTGAGAGCACAAGGGTGAAGACGACTGCCAGATGTGGCTGCTCTAGCACTCTTTTTTATTCTATGCTTCACAATGACTTTAGAAGATAAAAAAACAAGCAAAGGCAGTCAAGAGACCCCTTGAACATGCCAATTTAAGGATAAAGCAACTAAATGATAGCAAATGAGATGTACACTTGCAGCTTGCAGCTATTTTTAAAAACATTTTTATATCATTATTTTATTTCTTTAGTCAAGTCTATGCTGTAATGCATAAAATTATTATAATTAAATTATTTAATATTATAAAAGAATGCAACCATTTACACAGGACTATATATAAAAATGTAAGGATTGCTGTCTTGAGTGGAAGGATGGTTTTACTGATTTCTGTTCATTAAACTATTAGCGGATTAAACTCAATAATTACTTCAGTTGATAAACTGGCCTTTGATAAATGGTAGGAGCTCTGATTCAAAGTCAAAATCTTGGTAATACCAGAACTAGGCTGGGTGTCTTTTAAATTAATGGGAAATGTTTCTACGTCAGTCAGATAACTGTTCGGAATTACTGGACAGTCAATACTGAAAATCTTTCAATGTCTCAAAATGGCCAAACATATAATTTGTCTCATTACCAGTAAAAAACGTTATAGTCAGTTCAGTAGTTGCCATATGAAGGCGAGGAAAATATTTAAGGAAGTTCCAGTTGTAGGTCGAGGAAAATATAGTGGTTACCAATTTGCCTAATGTTCCTCTGAAAGCCTAAAAAATGTTCAGCTACCTAACAATGCTACTCTAACAAAGTGGACAACTAGTAGTATCAGCTTCCGTATAAAAAGAGAGAGAGAGAGAGAGAGAGAGAGAGAGAGAAAAAAGATGAGAATAGGAAATTCACCCTTAACTAAATACGTTTGTAAATCCTGAAGTACAGATTTACTGGACAGCATCGAGATGCAGACGAGAAACAGCATATTTATCCAGTGAGCTGAGAGTGAAAATGATAGTTCAGAATTAGTCATTCATTTGCAGCGTGCTTCGTCCCCCTCTTGTTTCCTCTGTGAATAAGCACCAGGGTTATTTGCTCAGAGTCAGTGCGTCTATGTTCAAGCACTTGAGATTAGAGCCTGCCTCATTAGTCTCATTGGAGACTAATGTTTACCAAAGACCCACCTCGCTCTGGGCCTTTTGTTGCTTTGTCTTCTTTTTATTTCAGCCTCTTGAAGAAAGCCTGGTTTTTAAATGAAATATATAAGTCTTGCTAGAAAATGAGAGAGATGGTGGGGGGGTAAAAAAAAGAGGTTCTGACGTCAATGAGGCACGATATGCGCTGAAAACAAGAATCTCTTGGCAGTAACCAGGTAACAAGCATCATGCTCAAAGGGAGCAGGGACGTTCTCAAAGAGCACTGCGAGAGGGTACGAAACCGGTGCGCTTAAGGGTTTCACGTTCATCAATTCAACACAACCCCTAGTGCACCTAGTCTTTTAAATGCGCTCTCCTAAATGATGTGTCATTGATAATATTTCTATGTACAGTCCATGTTTGCTAGGAAGTATAAAGTTTGGCTTGATGTGGCACGCAGCCTTACTTTAAATCCTTTAATGTCTTACATCCTGTATATTCACTTCTGGGAGGGATACTTTAAGTAAAAGAGAAATAGTCTGTTGCCTCTGATTCTTGCTGGTCTCTGTTGTGAAGTAAACACCAAACTGTGTTTCCACAGCAACCTGGTCACACTTAACATGTGAAAGAGAAAAGAACAACAATTACCACGAATTCAGACCCTGCATCTAGAGAGCTGTCAGAGACATAGAGTCTTATAAAGTGGCTATCAGAAGAATGAACCAAATGTAGCTCTTTGTTTCAAAAGAGAGAGAAAATGGCTTGTTCCAAAGAGGGGCTGTGCTCTTGTTCTAGACTGAAAGCCCAGAGGAAAGGGAGTCCTTGTCCTATAAAAAAGGGCACTTTGAAAAGCTGCAGGAGGCTTGGTTCAACACCATTATTGTTGCAGCTCTTAGTGTGGTATATTAAGACTTTTTTAACCCAACTTATGCGCTTCATTCCAGTAAGAATAGACCATTTGTTTAGAAAATGGGACTTTTTCACCAGGCCGTTGAAGAGTAAATGTACATTTCCATGCAAATTAAAAATAAAATTTGATTGCAAAAACAAATTCCACTTTATTTTATGACACTTTCCACTAACAAAATGTCACAATCTTCAGGTCAGTGTCAAACTCTTTCTCACACTCGTTCAAATATCAATAGCATCCAAAAGTGTTATTGCTCAAAAGTGGCCCTTTTAGAATTAATAGATAGATAACATCAGTTATGTTTCAGTTAAGTATAAAATGATTGTAGTACACTTGTCTGTAGAATTATCTTAATCCTTGCACTAAACCTAAACACTTCTGATTCCTCTTATTATAATTAGCAGAAATGACAACACTTTCCTCCAGAAAATACCAAGACGATGCTTACTTAGAGAAAGGAGTGTTTGTTTTCAGTGGGTAGATTGACAAAACAGTTGAACTGTTGCCAGAGTTTGGTCATTGATTTACCCCAGTGATAAGAAAACAATTCTACTTGAACTAATTATAAGGTAAACCGCCTCCTTAAGATGAGGTCAGACATTCCTTATAAAAGCTTCATGTACAAGGTCAAATGCAGAATGCATTTCTTGTCACAATCAGACTTGGGCTTGAAGAACTTTCACTACTAACACGGTTAGACCCCAAACATACATGCAAAAACATCCTGTTATGAACGTATCTAATAACCCTAAAATGTAATAACCCATACAACCTCTATGTGACTCATTAATGGAGGATAATTTTCTTTTGTAAAACCATAAAACATAACAACTGCTTGTACCTGTGAATCACTAAAACAGCTACTACATTATCAGGACAAAAACACTGTTAAAACGTCATTGTTCAGGTTGTACATCTAAAGGATAGCTGTGAAAATAATGACTAAAGAGTCTAACTGAACTGTTAATTCAATTATCAGCAAATTGAAAGTACATCAAACCATCCAGAACCCTCCGTAAAACTCGGTATGAGCATGCCAATGATTATACTGAAGGATCTGAAGCGTTCAGAATGTGTGAAAGCAAAACTATAATTTGCCAAACAGAGTGACCCAGTTGCAATGAGGGCAAAGATTCTGTGGTCAGATGAGACCAAGATAGCATATTAACCAACATTCAAAATGATGTGCAGCAACTCGCCGTTCACACCTCAAAACACCAACGGTGATGTTTGGTGGTGACGCTATGGAGCATATCACTATATGAAAATGGTGAGAAAATCAAAAGTCAGGTTAATAAAAAAAAGTCCTCCTTAGTGTATTAAAATATAGGGTTTCAGCTCATTATTAAAATTCATATTGGAGGGATATTAGAGCACATATAAGAATATCCTAAAGAAGACACCTTTCCTTTATGTCAATACAGCTGACATTTCGGTATGACTTAATAAGCACTTTAATATGAAGACAGCTAGATGTGAGAGTAAGCAGTGGAACGAAAAAAGAAAAAAGCTTAAAAAAAATTAAGGAGGGAATGGATAAGAGTGGCAATAGATTAGATGTTAAAGAGCAAGCAATGGGAATTGAGAATAGAATGAAACGGAGATTGCTGAAATGAAGTGATATGTTACAGATCATGAGGGAAATTAGACCAGATTTAATAAGTAGTTTATCAAAACAGTGTGAAAATCAGATATGCCGAAACAGAACTGACAGCTGCTAAACAGGGACAATGAAGATAATGGAAATGATTAACTTGTCAAAATTTTACTATCAGTGAGATCAAGTCAAAAGTTTTTGGAAGAGCTTTGAAAATAAACAATTGCTATGGAGTGAGTATTAAAAAAAAATAATGGCATCATTTATAAATGCATTTCAGAAAAAAATGAAGACACTGTCGGTTTCGTTTAAAGAGCCACCCAGGAAGAGCGGAGCAGTGTAACTGACCATGCATCCCCCTTCAGCCTTTTCAAATGTCAAACACGGCTTTAGCAGATCACATAGTCAATCTGGCCCCTGGCCAGCCCAAAGTCAAGCCACTAAGTTAAGCGTTTGCCAATTAAAATGCAATCTTTTCTTGTGTGTTGTCATCTGTGCATATCAAGTGCAAATTAAGCCCCTGACCCCTTTTGGATTAATCCTCGCAGACTAGGTTAATAGTCCAGAACCATAGGGGTCGTCGTCCACGCCAGAGCGTGAGGTGACTGGCGTCATTGTGCGAGTGAGTGATCCCTTAATGGCGTGCCTGCCAAAACCTCAAGGAAGGACTCAGATGCCCCTGCTTTCAGAGTTTGCCCTATCACTGAATGAACTTTCAAAGTGACCTAATTTACTTGACAGTGTTGAAAATGACATAATCAAATTAAAAAGATGGACTAGGTCAAAACGAAATAAATTATGTGTGTAAGATCTTATCCCTGGGTTGTCTTTCCAATAGTATCAAATGATTACTTCCTGATATCTTGTGAACAAGAGAGCAGAAAGAGCTCCGTTATGTCTGGTGTCCCCACATAAGGCAGGGCAAATGTGATTGGAAGGATACTCAGGCCTGAATATGGTGCCTGATAGCAGGGCTTTATTATCTGGGTGTCACCATTAAAGATACCAGCACTCCAGCCCTGATCTGTCTCAGAAATAGCAAAGACAGGCCCCTACGAGACACGCTACCACTAATGTTTGGAAAATGAGCTTAGCAGCTAAGTCTTAATCAACAGGGCCCTATAAATAATACTCCCATTAGACTGTCACCTAAGCTTGCTAAGAGAGGGATGAATTTGTCATTTTCAAGGTATTAACAACACGGTTCTCTCTTCATTACAGAAGGCTAAAATGTTGACAAATGTAAAAAGCAATTTCAGAACGTCGCTTGTGAAACGGATAGTTCCTGTCCTGGATGCTGATTGGTCACCACAACAGCTACAGCACATATATGACTGTGCAGCATCTGTAGAATTATTGTTCACTTTCAGACATTATCTTCTAGCATAAGAATGCCATTTCAAGGCATTATTCATCATTCAAAGACTTACTTCAAAATAAGTGTCATCACTTACTCAATCTCATGCTAAATCTAATTTTTTCTTTCATTTGTAGAATAAAATAAAATAAATTATTACATTTTTGTTCTTAATATTTTAAGCATGAAGCAGCAATTTTACGAAAAGAATAAGGCACTCAATGGTGTGCTGTATTGTGAATTAGTGTTTTGCGCAAAAGCGCGTGCGAACTCATTTCGCGTGGTGGAGTGCACAGCATTTTTTGTAACTTTAGGAATAGCTCCGCATCCGAACATGCACGAGTTCAGGGCTATTCAAGCCAAACATGCACGTCTGTGCCAGTGTTTGAGTGAAACAGAAGCAGTTTAATGTGAAGTTTAAACTCCATCAGGTGCTTTTTGACGGGAAATATATATATATAGTTTTTTTTTTTCATAGTTTGCCCAAGGCTTCTTATTTGAAGTACGTTTTATTTTTATTGTATAAAACAGAATAAGAATTCATTTAGATATTAATTATACACTATTTGCTTACAGTTACAGTCTTGTGTTTGATGCAAAATACAGCCAATAGTTTAAGATTGTTTTAGTTTGTACATAAAGAAATTATTAATTCAACTCATTCATCACAAGACTTGTACTGGCAAATGACTTCTTCTCACCGGTTTTAGAGGACAATTACTCCTCATCGCTCCCCTGTGGTTTCAAAGAATAGTACAACGGCGAACAAGTATAAAAGCCTCGTCTGTTTGGGAAGGTGCGCTAGCAGTCAGCGGAGCCAGGCGAATGTATAAATCCCACTTAATTGTGCTTGTTGTCATCTTCTAAATAATTTCGCGAGTGGGGCTTGAGGAACTGACTTTGCCTGCATCTGCGCAGTGCAACCTGATGCAGCCCATTAAAGTGAGACACAGGAAACTAAAAATACTGCGAAATAATAATAAATGTTATATGTGCACCTTGTTATAATTTTATAACAGCATATTAGAATGATTTCTGAAGGATCTTGGAACACTGAAGACTACTAAAATGTACTTTTGCCATGAAATAAATAAATTACATTTTAAAATATATACCAATAGAACTGTATTTTTTTTATCAAATAAATACAGCCTTGAAAAAAATAATAATAATTCCAAAAAAAACACCTAACCTTTGAATGGTAGAATAGCTGCTAAAAAAGATTTAAATGCCAGAAAGGCAAATTTAGCAAATTTTGTTGCACATCAATGATGATCAAGCCCAATGATGGTGGATCTACATGCTACAAACAAATCACAGACTGGTTTCCCTGAAAAATGGATTTAAGGATTTAAATTTGTCTTGTCAAAGTCAATTTTACATCTGTGCTGCTGAAAGTGTAAGCATGTTTTAAATCATTCCATCACTATCAATTTAGTCTAATCAAATCTAAAGAGTATATTTTAATAGACAGACTTAAGGGATTTGGACCTAAGCATTCCTCGCCATCTCTCACTTCTCGCACTGTTGCTTTTCTTTCTTTCCGCCACTCTCCCTCCATCCTCACATCAGCAGGAGGAGGATAATTGATCAATCACGCTAATTGAACAGTCTGGCCAGCTAGCTCACAGAAGCAGATGTGCCAATTTGCATTCATTAAGGCAGAGTCGGGTCTTAATCACCGCATGAGCTTTGATTGACAGCACAAACAATTCAATGCAAAGCTCCTAACAAAACAGTAAAGCAGCTATAAAAATAAATGCAATTATCTTGTAAAGAGTGCATATTTACAGAAAAAAAAAACTTCACAAGCCTTACAGAGGCGTTGTAGCACTCGCACCAAAGTGCTCGGATAAAATGACGATTGATTTAACAGCTTTGGCTACATAACTGACATAACACAGAGTTGTGTGTTATGGTGAATGTCCCAAAAATCCCCAGACCCAATGACATCAGCCGTCCCCTTGTGCCCCCCTGCCTTCAACCAGAGTGATGAATAAAAGTCCCTTATCAAAAATATCTCCCTCCCCCAGTCCCACAGCATAGCCTCATTTCCTTCCTCTCCTCCCCAGACACCGGCTCCTTACTACATCCCAATCTAGAGCCAATAGAAACTGTAAGCGAGCTCTTGTTACAATCTCAAGAGCTTCTGTACGAACATGAATATGCATAGCATAGCTAATACAGTTGCGCGGCTGTTTGGAGATGATCATATGCCGAATGCAGCTTCAAAGGTTCAGATGAAAGGCAGAGTGACTGCTTTTTGTCCCGTGCTTGTGGTAAAACAATGGTGTTATTCACATACAACAAAACAGGAATCTCATGGAGAGCCGACAGAAGAAGGGCTGACATTTGGGAATGGTCAAGATTTACATATCCTGCGATTCTCGATTATGTCTTTGCCAGGAAATAATTCTCAAAAGATGTCTCGAGACCAGTTACAAAGACCATTTTCTAAAATTCTGTGAAAATTAATTTTACCCCATATGCACATTCTGTCATCATTTAGTATTTTAAATAATGACAGAATTTATTTTTGCTTATATGCAAAAGTATGCTTATTCCGTTTTAGCATAAAAATGTATCAACTTAAAAACAATATGCTTTCTTTGTTGAAATATTCCACTTGTAATACCAGTCTTCTGTACTGGTCAGCCTTTGAATATTCTTTAGCAGAGAAAAAAAAAAGCATTTGTTTTTTAAAACCACACACAACAATGCAAACATCTTATGAAGGCCCAAAAACATTTGCCTGAATCATTCCCTGATTTGCTTACTATTTGAACCAGGTAAATTACACCTCAGACAACAACCCGTGTATTGCAAATGGTCAGCCAGCCGTTCACAACAACAGACACACCGGTTCGGTTATTTGCAACATGGTGACAGCGGTGGAAAAAAGTCACACATGTAAATCTAACAAAAGCAAACATATGCCATATGAATACAAGTCTGCAGCTTCCACACTTTACCCAGCATTCAATAGAACGGCTGTCAGCTGGGACTGCTAATGTGTTCAAACCATGATAATTTGGGCTAATGAGAATGGACTGATATCAGCACGGCTGAGTAATACTGTCAAGAGCATCAAACAGAGGCGAGGGGGTAAAAGGGACAAATGGACGCCACATATCTGCTGTGACCTTGATATCTGATTTCAAGGAATCCTATGTGCACACTGAGCGGGCTGTATTCAGAATACCAGTATAGGGCTACCAAGATTTCATTACCTCCAGTTGGAGAGGAAAGAGAGGAAGGATGATTTAATTATTTTAATTACCTGCAGCAGCTTTTTCATTTGGAGCACAAACAGAATTCAATTTGAAAAAACAGGAACTATCAAGACTTTCTTTGGACGGGACAATTGTAAAGACTGTACTTTTGCTCATTCATAATATTGTCTTTGTCTGTCTACCTTTTTATTAATTGAAATTGACTTACAGTAAGAGGAAATTCCATAACAAATCAAATTCAAAGGAATTAAAGGAATGTATTAATACAAGTTAAGCTCAATTTTTTCAGCTCGTCCATTAGTTTGTCAAAACAAGCAATGTCACATGTGCACTTATACTTTACCCTGCACCAGTATTAACATTATAAAGAGTTTTGAAAGTATACACAAGGCTTAAATGTTACGCATGTTAACCTGAGATTAGTGTGATAAAAGCCATTTTCATGTAAAGTAAATAAAAACTTAAAATTTCCCATTATACGTAAAAAGATATCAGAAAATGATTTATTCACCAGTAGGCCAATTATTATTTTTAAGATATGAGTGTCCATGGAGTTTATGGGAAACAGCTTTTCCATAAGCGCCACCTGCTGTCAGTGAGTGGATTGACTAAATTTGCATGTCCTGCTGTAAATTTTGACCGGTTGATGAAAAACATGCTTATGTCGATTCTACACATTTAAACAATTCAGATGAGTAAACTAGAATTTTTTATGGAGCAGATAAAATACATATATTCATTTATTAATCAATTATCATTTTGACTTAACCCTTTTCATTATTTAAAGGCTGAAATGTGAGGTTTACCTTTATGTGAAACCTTTTCAAAGCTTAGTTTGAACATTTACATTAGATATTTGAACATGCTATTAAACTATTGTCTGTCATGAAAATGAAACTTACATTTTAATATGGACAGTCATGGAATTTGTCAAAGTTAGCATAAATTCAAATCTCCATATAGACCAGTATCTGTAAATGTTAAGCCGCAAAAGTTGTTTGAAATATGAATCCGTGTTCTTCGCGTCTCTGTGTGAATTAATGAATGGCAGAGACGTGCGGGTTTGTTTACTACATAGACTGAAGCGCATGACGCTTGCATTAATTTCAGCATCTGAGCTTCAGAGTTCTCTCTCCATCAAGCGATCTGAACTTTTCAGTTCATCTCAATGGACGCACAGCGCACCTGATGCTCTGTAAACTCTTTGTGAAGGAGCACGACTCGCCGTCGCTTTACTGATAGCGCTGTTTCTCACACATGCAAAGAGAGAGAGAGCGAGAGTCTTGCCACGCTGAATAGAACAAGCAGAAGACATACCGGTTTCTCCGGTAGTGGGCGGAGCTAGTGCGCAAATGACAATTTCATTGGCTGGCGCTGATCTCTTACCGTCCCTTTTTTGATTTCAGCAAATCATTTTGACCGAACGCAGACAACGTGATTAATATTCATGAACCCAGCAGCTCATCAATTCATAGTGCATTGTATATACATTGGTATGATAGTAGAATTAGTATTAGTATTGTCTTTTAATAATAATTAATATGATCTATTACTATTTTTTTACAGAAACCCTCAATGACCAAAAATATCTTAAGCATCACCACCAGTCTTAAGTTCAGTTAAAATGACAAATATGCATTCATTAGGCCTAAAAGTTAATTTTTACATAAAGGCATTGTTCTAGAAATATTACTATTATTTAGTAAAATGTATGTGATACTGCTACTACTGTTGAAAAAAATTATAATACTTTATTTTTTAAAGAAATAAATCACAATATTTCTTCCATGTTTTAATTTTAATAGCAAATCCCCTTTATTTACCAAAAATAAAATGTGTTTAAATTTCATAAATTAAAAGACAAATTAAATTTGGGTGAAACTTGTTTACTGTTTTTCATAATTATATAACTTGTAGAAAAAACTTTAAACACAGTTGTAAATAAGTATAAAGAATGGCATTGGTTTTATTTTTAGTGCTAAAAAGTTATTTTTATTTTTAATTAGCATATTTTTGTGTTTTGCTTTGGTACCGAAATTGGTACAGAGAACCGTGGATTTTCACTGGTATTGGTACCGAATACTGAAATTTTGGTACCGTGACAACACTAATTGTTAATGTTATCATTTTAGTGATTATGCCAACAGAAAGTCATTTTATTGGCTGTTTGTTGATTTTTTTTTTTATATAAAACTTGAAGTGATTTATGTGTTGGTACCTTTTGAACATCTCCAGCACATTTTAATAATACCATGACAATACTGATAACCGTGATCATTTTGGTCACTATAATCGTGATTTAAAAAAATTACAACGTTACATCCATACTAAAGACCGCATTTTAAGTATCATAAAATGATTGCTTTTAACAATTTTAAGTGAGAATTAGATGACCAAAAATTTAAATGCTCATGCACAATTTAGGATTCAATATTAAAAAACTCGAGCCCAACGGAAAGTGGTTTCCACTTTTTTTTAGTAAACTGAAGAATCCAAATGATCTTCTGTGCTAACAGCATGTCTCAGATTGCGTCGATAGAGCTTAACTTGTTTTGAACCCAGAACATTCCTTTACCTTTTTTTCTATTAGAAAAAGAAACAAATTGAATATGGCTTAAAAATCATCAATATCCTAACTTATGCTTTCACAAAAGGTCAGAGAACTTTGAGTGTCTTCGAAAAGTGAAATGTGTTGGGCTGTGCTTTTATCCACAATCTCTAGACTAAGGTCCATCATACATGAAAAGTCCTTTCAACTCCACTTCCTTTCACATTTTCCAAGCAATGCAAAAGGTGAGAACAAGGACAAAGTGTACTAGTGGAGATGCAATACTGTGGAACACCAGTGGTCCTTAAAGACCCCCGCGAGCCACTGAATGGACATGCTGTAACCTCTGAGGAAACGCTCCATCAATCCTGCGCTACTACTCAGTAAATAAAAGGGCTTGCTTCAGACCCACAGCCTTTGAAAAGGGAGACACAGATGGGATCGCGGCCACTTTTAATCAGACAGAGAAGTGGACAGGATCCACAAAGGGAGATTTCACGCAACGCTTCTCCTGTTGCCTGGAGCGTTATTGAAGTTGAACCATGGTGAGGCAGACACGCGCACACACCAAAAACACACATGCACACACTTCTTTTTGCTCAGGCGTGGTGATCTCGGTCTAGCGCTCCGGTACCGACTGCGGTCCAGACTTGATGACAAAGTCCATAGCCCTGAGCCTGGTCGTCACACTGTGCCCCACTCACACATCCATCTGTGGAAAGCAATACATCTGTTCCTCTGACCACACAAGGCCAGGCCTTTTGCTGCAGATGGTGGTGGCAAGTAGGGATGTGACTTTTGATTTGGCTTCTCACATGGAACAGGAATTTATGCTGGTCAATGAAAAAGCAACAAAGTATGCATTTGTTTTACAGGGTGGAAAAAGGACAAATAAGTAAAAAAAAAATGTGATTGTTTGTGTGGCATTTATCACTTTAACACAATCTTTTTATTTAGATAAGTGCCACCATGTGAAACACATTTCACCAGAAGAAAGGGAAACAGGAAATGGAAATGAGAGGTTTATAGAATGGTGTATCGATTCTTTAAATAATTGTTTAACTCTTCGCCTTTTTATGAGAAGCTTTTGCATAGCAAAAACAAAAAAAAGTAAAGCTTCAAATAACACTGGATCTGTTAAAAGGCAGTTTCTATAAAGCTGGACAAACAGTCAGAAAGTTATTTCAGAATCAATACAAGGACAAAATGGATGAAATGACAATGCATAAAATGACACCTGTAAGACTGAAAGCACCACTATTTAGTCAAAACAGTCTAAACAAAGTCTTGATTCTCTAGAAGAATCTACAGAACCACCTTTTATAGCCTGTAAAATTAGGGATGTACCCCTATACAAAAGAATAATGATAAAGGAATAATGAGGATTATGTCTCAAACCGTTCGTCGAGTGAGAACAATAACATCATTAACGGGGCAGTTTGCTGAGCCAGACATGAGGCAACAGCATGCAGGAGAGCTTACAGAGACCCATAAAAAAATGTATTAGCCTTTTATTACCCTTCTCTAAAAACACACATGACATGGTCTTACAAAATAAATAAAATGCAGAGTTTTAGAAATTATGTCCCCAGATTTGAAATGAAGCATGAGTAGAATTGTAGTTTTAGCTTCATCATGTTGATGTGGTAAATGCTTTTAGAAACACAATTGTTTATACATTTAAATAAATAAATATATATATTTTTTATTTTTGGAATGTCATTTGTGTCTCCATGCCAAAAATGGGTGTGATAGAGAAGGGGTTAAAATTCAGGCTAATACTGATATTGAAGTCAATATTTTTTATTTTATTTTATGGCTAATAACTAATTATTGTAGCATTTAAAATGATTAAACTGTCTGAACATTATGTACACGGTATGCATGATCTATATATAATTTAAAAAATTTGCTATTGACAGTTTTAAAGGGATTTTTCACCCAAAAAAGGAAAATTCTATCATTAATTACGTTCCAACCCCGTAAGAAAAATTAAGATATTTTTGATGCATTCTGAGAGCTCTCTGACTAGCTCTCATAGGCTGTTTGTGATCATTAGATACCCTCCAAAATGGTGCTAGGGTGGCGCGGAAGAAATAAATTGTTGAATAAAGTAGTTATTTATTTATTTTATTTTTTTGCATACAAAAAGTATTCTCATAGCTTCGTAAAATTATGGTTGAACCCCTGATGTCTGATTAATTATTTTACCGATCACCTTTCTACGTTTCTGGACGTTGATCGTGCTAATTACATTGTTGTATATGGAAGGGTCAGAGAGCTCCCATAATGTATCAAAAATATCTTAATTTGTGTTCAGAAGATGAATGGAGGTCTTACAGGTTTGGAATGATATGAGGCTGAGTAATTAATGACAGAATTTTTATTTTCGGGTGAACTATCTCTTTAAGACATCATTAGTTTTAATTTAAAGCAAAAATAATATAATAATAAAAAATAATAATAAAAACACAAAATATATCCGATCACTAGAGTAACAACGTTTTCAGTTTTCAGTGTAGCCTGATTTCAAATAAAGCAGCAACCTTAACAAATCAGTTTTGATAAATCTGTTTTAAAATGAAAAGTTTTGACTAATTTACCCCAACTGAACTAAACAGGAGCAGAAATTGAGTACCTATATTGCAAAAAGCATTGTCTAGATGGCCACAGAGTGGTCTGACTTTTCTTAAAAGGGCTTTTGGTTACTTCCTCCATGTACATGCTGTTTGATTAATAATATCACTATATGGTATCCTCTTTCAGAATGCAACACTGTACAATATGAGAATACAGGCCTGTGTTTTTATGGATAAAATCAATATTGCTGGATACTGATATCCTTTGGCTATATCAGTTTACTTTATAACTCCTGCACAGATCTTTACATGTGCCTCGATGGAGTCATTCTGCCTTCAACCAGAATCAAAGTCAACAGAAATTCTGATGGAAGTCCAAGGCTGATATCTCCGCTCCTGGTTTCTCCAGCACTAGCCAGGCAGGAAAAGAGAGTGGAGGCTTCACTAGTTTATTTCTGCCCTGCTTATTTACGACTGAATCAAGGCCACAGAAAGAGAGCTGGCTGTGGGCGATCTCTACAGCTATGAGTAGATGCTGGCCCACTGAGCAGGGACAAGGCTGCTTTGTTGGGGTCCTTCATACAATGGGTCAGGCTCCTCCACAGCGGCCGGAGGGCCAACGTGGGAAAAGCAGCATCTTGCAACCAGCCTGCATTCCACATCACTAAGCATCAGAAAGAAATCTGCTGACGCCTGATTTTGTGCATGTACATGTCTCTGCATGTGTTTGTTATTGTCATACAAGACACTTACAGGATTTAACTAACCCTTTTTCACTTTAAAAAGACATTGAGAGGCAATCCACAACAGCAAAGAGGCTCTTTAGTGCTGTACGAGGATGTTTTGCAACATTGAACATTGCGATTTCCCATTCTTTAAAATCACAGAGGGAAAGACATGAAGCCACTGAGAGGGGGCACAGCATTCTCTTTAAAAGCTGTTGTAAAGAGGTAAAGCTGACATGGGGTGGCTGTTACATAAGGGAAGAGTGTGGCCATTCATTTTTAATGCAGGTGAGGGCCCTCTCTGTGCAGTGAAGAGAGCAGATGGGCTGCTGATGGAGAGCTCAGGCCTCATGGATGGCTCTGTGCATTCTTCTGCAGCGCTGCCATGCAGGCAATTCACCAGCAGTGTCATCAGCATGAATAAAAGATAACTCGGCTGACTTCTTTTATACAGTTTCAGATTTTTTTTTTTTAAGTAAAAGATTTTAAAGGGGTACTTCACTCAAAAATCTCAGCCTCATGTCGTTCTTGTATGAATTTCTTTCTTCTGTATGTATACTTGATAAAACCATTAAAAAAAATCTTCTGTCCATATTTTGGGGACATTTTTTTATTTCTATTTAGTAAGGGATTGAGCAATGAACGAATAAAAAATTATGTCTAAAATGACATCAGAGAGAGGTTTTGAATGCGTTCTTGTTCTTTGCTCACTGATTGTCTTGACCTATAAAACTGGAACGCTGCTTTGACGAATGAGGACAGTGCGTGCATGGCAAATCCTGCTTCCTGTGCACTGAACACTACAGTAGTATGGTTTTGGTTTGCACAGCATTCATATGGCCAGCTGGGATGGCTTTATGATGAGCAAACAATTTTACGAATTGTATAAACTGACATTTTTACACACTCATTAATTGAAGCAAACATGAATGGTGGACAAAAAAAGGATGTTCTGTGCCATGTGCCCAGTTACATGATCTATACCCCTTTGTCAGTTGCGGTGCTTAAGTACGACTGGACTTATCAGCGGCTGCAGACGTCCTGAACCCTATCTAAGCACGAATGAGAAGGAAGCTGTTATATGCTGTCCAGAAATCAGTTTGTCCCCTATGGCACTATGGGACATACGTGCTGAACATTTGTGCATAGATAATTTCTGAACTTCAACCTAAAACTGACTGCTGAACTAGATATTAATAAAAGGCTAAATATTTTGAGGCAATTACAGTCTCATATTTTGATACAAAGAGTCAAACTGTGAAACAAATAGATTGACCCCAAAAAGTATTTGGACTTTGCACATTATATAAAAAAATATCACACCATGCGATTAACTTATGTCATACTTTAAAAAACATAATAAAATAAAATCATATTGGGTCAAAAGTAAAGCAAAAATCATAAAAGACGTAAAAATATCCAAATATATTTGAAGGGATCTCTCGGTTTGATGTTGTGTTACCTAATTCAATAAGTCAAACATTTTAAAATATCAATGTCCAAAACTGTCCAATTACTTTTTGTGGCCATAGTACAACTGAAATTGCACTACAGTAAATGGAAAAATCATGAAATCATTAAAGATGGTTTGTTTCAGGAATGAGAAGTAGGCCACACTCACCTCTACAATGTCAGAGTTGGTTCTGCTCTCGTGGGGTTCGTTGTATTCTGTGTACTTAAGTAGGACTTTGTCCATGTCAGTGCTGGCATACTGAAAGAGTTTGTTAGAGCTGTTGAATATGATCAGAGCAATCTCACAGTCACACAAAACGCTGAGCTCATAAGCTTTCTTCATCAAACCAAACTTCCGTTTTGTGAAGGTAACCTGTGAAAAAACAGAGAAAATAAGAATGCTCAGTAAAATGTTAACACATATACACCCCAATATTTGCATTCTTATTAGTATATAGAAAGTTATCTCTAGAGAATACAGAGGAAAATACCATACTGTTGTAGTTAATTATCCCGACAATTAATAACAATAAAAAAGGAAATCTCATTAACGTTCCATGTTCACAACAAGTTATACTTAAATTAAAATTATTTTCTATGTTTTGCCACAAATGCTGTCAGTAGAAACAGCATTTGTGGCAAAACATAGAAAATAATTTAAATTAAAACAAATAATAATAAAACATACAATTCAGGAACTTGCAATCCAAACATTATAATACTATATTATGTATTACTATACATGTTCTTGTCATCTGGAATGTAACAAAGCTTAAATAAAAAATAAATAAATAAATAAAGGTAATACGTATGTTATGGTCTATAAATTATTTATTTGCCAAGTGACAGTAATATTCTATAAATCTGTGCCAGTTTGAATTGCCAGCAAAAATTGCCAATCGTCAATACTGTTGCACATTCTCACTGGTTTGTTGGAATGTGGTGATTTCACGCACAAGAAAAGCTGTCCATGATTTGTTCACAAGTGGAAAAATGCGCTGTTGCTACTAGATCTCAATCATTAAAAATCATATTGTACTTGATGCATAACTAACATGACTAAATCATATGAAAAAAAAATCACTTTTTTTTCCTGAATCAAGTTCACTCAAAATATGGCTTCTTAGATTTTTGGCCTAGACTAAGCATGCTGAAGGTAAACATGTATTTTTTGGCAACATGCTTGACCAAACTAATTAAAGTGAAAATATTAATATTAAATTAAAGAGGAATATATTTGCAGGGATGCGTAGCACTACTTGGTTAAAGAAGTCACACCTTATTTATTCAGTAGGAATGTAACGGTGCGCAAAAATCATGGTTCGGTACGTACCTCGGTTTTAAAGACACGGTTCGGTTCATTTTCGGTACAGTAAGGGAAAGGAATGCAAAGATTAAACTGCAGGTTGTTTATTACTATACACTTCTTTTTTTAATACTTTTTAATAAAATATATATATAAAATAAAAAAAGAATAAGAAATAAAATACTGCTGCAAAGTTCTCCACTAAATAAAATACTCTCAGTCTCAAACCAATATCATATAATAAAATATAATGAAAAATATAAATAAATAACTATGATTACAGTGCAGCATTACCAATCCCAGCTTGTAGGCCTGCTTCACCAGAACCGAGCCGTGCCTGCTGCTGTAGGTGACGGAGACCACCGACAGACCAGGCTCTTGTCTTCATGACAACAATATCTATACTTCATGTTGAGCATAAATATAAAGCCTACTGATAAAGGACACTGTCAACAGTATTGGCGGCAAAATAGACTATGTTTGACAGGTGATCGATAATTATTAATTTATTTTTTAAATTACATTTTTATCTGAATTTATGTCAACCTATAGACTTTCAAACATCAAAGTGTCATGAATTAATATGTATTTGTGTACAAAATGACATATAAACATATTTTCCTATTCTATTTTGTCTGGAAACGCTTCCAACAGCGTGAAAAATAGGCGTCGGTTCTATTTCTAGCATGCACACGTTTTCCGCGCGGCTCGAGCCACGCCTGAGATGCGCGTCTCATGCAGGCAGTCTGCAAGCTCTAACCTGTTAACATGGGAGCTGAATTAAAAACGGACAAGCCACGCAGCTGAGACGCTTGCGCCACGCATCCAGTGTGTCGCCGTCCTTAGAATCAGCTGCAGGGCGGGATTTGCTCTGAACGCTGAGACTCCCGCCACTTAATATGTTCGTTTGGAAACACGAAAATGTACTTATGTACCGCGCACAAAATATTGCATTCCGTCATTCGGTACACACGTGCACCATACCGAAAGCCCTGTACCGAAACGGTCCTATACGAATAAACGTACTGTTACACCCCTATTATTCAGTAATAGTGTTAAAAAGGGACGAATCAAAGTCATTGTTTGATAGGAACTGAGGACATCCCTTTAATAGAAAGCTAACAACTACTGAAAATATAACTTTAAATCACAGATCAAAATAATTGTGGTGGAGACCCTTACAATGGTTTTGGACTGTCTTTCGGGATCTGATAAAGTCTAATTGTTTTAGTGGTCTCCATCTATCCTGGGCCATGTTACTGTGAGATAATGAGTCAAGCAGACAGCAGAGCTGCCACACTGATGTCATGGCAGGTCAGATAGAAGGTCAGCGTGAGGAACGCAACAGAGGCTCCACAGCCTGTGCAATCAGCCCATTAGGGAGACAGCGGGCTCCATCAGTCCTGCCTGCATCCTCTGACAGCCTCTTCCTGCAGGGCCATCGCTGAAACATGAGCCGGCTTATATGATTCTGCAGGTCGCACATACACGCCCATAACTATCTGACTTTTCTAGAGATGACCAGTCATTATGCACCAAGCTATACAGTGAGCCAAGCCAAGCATGTGTCCTATTATCCATTAGAAGTTCATTCAGGATCCTTCAAAAGCCTGAAAATGAATTATACATTTGCTCAGCTCTCATGTTTAACAAGTGTTGAACAGCGGAGATAGCAGCAGATTTACTTTCATAATACGGAAGCGTCAGAACGACATCATGGATGAGCATATGAACACTCAAGATGAGCAGGATGTGTCGTGCACATGGCAAAACTTACAGAGATGCCATGGAAAGCTGTGTCTAGGGCGAAAAGAAGTTGGAGAGCGTGCGCATGCAAGGGAGAGGGGGAGAGAGAGAGAGAGCTGTATGATTACTTCCGCCAATTTCACTGACCTACAAAGCAGAGCTGAGCAGATGAGCTGGCTTTGTTCGACTTTAATTGGTCACAGCTTGCAGAAACCTTAATTCAAATGGTACAATACAATATAATCCAATGAGCACCACACTATCTCTGAATCCATACTGTTTTCGGTCCAACTGTAAAGGTGGAGTGTTACATGTTCTGCATTACAGGTAATTACAATGCTTAATTGTGTTTTCAGAAGAACAAAACATTTGAGAACTTGATTTAACCAATTAATGCATAAAAAGACAGATATATCATGTTATTATGAGGTAATCAAAAAATAACAAGAATTAGAATTAGAACACAGGGTAAAACATATTGTATATAGGCCTACACATATATAACTGTTCAAAAGAAGAAGAAAAATAGTATTTCATTTTTATGCTAAATATAAAATCAGGACTGTGCTAAATACAGCATATACTGTGAAATATTATTGCAATTTACAATAACTGTTTTCTAATTTACAATATTTTAAACTATAGTTTATCTCTGTGATGAATTTTCAACATTCATTACTCCAGTCTTCAAAGTCACATAATTTTTCAGAAATCATTTAAATAACTTAACTTTGAGCTAGAGGACCATTTCTTATCATCAATGTTGAAAACAGTTGAATATAAAAGCTGAATAAATATATGCTGTATAATATTTCTATGGACACTTTGATACATTTTATTCAGGATTATCTGATAAATAGAAAGTTTAAAGAACAGCATTTATTTGAAACATACATATGCAATATGTATGCATGCATATGTATATTTACACATATACTGTATACTGTACAGTATACAAGCATGCCACACTTCACAAGAATGTTGTCGCTGCTTAAAATTCCATCACAGCTACTGTTGGACAAAATCAAATCTGCACAGGGCAAATGTTATGTTGATACACATTCATCCAAATCCATTCAACCTCCAATGACATGAGGCAATGACACACAGCAGCTTTCATTATCAATAAACGGAAAGTGAACGGAGTGTGCTGGCGAAGCAGGACTGTATACCGGAGCAGTCCAGGGAGAACAGTAAGTTAAGCTCAGGCAGACAGCAGTGTGAATTCCCAGAGCCACAGAGAGCTGCTCCCTCCCAACTGTCATTAATACTCCTCTTGCCTCTATTGCAGAGCAAACACAAGGCAAAGCAGCCTCCAAAATCTCTCTGGACAGACCTTTTCCAAGTATATCATGATTAAATGCTCCTTCATACCAAAAATGGCAGATTTAATTGTGCAACTTAATAGTGGAAAAAGAGATGGGAACCATAGTCCGAATAGGTGGCATAGTTCAGGTTGAAGTTGACCTCTGAGGCAGCAGAAGAAAATGTCACCTTTAGTATAGTGTGTGTGGTGACATTGTTCCACTCCATTTCTGTTCAGGGCACTCAGAGTATATGCTTGCTGAGTAATGATTTATTCCAGCTGCAGTGTAGGGCAGTGTCATAAATGTATAGATACACATAAAACATTCACACTCAAACAAGAGCTTTTAACTTCATAACTTATCAAAAAAAGAGCAATTATACTCTTCTCAGCCTTGGGCAGCACAATACACGTCTGTGACTGCAGTAATGACAAACGCAGTTGTCACCTGTATGATAAGTACAGTGTACCAGCCACAGTATAAGAATGCCACAAATAAGCACTCTAGATTCAACCAGGGCTTTTGGGTGAGTCTCCAAACAACACCCCTAGTCTATCGGGTCACTGCTGAGCCAGTGAAAAGCCATAGAGATATCTGAGGTCACTAGGGCTTTTTTCCCACTAGCTTACAGAGAAACACACTCACACAGCAGTTGGGCTAGGGTGTGACTGATTTCAGACTTTTTGTGTTCCAGTTCTACATAACTGTATTATACTCCCCTAGTTATTGTCATATGAGTTAAGGCTGGACGATTAACTGAAATTAATTCATTTGTCTGCAGATTTCACTGAAAGAAACACTCATGGTTTAACATGTGTTTTTTTTTTATTATTACTATGTTATTCTTTTTTCTTAACTATTTTATAATAAAATGTTACACTAGTAACTTTTCTTATTTTGATGAATATATATATTTATATGTTTTAGTTATTTAGACAGCCCTAATATTAGCCATAGATATAAGAATTATCAACTGCTATACTTGGCAATAGCACAAAAACATATTGGTGAGAATATCCATTCCACAAACAGATCTCGGGAGCACTTCAACATAGGGGTGGGGCAATATGACCAAAATCTTATATCACGGTATGACTAATTTTACTAATCTCGATATAGTTATTTATTTCTTTTAAAAAGGTTATGGAATTAAAATCTTTGATATCTTGACAAGTTACAAAAGTGATTTGGTCAAGAGCAGTGAGAGATTTTCTCTCACTGTTGTTTGATTAATATTAATGGCAGACAGGAGGAATATTGGACAGCTTCCCTTTTAAGACCGAAGTCCAGATCCAATATACTGTTGCATATGCATTTTCTTTTTCAGCTGTTTACTCTCTCTTAAGACCTTAATCAATGCGTTTATGAGGATACTTGCAAAGATGGGGATTCTGACACATTTAATTTATGTACTTGTTCAAAGCCAATAAAAAAAAAATTGCGCTCTGTTGTTTGTTTGCCGTTTATGTGTTTCAACAGGATACGAGACAACAGACTTTTTATTTCATCCATCTGATATATATCATCATATCGCACAGCTCAACTTCAACACAGCACCCAAACTAAAGTGTAAGGAAGTGATGCTATGAGTCATGTTTTGTGCTCCAAACTTCTCTTTGTTCCCTCTAACTCGTGGCAGTCTTTGATAAGGTCATTCTATCCCAGCCATCCAGTAATTATATAAGCATTTCTCATCTAATTGTACAGCAGGAATAAAAACGCTGACCTTTTCACAACTTTTTCAGCATATCAGGTAGAGGCTGGGGTACTCATTCTGCTCTGCCATCATCTCTTCCAAGTTTTATCTCTTACTTTTCTCACTATGTCCTCTTTTTGCTGCCAGGACACTGGGCCGACTCGTATACCACTGGGCATTGTGGCTTCTAAGAATTTCAAGATACCAGTGAATCAAAGCAAATGAGGATGTGTTTGAGTAAAAATAAATCCGTGCTCCCATAAAAGAGGAAATCGGCAATATGTGTGGGTGAAAAGTGTTGCAATGCATTTACGCATTTACTTGACCAGAATCTTAAGGAATTCCTTGTTGTGGGTTGTGGTGAAACAAACTAGATCATGAGGAAATGCACCCACGTAGTTGAAGCGTATGCGAATATGTTTACATCTGTATGTGTTTGTTTCACCTCAGAAAAATGTCAGTCAAAGACTCCATCACAGGCTGTCCTTAGGGAGGGGAGTCAACAGGAAAAACAAGCCATGTTGGCCTGTAATGTTCTCTTTTATTGGAAATGATGCCTCTTATATCGAATCGGAGCATGGTACGGGACCAGGGGTGACATATCATTGAAAGCAGCATGTCAGCTTCAATGGTCTTGATAACAAATGGCAGTCTGTCAGTCAAATGGTCTATGAAGTCCAGAGAAAGTCTCTACCATAGCACCAGCTGGCAGAGTGACCCAAGCCCCCTGGCTCCTGCTTCCCAGCAAAGAGCACTCAGGCTTGGGAGACAGGCAGCAGTCCCTCCCTCCTGTCCGGCTGGATCAGCTTTTACAGGATGCAGAGGAAGCCCTGGGTCCACAGTTCACTGCTAGGTTCTGAGCATTCGAGTACCCAAAGGGCAGAGCCAGCCAGCTGGGACTGTGCCAATTGACCTTGTAATTAGACTGATTTCTATGCATTTATATCTCACCCCCATTCACGACATGAACTTCACCTGTGATAATTGGCCTCTTACATTCTGTTCAAAGTCAGCTATCAAAGCAATTAAGGCAAAATAAGCCAGAAAAAAACTGTTTATATTTTCAAAGGTACTTGAATGCAATGTGATTCCATAATCCAGTGAGATGCCTATAAAGACAGAATTGTAAAGCATCGTTCAAGCAAAAGCTATTCCTAAATGTATGGAACCTAATTACGCTGCTGTCTCAAATACATTTGGGGAAAATTTCAAAGCAAAATTGTTTTCATGAAGAAGGCAGACACAGAAAGCGTCTATAACCAGCAAGGTAAAACATATACTGTATACAGTATAATACATACATTTATAATCATAATTAAATGACACATCCAACAGATTTACAATTGATTGATTTAATTGACAGATTTATCAACTAAAATCAATGATGTTATACAAAACGTTTATTATAAATTAATATACTTATTATAAACAAATATATATAATGAATCTATTAATAAATGAATAACCACTCAGAACAGATCTCTTGTTTAGTTTCTTGAATGAATAATGAGGTCAACAGGCTTGACAGGATGAGAAATCATTGATCAGATTATTTCGGATAATTACTAAGATATAACTCTGATATAACTCTTTAGATATAACTAAAGGGAGGTGGGTGGAGTTTTCATTGTTCAGAGCATTTCATTATTGTTGTCATCAAACATGAATTACAGACAGAAAACCACCCACATTATTTCCCCTTACAAACCTACAGCTATACTCTAATGCAGTTTAACCAAAAACAAAACTCCCTTTGCTTCAAATAAACCATTTTAGCTGAAATTACAGCCTATCAATTGAGGATGCCCAATATTGGAAAGGGCACGTTAAGTGAACACCATCTTGTTTTTGTTTTTTTTCTATTGAAACCTTTTTTTTTTCACTCCCAGGTTTCTAAACCATGTTTTCATCATTAAAGAATAATGGTGTTCTCTCGGAACCTTTTAGAGACAGAGAAGAAGAGGAGTCTGATAAAAATGGAAGGATGTGCATCACTTTTTTCGAGCAAAAAATAAATAAATAAATAAAAGGGATGAAAAAAAAGCGCACTCCTGAACATGTGATGTGCGGAAGCAAAAGTAAGCCAAAGCAAGGGCGGGCGACACTCCACCCAGCAGTGAAATCATCAAACTTTTAATGACTTGGGTAATTACCCCTAGTGAGCCTGCTTAATGGCGTACGGCGGACGTCGTTAGGCACAGAGGTCCAAACGCACACACTGACACAAACGCAGCTGTGTGAGAGCATGTCGACTGTATGGAAACAAAGCCAAAAGGTACCTGATGAAATCGCATGTGACAATTTTTCTCTCTCAGCTTAACAAGGAGTTTTCCTGTGCGTGCTTTAGCAGAACTCTTCCCTCGAGTATTTACACTAGTGTTCACGATAATACTTTCCATCCTCTGTGAATCAAAGAGCTGTCACAACACAATCAGAGCTACAATCAAGTAATGCTGTTTCCACACTGACAGGCAGCACTCATTAGGGTCTTTTGAGACCATCACCGTAATTATAAGTTTTCTACTAGGGGAGTAATTCAAAAGCATGTTACTACCGCTATCACATGAGACAGGTGTGTGACATCAGCAGGACAAATAATTACAGGTTTGAAGAGCCTTAGAGGAAATCAGAGCTTATTCCGAGTGGACGAGGGACAGGTGGAGAGCGAGAGGGAGGGGGGATTCAGGATCATTCTGTCCTCCTGCGCTAGTATGGCAGTTGTCCCCCTTACACAGCTTTGCAATTAGCATGTCAGCCTGAGCTGTTCAGTGAAACTCAACAAATCTACTCCTCTTCTTCTTCTCCTTTCACTGTCATTCCTTCGTCTTCCTAAGGCCTAAGAAATTAATAAAGTGTGAGCGCACTGCCGAGTGAAAGCTGAGACGCTCTGTCTTCATTCTCATAAAATAATGCATTCAGTTCTCTTTCTTCCACTGATGGGACTCAATCAATGCTTCAATTGACGTTTGAAGTATATTCAGACTTTTTCCTGGTGAGTTTCCTGGTGAATCAATCGAAGAGCTGGATCCAATGCTCACCAAGATCTTCCAAACCCCTCCAAGGTGAATAAAATTGCAAGATGCCTGTACAATGAACATCCCGTGGCTTGCCTCTGAACCTATTGTTTTGACAGATACTGCAATTGTGGACCTCTCAACCCCTGCTACGCTCTCCTAAATAAATCCTGATAGGTCAACAGGCTTTCCAGAGCCCATCTCATAATGATACAAGACACCCCTGCTGAAGCCCGTGCTGCGTGCAGTACTGCCACTGTATTTAATTAGGCCACTTAAGGCATTCTATCATTCTAATGCAATGAATAAAGATAGCTCCCGGCACAGGCATGCAGATAAGGATTTTAATTGTCTTCTTTCAGTGGGCCCAGTGTGCTAATGGCCATCTCCCCAGGGTGAGGAGAGCACCCTAAAGCGAGCAGAAGACTGGGTTCACACTAGCAAAGGGGGGAGCACTTTGTGCGAATGCACGCAAAAGCTTGAATAAACGGCTTACATCTTTCTCCATTTGTCTTCAAAAAATCTCTGGTGAGCAAGTAAACCACACTCACGGCTGAGCCTGTGCGCCACTGATAACCGTTCTCTCCAGTGAGTGCTGTGAAATTTGGATTCTGATGGACAAGAGTGCTATTAATTACTGTGTGGTGTATTGTCTCTCGTGCTTGGGTTTATATGGCAATAACAATGGAGAAAAGAAAAGGTGTTATTGTGACATGTTGCAAGTTTATGAGCCACAGCAAGTATGAATTTTTAAAGGGGTCAACCAAAAATAATTTACACACCCCCGTGTCCTTCCAAACACGTTTATTCTAGTAACTTACTGTATATAGTCATTTACAGTACTTTACTGTTTACGTAAAAGCAGTAGTGCTACTGTAAATGAAGACAGATTTCTATACATACAATTAAGTTGTAATCATTGCTTTTGTCATTGTGTCCACAACTTGTATTACTCATAAGGCTATATGCATATTGTATTAATGTTATTAAAATGTCATATGATAATGTTTTATAGTTTTTTCCGTCTTGTTCTGCAGATGAAAATCATTCTCATTTCACACACTGGATGTTAATTTTAATAGTAGCATTTTCTCCAATAAAAAACAACAACAACAACAATAATAATAATAATAATAATAATAATAATAAACGGAGCAGAAACAATAGGGTCCTCTCACCATCGGTGCTCAGGCCCTAATAATAGTAATCGACAACTGGTTCCCATACAGGCAAATTAGGCATTTTTTGTTTTATTTTTATGCCAGGTAAAAGAGCACAGGTGTGGTGATATTTAAATAACAATAATAATAATAATAACTTTGCTTAGACCTCACAAATTTTAAATTGTTGTTCACGTGCAAAGCCCGCGCAACAACCTGGCAGAATGTAAACTGATGTTTGTGTGACGTGTCAAGTGCGCACAAAACTGACGTCTCTCAGAGTGGATCGCTATACCTAGATGCCAGCTGCGAGTTTTTCTGAAGTACTTTTTACTTAACTTTACTTTTATAAGTTACTTTTACAACGTAAACCATTACCAATATCAATTAAATATAGCTACATTTATGAAGAAAGTAAATAATACAATCTAATAGGCTATTATTAACAGGACAGTCTGAAGGAACTTTTAGTTTTCCTCAAAAACTGCCGCTTTCATATCCCATTATGTCATACAGTTGACTGACTGCCTTTTCCAGATGGACCCAATGTAGTATTTACACAAACAATGGTTTTCCATATTTTTTACGACCAGTTATGGTATATTTTACTCGTCTTTTAAATGAATGCCATTAAATATGTGTGACGATAGGTTATTTAAACGCACTCTCTCGCAGTCTCTCTCCCCCAGTCCCCCGCAAGCAAGAGCACACTCAATTGATACTGAAATAATGTATTGGCGCAACAGATTTGGCAAACGCTCCAGTGTATATTAGTGCTTATTTGTGTTCACTCTCTGGAGAATGGCAAATTAATCTTACAACGCGTTTTGCAGCGGTGAGCATCAATGTAGCCATTCACAGACATAACGTTAGTTGTCTGGTCTCTTGAACGCAATGACCTATCAAAGGTGTTCAAGTTAGTCAGAATCTGCTCACTGCTCATAACGCCATTTTAATTCAGTGCCGAATTATGCAGGCTCGCGAATCCTCTCATCAACAAAGTCTAGACACGATGTAAGAGGTTTATTGGACCGACAGCCAATTGAATGCTGCAAACTGTCTGGACATTTAAGACCTGTGTTTGTTTTTAGATCCTTTGTCAGGATCAATCCTGAAGAGGGCACAAAGTGCACTGTAAAATTCGGTACAAGCCGAAAGACAGGTGGAACTGTACAGAGAAAAGTTGCAGCCATCAACTCCCGGGTAGCAACATTCCTGCAGAGGCTTACGGAATTTGAATGGAAGACTGCAAATTAGGTAAGTTTCTAATGCAGGGCTGGACCGGGACAAAAATTTGGCCCAGACAGGCCAGCACAATCAGTCAAACACCAAACACCAGTACACAATCTTTGCAGTTCCATTAAATAATTGTCCCTACTGTACTCAGGGTGTCCGTGGATCCTTTAAAAGTCTTAATGTCTTAAATTTGTTAATGAAAAGATAAGGCCTTAATCAGCGTTAAAATGTCTTAAATCCAGGTTTCAAAGGTCTTAAAATGCAACCACAGAGAAGATTAACATTTTATTTGCACTTGTTGTTTTCTGAAATGTTAAATCCATGTCAATGCATTGCATGTTATGACTGCTTAAAGTTACTGATGCATTTGAGCGATAAAGAAATGTGGGTAAATTAGAAAAAAGGCAAAATGCCAAAATGTGTGTAAGTTATTAAAATTGCAATAAACCATGCAAGATATCTGAATTTAGCACTCGCATACTGACAGGCAGCACTTTGTGCACACTCATTCGAAGAGTGAGCACACAGTCTGTCATCACTCGAGCACCCATTTCATTTCTGTGCTTTTACCGATCAAATACACATACGTATGTGTCAAAAAGCATGACTTGACTAGTATTCACGTAAGCCCAGAAATTGAATAGTCCACAATCATGTCTTAAGTGAACGTAAATAATAGGAAAAAAATTGGATGCATGTCAGTAATTATTTTGGATCTGTGCATTCGGTCTTAATGTAAAAGTAGCCTATATACAGTATACTGATGCTGTTTGCCATTGCAATCAAACAACAACAGAAAAAGAGAATCACTCACTGCTCTTGACCCGATAGCTTTACTATCCCCTTAAACCTCTACAAAGCTGAGTAGTAAGTGACAAAGTTGACTTGTTGATTCGACTGGCACTTTTGGGATAATAGGTGGCTGTGGACTACTAAATCTCCATAAGTAGAAGTACAAGTAATATTTAAAGAAAAAGCTCTGTTAAGAAATTAAATCAAGGTAAAAAGATAACTGTGAACTACACACCAATAGAAAAGCAAATAATATAACCTTTTAAAGTGAAAGGTGGAGACAGATTGAGAAAGGTGAGAATGATAATTAGGTGAAAGGATCACAGTTCTGCTATTTTTAATATAGGAAAATGTAAAGCGATAGTTGCATAGTGTACACTTACTTATTGTCTATTATGTGCATTTAAAAAACTCGACAATCTTTCCAAATTTTTACGAGAATCATGTAATTCCTTTGCCAAAAAGAAGAGAACGCTTTAAAGAAATAAAAACTCTGTAATTTACTCACTCTTATGTTGTTCCAAACCTGAATGAATTTATTTATTCTGTTGAACATAAAAGATTATATTTTGAACAATGTTGGTAACCAAAAAGTCCTTTGAATTCTGTGGTATGAAAAATTAAATTCTATGGAAGTCAATGGGGACCTGTGCATTTCTTAGAGACAAAACATGTAAAATTCATATCAGATGTGCGGTGCTATCAAATCTGGTGCTGGTGCTAGAATCTGTAGAACTTGCTGTGTGAGTGTGTTACTCCAAGGATGTAATTGTTTTGTTTTGTTTTCTTTATTTATTTATTTTCCCCTTTCTCCGTTTCTCTCTCTACTTCCCATATACAGAAAGGAATTGATGCCACCTGACACCAGTGATCTGCTTTGATTGGAGGAGTGGAAGTTTGGAACTGTTTTGAAGTGTATTTTTATTGTGAATTTTTTTTATTTTATTTGTTTTGTATTGTAACTTAGTTTTGTTTTAATTAGAGGATTTGTTTAAAATAAAATATTTAGTTTGACAAAAAAGCACAATAAACAATATGTTGATGTACATGGACTCAAGTCACTTTTTTTGGAATTTGTTAAATTCAATAGCATTAATGTAAAATATAAATATTAAAATATTGTAAAATAAATTACAATAAAATGACTAATATACTGTAAAATGAAATTGCAGTAAGGGAATCATACTGTAAAATTAAATCACAGTAAGGGCATCTTACTGTAAAATTAAATAGCGGTAAGGGCATCTTACTGTAAAATTAAATTGCGGTAAGGGCATCTTACTGTAAAATTAAATCACGGTAAGGGCATCTTACTGTAAAATGAAATCGCGGTAAGAGCATCTTACTGTAAAATTAAATTGCAGTAAGGGCATCTTACCGTAAAACACATTTACAGGTAAGCTACTGTAAAGGGGAACTTACAGTAACTAATTGGCAATAGTGCTGCCAGTAAGTTACCGCAAAAATACGATAAAAACAGTATATTTTTGGACCAAAATGTATTTTCGATGCTTCAAAAAATTCTAACTGACCCTCTGATGTCACATGGACTACTTTGATGATGTTTTTCTTACCTTTCTGGACATGGACAGTATACCGTACACACAGCTTCAATGGAGGGACTTAGAGATCTCGGACTAAATCTAAAATATATTAAACTGTGTTCCAAAGATAAACGGGTCTTACGGGTTTGGAACAACATGAGGGTAAGTTATTAATGATATAATTTTGCTATTTGGGTGAACTAACCCTTTAAGATCGGTTGAATATAATACACCGAATCAAATAAACAGCCAGTCACAAAGTGATTTCACATTAACTTTCTCTTTTTTTCCTGATTCTTTCTCCCCTCTCTTGCTTTTTATTTTTTATTTTATTTTTGCTGATGTTGTAAGCCGGGGCAGATAGTGCAGATGCTGATGTTTCTAGTAGACATCTTCTCTTTGCCTGCCATCCTATTTGGATCCCACCCAGGACCTGGTGTTATGCTGATAATTGGCCTGTCCTGTAAATTCAAGTTTCTCACTTGGCTGAACTGCTACCTCCACAGTAACTGTCAGAGAGGTGGGAGGAGAGCTGGGGGCAAGGAGGGAGGAGGGCACGGGCTGTTATGTTATCACCCTCAGGAGAGTGAGCAAAACCTCAATTAGCTTTCCATGAGCATGGCAAGAAAGTTATTTCACCGACGAGACAGTGCAAATGATATTTTGAGCGGGTGTGAATAGGTGCATCAAGTCAAGCTGGAGAGACGTAGACTGACGCATACTTTTTTCATTATCAAATCCTTCAACATGTCAAATGGAGTGGCTTCCCCTTTCAAACAAACATTAGACATGCCATGTATATTTGAGCGGAACTGTACGTGCCCCACATCTGTTTTATATGTGTTTTCCCTTCCCTGCAATGACAGTGACCAGACAGGACTGTGTTATGTTATATATATTTAGCACGAGTAGACAAGGGTGAATTCCAGTCTGTCTCTGTCGCTGGCCAGATCACTGGCACTTTTCTGAGGAAAGGACAGGAAAATAGAGAGAGAGACAGAAGCAGAAAGAGGAAGCTGGAGAGAGAGAAGGGCACAGCGCGTCCCACTGTCCCTCCTTGTAATGAGAGGGTGCCGTGGTGCAGTGGCTGCTCCTAATTACTACCAAGCAGCTGCAACCACAGGGAGCAATGGGCCCTTACCGGGACCCAGCACAAACCCACCAGTGTAGAGAGAGAGAAAGAGAGGAAAAAGGCCTATAGTTGCCCCACTTCACCCCAGTCACCCCTAGCACAGTGTCGCTGCCACACTGACTGGCTCGCACAAGCTCTGTCTGCCTCATCAGATTCTCCGGACCGAAATTGCAGGGTGGTGTGTGGGAGCCGCGTCTGTAAATATGGCTGTAAATGTGTCCCAGTCCCTTTTTATGGCTCTTGCTGTGTGTCTATCAAAAAATGCTGGGACAACATGTTTAGCCAATGAACAGATGGCCCAAACTAAGCAATAATCAAATGGGTATTTCAGACCTGTTGTGTTTGCTGTGTACAAAATCACAAAGGCATTCAAGTTTTATTAAATCTATCACCATTACTCTTCTAGTTTTCAGTGTCACATGACCCTTCAAAAATCATTCTAATATATGCTCAAGAAACATTTGTTATAGTTATCATTGGTTGTGAAGCAATATTTTTGTGGGAACATTTTTTCAGAATGGATTTGATGATGAAGAGAAAGTTCAAAAGAACAGCATTTATATAGAAACTTTTTAAACTTCATTAACATCTTTACTGACACTTATGAACTATTAAATGCATCCTTGCTAAGTAAAAGTATTAATTTCTTTAAAAAAAAAAAATCTTATTGACCCCAAACATTTTGATTAGAAGTGTAAGTATTCTCAATTTTACCCTAAGATATACATTTCCTATCAAAAACTAGAAAAATAAATCTATATAAAAAAAAAATCTGAATTAAAATACAGACATTTTTCTTCACAGACATTTTCTGTCTCTGGGTTTCAAATGCTCCAAATAAAAGATGGCTGATTAAGTTATATGTGGCCTAAAATCCATTTTGTCTAAATAAATGAAACACTGAAAACCTACTTTTTATAAGCTACAAGTGAATTTCGGAAACACAATATTATATTTTACATAATGAAAAATGGATATTCATTCATTTTGCTAAAGATGACATTTTTCAGTATGATAAAATGTTTAGTGTTATTCAAAAATAAATTTGACAGCAAAGGTAATCTAAATGTAAAAATAGAGGATACAATAAATAAAAAGTATGTAATATCAATCAATAATAGATTTGGCACCAATATATTATGTATGCCACATTCCTAATGTAAAAAAATGCTTTTTAGCTAGCATCTCACTAGATTCCAAGATATACATAGATACTGTGGGAATAAAAGAAGGATAATGTGTAAAGGAGCTACTGACCTGCCGGTTCCTCTCATCCATGATCCGTGTGATCTGTATCTTCTTCCGTCCCATCTTGGCGTCCTGCTTGGTCTCTCTGACACCCCGAGAATATCAGAAAAACACGAGAGTTTGTCTGCCTTCACTCCCCTAGTACATTGTACTTCACTCTTTCTTCTCGAGTTTTTCTCTCTCTCAGTCTCTTTCTTTCTGCGTCTTTTTCTTCAGGTGTCCACACCACGATCTGTGAAACAGCATGAGAGTGAGAAAAAGAGACAAAAAGACAGAAAACGCGTTAAAAAAATTTGCTAAACTCAAAAGAGGAGGTCTGATGCAGATGAAAGTGACTAAATGCAAAATTTTCCACTGCCTGATACATGCAGGAAGGATATAAGACGGAGACCCACAATGATTTCTTATCTTTACACCTGCTTCCCTTCAACAGCTGGAGATCGGCCCACTCACATGACATTTATCATTAGCCTCAAATTCTAAAACGCTGGATAGTGGATCTGTAATTGTGATGCTCCTCCACCAGATTTTTCTATTTAGATTACCACTGTTGATCTCTAACATTGAATGAGTCCGAAATATTCCCACGTAAAAAAATAAATACGTTTACACACTGCCTCCGAAACATTTGTGTGTCATAAAAAATTTTTAATCAGGTTTAATTTTTTTTTACAAATACAAAAAAAACTTCATGCATACAATTTGGACTCAGTGTGCTTTAATCAAATCTAATAGTTAAAATTGTAAAATTATACTTTATATTACATTACAGTGAATGTAATGCAATCTTAATAATGCTGTGATGCCTAAACTTAGACAAAATATTTAAGAATGCTGATGTTTGATATTTGTCTGATATTCTTAATATAATGTAATTTTGTCTGCTATCACTTTACATTCCCTACAAAAACATCTGTCAAACGCCCCATCAGAGTTTTCTCTCAACTGTAGACTCACTAAAAAAAATCTTTAATAAGCATCATAATGGGCTCCTGTGGCTGACTGACAGCTATGTGGCAGACAGTTAACTGAATGAAAGTAAGCAGACTAATTAGCAAAGATGAAAAACATGTGGATGCTTCCTGCTGACTTCAGGCTTAAAGAGAAGCAAGCCTTAGCAGATAAGACAATATGACACCAATAAGCAGGTCATAAAGTCATCAGTCTGGTTTCAGAATGCACATGGTGCATAAAGTCTCTTTGGTCATCTCGTCCTGTTTTCTTTACTCGTTTGCCTCCTTCCCACGTATCTCTCTGTCTGCATCTCTCTCTGACACAGCCTGGGACACAAGCACACACACCCTGCCTCTGCACAGCGTCTCAGGAGACAGCAAGCAGGCCTCATTCTCCCTCTCATAACCCCCGCTGCTGCCAGCTCTCGCTCCTAAGATGATTAAGAGTGCACCCAGTCTCGGGCTGACATTAGTTTAAATCCTCTGGGCCAGATGAGGCAATTCACACATGAGAGAAAGCGTGGAAGCCAAGTCAAGAAGGTTCAGAGCACAGTTTGCCCCCGGGGAGCCCACGAGTCGCCCTCTCTCCCACTTCTTTCCCCATCTCCCCTTGCTAACCTGCCCACAAAGAGTCGGCTACCTCTCAGAGGAAGCATTCATCATCTCCGTCCAGCATGGACACTGATGAACACGTAAATAGAAAATGCCTATGTAACCACATCTCACATCTGAGAGACGCTGAGGGAGGGCAGATACTCTCTCCTCTGGAGAGGCAGAAAGAGCGCCACGCGCTTTGTAGCCGCATGATGCCAGCAAAAAGATATGGAAGTTGATGACCAGGAGGCTGTGAGTGACCCACAGGAAATAAACACTATAATTACTGGCTGAACAGAAACGGGTGTTTAGGTGTCTGCAGGTCTCTATTAGGAGTGAGATCACGCTGTCTGTCCACAGAAGGAAACTCTGACAACAGGCAGGCAAAATCAGACATTTCCCTATACTGCATCACGCCAGGCCTCTGAGTCCAACACTGTTCTTTCTCAGTCACCATGTCCCCCAGCAGGAAGGAAAAACAGCTCGATGTTCATCCTCACGACATGGGCACATTGTTTGTTTTGAGTGCTGGGAATATTCAAACTTTCACAATGGAAATGTGTTTAGAAATCCTACAACAATGGACGTTTTTCCATGGTGATCTGAGTTAGGCTGAAAGAATGCAGAGCGGATTGACAGAGGGATTCTTCATTACTATTATTCATTTAATCATTTCATTTTAAAGATATGCACTATCATTCACAATTTGTTTTTGTTTTTTTTAATTCAGAAAAAAATATTACAATTTAAAATAACTTACTTGCTCATATTTCAGTATATTTTAAAATGTAATTGTAACGATATCAACCTTCATATTCATCCGGAAGAAGGAGGCGGGAACCGGCGGACAATCAAAAACATTTTAATAACAAAATAAACACAAAACAGCGCACCAGCCCCTCACGGACGACTGGTGCGCATAAAATAAAAACCAAAACACAACTAAAAGCCCAGGCCTGGTCCTCTCTCGTCCTTCACTGTCGTCGCTCCAGCTTTATATCCTTCCATCTCCTCCATGGGCCTCGAGACCGGTGGGACGAACAGGTGTAGTTCATCTCCAATCACTCCCCCGGCCTCGCTCCCATGTCCCTCGGCCCCGCCCCACTCGTCACATACCCCCATCGCCCCTCGCAGGCCGGGGGGTACTCCCGAGACTGCGCTCTACTCCCCCCCCCCCCCCCCCCCTCCGGGGGGGGGCGCTCCCGGGGACCTGCGGGAACCTGGGGGTAGGACAGGCGAGGCGAGAGAAAAGGAGATGGAAGGAGGAGCGACAGAGACGAGAGAGGGGAGAGAGGAAAAAAAAAAAAAAAAAAATTCCGGTTCCCAGACGCACCGCTGCTCGGCCCTCCACCAGCTGGGTGATCTCCTCCGCGGTGCCTGGCGGTGGCACTGGACGGCCCTCGGCGGACGGCACGACACTCCTCCGCCGCCCGGTGGACGGCGACGGCTCCTCCGGTTTTGGGCAGCCGGCAGGAGTCCCCCGTTCCCTGCTCCTCCCCGTTCCGGCGGAGGCAGCAGGCTCCGGCCACCTGGCGAACGGCGCCGACTCCTCCGCTCCCTCACGGACGGCAGCCGTCTCTCCACATCGTGGGCGGCCGGTAGCGAGCTCGCCCGTCCCCGGCAACTCGCTCCAGTCCACCGCCTCGAGCGTCCATGGCGGCACACTCCTCGCCAGCTCGATGGCACCGCGGATTCACCACAGCGGCGAGGGATCTTCAGCAGCGCGTCCCTCCTTCTCCCGGGCTTCGGCACCACTGTAACGATATCAACCTTCATATTCATCCGGAAGAAGGAGGCGGGAACCGGCGGACAATCAAAAACATTTTAATAACAAAATAAACACAAAACAGCGCACCAGCCCCTCACGGACGACTGGTGCGCATAAAATAAAAACCAAAACACAACTAAAAGCCCAGGCCTGGTCCTCTCTCGTCCTTCACTGTCGTCGCTCCAGCTTTATATCCTTCCATCTCCTCCATGGGCCTCGAGACCGGTGGGACGAACAGGTGTAGTTCATCTCCAATCACTCCCCCAGCCTCGCTCCCATGTCCCTCGGCCCCGCCCCACTCGTCACAGTAATTTATTGAACTTTCAGCAGCCATTACTCCAGTCTCAGTGTCACATGATCCTTCAGAAATCAATCTAATATGCAATTTTTTTTTTTTTTTATCAATAAAGAATTTTTCTCATTTTCAATACTAAATAACCTTCATGATGGAATTGCGTTTACAAAAACTACAACAATGGGAGTTTTGGGGAGTGGGGGTGATTTGTGTTGGGCTGAAACTATATGCTGGATTGACTGCAAATGCATCATATTCTATTCACTGTCGATGAACAACTTTAAACTTGGGAGATTAAAACCAAACGGTTTATTTGTTCGCTTTTTAATCAGTCATACTGAAATGGAAACATTTGGATTAACCATCTGAAGCTTACGAGCTCCTTGATTGAAAATGTACACGGTTTGAAGTTGAGGGCTTTATCTGTGTTTGTTGTGTGCGTAACAATGCTGTTCTGCTTATCCAAACACAGCACAACATAATTACATGTATCCAGGCTTGTAGCTCTAAATCGTATTTGTGAGCTGTCATGCTCGTCTCAGAGACTGTGGGTCCAGAAGCGTAATGCATTGTGTCATGACATTTCTGTCAACTTAACAGACATAGACAAGCTACGGCAGGCTGGGTGAAGCTCTGAATGACTTGAGTAGCGCATGCCAGAACGGGACTCTATTACCGCACGAGTGTGTTTTGTTAATCGTGAGTCTCTGTTTATTTCTCTGAGACATTCTGGCACACTGGTGGAGTGGTAGTGTCTTGTACGGAGATACAGGGGAATGGATTTGTCATTTGGCCCTGTATCATAAGGCCTGGTTTCACTCAGGTTGTCCATGAGCCTAGACATTCGTTTAGACTATAATTTTAATGTAAAATTACAGAACGTGCACAATTATAGAATTAACTGAAATTAATTATAGACAGAATTACGAAAATGTCAAATATATTACAGTTAAAAAATGTTGGTTGAGGTTGGTAAGTTTTTTTTTTTTTTTTTTACGTTTTTGAAAGAAGTATCTTATGTACACCAATGGTGCATTTATTTGATCAGAAATGCAGTAATTAACATTTATACTTCAATATGCTTCAAAATGAAAACTGCTGAAAAATGCTGCTTAATATTTTTATCAAAGCCATGATCATGAGATCTGGGTGCAACAATGTATCTAGACACGTTTAAAACATTAAAAAGGGATGCAAACAGTCTGGTGTATTCTAGTACTTTATAAACACTTGTTCTCCAATTATCTCGCTGTACTGACTGTGTTGATGATATATTGCACATGGTTTATCTGCTACAGTCATGTTTAACTGAAGGGAGCTTTGTGAGTGTATTTGATAGAAACAATGTTTGTCTAAAACGTTTACAGAAAGCGGGAATGTGCGCATGTAAGTAATCTCTCCTCCAACCAGCCTTACAGATTCTAGCTTTCATGACAAATAGGGAATTTCTTTATGAAGAAAAAAGTACCAAGAGCATGATCATTTAACGATGTCAATCACAATGCTAATGATATATAAATGGCTGCTTAAACCTCATTCCAATGACAGCGCTTCTGGCATCCCTTCTCAACCCTCACATCACCTTTATTCCCTATAATTAATCTGGTCCTGTAGAGTGTATTACAGCTCAAGTTGAGTCTTGTGTTCAAGCCCCTTCAGACAGCCAGAAAAAAAAAAACAGTTTTAGTCTTAAATCACTTTTAAACTGCTAGTTTGCCTGAAAATGAAAATTCTTAAATTCTTTTACAGAACACACAATATATATATATATATATATATATATATATATATATATATATATATATATATATATATATATATATATATATATATATATATATATATATATATATATATATATATATATATATTGGGGTTTAAACAACAATTGCCACTGTATTAATACACATGTTAAATATATTTTGTGTTGCACAGAAAAACACAAACACATAATTTAGTAATAAAGTAAAATAGGCTACTATTTAGCATATCTAAAAATAAATCCACTTGCAATATAAAATGATTCATTTAGACAAAATAATTTATTAATATGTGAATTTTTCAGAACAAATTCACACTATTAACTAGTTGCCTATTAGCATGCATATTATTAACTTATTGGCTGTTTGTTAGTGTTTATAAAACACATATTCTACATCCCTAATCCTACCCAATAACTAAACATAACAACTACCTTACTAACTATTAATAAGCAGCAAATTATGAGTTTATTAAGGAAAAAGTCATAGTCGATGGTTTGTTAATAGCGAGCGACCTTAAAGTGTGACCTAATTTTCATATCGGTTTGTCAGTACTGCTTAGATATCAGTGCATACACATTAAAGATGGCAAGAAACGTACATGAAATTGCCTTTTTGTGATTGTGTTCAGTGTGGTTTATCACTGTTAACCTCAGATCATCAGAGAAGATACTGTATGTAGTGACCTCACAGTTGAATTCAAAAGCAAAAGGCACATTAAAAAAATGCAGTAAGCAAAAAATATATAAATATATATATAAAAAGAAAAATCGCCTGTCTAAGCTGAGTTTATCGAAATGTATTGTGGAAGCAGTAGGGCTTGCTGGCTGTGGGTGGGATCTACTAACAGTTACATGACACGGGAAGCAGAGCCAGCAGTCCGAAACCACTGCCGATTACATAAGCTCTCCTGAATATTACACACTCTTTCACTGCATACTATCAAGCCAAAAATGAATGGCAGTCGGCAGAGAATGTAAAACTAAGTGAACATTAAGATAACTGACATGTGATGTAATTTGTGGTAACAGTACATTTCTTGAGTAAAGCATGCGGTAATATATTTGCAAAAAAAAAATGCATTGACGCGGTGCACCTGGTCAAAAGTTTTTCTTTGTTTTAAACCAGTCCAGCAGTTTTGAAAGCTGCTTACAGAACATTTGCAGTCACTATAATCAATAAGCAGGGAATATGTCTCTATAGGAGCAACTGCCGGGGCCTGACATGAAAATCAATAGGGGTACATGACCCACAGAATGTGCACAGCAAAGCCGATCTCTAGTGAGACATGTCCATGTGCTCACTGCACTGACCCTGACCTCGCTACACATGAGTCGTTCACTTGCTCACCAACGAACACAGGTGCACATGCAGTGCAAACATACTCACACATACTGAAACAGGGGACAAAATTCTCTTGTGTTAACGTAATATAGGTTTGGTTTGCATGTGAGTTATGAAACATGCATTTATCTCACACTGCTCAAGATGTGAGGAGAGGCCCCACCTGACATGCTGATGCTCCCTTGTCTTATAAACAAGTTAACTCCCATGTCCTTCATACTGCTCGGGAGGATTGTGTATTGTAACTGAGATGATCCCATGATGAGAGGGTCTATATAAATTTAAATGATTGTGTTGTTTGTGCGTGTGTGAGTGGGAGTGGGTGTGAGCATGTGTGAGAAAAACAAGCCGTGTGTTAGTGATAGGCCTCTCGCACTCTCTCCCTTCAGAAAGTGCCAATGTGAGAGTGGGAGGGCTGGTACTGGGGTCAGGCCTTTTCACACTCAATAAAACATGCCCTACTCCCCCTGTAATTACCACACACATACACACCGCGTTCACTCATCTGCCCGCCAAACCTTTACTACCTTACTTTTACACAAACCTATCATTTTGGAGAGTGCTCCTCTAATCCCTTAACTGTATAAACTGCGGTTTCCTGAGCTATATTGAAAACATATCAAGAATATGAGCGACTACAGGCTACAAATTAACTTCCACGTACTGTATATTTATAGAACTCAACAAGTGTGAAAGTGTTTTCCATTGAAAAAAAATTGTTTACACATTAAATTATAAGTATGAAAAGTATTAAAATGTATAAAGTATTACAAGGATTTTTTTTACAGATATTTAAAATAAAATTATTTTATTTTATTATTATTATTACAAAAAAACAAAACTCTTTCAAAATGGCTAATTTTGAATTCTTGTTTTATTTTACATTTAAACGGGTAAAAAATGTTTTTTTTAAATAGAGCAAACATATATACATTATATTAGTGCTGTCAATCAATTAAATTTTTTTTTTACTAATTAATCACACATTTTTCTCAAATTAATCATGATTAATCCCACCTAACATTAAAGTTTTCAAATATACTTTTATATTTTAAATTATATTTTCTGGCCCACTTCAAGTCTTAAAGGCTGACGAGTTAAATCGGGTGTGCTAGATAAGAGTTGGGTTGCTCCAGGACAGTTTTGAAAACCGTTTCAGAGACATGTTATTAAATGTGACTCATAAAATATATTACATATATACACAGTTTAAAGGCAGCTTTAATCACCTCTTTGGTAATTTCATGACTTACAGTAATTGACCACGATATTGCATGCACATAGTTTATTTTGCACTTTGATATATAAGGATACAGGCTACAGCGTGCACTGGTGCCTTTTTGCATGCAATTGAAGAGAACGCGCTGCTAGCACAGTACCGTATCCGCAGTCGTTTTGACTCCCGCCTGGCGCTGGAGTGAAGTGGAGCATACGTCTGAAATGTCTCCCATTCGCAGTCGTTCTGCGACTAAATAAATGCACTTCTTGTCAAGAGAAAATTTTGATAGAAGCAGCAGTTGTGAGTGGGGTGTTAAAACCTAGCCCCGCCCCTCCGTTAATTTTCATTAAATATTTTTAACATGTTAAAATGAATATTTAATAAATTATATAAATTATAATATTTTTTTATAAATATATATATAATTTTCATTCAATTTTATTACATATAACTTAATTTCTGAGTTTATTTGTTTTGTTTTCTTTTCTTTTCTTTGCATGTATGGATTATTTGGGTTGTTACTGACATCTGGTGAAAATTTCAAGTCAACAGCACCTTTAGAAATATATATACTAAAAATGTTGACGTGTTCAACACTTATTTTACCAGCTGTACACACTCAATGAGTAAACTGAACTACTAACAAGTGAACGGCTTTTGGCAATGTAATTGCAATATCAATAGAAAAAATCTTCCCTACCTTACTTCAGTGGTGTAAAGTAAAACCTAGTGAAAGCACTTGAAAAAGGAGAGAGGGTCACTACTTAATTTTTCTACGTGTCCAGTACCTCGGGCACCATTTTGACATCGCCGTTTCCTGTGCACAGCCTCCCTGAAAGCTCAACATCCCAGAACAAGCCATGGGCAGAGCGCTCTCCCTACATCCTGCTCCTCAACTTCCTGTTTTTCGAAACTCTTCAGATGACCAATAACTGCTAGCCAGAGACATTAGTAAAAGATCTAGACAGGGTGGGAAAGAGAAAGCAAAAGGCAGTGATAGAGACAGAAGAAAGGGGGAAAAAGGAGCCATTGGGACAAGCATCTGCTCTGATCCTTCCCCTTGTTATCTTCCTGTCTGTAGGAGACTAAACAACTACACAAGTCCATCTCCTGTGTATTCTCCCACCATGTTTATTATGTTTACAACCAGGGCCATTTCACAGGCGACCCCAGCACGCTCTTCCGAGCTCTCGCTCACATTCTATTCTTTTCATTCAATGTGTTTTTTTTTTAAAAACAAGCAACACCAGGCTTCCCTTTTTTTGGCCTCCACTGATAAGAAGCTCAAACCTTCCCAGCTTACATAACGATGAATCACCATTCGCTAACACACCAAAGAAGGATGAAGCCATTAAATGGGACAGATCTGCAGTATACCATGTAGAACTTAGAAATATAAATGACCACACTGACCAACCACAAAAAAGTTACAGGTCTAGTGGGAAGACTTTTAGGATTCATTTGGACTGACACACTGATATAAGAACACAAGGAAAAAGGGGAGGATGTAAAGCCTGGGTATTTGTTCTCCGGCTTCTAAGAGGTGGCTGTGTACCTGCAGATGTGGCGGCCCTGGCCTGGATGGGGAGGAGGGTTGCTGGTGTCTGCCTTTGTGAACATGCGCTTATCTTCCTCTCCAGCAGTCCATGGTAAAGCATCCGGCCCCGGCAGCTTTGTCGTTTTTAATGTCTCCCGATGCTAATCTGACAACATCACTTTCCTTTCTTCCACCTTACACTTTCTTTCTGCTGTCTATCTTCCTTGCTTCCTTTCTTTGTGGCTCTCATCTTCTCATTCTTTCCCTTGTTAAGTCTCTCGGTTTCCTCTCTCTACATTTCCTCACCTCTGTTTCCAAGGCAACTAATGAGATATAATTAATAAGATCCAGCAAAGGGGTGTGCGTGAAGAAATGAGTGAAAATGAGGCTCGGAGAAAGAGCGTGAGTGAGCGCAGATGGAATAACGCTGCACGCGCTCACTCATAACGAACTTTTTACACCATGTGAACTTCATTTTTAAAACATGGTTTAAGGTGATGTTACGCGGCAGGACAAATGAGTGTGAAACACATTCTTCTCTAGTTGAGATGATCAGGATACGAGCAGTGATTCAGGAAAATGGTACATATGTACGTCAACAAAAAAAAAAGCCCTGGAGGGGAGAGTGAAATATGAGGAATCTTACTAGAGATTTTCTACATTTATATTTCAGCATTTCATTATGCAAAATATAAAAAGAGAACAGAATAAAATAATAGGGGACAGTGTGTAGATAATGATGGAGGAGAAAAACTAAATGATCCTATATATAAAAATCTCACATGGTTTCAGAGGCATAACTGGATCAATCCGATAGATTTAGCGATATATTGGCACACAATAAAAACTAGGAGGCAACATTTGCATGCTGAATCTTATAAGTCACTGAATGATCTCTTCTAATTCTAAACTCGTTGTTGTCATTCAAAGCTGATGTCAATCTTAAATCTGGAAACTTGCCGTTTGCACAAAAAGGAAGGATGTGATTAAAAATAAGTTTCATTTCACACAGTGGAAAATGAAAGAGGAGGTGAAGATTTCCTTAAAAGCACTTTATACAATACTATTTGTAAAATATGATCTAAAGACAGGTCCCTAAAGCTCCAGGTTACTATGTATATGTCGCGAGACTGTTTCTTTCCTTGGTTGATCCAAACACTGGGATATTTAGAAAAACCTGTGTAACCATAAAAATTCATTCCCACGGAAACAAGATGACACATAACTTGAGCCATTGGTATTGCATCCACCGATGTTCTAAGCCTGGACTGTGTCATTAGGCATTAGATACTCTGTGAGATACACAAAAAAAAAAGATTTTGTGGCACTGGTCATTTTTCTAAAATATTTTGTTAAAAATATACAAAAAAAAAACTACAAAAATATATTTCATTTTCCACCAAAATTCCATAGTATTGTGCTTAATTAACTTAAAGGGCCCTATTTTAATGATCTAAATGCAAAGTGTAAATCGCACGGCGCAGATGCACTCAGGGCATGTCCAAATCCACTTTTGCTATTTTAACGACGGAATAACGATCCATGCACCAGGGCACATTTCTGGAATGGGTTGTCCCTATTCTCTTAATGAGTAATGGGCGTAACATTCAATAAACCAATCAGAGTGTCATCTCCCATTCCCTTTAAGTGCGAGATGCGCTCGCGCCATGGCGGATTGCTATTTGCATGGCGGAATTTGTTGGCGGAAAAGCTGAATGCTTCTCAAGCGAAGAAGCGAAAAAAGAAGTTAAAGCGCGCAAGCAGGTCATCTACGGGACAAGCAGGAATCGACCAAAGCTTCATCCAAAGGATGAAGTAGAATTTCATTCATCAAGTAGTAACGGGTTGAATTGCAAACAGGTAGCCTAATTCTAATACACGCTATGACTATCCATCATTACATTTTATTTATTTATGTAGCCTACACAATAATATTCTTTTACACTGTAATCCTTTTGTTTTTAATATTTGGCATGTTTGTGTGATGCGCATCCCTATGTGTAATAAGCAAAGTCAACACACACTGTGGACCCACCCAGTGGCGCATTTTCTACCAATGCACTCTTTAAATAACAAAAAAATATTGCGCCATTGACTTTAGACCAGGTTTGAGTTGGTCTATGGCGCAGTCTATTTTCAGCTCCTTAAAATAACAATTGGCCAGCAATGCGCCTGAACACACCTCTTTTTTAGACCAGCATGCCCATGGGCGCACAAATGGGCGCAAATGCATTTGCTAATTAAACGATGTGGCGTTGGATGGGAAAATGCGAATGGCGCCGGACTGAAACTAGCAAACACACTTGCGCTGCCTTGCGTCGCATTGCGCTGGGTGTATGATAGGGCCTAAACTGTTTACATTTCCACTTTACTTATTTATCACTTATTAAACTAACGTAATTTATTTCGCCATTCAAAAACTGGATATGAGGATTTCCAATGCATTTGATGAAGATGACGCATTTGGTGCATGGCGTCTGTTTTGGGATGCTTTCAGTGTTTTCTATTCAAACTGTTGAATAGTCTTTTTTTTTACCTATAAAAAGTATTCTCGTCGCTTCATAATGTTCAGTGGTTGAACCACTGATGGCACCTTTTTTCTGGACCCTGACGGTGTAATTTTCTTGGCAGTCTATGGGACAGTCACAAGTCTCCCGGTTTTCATCCAAAATATTTTAAATTGTGTTCAGAAGACGAACAAAGCTTTTAAGGGTTTGGAATGACATGGGGGTAAGTGATTAATGGCAAAATGTTCTTTTTTGGGTAAAGTATACCTTTAAGGTTTATAATCAAGAGTAGTGTGTGATTTTTCTCTTTGTGTCTTGGTGTTTTATAAACATAAAGGAATAATTCACCCCCCAAAAAAAAGTTTTATTTTTATATCATCATGCTGAACAAAAATGTTATGTTGAAGAATGTGAATAAGTAAACAGTTGCTGCACAGCGACTTCCATAGTATTTTTTTTCCTACTATCAAATTCAGTGTGGACCAGCAACTGTTTGGTTACCCACATTCTTCAAAATCTATTATTTTGTGTTCAGCACAAAAAAGAAATTAATACAGGTTTTCAGGGTGCCCTATCCCTTTAAGTCGGAAGCATGTTTAGTTCTGTCCCTTTAAGAGCTGCATGCATCTCATATACAGGCACGCACCGTTTCTCTCAATTGTTTACTTAGGCCTACATTTTAGACAAAAACCAACTGAGTCTATATGTAAACCTTGTGTTTTTTAACAGTATTAGGGCAAAAGATAACTTTGTTCAGTAATCAGGCACTGTTTGACAGGGTTTTTAGTGTGCACGTTTCAGGTACACGCTCAGAGAAAGCGCACGTCAGAACAGCATGTGAATTAAACTTTAACCGGCAAGGCTTTATAGCAGATGCAAATAATGTACGTTTGTGACTGCAAATAAGTGACATGTTCTGTGGAGTAACTCTACCGCTGAGTTAACACTGATGTGAATGTATGTCGTTATGCAGTATCTTGAGACAGATGAGCCAGAACTGCTGCTGATAGAGTGTGCGCTGTAGCAAAAAGCAGATCATGGAGACTTTTTTACCATCCATGATCAAAAAACGTCCTATCGCACACCTCTATGTAAAGGCTAAAATTAATTAATGTCGTTGTATACATCTTTAGACTAATGGCATTGAAGTACCTAAATGAAAATCCTAGTAGTCCTAGAGAACATGTTTTGTTTTGTTTTGTTCTTTCAAGGATCATAAATGCTATGGTAAAGTTACACATGAATTTAAGAGTACTCCATCCTTTTAAATATCCTCTCTAGGATACAAACATTGCCAGCACTCAGGAGGTGATCCAGAAGACTCATGGGAATATACTGTATGCTATATGATTTGAAGGTGCAGACACTGAAGACATCCCAGCAGATGTTGGAGTGCTGGAAGATAAAGTTTGCAGGACCTTAGCAGTATACCCTATATAAAACCATGTTTCTGGGACTGATATTAGGACTGAACTTGAGTAACCATCCTGAACTCAGGTACACATCTGAAGTACAGCAGAAGCTATTTCTGGAGCCAGTTCCTGTTCCTGGAATAAGGTATGATTAGTTACCTTTAAATGGCAATTAGGAAATGTCTGTAGTTTAATATTTCAGCTATTTTGTACAATTTTGTAATGTGGTCTATTTAACTGTATGTAACTGTATTTATTGCACTTGTTTAACAAATACACTTTGATCATTTGTGATATCTTGTCTTTTATGACTCATTACAAGACAATCACACACACAAAAAAATGCTTTGTTGAATGGAGTAACTTTTTTATTACAAGTATTTTGTTTAAAGTAACTTAAACTAATTGGATGGAACCACTGTCCATAATTTAAATGAGTTGTTTGAAACAAACCTCATGTTGATAGAGTGAAACACATTTGGCCAGTTTTTAATCAACCAAAACATGTTCACTAAACTTATCCAGTTCAAGTTACAGGGGTGTGAATAAGTTGTTTTGATTGGACATTACTATTTCACATAGATTCTTCCTTATTCAATCGTGTTGTCGAGTTTGCAAAGATTCAAAATCTTTCATTAATGTTAATAAAAAACTATTTGGTTGTGTGGAACCACTGTCCATAATTGAATTAAGTTAGTTTAAAGGATCTCTTTTATCTTTTTTTGATTTAAGAGATAGATAGATGTTCCTATAGTGTTTGTTTGATGAGCAGCTCTGATACTGCTGAGCAGCCAGTCATTGGATGGTTAATCTCTGCTAATAACGGCATACTTCATTCAACAAATCTCCTCTGAACCCACTATACTCCCTGTCAGGATCAATGCCAGACGAGACAATTACTTCATTTATAGTCTATAAAAAGCTATATATATATATACATAAATAAAATAATAAAATAATAAATTAATAGAACATTTACTGTGACCCAATATATGACAAGCAGTTTGGAGAGTGGATGGATAAAGGAAAAAAAAATTACATTTATCAACCTCAATTAATTTTTATATGCAAGCTGGAAAAGTGGTTCACATTTTCAGGCTGGAATACACTACACGACTTCAAGACAAAATCTGAACAGATTATAAAACACTAGGCATCATACACTACTGACTTTCTAAATAGTCACAGAAGAAAAACAGGACATCATACAAGAACAGACTTTAAAGTCGCTCCAATCACAACAAACTCACAAAGACACTATGAAAACAATATGTCTTCTAAAACTGGCTCAAAATGTGAAATGTTTGCTATCCTCTGACTGGACAGATTCATAGTCTGAAGCTAAAAAATAAAGTCTGTGACCATCATAAACCAAGTGATTTCCTACTAAATCGGTCAACTCAGATTCTGCAGAATGGCTCTGACTTTCGGCAACCAGTGTCAACTTCTCCAGACTGTAAATCAGGGCGAATATCTGGGTAAAAACATCACATTTTTCAACCAATATTGCAAAATTCTAATAAAAATACACTAGAAACCATGCTATTTTCCACAAAAAGAATGTATATTACTTCAAATTCTAAAAGCAATACAAACAAGCTACATTCACAGTGAAAGAATGCAGAGCGTTTAAAACGAGACAATCAATCAAGGATTTTAGCAAGGTCGAGAGCTGGGAGTGGGGCGGACTACACAAGGTGACTTTGACTAAGAAGATGCCTTGGGGGCCATGCTGAAAAAGCCATGGAGAAAACTTCAATATGGCTCTTGTTCCCACTGTGTCCCCTCCTTGATCATACATTATATCATTTTCTTTTAGCTCTCGCTAAATGTTCCACAGAAAAAAATGACAAAGACATCTGTAAGTGTAGAAAGTCAGAAGCAGAAAAGAGCAACAAGAAATAGTGCAACTAGCCTCACTTAAAACTACCCTTTGATTGCACAGTCGTTAGGTGTGAGGTGCTACTGTGAAGTTCACTCTTCAGCACATGGTAAATGTCATGACTGATTTAAAGCAGGCACTCGTTGTGCACTGTCTGTGTGTGTGTGTGTGAGAGAGAGAGAATATGACAAGCAATAAGAAAAGGACAAAAGAGGGAAAAAAAAACTTGTAATGAAACAAGAGAAGTATCACTATTCTCTTCACCACCGCCCACCCCCCTACCCTCTGGTCGTGTGCGGTAGCAGCGTTGTAACATAATTACTGCTGGGACACTCATATTCCCAGTGATCCATTTGCGTCAGTCAGGTTTCCAAGCCGAGCAGATGAATGGATTCTCAGTTTCTCAAGGATAAAGCGATGACCCTCTCCGAATATTTCGATCCATTTCATTTGGGGAGACCACTGTGCTGGGTAGGTGAACGTTTGCTCATGTTAATTGTGATTGGGATCTGGGTTTTTGGAGTTTATAATAAAAGTGATGGAACTCCATGCCATCAGTTTAGTGCAGAAGTCTTTAAAAGGGTATCAACTAAACAACTGAATATTTGAAACACACTGTGTTCAACATTTATATCTGCCAATTTCCAGCTAAAATGAGACGAGAGATTTTAGCATGATCTACAGTAAAGACAACAAAATAGCAGAGACACATTTAGCTTCCATTATGTGACATTTTCAAATTAAAAGAATTTCAGTGGGAAATTATCTTTTTTTATCATTCTCTTTTCATAATATTCTGTTTTGTTTTTTCACCCAAGTGACCTTAGTCACATCAGCAGAAAAGAAAAGTAATTTCAAAAGTGAAGCAAGTTATTACATTTCGATTAAAAAATAAATAAATAAAAATTATATATATATATATGTGTGTGTGTGTGAAAACACAATAATTTCTTTACAGTAATATGCTTTGAAGAATCACTGAGATTGGACATTTATTAAAATAGTATGTACTATTTTAAGCAAACGTTGGTGGAAATGGACAATCAATTCTGGAAAGCCCACATTTTATGATACAATCAATTTCTGATGCATATAATTAAGTCATGCTCTTATTTTTTTCCTCAGTAAACATTATTTTACTCCAAAATGTGTCACATCACAGGAGTAAAATCAGTTACGAATAAAAAATTTTCTTTAAGTGGGTAACTTAAAGCTTACCAACAATAATATCAGGGTCTTTGATTGATGTGTGATCGACTTTGACATTGTATCCACACCAACTCACTAAACATCTCCATCACAAGAGAAATCAAAAAGAAAGAACTGCGAGCTTGTCTTGAAAATTATTTCATCACCAAAATCCATTATGACAGTATGTCAGTATGCCGACAGAATGTCCTGACACAAAAGTCAGCATAGGATTTTTCTTACTCCCCACTTTGTCGAGTCTCTCAAGATTATGCATTATTAAAATTTATTTCAATGTGCTCTTTAACTATACTTATTCTTTTGTAAAAGGTCACAGAGTGTAAAATTACAACAGGAGTTCACAGGTCAAACTTTGGCACTAAAACTTTCAGTCTTTTAAGTTTTATTTGTTTTTTTTATTAACTGTCGATAAATGAAACTTATGCTTACTGTGATTCATTTCAATTGCATGAATTTTTCAAAGATTTATTCTGACTTTCCTCTTGTTCTCTCACACACTAACAGCTTGATACACACACACACACACACACAAAGTCGGTGTGATCTCTAGATGTTTGCATGAAAGCATTCTTCTGGACTTGTTGTATGAAGTGATGGCATGTGTTCCTGGCTCTCTTTGCATGACTGTCTATCATCACAGAGAGAAAGAGAGTCATCACCAGAGATAACTAATCCCCCACTGATGCACAAAGTGTCTGCCCACCCTCAGAACTACCCCCCATTTTGCCCAGAGCCAACCTGTGAGCAGTGTTAACTGGCATGGCGGTCTTTTGATGTTGCGCAGATCTCAGCTCAGAAATTATAAACAGTGGAGATGAATTGAGATTTTCTCCTCAGGGAACAGTGGCGCGTGAGTATTAAAGATGCTGTGCATTAATGGATAAAACCTCGTCTGCACAGACAAATCACTCACAATACTGTGACTGCTTTCCAAAATCTAGTGAGCTGCCTACTTAGAGTACAGAAGTGCTTTACAGGAAATGGATTTAAAGATGCCACTTTTACCACAAATCATCTAACAATTTAAACATGTAGCTTCATTGTTACTCCCGTCTTTTTTTTTTTCATAGAATGTCTTTTTTTATCTGCTACGCTGTCTGTGTTTGTCTGTTGAGAGATTATTGTGCATCAATCAATCAATCAATCAATCAATATATATATATATATATATATATATATATATATACACATGTATGTATATGTATATGTATATATATATATATATATATATATATATTTATATATGTATATATATATATATTGATTGATGCACAATAATCTCTCAACAGACAAACACAGACAGCGTAGCAGATAAAAAAAAGACATTCTATGAAAAAAAAAACAAAGACGGGAGTAACAATGAAGCTACATGTAATTTGCTTGAAATCTAAAGCAAAAGGATGTTCAGGATAAAAATGCTTCCCCTTGTGTGATTTTTCAAAATGACATGATGGCAACCCAGCCCATAAGCTGCATCTCTCTGGGGCCCCTGAAGAAAAAATGCAATTGCAGAGTACCCTACAATTTCAAGAGAATGTCAAAAAAAAAAAAAAGTCAACTACAAGTCAAACTATTCTTTTAATTTCACTATGGGATGAAATGTTAGAATCCACTTGGTGTCATTCAGCTGTTATTCAACAGAATCTGCTGTTAAGTTTTGCAGAAGGTTAAAACCACTGACTCTTTGTTTTGCAGAACAAGACTGCCTGATGAGAAATGCTTTGAGACGAAATGAGAGAAAAGAATGGTCGCTGTGGCATACATGCTCTGGAGAGGCTGCTGTGATGATTTTTACTTCCTCCATTCAGCGCAACACAATTTTAAAATATAGATCTGCTCCTATATAAACGTCTGCTTGCAGCTGTGCTGGTGTTTATGCAATGTACTGTACAATGGGGGCACTTCTTTAGAAAATGCTTCTCTTTAACTAATGGACTCTAAATGCAGTCTCTCTTAACTCCACACAATGAAATAATGTTTGAAGTGCCCAGATATGTGTTGTCTGTGTATGTTTGCTTTTCGGTTAGCAGGAATTCTTCGGTGTGTGTAGCATAACAAACAATACTTTTTTTTTAGATAAGGCAAATCTTTCAGTTATATGCAGAGAAACAAAGTGCAAACATTGGTTTAGGAACACGATACGGTTATTTGTGAGAGCGACTGATAAACTAATTCATCACTGAATCTGACGGGATTAGCAGGCTGCTGACAACATGTGCCACCTGATGTCCAGGCGCTCCAGTGAAAGAGATGTGGCATAGGGGTTGATGGAAAATGCTGGTTCGATCCTGACCACCTGCTTTAAGACGGAGAGGAAAATCTAAAAATAAAATACAAAGACAAAAGGGTCTAGTTTGACACTGTGCCAGTGAGAGTGAAGCCCTGCTGTTTGCCTTCCCAGGAATCTTTTCAGCCCAACTGTTCCCTGAGAGCCTGTGGCCTGACTGGGTGGTTAGTGACGGCCTAGCTCTCTTCCCATGTGTGCTCTGAAGCAGGCTAGCAGCTAAGCCACTGAAAGACAGCCGATCGTCGAAGGGGGGGAGGGGGCGGCCGAGTGAGAGATAAGACCCCGGGTGTAAGACATTCTGGCCAAGTATGGCCACAGAGCAGCTGAGATACCAAGCCCCGAGTTATATTTCACCTGGATCAGCAGAGAGAGCGAAAAAGCTGGCAACAAGCAGAACTTTACGCACTTACGCGTGTAGTACAACCAAAGAGTTTGAGAACACAGTGATGTAACATAGTACACTTGGCGAAATCAATCACCATAGAGTGCAACCTCAATTTTCTCACTAAAATACTGGTTTTTATTTAGATTTATATATAACCAATTATAATACTTAACAGTTACCATATTTGAAGATTGACCCATATTAAATGTACTTGTAAAACACTTCAGCGAAACAAAGTAACATGTGCATCTTATTGTCCTGGGTACTTTGCTGTGTTTTAACTGCTCAGACTTTTACTGAGGGAGTGGCGTCATGTTTTCCCTCACTGTAAAGTGCCAGCACCAGAGGGAGGGTGATGTCATGCCTGTAAAACTGATACCTCCCTGTCCTGGCTTCCACTTCTTTCTCCTTACATGGCAGAGGTCAACTACTTCATATCGGCCTTTCAGCCCGTACCAATCTCGCCATGCTTCCTCTGCGATATCAGGGTATCGGAATGGCAAGCTGAGTGATAAATAGATGGACACTGCTGACCTGTGAGAGTTAATCTCATCAATGTGCAAAATCAATGAAAGGGGGAACCTAATAAAACATATACACACTACAGAGATTTACTATGGTTAACTATTCACAATATTCGGTTACGGCTCAGAACAGGATACAAGACTATGGAGAGAAAATCTCAACGACAGCCAAAGCACCTGAAGCCAGCAGATACTGTTCTCAGTCAAATTATGTCATACTGGTTTTAAATCATTAGGTTCTGCAATGAAATTGCTGAAATCGACTGAATGGACAGAAAACAGGCTGATGTTTCTCTGAAGCTTAAGATTGTTTCCATCCGGCAACAGAATAGAACTAAAGATGGAAGAGGGCCCGTATAGTCAAATTCTTCAGCTGAACACCAGTAAAATAAAAGACCCCATTGAACAGCGTCGTGTTGAATATAGATCTAAGAGCACAGGCAATTTCCCTCTCAGCACAGTTAAGACAAAGAGCTCCATTTACATCTAGGATGTAGCTTTTTACATGAACATCCTGCTATCAGTGTGCTGCAGACAGTGGAAAGATGGAAAATATTCCAGGAGGCCTTGACAAATCACTGTGGTCATATATTACTGGAATTATGTCTTCACAGATTCAGGGGATTAGGGTAATTTAAAACTACCTCACAGTTAGATGTGACAGCGTGCCAGAAGTATATCGGCAGGGTTCACAGCCAGATCGGACATGTGTTTAGGGTTAGAGAGGAATCGCGCTGTACAAAAGACAGTAATTTAACATTTTATATTCTGAACATATCTGCCTGTCATTACAATGATATAATGGCCTCCTCTCCAGCATGGGTTTTTCTTTCTTCTTGCAGTGGCTCGTGATCAGAATAACTCACTGCTAAAACTTCAATCCAAAGAAGGAAAGTCAATAATTATATGTCCACTAATAACAATTTACAGTATAGCTCTCTGATTGTCATGTATCACATGTTCATATCCTTTTGCAACCACAAACTCACCAAATCTCTCCAACAACTGGGAAAAACACGGATGAGGGCCCCTTTTCTTCCTGTTTGTGGAGCACAGCTGCATTATTTCCTACTGTGCCACAGGTTCTGACATGACATGACCGCAACAATTTCATTCATGATTAACTGATACAGTGTGACAAAACAAAATTTTTTTTGGAATGATCTTTTTCATCAGTAATTAATTATAGTTTTATTTCCTTCAAGACTGGATGCGTTACTCTATCTAGCATTAAGGTTTTATTATTTTCAGGTTAGTCAAGTGAGTTTAAAAAGAGAACTATGCTTCAGGCAAGAAGGAAAAGTCTTGTTAAACAAAAACAAAAGACACACCCAGGACAAGTAGATGGTTTTGCTATTATAATTGACATGCCAAACATGCTTTCAGCTCATTGTGACATAGGGCTGGGCAATTTATTACATTTTCACAATTTATTCACAACGCTTTTGCTGCCACTATAAAACGAAACAACCTTTTGAACATCGTGATGAGTTTAATGCACTTTTTTTCCTAGCCTCTGATGTCAACTGCATTTGATTTGGCAAATTAATTTAATTTCTGTGAATCAAACTGTACATTTCAATTAACTTATTCAAATGTATGCTTTATGTAGTATTAGTCAATCAAAGAATTAATCCGTTGTCTCTGTGACTTTTTTAAGTAATAAATAAATAAATAATAAATATGAAGACATTTAATGTTAATTATTATGCATTGTGTTATATCATTGCATATAAACAAAAATTATTAGCATATTCTTATTTTACATTTTTTTCAAATTTAGTTCAAATTCTGAAAAATATGCCTTGTTTATTTTTATGACGTTATTTGCATTAAACTTTTCAAGTTTGCTACAGTGGTTTTTCTAGTTATTTCACCCAGCACCAGTGTTTGATTTAAACTGCAATTTGTGAATATCTGAGGGATCACTCAGAGAAATGAATACATCTCACTTGTGTGACTGCAATACAAACATTATATAGTACTATGCTTTACTACACCGTGATTTTGCCATCACTAATTGTGAAGGAAGTCTAACTAGTAGAAATAAAATAGTGGTATTGTATCTTTTTAGAAGAAGTGCTTGTCACTCTGGCATTACAACTCTGTCATAAGTGACAGATGATGTGCCATTATGCGATAACAATTCCTTAAAACTACAAACACGGTGATGATAAAAAACAATAATGTGGCATGAAAACAACATCACATTCAAAACCCACCCACTATGATATAAGAGAAAAACAACAAGCCAGAAGGGATGCCGGCTCAAAACAATATAAGCACAACATTACTGTATGGTTCTATTGAGACACGTTTCTCTTAGGTGTGTCCACGATAGCATTTAATGCTGATATCCTGAGCACGCGGAGCAGCGCACGGCTGCAGTTTGAAGCACATATGAGTGCCCACAGAGCAGAGGTAATGAGAGACAGTGGGGGGGGGGGGGGGGGTCGGCGGAACACAGGTGCAGTCTGCATCACTCCTCCGAACCATCAGCCGTGCCTGTCTCAACCACGCATCCACACAAGCCCACCTCAAAGCCACACTCAGTGACATCACGTGACAAAGAGAGAGCTGTGAGAGAGAACTTTCACAAGCTTTTAAAAGTTATTCTTTCACATATGCTCTGTCTCACACTCAAAAAGTAATTCAAAGCTGCTAAATAAAGAAAAATTTCTTTATTTTTGTGAATACCATGATATATTTTTTTCAGCATTCTTTTTCTTCAGGATTCTTTCTTGAAACTTCAAAAGAACAGCATTTATTTTAAATAGAAATATTTAGTAAAATGATACTTATTTACAGTCATTTTTTATCAGTTTACTATAAAACTGATATTTCTATAAAGCAAAAATAAATAAACAGAGGACAAATTATTTGCTGGGTCCCAAAAGGAAAAAGAGCATAATAAGAGCATAATAAAGAATAAACATTTCTTAAGTTTTTTGTGAAAATCATTATCTTTTTTTTCAGCAGTCTTTGATATTTCTTTAGGATTCTTTGTTGAAAGATCAAAACAACAACATTTATTTGAAATAGAAATATTTTGTAAAACTGATACATCTTGACTGTCATTTTTGATCAGTTTACTATAAAACCTAAATAAATAAATATGTCCCCGACAGAGGACAAAAATGATTTGCTGGGTCCCAGAAGGATAAGGAGACACTCTGATGACAACAGATAATAAAAGACATAATCCTGATCACAGTGGCATTTCAAGATAAACCGGCACTCATAGGAGTTCATAATGAAGCTTGTGTCAAGGCTAATCGTTGACCCGCAAAATGAGATAATCTACGGTAAGTTACCCTCTATGGACTAGACGGATTAGTGTTCAGCACTTGAAGGTTTTTGTTTTGTTTTGCTCTGGTGTTGAGTAACATGGGACTCCTCCCTAAGCTGCCCTCTTAACCCTGAGAGGGCAGTGTGGTGGCAGGGTGAGGAGGCAGAGAGGAAGAGGATCAGTAGGGAAAGAGGATTAGCAGCTTTGGGCTGCTGCTCTGGCTCCAGCCTCACACCCGTGATGCTGAGGACCCAGCCACGGCCTAGAGGGACTAGAGCGACCAGGTCGTCAACCATGACTTTATCTTTAGAATAGGCGAAAGAGACCGGAAAGAGGCTTCTCTGCACTGCCCAGCAGGACATGTGAAGAGTAGACCGTATGGGTGGCTTACCACCAGGGGTCACAACCAAGGACAGGGCAGGTCAAGGCTAGCAGTCTCTTTAGACAATGCAGGAATAGTTTTCAAATTGTGAGGCACTAAAGAGATAGATAATTTGCAGCAGAGCAGATCATATCTGCTATTAAACATTAAATGCTATTAAATTGTCTCTATGCATGGAAAAAAATTATTGGTCGGTCAATGCCAGTTCAAAATTACAGACTGAACCTAACAATACAATGTTTCCAAGTAGCTCTGAAATGCTTACGATATTAAAAATGATCATTATATTGTTTAAATAGAAATTTGATACAGTGTGGCTATGGCACTCTGTGACTACGGAGTCTCCATTAAACTTCTGATGGTCATTAATGTTTAATAGTCTTTAATGAATGTCAGAAGTTAAATGGAGGTTATTGACATACTGAATAAACATATTTGAAACTACAAAGATGGAAGTTTTTGTTTACAATTGTTTTGGTTGGGTCACACTGACAACTTATCCCAGCATTCTCGACTAAATTTGGTTCTTGATGATCCAGACAGACCCAACGGCTTTTCTAGGTAGTGACAAATAGAGAAACATGAATACATTCAACTGACGTGTGTCTAGCCAGATAATTCTCAGTTGTAAGTCCCTCTCACATGCTCTTATTTAATTATAATTTTGTGCATGCTTTTTTTTTGCCCCAGCCGTTCTGCAACACTGGCTATGCACTTTAAATACGATTTAACCAATATTAACTCTGAAATCTTATCCTCATGTCAAAAAGTGAGCTGTATTTTCATGTGGTGAGTAGGCCTCTGCCAACTTGGATGCTAATCCCCGGGCCAATGGTTTGGAAATCATCATCGCTACGTATTAAGAAGCTGCCTAATAAAGCTAAAACTGAGGAGCCTAAGAACCTGATAGATGGTTTTATTTGGCAAGTGCAGTGGAAACCTATTTACGGCTTGCAACAGACGCAGTTGTGTGTGCATGCGAGGTAAATGAGGAGCTAATATTTTGATACGCGTCTTAAATTATGGCTTTTCTGTTTGCCTAACATGTTCCCCATATCCTTTAGTAACTCATTTAGAATCGAAAGTGTGGCAATGTGGTGTGGTGGTGGGACAGGAGGCAGCCAGAGGTTTCTGGTTTTGGAGCTGCTACTTATGGGGTGACCCCGCTGGGACATCGTACATTCCGCTGGGTTAGAGAGCCGATCCAAAAACCACAGATAATAGAGAGGGAAGTCAGCGCAGAATAAAATCAACTGAATATATGCATGTGGATGCATATTCATAACTCTGCCCTTTATGGTGATAAAAGCGGCCCATTTATATGCCTTTTATCGAATAAAAAAAAATCCTCCGAGATGTTCCCAGAGGAGGGAAAAAGGTCTGTATTGCCCACACAAGCAAACTATGGCTTAAACATTATCTGCTGGGCTCAAGATTCTGCATCCTGCCTCCAGGTCTCATGGGAGAATGCTGGAATCTCCAGCTCAATGATAGGGTTCCAATAAACAATGAATCATGCTGCTCTGAGCAAGCGTGAAAGAGAGCCGTTGCTCAAAAAGAAAACCGAGCGTGATTTAATGGACGTGGTGCAAAAGTACGGCACATTCCATAGAGCTGATCTGAAAAAATATTTAGAACTGAACTGCTAAAGTGTCTTCACACTCTGGGAAAAAGAATAGGCCTGCGACAAGAGCATTCAAACAAGTAATGAGCATGACGCGTCAAATACAGAGTCATTGACATCCCCTGAAAACGGCCTGTTTCCAGTAAGGATTGCACAAATGTGTCATTAAATGTCTTATTAAATGGTTTTGTTGTTACTTGTTTTGGTTTATATTGCAATGACAGCAAACTAACATTTCAAACATTTCATGTAAGCTCAGTTAACTAACAGATAATTGATGCAGACGAAACATGCAGATTTTACTCAATCTGAGTCTCTAAATAATAGATTGCATCACATTATCAACAGTGAAAAATAATAAATGATTAAACCTTGTTTCTAAAAAACTTACAGACTAACAAAATTACATACCAGTACTCTTGGTTTTTTTTTTTTTTTTTTTTCAGAGGTCCAGCCTCTGCTTGTTAAATAACATTAGTGGCTAACTTTGAGACTGAACAATGCCAGTTGCAGCTGACTCAAATAAGACAGTTAAGAACAGGGTGTTTCACTTTAAATTCAGCTAACGTGAAATTAAACATCAAATTAAACACTATAGCTTCTTCATGGCAAGTGTAACTCCTATTTGGAAAAAGACAAACTACTTGTTTTCAACAGAATTTCAGCATATAAATCATATTGTGCATGTAGAGTACTGCAGGCACTCAACATTAGACGTCAAATGACCATATGGCAATGTATCAAGTTTACTTCATTAGATTTAATACAAAAAATTGAGCCTCTGCGTAATTAAAGCAGATGCAGCATTGTTTGACAGGAAGAGAAGAAGAGCTGGGCTTACCCTAACAAACGAAGCAGCGCAATCCTCAGTCCTGGACCCAAAATATCCAGCTCAGGTCTTATTTACGTTCTTTCTTCCTTCACTTTCAATGCTTCTCTCTACTTCAAGCTTCCTGGTGCTTTCTCCTCCTCGGGTAAAATGCCCTGTTTGAGGGGGAAGGGAAGAGAGGAAAAGTGTTTCGCTCAGTGATTCAGAATCATGGTGTAAACGCCAGCCTTCTCTTTCTGACAACCAGCGTTAATTGCAGATCAGACTCGCCCACACACTCCAGACTCTCTCTATTCACTCTCTCCTGGAAGGAGCTGAGAGCAGGCTGTTAGATTGGAGTGCTATGAACAGCACAGTGGGAGATGCTCTAACCCCCACCCTGCCCAACACCAATCACCACCTCTGGAGCTCGACTTCACCATGGCTGACATTATTTCACAAGAACGGCACATGCATGGAGAGACGCCCATGGGACGACGCACACTGACAGTGCGTCTGAGTCCATCGTATAGCATACGTTATGAAACTGTTGCATTATACCTGATGAAGTGTAAACTACAGTCCTCAAGCCTATGGGAGAAATATTAAGAAGTGGCCCTTTTATAGCCAAAGTGAACTCAGAGCTCAAGATGGAAGATGCAAGAAGTTAGGTCTATTAGAATGACTATTAAGGTGGCAGTATCTAGTAATACAGAAACTATATGTGAACAAAAGAAGCTTTATTAACAGAGCACAGCACGACACCAATTTCAAGTATGATGTGGTGCTTTATCGGATTTGAAGAAGGGCATGTTGGGTGAACAGCATTCAGAAAATTAAAAGAATTCCTTCGCTGACTAATTCATCGTCGAGTGTGTAAACAGAAAGCTATTGAGTTTCCGTGTGATGTTTTCAGTGCTGACTTTGCACCCCGTGTTAGTTTGGGCTTATTAAACTATAATGAAGTCGCACAGAAAGCCAGATGGAAAAAGTGTGATGACATTATGCACTTGACTAGGATATTAATTCTTTACAGTGTACCTCAGATGAAAACGAGGGCAGGAAAACAAATTTAATTCAAACATATTTTAATGTTGTTTGCAACAAAATAACTTCAGTGTGTGTTGAACCAAATGGTTCATGAACCAATATTTCAGTCAGAGTGCACAGAGATCAAACAATCAAAAAGAACCAATTCTGACACTGAGGCTGATTAAAATACCTACACTGTTCTTCACAAATACACAGATAAAATTATATAAAACTTGGGTCCAACTTTTTAAAAATATCTTTAACAACTGCTTATGTTAAAAAAATACAATAAAAAAAGTTTGGTACAATGTTCTTAGTGTATTCATGTTGTACTGGAAAATACTTCTACTGCTACTGAGGTGAAATATGTGTTATATAAATTTGCTGTACTGTTAGGTTTAATGGTGAGTTCAAGAGTATAGGGTAGAATCAACAGTGTAATTATAGATTTGATAATTATAGTATAATTACACAAATTAATTACAGATGTAATTACACTTTTTTACAGTATACAAATGTACATAATTTAGTAACATACAATTTTTTATTACATATCTCTACGAAAACAAGCAAGAACTAAATAAGCAATCATGTTCAAGATTTTTTAATTTATTTTTTTGCACTTAATTTCCTATTATACCATCTCTATGTGCAGCTTGAAATATTGAACTAATCAATGAATCTATGGTGTGCTGAGCCCTGACTACTGGTTGTAAGCCTCTTAAAAGCCGAACAATCAGTGGGACAGAAAAACATTATTCCTGAGGTCATTTTCATCATGATGTACCGTGACCTGACTGTCTGCCTCGTGTGGCTCATAATTTCAATGCTTGTCAGACACAAGCAATGAGCAACCCTATGAACATAGCCCCATTTAGCCTTTGACATTCGGACAAGAGTTTGAGACATTGTGGCTTATTGTGGTTTTTATTAATTTGATATCTTTGTCTATTGAGAATTATTTTAATTGTTAATTATTTATGACTTATGTTAAGGTCAAAATGGCATGTCATCTTGTAATATTGTGTTTAAGGTGAGTCTAAGGCACTTTAGCGATAACTAAATGGCGGGCTATAAGGCCATTAACAGAGGCATGTGTAATCTTACAAGCACAAGTACTACACTCTCTGCCTCTGGATGATTAGGCTGTTCCTTCTCTGTGCATGTCAAAGTCAGCAGCTCTTACAGAAGGGGGGGGGGGGGGTTAAAATGAATGCTTGTTGTACATAAAGGTAAAGCATTTAAAGCACAAACTTTTTTATTTAACCTTCTTTTATAGTTTGTCTAAGTCCATAAGTTAAGTAAAAATACTAAAGCTAACGTTTTAAACAAGCATTTATTGAGGTGATGAGACAAATACCAAACAATAACTTCAATACAATCAGTTGTACATTTCATAAAGTTAAACAGTATTAGTCTAGGGTTTGATTTATTTTCTAATAACAGTGACCAATTGTTCGTTAATGGCCAAACTAAACATGAATGAAATTAAAATTAGATTTAATTCAATAACTTTAATGCAGTAATGACCTTGCATATGAGTCACAATCATGTACCGCACAATAGCTAGACCTCTCACTAGTTTGTAACAAGACCTTGTTACTTCAAGAATAACATTAAATCACAACTGAAATTAATATGCTATTATAAAATAATTGATCGCATCAATTTACACTTGTCTCAGTTTATACACTAACATACATTATAGAGACTCCAATAAACCCTGCGAAGCTTCACCTATGTGACACTTCGTGCTGTTACTGGTGTCAACTATCCTAAGCTCTGCAAGAGACCAGCACCATCTAGATTTCACAGAGAAAGCTATCTGCAATAACTTCCAAATTTCAAAATCATTCTCTTAGTTCGGCATGATAAAAGATCAATAACTTTCCTTAATATTCATGAAGTAGGCGGACGTGTCTTCAGAGATAATATATTTTAACCCTGTTGGCTGTGCGTGTTTGAATGTGTGTTAAAATGTAAAACATTTACTAATCCCCAATTATAATGTCCGAAGTACAGTAAATTAGTAGCTGTCTCTGCTCCTTTGGATGTTTTAAATAATTGTTCCGTCCAAAAACCAAGAATGCAATTCCTGCGACTTCTACCAGTCTTCGAAGACAAAATAAAGTATTATGTCACACGGGTCCTGAAGTTGATCTTGCCCTGTTTTGAAGTTCTGAACATCTGCAGGTGACCCTCTTCAACTATATTCAGAAGCGAAAGATTTACGGTTTGCAAAGTATGTCTAAACAAATTCTAACTTTACAGTAAATATCTGCTGGCTTTCCTGACTAATATCTGTCGCTTTCAATCGCCCCTCCATAAATATTTAACACCACCCGGAAAATAATGAGGCGAGACTAAGAGCGCAACATTTGCAAAGTGTCAAAGTGGAACCCAAAACCACGCACGAGCAACACTTCACAGAGAATTACGAGCACGAAAAACATTGTTGTCCTTTAGTCTGGAGCTCGCGACTCGGCACCAAACACATCCAAACGTGTTGCCGAACACTGAGACACACATATGACAAACATGTTTAGCTTCCCAAACGAACTGTAATGCGTTTAATTTGCGCTCATCCAGTCTCACTCCACGACTCCCTCCTCTCTCTCCAACTCCGCTGCCGTGTAACATTGTTTCTATTTTTGCGACTCACCTTTTTTTGCTTCGCGGTCCCCCTCGCTGTATATAGATACTGTGTATCAGTGACTCCCGTGGATACACTGTGACATAAATGTATTTTCAGTCACACTGACACAAGGCTTCTATTTTCGGGAGCTGAGCTGACAAACTCAGAAGAAGCAGCAGTCGCTCTTGTCACAACATAAGCTCCTCCCCCAATATGACGAACACTAGACGGAGTCAACCTCCTGCGGCAAGCCCATTTAACATATATTCTTTTAAACTAAATGGTGTCTATCGCCACATTACTGTTACTTGTTTTTTTAAGGTATGAAATAATGACTAGGTTCTTTTTCAATTTCACCAGTAACTATCCCTATTAACCATGCCAGATTACTGGAATCTATAGCTCTAATTGTGATTGTTTATTAGATAGTAGACCTACAGTACCTATTTTGAAGACACATTTTTAATCATAATTTATGCAATGACTCATCAAACAAATTACTTTATAGATTGGTTAGAATTCGTATTATATTACATATTAGTGTCTAATAGATAGGTACTAATTTATATTTAATTGCTACAAAGAAAACTGGAATATTAATAGGCCTAAAGCCCCATTCACACCAAAAATGATAACTATAAAGATATTAGCGTCCACACCAGCGGACAATATTGTCTCTTTAGTCTAAGCACACGCTCATCTGCCCCTTTAAATTATTGAGCTTGTTATTGAAAGGTTGGATTCTGATTGGGTGTCAATGTTTCTATCATTCATCAGCTGGAGAAAAAAAAAACGGTCTGAATGTGATTTCAACAATCTTGTTTCTCCGTGCCTTTATCGTTAAAGCTGTGCTCTAGACTCTGTTATTCTTTAATATTGAGAATGATTTTTAGAACTTTATCTTTATCGTTATCTTTATAGATATTAGTCCTTGGTGTGAGCAGGCCGTAACTATAGAATACAAGTAGGCTATTAAAATGAGTAGCCTACTTAACTACAAGTAGGTTACTAGCTCTAGTTCCTAAAGATGTCATTTTACTTAAAGTTTATGTGATTAGTCAAACAGACTACTTTATAGACTGATTTTAATCTTATAAGTAAAGTTTACATTTATAAGTAATTATCAGAATGCATATTAGAGTCTAATAAATAGGTAGGCTACTAATATCTATTTAACTTCTATAAAAAAAACGGAAATACTAGTAGGCTTAACTATTGGAGTAACTAAGACATAGGCAAATAGTCCAATAAAGTAGTTACAACTAAAACTGAAAAGGTTAGAAGTGCTATTAGAAGTGCACCGAAGTCAGTTTAATTGAAAAAAGTAAGCAGTTTAAGGATAGTGGCTAGTAGCCATAAAAAGGTCAAACTATTGGTCACTAATGGATTAAATCCTAGTTTTTACCTAGTAGGCTACAATTAAACAGATTATAATAGTCTTAAGAAATAATTGTTACTCCAGCTTGCCATAAAACACCGCCTCCTCGTCCTCCACCTCCTACTCTACTCGTGTCTCATCTTCTGTTTAAAAACAAACATTAAAAACTCAAGAACAGCGACTTAAACATAGTGAAAACAACACGAAAGTACTTCGATACTGTGTTTTTAACACAGGTAAAAAGCGTCAAACCAAGTGAGCGCGCGAAATGAAGTGAGAAAGGAAATGACTCCCTAACCGCCACACCATGACATCACCGTGTTTAACAGTTTCAGAAAGCGAGGAAACAACGCGAATAGACAACTATATGAGCATGTCATCGAATCGAGGAAGTGACAGGCCCTGTCGCGCAAAAAGTTAACAAAGACGTCACTGTTGAGTAAAATCATCCACAGCAACGATAACTGGCTGCCTGCTAAAAGCCCATTACGTCCAGAACAATTTTAATATTTATTAGGGTTGTTAGACTGGCGCTACCTTAGATACGTTTGACGTAAGTTCTATAAAACAACAGAAACAATAGGGTCATTGCTTTTGAAGTGACATGTTTCTCATCCAATCGAATCCATCAGCGGCCTGTCAGTGACCAATCAGAGAAAAGAGGTTGGCTGCGTTTTACGTTGCATGTGGCAGTGTCACGTGTAGTTGTAGGATCTGTGGAAGAGGTGTGGTACTGAACATGAGTTGTTTTTGCTGGGACTTAAAGGGAATTTGTATTACCACCGCTTTACCGCATGTGAAATGGGACACGCAGGAGATCAAATGAATTACCACGTTAAAACAATTCAAAATGGATAAACAGAGACCAGTAAATAAAACAAACAAGAATGAGGCCTTCATAAATTATTTACATTTATAAAATTAAGTTTGTTTTACTTTGAAACACTACATTAGTCCTAGTTTAATACTAAAATAAAGTGAGAGTGTCATAATTTTCATAACTTTCTAATCCACAGTACAGTTTAACTTGTGCAACAATACAGATAAATTCACCAGGTGATTACTAACACACACTGACCTCTATATCCAGTGTTTTAAGCACTTTCAAATTTGTATTTATTTTTTTTGCACTTTGATAATATTTATTTATATTTTAGAAGAATTGTAGAAATTTTAGATAAAGTAACCAATCTTTTCCTCACTGATACTTCTTTACAACGTCTAAAAATGTAAAAGTACTTAATTATTAAGTTTCTTAAGTCAAGAACCAGTGCCACATGAAATAAACTATAATAGAATATATGGCCATAGAATCCAGTGCAAACTCCCTGGAAAATGGCTATGGATATTGATGAAATCCCTTATTATGTGCCCTCTGTGACTTCACATTTTTTTCACATTCTATTTGAAGCCTTGTAAAGCTGGAGCTGTACATAAAAATAGTCCCATCAGGGCAAGGCACATACTCCGGATCCCCTGTGCAAACACCCACTGGCACCAGAACCTTAACAAACCACACTGAACACTCAGCCACCTGTGGTCTAGAGATTAGCTAGAAAAAAACACAATTTGTACTTAAATTTAGTGTTTAATCAGCTGTAACTGAAAATACTGTAGATAACAGCCAGTAAGCAGAGTGAAATGATCAGGAAATGTATATACTTTATATGTATATACAAGTTTAAGTTTACAGCAATTTAGAAAAAAAAGCTGAGCCCTTGAAGGAGATTTCTTTAAATAATATTATGAAATGTAATGCAGGTATAGCTGTACAACTGAAATATTTCCATATATATTCATATACGTCACTACTGAACCAAAATTAGATGATTCTTTTAAAAGATCCTACTAGAAAATTGGTTTCCTCTATGCAGAGTTTAAATTTGATTAAAGTAAAATGAAATGGTGCAATCCTGCAAAAAAAAAAAAAACTACAACTTCCAACGTTTCACTTTGATGATTTTAAGTGTAATTATGATGATGAAAACAGAACATATAAAGTAAACAAAAAAAATGTTTTTAATGATTATGTCCATCTTCATTCCATCATTCTATTACTTACCAATCACCAGCAGTCAGGTCATGTGTTAATATTTTGTATACAATGCATCTTCCCCACTGCCCCTCCCCATCTGTGAATGCCTGTATGTCTCACCTGTTTCTTGTGATGATCGATTACTTTCACAGAACCTGCTGCTAGGCCTTCCTCAGGTATCTTTCTCAGGTGTGCCACTCCTACTTTCTTAATTCCCCTGGTATTACTTGAATTTTATCTCTTGTTCTCTGTCTCTCTTTCTGTCTGCCTTCCTCTCTCACGTTCTCTCATTTGCTTTCTATCTCCCTTTTGTTCCTCAAAGCCAGACCAGCTGGCTTTGGACGGCTTTCTTCTTGCCCCTGTGAGGCCTGACTTCACACTCTCGTCCCTGGGTCTTTCTGCCGGAAGGGAGCTGGGCGACAGAAGTTTGAAGGGTAGGATCCCAGATGGACGCTGACATGCTGGGCATGCGTGTATGTGACAGGGCTTGGCTCAGGGGAGTGGTGGACCAGCCGCAGCTGTCACTCACCAATACTGAGGGTGTTAGAGGGTGTTTTGTGTTGTTATTATTATTAATAAAAGTGAAAAAAAATTCTGATCGGAGAACAACAATGCCTGACTTTTCACAAGAGATTCGTTCATTTTCTCATAATAAAGACTTGCCAGTGCCGGCACCAATGTTTCAAAGTGTCTTTTTTATTTATTTATTTATCTTTTAGCCAGTAGAAGTCATCTAAATAAGAACCATCAACATTTGAGCAACATTTCTATAGTTTATTGCAATAAAGTTTTAGGTTCAACAGAGTAGTGAAAACTAAGGCAGATGAAGCTCTTATATTTCCCTGCCAGCTTTAGCTAAATTATTGTATTGATAGGTCATAAAGACCCAGAGAATTGCAGTGGGGTTTATAAAACATACTCAAATAGAAGACAGCTGACATTTTCAGCATTGTACCAGACCACAAATAGCTCCAGACTGCTTAGATACTACGCCACCAATTAAATAAAGGATCTTATAATATCGCTCATATAACAAGCTATTAGAGCACTATAGTCAAGTTAGAGTTTCTGTCTGAACTTTCTTTTTGAAGAACAACAGGCACGTTGGCTTCATAAACAAATTGTTTTGGCAGCAGATTCTTGATTAATACTTCGTTACAATTAGAACTAGCCAGAACTAAACTAGCCAAACTCTTTCAAATATCCCGCTCACACTTGTTAATGCACTAGGTATCATCAAGGTTAATGTTAAACTCTATAAACCAATATATTTTAGCATTTCAAGTAAGTTATTAGAAATTAACATGCGTGACTAATGAAAAATAGTATAAATTAACATAACCTAGACAAAAATATGCTGAAAAAACTCCTTTATTAATGGTATGAACTGAACCTTAGTGTAGTGTTAATAATAACGCCATTCTTCACTTGATTTTTTATTTTATTTTTCTCCATCCAAACACTTGTTGAAATGATCAGCAGACAGAGCCTAAAGGTAGGATGACAAAATAAAGAGATGAACTGGAATAGTACATCGGTATGTCTCTGTGCAGATTGAATCTGTGCATTAGATAGCTTTGCAGAGCCTCTAAAAATACCCTGTGTCTCACAGTCTGGCTCTGTTCTCTCATTACCGCACGTAATTAACACTGAGCATGCCCTGCCAGCACTGAGTAGTGCAGCACTGCACACAACTGTCGCATACTCATGCATCTATGTAACATATCTAATCAAAACCTAAGAAGTTTTCACCAACTACTTTTTCTCCTTTTTTTCACTCTAAGTAACTATATCTGAGCTCTTAATTATACACCTGACATTCTCACGACTTTTATTTTCCATTTATTACCGCACATCTTATAAATGTAGTAGGTTAGCGTATCCTTTAAATCATCTCGGTTTCAATGACTTACAGACAGCTGCTTCCAGAGACAATTTCCCACCATTTCTTGAAGTTACTGTACAGCACCATTTATAAGAGAGAGAGCCATTTTGTACGAGCCGTAGCAAGTTCATTAAAAATTGAGCAAGGTCAGAAATGAAACCATTCTTCCCATTTTTCATTCAGTCCTTAATATCAAGAATCATTTAATTAATCTCACAAAATGGCCTCAAATTAATTTACTTTGACACATAGCTGTCGGGTAATGTGACTGGAGATCTACTTGATAAACAAGATTGAAACTGAGTTGCATCAACAGAAATTATCTCTTGTTAAATGACGTTTAAGGTTCTAGAGATTTCTATCTCTTTTTTTTTATCTCCCATAAAAACTATGTTAAACTGTTCACTTAGAGTTGTTAAATGCAATAAAACTCACCTAATAATTATATTACAACATACATGCTTCCAGGTTTTCCAAAGCACTTGTTTTGTTATTTTCAGATCCTATCTAATCTCCAATATACAATGTGTAATAAATCATTCATGTTTGCCTTGACACAACCTTCATGATAATGTTTTGGCCTGATGGCCTCTGCTTGTATTCAAGTGCCCTCTATCTAATGCAGCCTGTTATCAAGCAAACTATTGAACACCTTTCTCTAAAAAAAAACAAAAATAAAAAGTGTAATAGGAACAATCAATATCCTTGTGCACTTTACAGTACCTTAAGTTAGGACAGTTTAGGACTACCTTAGACGCTATAAAAAGCATTTGATCAATAAGTCCAAACACAGAACTAAAACACAGAGGCTTTTATCACTTCACAAAGACCTTGTACTGAAATCATTAACACACAACCAAAGAGTTTCCAGAGAAGATGTTCATCGAACACCTATTGTACATCCCTTACCGCTCAACCTCACTGCAAAACTGTCATGGCATAGTGATAGATAAAACCAAAAGGGGCATTACCAATTAGAAATTATTTACAGGGTAAAATCACTTTTATATGTGACAAACACCCTGCTGGGATAACCAATAGATGTCTTTGGGTTAAATTATACTGCCACAAGACAATATTATTTTTTTTAATCAAAACTATACAATTTTCTATTTAAATATATATTTTTAAGATTAATTCCTGGGGTGGTAAAACTGGATTTTCAGCAGTAATTTCTCTTCAATAACTTGATCATTGTAATATGGTGAACTGCTCAACTTATCACAGTGGAAACTGAAATGGTTCTTTGATTAAAAGAAAATAATCCCTGTAACTTTTGATAATTTTAACACATCTTTGCTATTTAAAGCACAAACACAAAGATGTTGAAACAAAATGTGTTAAAACACTCCTCCAACTATTAAAGGGGTCATATGATGTTGCTAAAAATAACATTTTGTGTATTTGGTGTTATGAAATGTGTTTATGCGGTTTAAGGTTCAAAAAACACATTATTTTCCACGTGCTGTACCTTATAGTTTGTCCTCTATGCCCCGTCTTCTGAAACGCGTGGGTTTTACAAAGCTCATCAGTCTGAAAAGCAAGGCGTGCTCTGATTGGCCAGCTATCCAGTGCATTTTGATTGGATGAATGCCTGAAGCATGTGACAGAAATGTTACACCACTCACCATACTGTGATGACGTGTGTCCTGGCACGACAAGACAAAAACAATAAAACCCATTACAAACGAGGCAATTGTTGCATCCATGCGTACATAAATACTTATTATTTTATACTTATTAATACTTATGTCTTCTAGAATAGTATGCATATTTTGCGTTCTGCCCAGGGAGACACTGAGCGCTCCCAGCTAGAATGGGTCGATGGTGAGGAGTCGGGTGGAGGGATGCTAAAAGACTATAGAGAATGAAGGTAAGGTTATAATATATAATAAATGCTATAATTATTTTTAGGGGTTCTCTCTCATGGTGGTTGAATGGATGGTGCGGCTATTGATAGTGACCAGTGGCCAGAATTTCTGCGAATGCTCCTCCCAAAATTTGTTAATAAAGCATCACGTTGTACACTACTGTCACAGAAAACACTCCTCATCCACTGTAAAATTTTCCGGAACAGTGTTGTAAATACAACTTATACACTGATTTCAAGTTGTGTCCTCTTTTGGAACGCCATTAACTTTTATAAAGAAAATCTCTTTGGATTTGAGACTTTAGTCTTTGCAACTTTACAGATCTTATTTATGCACCAAGAGCTTATAACACTCCAAAGAGAAAAGAAAAATTGAAATCGCATCAAATGACCCCTTTAAAGCACAAACCAAACATAAATTTCTGTTTGCTTTACTCCTGAAGCATCCCAACATGCTCATACTGATTCACGTTTAAAATTTGTGTAAAATGCAGAAAGGCAGATCCCCAGGGGAAACTCCCATGTGATTTTCACTGCTCTTATAACCTGACTATAATCACTGTGGCTTTGTCTGCAAAAGGAAAGATCTGTGGATTCGCTTGTCTACATTCCAGATGTTAAACCCAGAAATACATCAAATAACCACGCTGAAAAGCATAGAGCTCCAGTAACACTTTCCCAAAGACAATACATAAGCAAATATAACACTGCAAATATGTTTCCCCTTGTTTTGGGATTAGAGAGGTAAGCTTTTGTTTTATTAACCTCCTTCATTTAAAACAGCTAGATGCAATCAGACAATTTGACTCATACCACAGACCATTCATCTCATTGCCAACCTAATCCATGAAAAGGACTTATGTATTCATATCTTAAAAATGTTCTTGAGTAAAATCCTTTGGCAAGAGCGAGGCGGCGGAAGAAAGAGCTCTCTGTGCTGTAATAAGCCCTTGAAATTAACCAGCCTCGTAAATGCTTTGTCTCTCGCACTCAACGAGCATCCCTACGCCAAGTGTGAAGTTTAGCAATTGTCCTCCCTCCCCGTTCCCATCCGTATAATTTTTTTTCTCAGAGGAGACAGACAGAAGGTGCTAGGGACATGTTGTTGTGCATCTCACACAGGTAATAAATTTGTGTGTCAGGCCTGCGCGTCACAGATTAAGTGTGTTTTGTTTGGGAATGATTTATGAGAGTGATGTCGTGATGCACTTGGCAGTGAGGAGCTGAGCTTCTGATGATGGTGCTGCAGTAGCAGGTGGGGTGGGGTGGAGAAAGGGGAGGGGAGCGAAATGTCGGATTTGTGTTACAGGAAGACTGATCTGTAGGTTCTCAGAGGATGCCTGCTGTAGCGCATACCTGTGCCATTAATCACGCCGAAGCCTCCGGGCCCCGTGCGCATGTGAGCAGCCCCGGCCCGTGGTGCACCTCCTCCACCTTTTCTCCACAGGCTCATTCTATGTGTTGCCTGGAAACTGCAACAAAGTCTTCGGTCTGGTCTCGCCCTCTTTGGGGGTTTGGGAGTCCTTTACTGCTCCCTTAGGAAAGGGAGGCTCACTATGGTTAGTATAAACTCTTCGCACATCAGGTTTGTGAGAATAACAGACGTGAGACAAGGACTCTCTCCCTCTAGGTTTCCCCGAATCATGGACGACCAGCAATGTTCTGAAGATCTGCCAGTATTCGTCACTCTGCGCAAATAAATGGGAGAGTAAATTAGGCCTGAAAAGTTAATCAGCCGTGATTCAATCCAATCATTTGAGCCTCTTAAATTCATATTTCAAGCTGGTCAAAAGACAGAGACACATCTTCCTCCAAGCTCACCACGAAAGCGCTGAGTTTTCTCATCTTATCAAAACTAGATGTGGCATATTGTAAACTCAATAAGCTTGAATAGTTGGTTGGTATCTGGTGGCACTTTTATTTTAGAACCGGTTGGTTTTCTAGGCTAGAGTGGCTCTTGTGTTTTCTGAGTTTGCAAAACTGGATGGGTGTCCTTGAGGCTGACATTGTTCATGGACCCACAAAGGACACCAACGTCATATGACTAAGATATGATGAGCATGCTTTTTATATAATGAATGGTATGTGTTTTAAAACACCCAGCACTTAACTCTCTGGCTAGCATGTAACTTTAAACAATTCATATGTAAAATCCAATCTAATGCTAATTAAGCACTCAAATGTTAATGTTAAGTTTTACTTTATATATTGAGCTGACTTTATTTTGATTTCTGTTGGAGTTTGGGAGACATGAATCAAGAAATTAACCATTTATTCCCAAAAAGCCAGATTTGAAGAACCATGTTTCATGCCAAATGTCCTTAAGGATTTAAATTTCTAAGCCTTTTAAGGGCATTAGGGCAAATCTCTTGGCAACCCACTGTAGCCAGCATTTCTCTGTAGATCCCAACAAAGGAAGGTTGCTGAACCATACCATGGAAACTATAGGAGGAATGTTGCAAAGAGAAGATGACTGTCACAAGATTATGGAGGTAATATGATTTTCACATGATGTTGGTTGCAGTACTGTATTGCTATGCATGTAGCACGGCTTAAAGATAAATAATAAACGTACTCATGATGAGTATTATTATATGTATATATAAATATGCACGCAAACAAATATATTTAATATATAAACATAACATATTTTTCAGAAATATATACATGCATGTGTGTATATTTATATATACATAATAAATATACACAGTACATATATTATGTGAACAAAAACTTTTATTTCATATGCGAGTAATCGCAATTAATTGTTTGACAGAACTAATTATATTATATTATATTATATTATATTATATTATATTATATTATATTATATTATATTATATTATATTATATTATATTATATTATATTATATTATATTATATTATATTATATTATATTATATTATATTATATTTGTCACAGTGTCTGGGTTGTGTCCCTGGGTTTCCACTAGATGTCCCCCTTTCTCACGGTGTCTGTCACCTTATCACTTCCTGTTCCCTTATTTGGTCACCTTCCTCCTTGTTAGTAATTGATTGTTCCCCACCTGTCTCCTGTTCCCTCATTATCCTTCTGTCTATTTATACCCGGTCTGTCTGAGTCTGTGTTATGGAGTCCTTGTTTAATGTTGAAAGTTTATTCATGTCCGTCATCTTGCCTTGCCTTGCCTTGCCTTGCCTTGCCTTGCCTTGCCTTGCCTTGCCTTGCCTTGCCTTGCCTTGCCTTGCCTTGCCTTGCCTTGCCTTTGTGTCTTGTTTATGTTTGGATTTGGATATTCTGGTTTTGACCCTGCCTGGACTGTTTTCCCCTTTTGGATTACCCTTTAATAAATGACTTACCTGCGATTGGTTCCTTCTCCTGTGTTTTCTGTAACACCGATCGTGAAAGAAGGACTCCGTCAAAGTAGGAACCAGCGGTATGTCATTTTTCCGTTCCCCAGCCAAGATGGCGGAGCGGCGAACCAAGTACCTTCGGTTGATCGCCCTCCGCCAAGAGGGCAATGAAGTGGGTGCCCTGGCTCAGGTGTTCTGGTCCCTGGCCGAGGGCATGGGCTACAACGATGCGGCCCTCAAGGACTATTTCAATGGCGGGCTGGATGATCCAGTGTCTCAGGAGAAGATGGCGCAGTTAGAGACACTGGAATTCTGGGAATTCGTGCGCTACCTGCAGCATCGGCTTCGGTGGGATGCCCCAGCCACTTCTGTCTCTTCCGGTGGGGTGGTCGTCAGCCCAGCACCACTGCCCAGGATGGCAACCAGCCAAGCGCCACAACTTAAGATGGCCGCCAGTCCAGCACCATTGCCCAGGATGGCTACCAGCCAAGCGCCACAACCCAAGATGGCTGCCAGTCCAGCACCACTGCCCAGGATGGCTACCAGCCAAGCGCCACAGCACAAGATGGCCGCTAACCCAGCGCCAATGCCCAAATTGGCCACCGTTCCAGCGCCACAGCCCAAGATGGCCGCCAGCCCAGAACCAATGCCCAAATTGGCCACCGGTTCAGCGCCACAGCCCAAGATGGCCGTCAGCCTAGCGCCACAGCACAAGATGGCCGTCAGTCCAGCGCCACAGCACAAGATTGCCGCTAACCCAGCGCCAATGCCCAGATTGGCCACCGGTCCAGCGCCACAGTACAAGATGGCCGCCAGCCCAGCGCCAATGCCCAAATTGGCCACCGGTTCAGCGCCACAGCCCAAGATGGCCGTTAGTCCAGCGCCACAGCACAAGATGGCCGTCAGTCCAGCACCACAGCACAAGATGGCCGCTAGCCCAGCGCCAATGCCCAAATTGGCCACCGGTCCAGCGCCACAGTACAAGATGGCCGCCAGCCCAGCACCACAGTACAAGAGGGCCGCCTGTCCAGAGTCATGGCCCAAGATGGCTGCTTGCCGAGCGCCGCTGCACAGGATGAGAGTCTCAGTTTACCCTCCGGAGTCAAGTCAGGTTCCAGTTGAACCTCCGGAGCCTAGTCAGGTGCCAGTGAACTCTCCGGAGCCTAGTCAGGTGCCAGTGAACTCTCCGGAGTCGAGTCAGGTGCCAGTGAACTCTCCGGAGTCGAGTCAGGTGCCATTGAACTCTCCGGAGTCGAGTCAGGTGCCAGTGAACTCTCCGGAGTCGAGTCAGGTGCCAGTGAACTCTCCGGAGTCGAGTCAGGTGCCAGTGAACTCTCCCGAGTCGAGTCAGGTGCCAGTGAACTCTCCCGAGTCGAGTCAGGTGCCAGTGAACTCTCCCGAGTCGAGTCAGGTGCCAGTGAACACTCCCGAGTCAGGTGCCAGTGAACACTCCCGAGTCGAGTCAGGCGCCAGTGAACACTCCCGAGTCGAGTCAGGCGCCAGTGAACTCTCCCGAGTCAAGTCAGGCGCCAGTGAACTCTCCCGAGTCGAGTCAGGCGCCAGTGAACTCTCCCGAGTCGAGTCAGGCGCCAGTGAACTCTCCCGAGTCGAGTCAGGCGCCAGTGAACTCTCCCGAGTCGAGTCAGGGCTAGTCACCGCTGATCCTCCAGAGTCAGGGCTAGTCACCGCTGATCCTCCAGAGTCAGGGCTAGTCACCGCTGATCCTCCAGAGTCAGGGCTAGTCACCGCTGATCCTCCAGAGTCAGGGCTAGTCACCGCGGATCCTCCAGAGTCAGGGCTAGTCACCGCGGATCCTCCAGAGTCAGGGCTAGTCACCGCGGATCCTCCAGAGTCAGGGCTAGTCACCGCGGATCCTCCAGAGTCAGGGCTAGTCACCGCGGATCCTCCAGAGACTAGGCTGGTCACCGTTGACCTTTTAGAGTCAAGTCAAGTCACCGTTGACCTTTTAGAGTCAAGTCAAGTCACCGGTGATCTTCAAGGACTGAGTCAAGTCACCGGTGATCTTCAAGGACTGAGTCAAGTCACCTCAGATCTTCAAGGACTGAGTCAAGTCACCTCTGATCTTCAAGGACGGAGTCAAGTCACCTCTGATCTTCAAGGACTGAGTCAAGTCACCTCTGATCTTCATGAACAAAGGCAAGTCACCTCTGATCTTCATGAACAAAGGCAAGTCACCTCTGATCTTCATGAACAAAGGCAAGTCACCATTGATCTTCATGAGCAAATACAAGTCACCAGTGATCTTCATGAGCAGTGTCAGGCCAGCACCAATCTTCTGGAGTCCAGTAAGGACACCAGGGGATTACCAGAGTTTCGTTGTCCCGTTGATCCAGCCGCACGGAGTTCTGCTCCGCCTTGGGAGGCTCTGGTCCTGACCACATGGCTGTTGTGGTCTTCTGCTCCGCCCTGGGAGCCTTCCGCCCTGACCACACGGTTGTGGGGGTCTTCCGCTCCGCCCTGGAGGACTCTGGCTTCATCCACAAGGATGTGGTGGTCTTCTGCTCCGCCCTGGGGGGCTTCCGTACTGACCACACGGTTGTGGTGGTCTTCTGCTCCGCCCTGGGGGGCTTCCGTCCTGACCACACGGTTGTGGTGGTCTTCTGCTCCGCCCTGGGGGGCTTCCGTCCTGACCACACGGTTGTGGTGGTCTTCTGCTCCGCCCTGGGAGGCTTCCGCCCTGACCACACGGTTGTGGTGGTCCTCTGCTCCGCCCTGGGGGACTCCAGTCTCCACCACACGGACGTGGTGGTCTTCTGCCCCGCCCTGAAGGGTCTTCATGTTGTTTTTTGTTTTTGTGTTCACTCCTGTCCCTGTTCCTCTCTGTGAGCCTGGCCCTCCGTCCCTCCCCCTGAACCTCCTCCGGTCCTCCTCCCTCCTGGTCTCTCTGTTTTGTGTCTACAATTCTGGTATCTGTTCCCCATGATTTTTTTTCTGGCCCTCCGTCCCTCCCCCTGAGCTTCCACCTGTCCGCCTCCCTCCTGGTCTCTGTTTTGTGTCTGTCGTGGAGCGTCTGGGAGCCGCTCCGTAGAGGGGGGGTACTGTCACAGTGTCTGGGTTGTGTCCCTGGGTTTCCACTAGATGTCCCCCTTTCTCACGGTGTCTGTCACCTTATCACTTCCTGTTCCTTTATTTGGTCACCTTCCTCCTTGTTAGTAATTGATTGTTCCCCACCTGTCTCCTGTTCCCTCATTATCCTTCTGTCTATTTATACCCGGTCTGTCTGAGTCTGTGTTACGGAGTCCTTGTTTAATGTTGAAAGTTTATTCATGTCCGTCATCTTGCCTTGCCTTGCCTTGTCTTTGTGTCTTGTTTATGTTTGGATTTGGATATTCTGGTTTTGACCCTGCCTGGACTGTTTTCCCCTTTTGGATTACCCTTTAATAAATGACTTACCTGCGATTGGTTCCTTCTCCTGTGTTTTCTGTAACACCGATCGTGACAATATTATATTATATTGTTATATGTTATATTATTATTTACCAGTAAATGTATCGTTTGTTTGTCTTTTAAGCCATGATTCATTTACTAATATTGTACAGATATTTATGATTTGCATATGTGTGTGTACAAAAAATAAATAAATGGAAATGTGCTTGTAATTATTATAAATCATATTCTCCTATGAAGTTCATGGGAAAAGACCCAGTGATGCATCCAACATCATGCCAAAATCAGCTTTTTGAATGTAAACTGCTGTGTCAGTTCACATTTCATGCCACTCTGGCTTTTTGAAAGATCTCTGTAATATATTCAGATGAAACGTGTCAGGCTGAACTGAGCATAATGGTTACAGTTTTTGTAAATGGTATTTCTGGGTTCTAAAAAGATATGGTGGATAACATTAATGAGCACAGAGTAAACATATCTCAGTGTCTCACAGAATGCTAATTATATTCTTCCTGACTTTACATACATTTTTACATACAGTCGACATTCTATCATTTCTTTAAAACTGAAAAGGATATTATTTGATGGCAATTCTGTCGTGAAAAAAGTACAGCATAAAATACTCACAAAATAGATTTAAATATGCCCAGTACCTTGAAACATCTAAGGTTGCCAAGGTCTACATGAATTGTACATCCATGCTCTTGTTCTTCTTTGTCCTCTGGAGAGGACAGGAACTTCACGTACTCTCCAATAGCAGACCCTTGAGCAGGAAATAAATTAATATAGATAGGTAAAATGAATATGAACAGGAAGGAAGCCTGTCACAATGGTAGGAAACTAATTTTCTACCTAGGTGAAAGCTTGAAAAGCCTCCTAAAGTGTGCCGCCTTTACACAGCAGACACTGTGGCAGCAGCTCCAAGACCTCAAAACATTTCTGACAAATGTTTTTAGCACGACGCCATGTTAATAAATCATTTAAGCCATCTAATGCAAGGAAAATTATCATAACATCAAGACTGGAAGAATAACTATCTGTCCAAACACGACCTGAGAACACAAAGCCACTCTTTCACTGAGGAGGGTCAGATATATGTAGTACATAATCGCATGCACTGTTGAACATTTACTTCATTTAATATACCATTGCGGTTTGTTTGTCGAAACATCCCGAGCAAATAGATTTAATGTGTGCATGGGTAAATATTTGCAGCGCTATTTCAAACTCGGAAGCTAAATTAGGACTATCACAGAGGGCAAGTGGGGTCTTGAGTTAGCCGCCAGGGTTGTTTGGCTGACCGCGCTTCTGCATTAAGACGGGCCTATTAGTGAGACTCGCATACACAATTACAGCCTTATGAGTTGTTTTCATAATTTCTGTGACATCTCTGTAACTTTCAAATGGTGATCAAGCTGCATGCAAGCCTTCGTAAATTGTCCACCCCATCCTGTGTGCCCCAGCTGATTTTGAAACTGTGCAAATGTGCTGTGGTAGATGAATATGGGCTTAAATTTCTGATAAAAAATAGAACTGTTGAGTCTAAAGCTCAACAAGCTTATGACACAAGTGTTGAGAATGGATTGTGCTCCCTCTCTTGCTCTTTGTAATGAGGAGAGCTGAACTCTACACAGATAAGGCAAACAGGATTGCCACAGAGGTAGCACTGAGAGACAGCGGCCAATGTCTCCACAGCAATAACTACAATAACCTGCGGTATTAAACAATGTCATGCCTTGATGTGATTCACTACTGCAATATAAAAGGTCTGTTACGGAGCTAAATATTCAGATATTTTTTACAAAGAAGAAATTTCTAATATCCCCATGGAAAATATTTGCTATTATTGCTTCTTTTTACTTCAAACTTCACAGGTAACAAGCCTGTTTTTGCTAAATAATGTGTGGTTGTAAATCATGAGGAAGAGGCAACCCTCATGCAAAGAAAATGTATTTTCTTATTTATCAACAATTCATATTTTATTTAATGTGTATTGAAAATATACTAAATAACATACTGTGTAGTGTGTTAAAGGGGTGGTTGACTGTTTTTATTCTAGGCTTGATTGTGTTTATGGGATGCAGTCTGACATCTTTTCATGCTTCGTATTTTAAAAAATGCAGAATTTTTTCACATAATTTACCTTTATTCCACACCGATCTGTCCCTTCTCTGACTAACGTCATGATTTAATTCCTGTTATTATGAAGCCCCTCCCTCAGAAATACACAATGGGCTGAGATTGGTCAGCTGGCACAGCGCATCTGATCATCCCGCACCTCAAGCTCAGAATCTATATTGCTTATTGTAACAATATAAAAACATTCATAGTCACAGGAAGAAGGAGGCGGGAACCGGCGAACATTCAAATCAAACTTGAATAACCAAATAAACACAAAACAGATATCACATAAACAAAACCAAAACACAAATTAAAACCCAAGCCTGGTCATCTCTCATCCTTCACTGTCGTAACTCCTCTTTTATCCTTCCGAAGCTCCTCCGTGGGACTCGACACCGGTGAGTGGCACAGGTGTCGCTCTTTTCCAATTACTCCACTGGCCTCAACCTGTTCCCACGGCTCTCGGCCCCGCCCCACTCATCACACTTATCAATTTGAGCCTGATTGAGACGCAGAGAATATTAAGGATCGTGCAGAATCTGTGCAAGCAGGGCTCTTAATGGTATGTTTGCTAGTTGTTGTCTCATACTTTTAGACATGCTGTTGTTTGTTGACTTGGCATGAACAGATTGAACTAAAACAGACTAGACTTACTGACAATGGCAATGACAATGACATGGCTACTTATAGCAAACAATACAGGTCACATGACATGAACAAACCAATGGGAAACAAGACACATGACTAAGACAACCAATGGGAACATGACACAATGAACTAAGGAAACAATAGCATGAAGACGAGATTGCAAGGGAAGCACCTCAATCGCTTGGGAGCCATTCTTGTCCACTCCTGCTCCGGCATCGAAACAATGGCGGACTAATGACAGCTCACCCAGGGCAGGTCTAAGGTAAAACGCTCGTGTCAGTCAACAATAGTGGGAGGGGCCTGGGTCTGTGTGATGTCACACAGACAGGCATCTGAAAATAGCTTGATATGAGAAAGGGGAAATTATGAACTTCATCTTCATCTTTATTACTATAAGGTGGTTGTAAACACAGACTGCCAACAGACATTTCAGTTCAAACAACTTGTAAAAGGACTTTAAAAGATGCAGTCTGTAAGTTTTGCCTCTTTGTCGCCATCTCTGTTTGAAGTCCTGCAATTGCAGCTGTTTGCGGAATTATCTTCCTTGCGTGGGTTGTGCGGCGGCACGGCTCCAGCGCGGATGAATCTAATGTTTTGAGGAGTATGTGTGGCAGTCAGGCACTGCACCGATGTGGATATTTACTGTACTTCGCAATCACAGATTCTAGCCTACATCTTGAAATATATGACCCGAAATAAGAATTTTCATCATCTGAACGAGTCTGCCACTTTTGTTCTGACCAACTGAGAAAAAAAACATTACAATAAATCACGCTCCCAATGATGATTTAATCTAAATTAGCTCATATCACATCAAACAATCAAATTTTTTTATTTATTATTGTTATACTTTATTCTAAAATTGTTCATGTTAACAACATCAGTATTACGTGACTATGTGAATATAGTGTGTATAAGCGAGTAGATTTCAATTTCTGTACAGTCTAATCTCTAATTGTCATACCACTCAAATTTAATATTAGGAAATTATTTTAACACAGAAAGCAAGTTATGCTCCCTTTCGAATTGGTTGACTTTAGATACAAATATTTTGTAATCCCAGCCTATCTGTAATCAGAAGCACATTTTAAACTGGAATATAATTGAATTTCATTCACATGTGTTTCATAAACACATAATCCTTTCTGGATTACGATCAGCCATCAAAATGATACATTTAATTATTCTAGTTGCTGTGAGAAAAGGCTATAAACGATCTGCAGGATCCTCACATGTAGTAGCCTAGTAGCCAGGACAACTTCTTTATGTTTACACACGTGACGTAATGACACGACAGCATGCTCATATTTCCCACAAAACATACCAGTACCACTCAATTTACAAAACATTATTATAAGCTAACCATTGTGAAACAGGCTAATGTAAGGTGATAGTTTTGAGCATTGGCAGGTTATGTACTTGCCCAAATATTTATTTCAGATAATTTTTAACCAAAAAAAAGTTGTGGACTGCAGCTTTAAATTAATCTTTTAGTACTATGCACTTATTTTGTAACTAGATTTTACATTGTACTTATGTTTTTACAAAAATACTTGCTTATAATTACATCTATAATAAATTTCTGTAATAACGTTCATAATTACCCATCCTTAAACCCACCCATACCACCAAACCTATCCCTAACCTTACCCATATCCCACCTCAACAGCTAAAATACAATATGAACACAATAAGTAGCCTACATTGTTTTTATTTTTTGATGCAAGTACATAGTATTTAATGCCACCTAATTGTAAAGTGGGACCGTATTATTTAATATTGCTTTCTATTGTCCAGTATATTCCCATATATTTTTGTTTTTATAAGGGAAAGGAAAGCACTGTCAACAAAACACTGCCATACGCACATGTGAACCACTTCAAACTGCAATAGACTTCAGGTTATTCCTGTAAGCTGGGAATTCCCACGACAGCTCCTGCTCTTGACCTCATATCTATTGTGTTTGTAAGCGTGTGTGACGTTTTGAGCAGGTCTGACGGGCTGGCATGCCATTGTTTTGTAAGATCAGATTCAATGAGGTAACACTGTTGTTGTCGTGTATCCCTTACATCTGTGAGTACAAAAGCAGGGAAATATTTGAGAGCATGATTTAGAATGCTTTGTCAGACAGAAGTGTCACAGTGCATATGGGGTTTCTGAGTAACTTCTGAATGGCAAAAAATAAAACTCTGGTATATGCTACACAATTATGGTAGTTAAAAACATTCAAATTGAGCTGTACCTTCTGCAGACTTTGCTTTAAGCTGGTGCCAACTGCACAATTTATAATAGTCTTTACGACTGTACTCGTCTGACTATGAATATGAATATGATCCCAGCTATAAGTCATGTCACACTGAGATCTCTCAGTTGTCATTAATGTCAGTCAAGACTCATTAAAAACAGACACACACAAGAAGACTAATCCTAATTTTTCCATCATCAATCTGTGACACGTTTAATGATTGCGAGCTGCATTTACATGTGGAATTTAAATCAAATTAAAAACTGTTCGCAATAGTTATTAATTGGCTGTGGGCGAACATTTAAGTAGCATTCACAGGCTACAGATTTTGGCTTAGGATCAGAGGAATCTCAAAATTATTCTCAAAATTGTACAATATGCATCGGCTTTAAACAACAAAAATCATCACCCACCTTAGATCGGTTGAAACTCGTTTTTTTTTTTTTTCATATATATCACTGAGATACTATTGTTTTATTAATATTTTTAATTATTTAATTAATAAAAATTTTATCCAACACCTGCTATCACCCTTGAGAAAAAAACGAAATGCCCCCTTTAAACTTAAAATCTGTTTGTGCCACCTTTACTGTACATATACATACACACACACACACACACACACACATATATAAATATACATTTTATGTACACTACATATTTGCTGCGCTTGCATGATAGGAAAAAAAATGTAAGAAGGTTGAATCCATGCTTGAAAAGTTCCTGTCTAAAGATCTCCACAGGCTTCTTCCTTTATTTTTATTTTTATTTTATTATTATTATTTAGCATATTTATTTTTGCTCTTTGTATACTTTGCCTTTTATTATTACTCTAAAGCAATTGGATAAGACACATGCCTTTGGTGTGAGAGACCCGGGTTTGAATCAACTGTGAGACACCAATGTGTCCCTGAGCAAGACACTTAACCCCTAGTTGCTCCAGAGGAGTGCGATCTCTGACATATATATAGCAATTGTAAGACACTTTGGATAAAAGTGTCAGATAAATGAATAAATGTAAATGTGATCTAAACCTGGATCTGCTTGCATGTTAAACGACAACTAAACCACATTTTTGCTGCATTCTTGTTTATTTTTTACATTACATAATTTTTGTTTGTTTGTTTACAAAAGATGTCTAAATAAAATGTGCTAGTAATAACTATATAAATATTTACAATTTAAATATATATATATATATAAATATATATATATATATATATATATATATATATATATATATATATACAGTACAGACCAAAAGTTTGGAAACATCACCATTTTTAATGTTTTTGAAAGAAGTTTCTTCCTCTCATCAAGCCTGCATTTATTTGATCAAAAATACAGAAAAAACAGTAATAATAATAATAATAATATATATTCATATATTGAAAATAATAATAATATATATTCAAATAATATATTTTCTTTACTATCACTTTTAATCAATTTAACACATCCTTGCTGAATAAAAGTATTTATTTTATTTAAAAAGAAAGAAAAAAAATTACTGACCCCAAATTACTGACCAGTAGTGTATATTGTTATTACAAAATATTTATATTTTAAAAACATAGCTTCTTTTTTTTTTTTTTTTTTTTTACTTTTTATTCATCAAAGTATCCTAAAAAAGTATCACGTTCTGAAAAAATATTAAGCAGCAGAACTGTTTCCAACATTGATAATGAATCATCATATTAGAATGATTTCTAAAGGATCATGTGATAATGATCCTAAAAATTCAACTTTGCATCACAGAAATAAATGATAATTTAAAGTATAATAAATTTAAAAACAATTATTTTAAATTGTAATAATATATCACAATATTAAATTTTTTCTGTATTTTTGATCAAATAAATGCAGGCTTGATGAGCAGAAGAAACTTCTTTCAAAAACATTAAAAATAGTAATGTTTCCAAACTTTTGGTCTGTACTGTATGTATATATATATATATATATATATATATATATATATATATATATATATATATATATACAAATACATATTTACTTCCATAAAGAAATTAATACATAAAAGCATGTTATTAACATATTTTATTCGAGTCTATTCCGGAGTAAACAATCTAATTACACCCACAAAACTATGTGTCTTCTAATCAACAGTTGCACAGTTTTGCTTTTTATAGTGTGTGTGTCGGCATGTATAGTTGGACAGAATACCATATTAACACAATTGAGAGACTGTTTCTAGGTCAGCTGTGCTATACTTTTTACAATCCAAGGTCATATGAGGGTGAACTGGAAAGCATGCCACGCTATCCAGTATCTAGGCAGAGGTGTTCAACAATTGCTGCCAGCTGTCCTTCTGCAGAAGCGCTGCCAATATCTATCTGTGGATAAATGACTGGAGAATAGCAGCACAGGGCTTTTGGCTGCACAGAGCATGGAAGAAAACTGCAAGCCCACACAAGACCACCACTCACCTTTGGGAGCACACCAATCTCAGCTGCAATTGTGTAACGTCTCAATTTGCAGATGTCGAATTCAGAGGAAGCGAGAAATATATAGTTCAACCAGTCTGCGCACTTCAAAGAAAAAAAGCCAAAGTGGGGACAGCTGAACTCGAATTTTAAAGAGCAATATTCCCTCTTTTATCTCCCTCAAACACAGATGATTAAAGATTCAATGCAGCAAGTAGACTAATGACTCCATAGGGTGTGTGAGGCAAACTTGAGAGAAAAGACGGGAGAGGAGGAAGAGGCCTCTGGAGAATTCTTCACCACAGAGGAAAAAGTTTTAAAATATACAAATGTATTCATCTGAGAGTCTGCCAAGGCTCTGTGGCTTCAGGTAGCACGTGGGAGAGAGAGCGAGCATGAGGGAGGAAGAACTAACAAGCTCTTTCACACCTCTTGAGTCAATCATGCTTATAATAATGATTTGTTTCCTGGTATGACACGCAGTCTGAGGTAAACTGAATGATCAAAATGCACACAAATGACTCAGCACAGGTATACAACAAGTGCAAAGGCAAATGACAACTACATGTTAATGCTGAAGGAATCTTTTTCAATGATAAAATATTTTCTACCTGGCAGGCAGAGAGGACTAAGTGAGCTATTCGTAGGCTGATTTCCCTGAAAATGATTAACATTTTGGCTCTATGGCATCATCAAAACATCACTCTTTGGTTGAGCTTCCTGATCAGCCATACATTGCAACATTGACTCAACCAGTAGAGCGTCGCAGTGATGATGTATTTTTGTAGACCAACCCAGAAAACATGATCATCGTGGATCCCTCTACAAAATCCCAAAAGGATTTTTCGATTATTGCAGAAAATAAGCTCTGTGACCAACAAAAGCGTATGATTATTACAAATTTTATTCAGTATGATAATCTTCACAAATGAAAACAATTTATGAAGCTCATATACAATTTCAGAAGTAAAAATCTAAATGTAGGCATGCATTTTATGTTGTAGAATAAACAATATCTTGAGCTTGGCTCAACCAAAGACCCATTCAAAAAATAAAAAATAAAAAATAATAATAATAAAAAAACAGCTGGAAAAAAACACCCTGATTACCATTGTTAGCCATTAATTTATCTGTGGAAATGAGGAGAAATATCACATAAATGTGCATATTTTTACAACAAAAAGTTACAAGAAAGCTTTTTTCTGTTTTGGTAGTTTTTCCCCTTCTGTTTGCTAAAATAAATAAATAAATAAATAAATAATGGTTTGAAGTAAGAATACAGAACAGTTTTTCCATTTGTTTTTCAGTATGTATATGTACTTCTTCACCTCTTTTTCCTCAAAGGATTGAATGGGTAACTATGGTAAAAGGGATTAATTTTCCCTACAAGTCCTCATTGTCTGATGGTTTTTTGCTGACACTGTCTATAGGGCCAGGTTGGGTTGGTATCTGTTTGTTTGACCAATGATATGTACAGAAACCTGTTTGAAAACAGTCATTATTTTTGCTGTTCTGTTTGGAGATGATAATAGCACAATACTTAAAACACTTGACCAAAGCATATCACACAAAAATACAAGAAGTTCTCACTGATGAGAGGCATTTATCACAAAGACTTTGCAGCCTTAGTTTGAAAAAAAAAAATTGCCCCATATTACTGTACAGTCCTAGAGAAGGATGGAGATTTTTTTTTTATTTTGCCAGCCCTGCAGTGTCTGCAGCACATTCTATAGATAAATGGTCCTTGTCCTCTCCCATGTGAGAGCCAATGGGTGACAGAGTGACAAATGAAGCCGGCTCCTCTGCCCAGTGAGCAGAGATTATTGTCACTCACTGTAGGGGACGGGATTAATGACCTGGACCCAGTGGCAAAGGCTAATCATGGGAGATTAGGGGACGGAAATCCTGTAGGTATTCAAGGAAGAGAAGGGGGCTACATCTTCAGGTCTACAAGGACATGGTATTGCCTGTGGTAATCGGGGGGAATTAGTTTAAAGGCTCGGTACAAAAGTTCAACATGGCTTCCTTACTTAATTTATTATCCTTTATCCTTTTTTTTGGTGGTAACTAGTTTAGTATAATCCTCACATAGCAGTAATTTTGCTTCATGCAGTTGATCACATGATCTGATTTCCATGGTGGTGCATAAAGGGGACATTGATGATGTTTTTTACCGTACAAGCTTAATGCAGCCCATTGTGTGCACAAAAAGGGAGGGGGTTTGCAATGGGTGATTTTGCCCCAAGCCACCAGAGAATTTCACCATAAAGAGGGATTTGTACATGGACCATCTCTCATCCCTTGCCAACACCTTGGGAATAGCCCTTATGAATGACCCAATTACGTACCATTTGTTTTCATGAAAACTTTTCAGGGCAACAATACTCTGAGCATGATAAAGAACTGCGCTGAAACTGCATGCTTTGCAGCTGTACAAATTGAACGTGGTGGAACTTACAGTTTACTTTGTCATCTAGACCCACCTTGACCGTATTTGTGATGATAACTGTACTTTGTGACCAGCAAAAAAGCATATGCAAACCCCCCCAGAGGCTCCAATACTAGATTCATACAGCTCAATTTAGCAAACAAACATGCACATATAACTTACAGTTAGTTATAGTCACTAATGATTTTAGCTGCAAAGCTTCATGATTTATTAACAACCTTATGACTTAACACTTGATTAAATTGTCACACCTAAACATACACAACATATTTTTATAATCTATATCATATTTCCTTTTTCCATAATGCATACTTCACTAGCAGCTCTAGTTAACACATTTCGATGTGTATCTGACGTTACAAACTTTCAAAGAATTAGCCATTTATTAGACTTCTCTAAAAACACGCATAACAAGAAAATGTTTCATAAAATGAATAGAGGTAACACCCACAGATTTGAAATGAAGCATGGGCAACTTTCAGATTCAGCCTCATTGTGTTTCAAAAATCATTCACCTCATTTAAAATATATATATATACGTAATATTATTTTTGTTTTTATTTTGGATCTTATATATCTTTATTTTCATAAGAGTCTAAATATTTATTGAACAGTAAACGTTCAAGTGTCAGCTTTGTAAATATTTGTTGTTATATATCTAGTTTAATAAGCAACAACATTTCTTATTATGGGTGTGTCATGTAAGTTCCCTCGTCAAAATGGGGGAATGCTCCAGATGCTTCACCACCCCTGAAATGGAATTGAAATTTTAATTTAAATTTCAGTCAAATTTAGCATTTAAGATATTTTGTTTAAAATCCTTTGCTAGAAACAAACTGTGATAATTTTTAAGCTAAATGAAACAGAAATTCACCCATCTGTTTTCTTGCATACCTGTTATTGATCTTTTTGTGAACGATTCCTCTGTGCATGTTGATTTAACTCGAAATTTTTAAACAAAATTTCATAACTCACTCTTTTGGTGAAAATACTGGTGAAATATGTCCAATTATTTTGTCATCATAAACCCCTTCCCCTTTCTCATCCCTTTCATCTTTTATACTTTAAGCTTGCATTCAGATCTGCCTCCATCCAATAAACAACCAATGTTTAGGAATAAGTCTCTGTCCTACATTTTTTTTTCAATAATCTCAAATGTACATAATACAGGAAACAAGATGAGTCCCTATTTCTATGTTGCATGTAGATCCTAATATCTTGCTTCCATTTTTCAATTTGCTAAAAAAGGAATGTTTTGTGTATCAAGACTAGTAAGTTAAGTCAAAAAAATTATTTAGTACTACTATATATGTACTGCAGGAATGTAAATCAAACCTCAACCTAGTTTACAGCAACAGTGACTATGAATGATTTCCTCAAAACAATAGGAATAAATGCAAGTTATCTACTCTCATCCAACAACTTTGATTCTAATGTTAAAAGCCAGAATGAGAAACGATGCACAAGAACAATTCAATGCAATATTATCGGTTCTATGCGCATGTGTATGGGCTGGCAGGGGGCAGAGACATGGGGTGTAATCCCGGTTTTACTGCAGGGCAGAAGGCATGCGGCGAACGGCTGCACACTTTCTCCCAGCAGCAGCTGTGACACCATCTTTGTATCTTAAGGTGGTGCCTAATCACCCTTGCAACTCTAACTACATCTCTCATGTTTTCAATCAGCCAGGCCCATAAATTATTGTCAGCAGTAATCACAGTCGTCCACTCAGGGCTCGCTGAGGGGTCCTTGCCTGTCTGTGTGCATCGATTCAGTCTTTTCTGGCACTAGACTAACAGATCTGAGGGGAGCCGGGGTCTGAGTGCTCGCCAAGCCAACGCACCACTGACAGCAGTGGAGAGGAAGAGGTCTCTCAGAGGAGGTGGTGTTAATGAAAATGATTAACCTATCTGCACAGCGCTGGATGACAAAATCAGAGCTCATTACATCAAAACTGACATGTCCGGCATGTGAAATTATTTAGACTGTGAGCTGCGCTATTCGCTCTACCCACGAGTCCAGCTCATTATGTTCATTGTGATCTCTGGTATTAAGTCGGCAAGGGTCAGCCCTTCGCAGCACGTTGCTTTAAATCCTTGCTCTTTTTCTTTGAGGGTACAAAATGGAAATATATGCATCTCTCTTCTTGTTTCTAATAAACTCATCCGGCAGCTTTGGCAGGCAGCCCAAGTACTCGCAGCACAGCCTGCCTTTTTCTCCACAGCACACTTTTCTTTCACTGTGAAAACTGCCAGCATGGGGTGGCACAGTCACTTCTGGCGAGGGGGTACTGTCAGTCTAGATCAGTGAGAAGCAGCCTTCTATTTCAATTAGCTCTCATCTGCCCTAGACAGTCACCATGACGGCCACATTAAGTCAAGGACCGGCGTTAAGAAGCAGGTGGGTGGAGAAGGGAGGAAAGATGTCGTAACGGGGCTTAAAATCAGGGACTGGAAGACCTGTCATCACAGCGTTCTCCTGTAACGGAGAAACCGCAAGGTTGTGGTAAACACAGCGCAACTCCGCAACATTACTGGATGTAATGGAGAGCAGAGAAGAATTTTATTATACACTAAAAAAGAGCCATTTCTTCTAGTTTTTTTACTAGCAATGTGCCTGAAGCTAAATATCTTATTCATAAAGACAAAAATAAATAATGTTATCTAGACTGATTTTTTTAACAAGCACAGAATATATTTTTTAGAGTTATTAATAAAATAAAAAATAAATATAATTGTTGGAATTTTTATTTATTTAAAAGGGTCATTCACAGAAAGGTGAAAATTATGTCATTAATTACTCACCCTCATGTCGTCCCAAACTCCTTTGTTCATCTTCAAAACCCAAATTAAGCGGAGACACGGAAGAAAAGAATTGTTGAATAAAGTTGATATTTTTGTTCCCTTTGCGCACAAATAGTATTCTCATAGCTTCCGAAAATTATGGTTGAACCACTAATGTCACATGGACTATTTTATCAATGTCCTTACTACCTTTCATGGGCCTTGAACATTTAGTTGCATTGCTATCTATGCAGGGTCAGAAAGCTCTTGGATTTCATTAAAAATATCTGTGTTACAAAGTTGAATGGAGATCTCACGGGTTTGGAATGAAATTAAGAGGAAAGAGTCATTTTTGGGTGAACTATACCTTTAAGAAGTTTTTATGCTGAACAAGGCTGCATTTATTTGATTTAAAATTAGAGTAAAAACATTAATATTGTGAAAGATAAGTGCCATTTAAAATAATGTTATTTCAATTTTAATATTTTTTTTTTAAAAGTTTATTTATTTATTTCAAATTATATAAGCCATGTTTACTAAATGGAAGAAAAAAAAATTATTTTCATTCAGTTTTACTTTTGAACTCGGTTTGATCTGAATTTAGATTTAGATAATTCCAGTCACTGCAATACATCCTGGTACATACCTGTATAGAGATGGCTTAACTGCATACCCCCATTTTCTGATAAAGGCAAGGTCGCAATCCAACACGCCTGAATTTACAGATGTCCCTGTAAAATAAATAAAAAGGACTTCTGGAGAAATCTGGAGGTGCTCTTTATGGGAGCAGTATGAAATCTTAGTAACCAGGTACAGTCTGGGGAGAGGAGGTGCTGCCCGCAGGTTGTTTACGTGAGCTCCTGATTCAGGGGGGGATTCGGTGTGCTGCACCCTTGTTGGGCATGAAGCTCTCAGTGGGGAACAGCCTGAGGTCGAGGGTGGTAAACATGGCTATCCCAGCAGACATTACAGGAGCTTCAGCAGCCACCTGACAGTGGCAATGGATAACATGATGTTATTGAGAGACTCTCGTAAAACAGATATCAGATATAAAACATACAGTGAGAACAACTGTTTTCCTATAAAGATCATGCACTGTTCTGTGAATATGATGGGAAATATTAGGGGTATGAACTGGTGTCATTGTCTGTTGCAATTACTAAACTGAGGTCTGAATAAACCGGATGTGGGCTTCAACAGAGTGTATGGCAACACTTACTGAAAAGTCCATTTTAGATGTAAAAATACACTTTATACTTTCCAAACTTTCCATGACTTTCATAAAATGAAAGTTTATTAAATATTTCATAAAATTATGTATTCTAAGTTTCAACCATTATTTAAAAGCTTTTCAAAGAAAAAGCAAGTGAGGTACAGATACTGCATACATATAGTGGAACATTTGAACTTTAATGCTTTAATGTTACTCTTTGACTACTTCGGATTTCTAAGCTCCACAAAATGATGGAAGTGTCATCTGATTTGAATTTGCACATTTTCAAACTTCACACTTTAGTCATATTAGTCTAGAGACTCACAATTGCTTTGTAATTTTAGATGCATTTATTAAAATTCTGCTTCATCCTTGTGCTTGATGGATAATCAGTCATATACTGTATATGTGACACATAACACTCCTGGAGGGAAAAAGGGAATTTTCTCAGGATAAACATAGAGCACCAGAGGACCTTAACGTTGTAATCCAATACAAAGCACTTTCAGCGTCTAAACAGTCAGATCTTGCCAAACACTTTGCACAGAACCAGACAGTATGAATAAAAAAAGAAAGAATCTGTTCCAATATATGTTCCCAGACAACCTTTCTCCAACAGAAGATGAGATGTTCCACTGTAATGAACTCCTTGTGGTTGGCCAGGCTACAGAAGTCCATTGTACCAGCGCTGTGGCCAAAGATCTACTGTCTGCCACCTGTAAAACACATATCGAGGCAACATGTGGTCAAAAACTTTTCATTTCATGCCATTTAATCCTTCGATGATTGCCTAAAGGCATGATAAACATTACACCAAACTGAGATTTAACATTCTTTCCTCAGTCCATCAGTGTGAAAATTACCTGAAAACAACCTTTGTGCTTGATTCCCACACATGATATAAATAATGCATCTGTGCTTACTTTAGGTAACAGTATAAACATGCTGCTTAACAGGGAACGTAGCATTCACACAAAACTAAAAAGAAGGTCAAAGAGCAAAGAAAACAAAACTGCAACTTACTATAATGGGTTCTGAGGTCTAGCCTCGGTGGATTACATCATACTATTGTCGTTATGAGCGGGACGCATATGATCACTGTTCGTTTCCAAAAGGATGTATGTCCGAGCCAAAACACAGTCTTGTTCCATATGCATCCTGTTGGATCCATGTGTCCTTCATATCATCTCTCTTTCACTTTGTTCCCCAGCCACTGAATGTCGATCATTTTGCATTCAAGGTTCAATCCATACACTATTAGCTGTTAGCAGAGAGATGGTTCTCATATCCTGCTTGGACTCTGTTGAAGGAGCGAGAGGGCTGGGGGAATTATTTAGTATATGTGAATTTAGAATGGTGAACAATGAACAAAGTCTTTTGGCTTGTAATGAAAGCAAAATCTCAAGATCCCAAAATTACTCTTGAGAATCCCCATGGAGTTAAAGAATTATTAGGGGTTCAGTAAGTTAAACCCAATCAACAGAATTTGCGACTTAATGTTGATTAACACAAATTTATTTCCTCTTGGCCACTTTTTTTTTTTTTTTTTAAGATAAAGAAACTTAGGCACTCAAGTAAACAGGGCTAATCCATAATTGTAAAACTTCTCAGTTATATTGCATATTTAATTGTATAACATTCCATGACAAAATGCCATAAAATCCCAAAACTGTAAAATAAATAAATAAACAAATAAATATATGATTTAATATAATATAATATATGAACAAATCAGCTTAGAAGAAGAAATTTGATGACTGTAAAGAAAGAAACAAAGAAAGAAAGAAAGAAAGAAACAAAGATAGAAAGTTAATGTTAATGTTAATGTTAAAGGGGTCATATAATGTGATTTCCATTCTCTTTGGAGTGTAACAAGCTGATTGTGCATAGATAAGATCCCTGATGTTCCAAAGACTAAAGTCACAAATCCAAATTGATATTCTTTATCAAAGTCAAGACTTTGCCACGCCCCCCTAAAACGGCTCATTCAAACACGCCCCCACATGTCATGTGAAACCTTGAACTAGCTCACACTCTGCACTAGAACTGTTCAAATTGTCACTATGTGGAAATATTTGCCGCCCAAAATGTCACACATAGAAAGAAGGAGTGTTGAAGAAGCCATGTCAGGGAGATGCTGTGTATAGCTAGATGAAAGCAAAAGCACTTTATTTGGCCGAAAGTAAATGCATTTAGGAATCTTTAAGATTAAAGAACAGCAATGCATTTTATGGATGACCGTTTCATGAACCTAGGAGAGGTTATTTTGACTTTGCTATGACCATCTGGTGCTTCTGAATCAGCTACTGTAAGTATGTTTTGTTATTAGTTTAATGGGCACGTGAGAGAGAGAAAAAGAGAGAGAGAGAGAGAGAGAGAGAGACATTAAAGTGGAGTCAGCCTTCTTAACCATGGCTTGTGTACTGCAAACACATATGAACTTCATCACACCACTCTGTTCCCCTTTCAGGCTTAAACTGATGGTAAACTAGGGACATTATTAACTGTCTTGAAAGATGAATCCTGCGATTATGGAAAGGGGCGTTACATTTCCGACGAGTGCTTGCGGTCTTTGGCCAATCACAATGCACTTGGTCAGCTGGTGCTTGTCAGAAGGAGGGTTAGACTTTGTAGAAAACAATGTGTTTGAGAGAGGCGGGGAATAGAGGAACTACAAAAATGTACAGTATTTGAAACAATGTTTTTTGAAAAAAATAATTTTCATATGACCCCTTTAATCAAAAAGCTGGAATAAAATAAAAAATATATTAGATGAAAAAATATATATATAATATAATTATTATTATATATAGTATATAATAATAATAAAATAACACCGGATTGAACTTAGACTAATAGCTTCACCCAAAAATGATAATTCCGTCAGAATTTCTTTTAATTTCAAACACAAAAGATGATATTTTCAGAATATCTTTTCATTCTTAGGTAAACTATCTTGGAGGCATAGAAAAGTGAGGCAGAAAAATGAAAGAGGACAAGAAAGGACACAGAAGTACAGAGAATCCCTATCAGGAACATGATGAAAGGCAGAAAAGAGGACGCAGCAGAGGACAGCGGGGCAGACTTGGTAGAGGGCATCAGTCTCCTTTACTGCGCGATCACATTACAGCATACACAGGATGAGTAGCCCTTCAGGTGAGCGCGGTTGTCAACAGAGACAAACTGCAGCTCTTGGGACTGCCCCAGATCTGACAAATTATCCCCCTACATCAGTCACCTCATTTGATTCTGCGAGGCAGCCTGCGCCCTACTCAGGGTCACACCAAGCAGCAACCACAAGCTGTTCATCTCCAGGTGTCCATTAATGATGTTCTCCTAGATGCCACTCTCAAGCACTATACAGTGAAGTGCAATGCCTCACCCTGCTAATTACGAGCGATAGGACAGGAAGTGTGAAATTCACTAATGCTCCGCTAAATGTCAAACAGTAAACTGCTGACTCTTTATTTGTTGTCGAGGAGGCTCATTTCGCTCGAGAACTGGTGTTGGCTTAATGCAAATGCAGCTGAAAAGTATGTGTAGGAACGTCTTTGAAGTCCAGGGCTGTAGGGATGGTTGACAAGGACAAGACGATGGAGGTGGAGTGAGGGGGGAAACTGCTGAAAAGCTCCACCCCTATTAGCATATCAGACTCATTAGCATCCCACAGGCAAAGACCCCTGGGAGAGAATGAAGCCATCATTCTGTGAAATCTTATCCTCCCCAATCTAAGCGCACTCTCCATATCCTTCCCTCCAGCTGCGCAAAGTAGGACGACCTGTAGCACACGTCAGAGCAAAGCTCCCCTAGTTTCGCATGAGTAACTGCCCCCCTCTCCATTAAGCTGTTAAGCCACACAGTCAATTACTCCGGCTCAGGGAGGTGGCGGTTCATCCAGAGCCGGAGAAAATGATATGCTTTGGTGGACCGGCAATAAGAGAGGAGGGTGCCGTGAAACTGTGTACTCAAGCCAAGCGATTTCTCATGAGGAGAAGGTAAGGCAATTAGATGCTTCATTGCCTCTGGTGTTACATAAAATCTAAGGAGGATAAAAACGAAAGGCCATAGGTACATATTGAACTGTTATCACTTGGTTGTCTGATTTACAGCTCCCCTTGCAGGTCTACCCTTTAAAAAACCTGGGTCTGGCCACTTGCTAAGACATTAAGGGAACTACACTGCTGTAAAATTTATGTTATTCCATGGAACAAATATTTTGAAGAATGCTCATATTCCTCTTGTTAATGCAAGAAAATGGCAGTCAAGCTCCAAAAAATGCACTATAAAAAATTCCATGCAACTTCTGGGTTTATAATCATAAACAAACAAAAAAATAAAAATACAAATTGTTGAGACTGGGACACCAAAACGTAATAAATAAATAAATAAATAACTTTTATATTATATTGCTTGACACCTGTAGTAAACATGAAAATGGCAGTAGACTACAGTGATAAATCTGCTTTATACAGCATAAAACTGTTTTATACAGGTTTAAAATTATATTTTTTTATGATACACTCATACTTTGTCAACTCTAATGTACTAAAACCATTTTTTAAAGCCACACACACACACACACACACGACATTTGAATATACATACAAACTAGACTAAAGCGATAATATAATTTTTAACTATATAACACTTTTGCAAGAGAAACATACCAAATAATCATTATTCACTGAAAATCTTGTCACTTTCACATATTCAAACTTGACATGTGGCATTTTTTCAAAACATGTAAAAGCCAATGAGCATTTGGCATCCCTTCCATCACATCTGAATATATGCCAATTTATTGCTATTGTGTGGCTTCAGAAGACTTTGAAAACATTCTATAGATTATAAGTTGCATTTGAGAACTGTAATGAAAGTACTGAAAAAATTTGTCACTCGAATAAACACTTTAAGACAACATTTACTTGAAGGAAGGTCTGTTTAGCACTCAAATATGTGTGACTAAGAGACAAATCTTAAAGGCTCTCATTCAACGTTTGCCCTGCTACACAACCTGTGATGCACGTCTTGTTTTTATGATTATTCAACCACAGACGGAAGCTGAGAGGACTCAGAGCACAAAGCCACAAATGGACTTTTTTTCTCCATGTGGCGACTGTGAAAAACACCACTCACATCTGAAACATTTCCATTTTCCCTTTCTTCTGCAGACATTGTGCCACTCAAAGCCTCCGTTCCCCTGGGCTATGACCAGCAGCTACTGGTCCCATTCTTACAAAACACTACTTCTTCACCCTATACCATTAGCATATGCCATGCACATGGCTGGCATGGAACAAAAAAACAAACTGTAGCCGACTCATGCTTTTGTTTGAAGCCGCTTCAAAAGGAATGAGTGAGGATTTTGAGTACAATGTGGAAGCAACCCATTTAACAAGCTTCCCCTTGAGAATAGAAGAGAGGGGGAAATCACTGTAGACCGAAAATCTCCTAAACCCCATACAAAAATGAGACGTTCAGAGTAAATAGATTTACTTGAGTGAGCTGGCTCATGATTACGTGAGTGTGTATGCTTTGGAAATATGGGGTAGCATGCAAACAGCCTGTGAAAAGAAAGTTATTTTCCATTTCTCAAATAACTGTACCTGTAATCTGCAAATCACACTTAGTCTAATGGGAAAAGTGGTTGTGGGTTCTTAAAAGGCATCAGTGTTTTCCCAGGATGTCACAGATAGTCAGCCTGGAGCAGAACTGTAGAGCTATCAAGAAAGATTTGAGAGATTAAACATGAACCTAAAAGGGGGTGGGGGGGGGGCGGGCATAATCAAGAGTGAAAGAGCCATTAAAATCGTAACATTGAGCACATAACTACAATGCTGATGTATAATAATGGGAGTAGCTAAAGGCTTAAATGAGTGAATGCTGTCTAAATCAATAGAGTCTCTTCTTAATCGATAGGTCTTGAGAAGCAGAAATTCTGTGAAGATGAGATCACAGCCGCAAACAGTTGCATCACTGTGTGGAGAGAAGCCGCTTGAAGTCAAGTTCTGGACATGACCCCGTAGAGGTCTGTTCACCGGGGCCTTATGTCACATGTGTTAATGTCAGCTTAGCTTACAATTAGGCTACGAGTTCCTCGGTATAACAACAACTAGATGTGACTCACAGCTTCACGCCAAGCAAAGGGAAGCTGTGCACATTTTTCGAAGGGGAAGAGAGTTGAATACATTTACACCTTGAGCAGACTGAGAGAGAAATAGTAAGTGAATTGGAAGGAGCTTGGTTACGGTTTGCCAATTTGAAGCAGTGATCATAAATGCATATGTTAGGGGATATTATTGGAAAATACCTTTAGGTTACTCTTTCCAACTAAGGAAATTACTTTCTATAATGATAAAAAAATCATTAATATATTATGTTTTTTGTTGTTTTTGTTGTTGTTTTTTTTACTAAGGGGAGAATTGGGATAGTTGTAAATCACCAGGTGATTTAACACATAACAAAATTGGTAAGTTTTGTAGTTTCATTTTATATTTCAAATATGCTCAAATCTTTCACCTAAATGCTACACAAACCAGATACATCTTATCTGAGCAGACAGGTAAGACCAACACTAATTTTTCAATTTACCTCTGCAGGACAAAGATTCAATTAAATGCGTTTCATGTTTTAACTCATTAGCTATTTTAGAATAATAGTTTAACTTTTTTTAACACTTTTTTCACTTTATTAATAAAATAAAATAAAATAAAGTTGAGATGGGATTAATTGTGGTTGAAAAAAAAAACCATTAACAAAATAAATGCATGTAAATTTGTTGCAATCATTTTACCTGAAATAAATTAGAAATTTCAAAACAACTTAAATTTGCAGCAGACATATTGGTAAAAGATATCAAACTTTGCGATTAATAATGAGTCAGACATTAAGGCAAGTGTTACAAATATCCCTTGTTCTCCACCATAGCTACTGCTGTTATTATTTCACAGCGCACAGTTCTCAAAAGAGCAAGAGAGCATTTGTAAGATGTCTCAGAAATGCTTTTGAGTATCAGGCATTTTTCAAAAGACGCTCCAATCAATCAGACTGGGTTTGCCCTTCTGAAGAGACAAGCCCAGTTTCCCTGAACTCATCCGTCACATACAGCCTCTGCTTGTCTTCTTGGCTCTTTTCACACCATTCCTCTCACTCCTCCACTACATGATGACTTATTATGTTTTCCAGCGGCTCGATTTCCTCCTTCTCGTTGTTTTCACTTTCCCTCTTCTTGATGGAGAGTAACGATATCCTTCTCTCTGATTTTTCCATCTCAATAGCTGGAGATCCAGCTCCAAATGTCTGGCATAGACTCAACCGGCAGAGAAACCTCGAGAGCTCAGCACACAGAGGGCGTTTAATCATAATTTCTCCCTCCAAAAGGCCTCTTCCGTAACATTCATCCTGACAGAAAAACATCTGCCCCATCAAAACACCTCTAGAGATGGAGGAATCGGTTACATTCGAGGGTGTTTTTGTTAAAGCGAACAGTGGGTGAGGAGAGGCGCTTCTCAGTGGTTTCACACACAATTATCCATCCAAAAACTGTGAGGCAGGCATGAGCAAAGACAACGACTGCCACCTAAGATGTGTAAGAGGAACAGAGGTAATATTATAATGACGGTGTAAAGACTTCTTACATCTGAGAGAGCAAAACAAGACATAAAAAAGCAAACCTTCGAAACTACAGAGTTCATGCCGTTTCCATGGAGAATCAGATTTCCAGTCTGTATCGCCTGATTGTTGTATGTGATGCAAATTAATCTTATCCTGACATGTGAGATATGCAAAGAAGATACAGGAGTTCATATCAAACTGGGTTTCAGTCATTTCTCTGAACAACATGCGTGGGAACAAAGGAACAAAACAGTGATTAGATAGGATTGTAGAGAAAACAGGCCTATTAAAACAAAATTACAGGTAGGCATGCTAGTGCAGACTGAAAGAAGGTACATCTCTGGGGGCACCATTAAACTTCATATACATCTAAACTAAATACTTGAAGAATCCTAGAACCCAAAAATGAATTTCACTAAAAATGTAATATACATTCATGACCAAAAGTTTTGATAGTGACACACATTTGGGGTTTGCAAAGTTTGCAGCTTCAGCTGTTGTGGTGTTCATTCACATTGTTTCTAGATTATTGTGCAGAGTGATCAGATGCATTTTAAATAATTGATTTAATTTAATTCATTTTAAATAATAATGCATTTTTAAATAATTGCTAAAAGCTTATTTGGGCAATAAGACAATATTTTATATATATTTTTTTTTTTTTTAATTTTTTTTTTTTATTCTGAAACAAAATGTCCAGCTAACATTAGTTGACTAATCATATCAGCGGCACATGTGAAAGTGTTAAGTACTAGTTAGGTGAAATTACTATAGTACTAATTAGATTGTAAGAGCAGATGCTATAAAAGAAGGGAAGTAGAGCTTCCAATCTCAATGATCTCACATGCAAGGAAATAATCTACAATGAATATTGCACATAGAAAGAACCATTTACTGGATCATCAAGAACTACAAGGAGAGAGGTTCGACTGCGGTGAAGAAATCTTCAGGATGTCCCAGAGTGTCCAGCACCAGGCACCAGGACTGTCTCCTCCTCCAGGAGTCATGTCTCCAGCAATGCAGAGCTTGCTCAGGACTGGCAGCAGGTTGCTGTGAGAGCATCTGCATGCACAGTGAGGCCAAGACTTTTGGACAACGGCCTGGTGTCATGAAGGGCAGCAAAGATGCTACTTCTCTCCAAGAAAAAACATCAAGGACAGACTAAAATTATGTAGGAAGTACAAGGATTGGACAACAGAAGACTGGTGCAAAGATATTTTCTCTGTTGAATTTCTCTTCCGACTGTGAGAGACATCTGGAAAATCGATTGTTGGGAGAAGGTGAACCCTATCACGAGTCCTGTGTTGTGCCAACAGTGAAGCACCCTGAGACCCCCATGTGTGGGGTTGCCTTTTTTACCAAAGGAGTGGGCTCTCTCATAATGCTGCCCAAACACAAAGAATGATACCAAAACATCCTGCAAAAGTGAGTTCTTCAAACGATCCATGAGCAAATTGGTGATGACCCGTGCATTTTCCAGCATGATGGAGCTCCATGTCAAAAAGCAAGAGTGATAAAGAAGTGGCTCGAACATCATTACATTGAAATTTTGGATCCATGGCCAGGCAACTCCCCGGATCTCAATTCCACAGAGAACCTGTGGTCGGTCCTCAAAAGGTGAGTGGACAAGCAGAAGCTCTCAAATTGTATTTAACTTTGAGAAGTAATAAGGCAAGAATGGATCGCCATCAGTCAGGCACAGAAGCTAATATCCAGCATGCCAGAGCGAATTGCAGAGGTTTATGAAGAACATGGGTCAACACTGTAAATATTGACTCATATATATATATATATTTTTTTTGCCAATAAAAGCCTTATATGCTTTTTTCAGTATACCATAGAACCGTGGAAACATAATCGACAAATACTAAAGCAGCAAACTTCTCCAAACAAAATTTGTCACTGCCAAAACTTTTGGCCAGGACTGTATACATATACATATTTTGTAGCAAATGGTCCACTGAAGGTGAGTTGTGATGAACCCAAGATCATCTTTAATTCAAAAGTAATCCACAATACAAACAAACACTTGACTTGATCAGACTTAACTTGAACAGATTTGACTTGAACAGTAACACAAACTCACCAACAACAGGTTACACAGATCAATACTCAACCAAGGACAAAGGCAACATGAGGGCTATTTATATCAAACAATACAGGTCACATGACAAAGACAACCAATGAGAACATGTCACATGCACCAAAGAACCAATAGCAGCATAACATGAGGCCAAAGGCAATCACATGACTAGATAGGAACCATGAGTAAACTCTGCGACGTGAAAACATGAACTTGAAACAAATGCCTTGTCCAAATACCCACACTTACAGTATTGGCCACTTGAAAGATTGTGTGGGCAACAGGAAGTAAGTGTGCAAGATCTTAAAAACACCAAAGCGCAGTGCCCTTAACACACACTAAATCCACACTAAATCTCGAATACTACTCCAGAGCGGTATTCAAGGCTTAGTGTATCCCATCATGCATCATGTTGTGGAAATGAAATGACAAGACTTTTTGCCAAGTTCGCGAAAGGTCACGGAAACCTTTCCAATGTAAGTTAAATATTAATAATAATTAGATATTACATATAATACTTAATACTGTTTGTAAGTGAAGAAAACAAAAATAACAACTGTATTCAGCAATTCCTTTGTTTTCATTTTGTTTTTTATTAATGCTCAAAAATCAAGAATAGTGCACAGAGAATAATACAACCATCAACATAAGAATTGTAGACAATAACAACAAAAAATTAAGTAGAAACAAATAACAGAAACAAAAGAACAGAAAAAAGGGAGTGTTAAAACATAAAATTGAGACTTACAGTACATGTCATTAAAAATAAGAAAAGAGTTACAGACAGTTAAAGGTTTTAAGGCTTTTTTATTCTTAGGCAACTTGATTAATGAAAAGTATTGCTCAAAATGTTTTATAGAAACAAAGAAAAGAGGTCTAGAGTTTGAATATTTGCATCTGTGGATGTGAAATTTAGCAAGAAAGTAAATCAGATTTCACTCCATAAAACGGTTTCTTTTTAGATTTATCCTACTCAATAAAATCCAATGCTACATCCTTCCAAAACAGAATACATTCATTATAAATGTTACTCCTAATGAAACTTAAAACATCTTGCCAAAATTTCTTAGTAACTAGACAGTTCCAAATGAGATCAACAGAGAGAACAACAGTTTCAACAGAGGCATCACAAAAAGAGCAACTGGAGGAAATATCTCTTTTGAATTTTTTTATGTAATGCATTGCAGGATAGAACTTATAGGAAATCTCCTTTACTCCTTTTACCTTTAGTTAGTAAATAAGTATGAGGAAGCATCCACAGTTTTTTTCAGCAGATGTTACCCACTGCATTATTCCAATAAGCAGTCACAGCTGGCAGAGTAATAATATTTTGCTGAAATAATGAACAAACTATCCTATTATTATTTTTGCATGGAGATGTCAACAATTCCTTTGTCAACAGTTATTTTTGTTTTATTTGCATACAAAAAATATTCTCGGCGCTTCATAACGTAATGGTTGACCCACTGATGGCAGATGGACTATTCTGACAATGCTTTTCCTACTTCTCTGGACCCTGATAGTGTAACTTAACTTACTTGGCAGTGAATGGGACAGTCACAAGCCTCCCGGTTTTCATCCAAAATATCTTAAATTGTGTTCCGAAGACGAACGAAGCTTTGACGGGTTTGGAACAACATGGGGGTAATGATTAATGACAAAATTTTCATTTTAGGGTGGAACTGCAACTACACATTACTTTACAAAAAAAAGTGTACAACTTTCTAGCTAAGTCTTGACTTAAAATGAATGGTACAAATCAATAAATAACAGTTCTACTTCTAGTACTACTAGCTCCTCCTGTGATTTTTACATCCTAATTTAAGCAAGACCTTATGAACAGCTAGTGCAACCCTTCCCAGGAGAGAGATTGAGCCTCCTGGACTAGCATGTAGCTCTTGAATGCAGACTATAATGTTACATCGCCTCAGGATCTTTAGATGTTACCTCACTTACACAGTGCAACAAAACCGTATCAGATACAGACATCAAGAAGACTTCATAGAAGATTCTGGATTGCTGCAGGCTGACCCCCAGACAGTTCTTTATCAGACAATTAGATGGTTAACAAAGCCCAAAGCAGAAAGCCAAATGTACAGCAAGTTGAGAAAAAGCAGCACTAAGGAACCAACCAACAGAAGGACCAACAAGCACTCTCTAGGAAGGCCCCGCAGGTTTGTCAGGCCCAGGAAAACACGGGTAATGTGAAGGTCGTTTAAAGAGTGCCAGGCTGTGTGGTACTGGAGGGGAGCTGGGGGAAAGCATGCGGGGAGCCTGGCTGTGAATGTGTGACGCCTGGGCTGGTGCTCGGGCACTCTCCCTGGTGCTCCTCATCAATCTCTCTCCGTCCGCAGAGAGCCTCTCCTGACCCACATAGCAGCCATACAGCAGGGAGGCCCCTTTTTTCTATTATTTATACCTCTGCATCACACAACTCCAGCATACCTCCAGCACCACAGCAGAGGAGCCTCGAAAGGTCAGAGAACCCCATGCAGACTTTAAGCATGGAAGTCTCGCCCACTGGCCACATGACCTACGAGAATCAGACAGAAATATCATAATGCATTTTTTCACAAAAGAGGCTTGATCATTTAATGATTGTTTAGGTCAATTACATGACACATTGTCCATGATGAATCTTTTTATTGTTATTTTTTATTTTTTTATTCAAAACCATCAGGATGATACAACTCCCCTTATATCATGATAAAGGAAAGAAAAATAAGGATTAATTTTCTGTATGTCTTCCTGTAAAGGGGGCACTCTTATCACACATTCTGTATATAAACTATTCATCATTTAAAGAAGAGATTAATTTAACATGAGGTAGACCAATGTCCACATAAACTGGCAAGTTTAGGGAGTGACAGATGCATTTAATTACTAAATCTTCCATGAGTCACTCCTGAAGTTGACTGACAGTCATAATCGTAACAACAAATTGGACAAAATACCTGACTCACAAGCCTATGTCAAAATAAACTTGTGCATTGAGTGTTACTGTGTAAATGGAGACTATTACATGTTAACAGCAACATAGAAAAGCAAGAAAAACAAATCAATGTTTTTAATGAGATATAATAAAAATATAAATATATTCAATAAATTATTTAAACAATACAGTACGTTATTAGAATTAATAGTTAACATTTGTATTTGCAAGTAGTTTTAACAGTTCATTAATAACGACTTACTTCAATACAATAAAAGTGCTCAGATTGTTTTAATAGTCATTTTGAATCCCAAAGCAAAACGTGAAAATATAGCAAAGGAGATAATGAGTGGTCCAACCTACTGGCTGAAGTGCTAATTTAATGTAATTTTCCATTTAAAATTGTTTGTTTTCCACCAGGTGTTGGAAGTCATCCACTAAAGCATGGCAAATTTGTCACGTTATCTCCATGAATGAAAATGTGAAATGTAGATTCGATTGATGTATTGCTCTTATCTGTACGATTATTAATACTGAAAGTGTAATTTAAGTTCTTTTCGGGGTTATCAGGAGAAAATGACTCATAACGCGTATCCGCGTTAATCGACTACAGAGGGTTAAATTGAATTTTACTGTGCAATTCTAAAGTAAAAAAAAATAAACAAAGGTTTCAAATATTATAAGAAATTTTGAGGAAATGTAATCTTCTGACATTTTTCAACCCTGTAAACAACAGTTCTTATTATTGTGTAGCTGGTGCATGAGATGAAGTTTAAAGTTGTTGTGAGGTTAAACTGTCTGTAAATGGATGTTGTTCGGATTGTGATTAGTGATATTGATCAATGATATTGAGCTATATAAACTAAATGAACAATGTTAAGCAATACGTTTTATGTTCCTGCAATCTGCTATTTTGGACAAATTAAGAAAATTTGTCTGGCAAACAAATATTTTTAAGGGTTGGATTTCGTGTGCCCTGTATGACTTAAACGTCCTTTGCTAGTCACATGTTTAAATCATGAACTGCATTACTTGTGGTTATTTTCAGAGACGTTACATTTTATACTTGTGGTACAATTGTGTGAGCAGTTCTATAAAACGTTCAACCTCTAGCACCAGTGATATATGCCAATAAATAAATAAATAAATAAAAATACAAAGTATGAAACCATACCTTGAAAAAAAAAAATTAAATTTACGGTTAAACAGCAGCAGTGGTTGCCAGAAATTTACCATAAAATAATACAGTAGCAACGTTTTAGGATTTACAGGGTTAACTGTATGGATTTAACCATATTTCTTTAACTGATGTAAAGTTAATACACCAACCTATTGAAGTTCTGAAATCTGTTTTGTACCTACACTGATAACCATCAAAATTGTGATGAGAACATGTGATGATACATACATATACATATATATATATATATATATATATATATATATATATATATATATATATATATATATACATACATACATACATACATATACATATTATATACATATAACTACATATACATATATATATATATATATATATATATACATATAAATACATATACATACACATACACATACACATACACATACACATACATACATATACTGTACATATACACATACACATACACATACATACATATACTGTACATATACACATACACATATATATACACATACACATGCACATACACATACACATACTCATACACACACATATATATATATATATATATATATATATATATATGGTGCACAATGTCATTTACACAAACACTAAACACCATCATGGTGAGACTCATTAAACGGAAATATGCAATAAACATTGATTTAATAACATTAGATATAACATACAACCCTAGTAAACATAACTGTTAAGAAAAAACATATAAGACAGAGTATAAACATAGATATTTAAAAGAAAAAAAAAAACATCAAAACACCCAATACCTGCATTGGACCAATTCTGGAAATATCCAAAAGGAAAAAAAAGGAAAAACATAATTTTTCATTTCCAAAAATGTGAACTTATCGTTAACCATTTAACAGTTTTTTTTTACCGTTAAAATCACAGTCATTTTTTTTTACAGTGTATGACACTAAAATTTGTATTCATTTCAATCTATTTAATTTCTGTGAAATTTGCATGTGTTTTAATCTAGATTTTTATTTTCTTTATAAGGGTCACTCCTATTTGTGTTCAACTCTAAACCCAAAAGGTGTGCTCTATAAGTGATGCTACATCAAAAACGACCACCTTCGATGCTCAGAACAGCTTTTTTTTTAATATAGTTGTAGAAGTTTTCTCTCTCCAGCCCTTCAGCCATATTAACTGAAAAAAGCATGCCGTTTTCACCAAGGTAACAAATTAAACCAGCCACTTGAGAATGCTTGATTTCCTTGGTAACACCATGCAGTTGTGAGTCTGCTCTGTTGCCACGCATAGGAGGTCCTAATCTCACCTTTCCCTCAGATCTTGTTAAACAAACCTACTGTAAAACTTGAGCAGTTGCAGAACATTTTCCAAAAGAGAAACAAGGGGAGATCTTTTTTTGCTTTAGAGAATTCCAGCACATTTCCACAGCCCAGGCAAAACAAACGAAGCTCTATGAGCCAGCCTGACAGTGTGGCACAAGTATAATAAACTGCAAATTCCTAGTTCCTTCAGCATCACTCACATCTGACTGTGGTTAACACCACTACGACACAAGAGCATGGAAGAAAGCCAGGGTGCACTAAGGACGCAGAACTGACCTGACTGTTCCTGGACGTCTGCCTCGACAGGGATTCAGAAGAACAAACACTCAAAGAGGAAGAGCTTCCCTCTCTGCTGATGTTGCTGTTAGACATGCCTGAGGTGTAGAATCAGCTGGCTGCCTCTCTCAACAAAGCCCTGCTTCAGTAAACAAGCGTCTCCTTGCTGACAAGACGTTCATATGTGCACTTCTCCAAGCATGTTAAAAAGTATTTTTTACAAAAGCATTTACATACAGAGACAGAACAAAACACAGCAGCTGGTTTATTACCCCATTGTTGGTGTACGGGAAGACAATGGCACCTTGAAAGCTGGCGCTAATCTTCCATTCTGACACGAAGCAAGAGATGGAGCTAGGAGCTTTGGTTTGGAAACAATCGTGTATTTGTTCTCTGCTTATGTTTCAAAATTTAGGATATGGTTTTAGGAGATAAACAGCACTCTAAGTAATCTAAGACTTGGGCGGCGTGAAACACAAATGGAGTTGAATGTCGAACTATTGCAAAGCTTTGAAGCTGGAATGGAATTCTGGCTTTGCGTGGAGAAAACACAGCTTATCTCATTGTAGCTATCGCAACCATTACTGTGAACAGGCTGGCAGGGTTGGTGACAGCCCCTGGCTTAAGTGTTTGGCTGATTTTGTTCCTCTTAACTACCTCATCACTTGCACAAACACCTTGTTTAAAACATAGGGTAAAATGTTGCACGCATGCTCTGTGAATAGCAGTCTTTATCAGAAGTGCAGCAGCTGCGAATGCATTAGCATACGTGCTGTGAGTCAGAATAAGCCACCTTTGTTGAAGTGTTAAACCACTTATGCAATTTTACAGCCAACTAACTGTGCTCTCGTTCCAAAATATGGTTGCAGTTCATTATGAATAATCATGAGATTGAGATCGAAGGATTGGTGGAGTGATACGAGGTCAGTGTATTTCACAGAGCTGGAGTTTCCTGCCCCTCGCTTTTATTTCGCTTTAGGCCAGAAAATATTTTCTGTAGTGCAGATGCGGATGGCTTTGCTTCTACTGAGATTGGAAATTCCATACGTTTTGTAAAACGAATCAACCTCATGATGGCTCAACAAATATCAATACCCTTAATTACAACACCATCTATGATGTGTATGATATAAGTGGATATGCGAAAATCTTAGAAGCCTAGAGCCAACAAAACAATGGAGAGACTTCTAATAAAGGATCTGCATGTGTTTGACAATCAAAAATCATAAATACCATAATAAGGCTGATTATTTGTTCTTTTAACCGTAATAATAATATAATAAAAAAAAAAGTAAAATACAAACAGACATGAAACTTCTATTTAACCTATTTAAAGTTTTGCTGACCATGATGATAATGATAATAATAAATCAAATTAACTTCAGTTAAATACAAACTGAAATATAAAAGCTTCAATATAAGCCTCTTTACAATCATGCTGTACATAATAATAATAATAATAACAATAATGGTTGAGCCCCAGATGGTGACCGAGAGGCTCTAAAGGAAAGATAAAATAAATAAATAATAACAAATTCTGTTCAATACAGCCAACTATAAAGCTTCAATACAAGCATCTTTACCGTCTTGCGGTTCATATTCTATGTATATTGTACTAGGCAGTATATTTCACATTTCAGTATCAAGTTCCTCATTATTTGTCTATTAAATGTTTGTGGCCCTTTGAAAATTAGGAACAGATGTGTAATTGCTAAAAGGTCTGTTAAGGCAAACTGTTGATAACCAAATAATCTTCAGCTACATAATATCGGCTCAATTACTTAAGAACATAAATGTGGATCATTTACGCTGAGTATTTCCGTTGGAACAGCCATCCACCATTATTCCTAGATTAGGACTACATGCATCATTTTAGCACAAGGAGTATTTCATAGTCCAAGTCCAAGTTCAGGAGGGTTTAAAAGCACCTCTAAATGCTCACTGAATGGCGAGCATATGTATACATAATGAACTCAAACACTACTAAGCAGTTGATTACTATGGTAAATATCATCAAGAGGAACATCAAGAATAAAATTCCCATAGTAAGAAAAAAGGAGATGAGTTAAAAGCAGCAAACAATGTAGGGCAATTACATTCTTCATTAAGAAAGTAAATACTCCCTATTGTATGGAAATCCATCATCTAAAGTGTCAGGCTGGTATAGACACTCTGGAAAAGATGAGATGATGTTAATAGCTACAGTAGATAAAGATCTGCTAAGTGTTCACAAGTTTCTACACCTACATATCAGAGCCTACACGTGCATCATGCTGGCATGCAAGTGAGCATGCTTCAGTGAACTGGACACTGAAGTCAGCACAGATACTATGGTTTATTAACATCATCTAATGTAGTATTTCATGTTTTTGTTTGGTACAGTAGATTAGTTATCCTTTGTCATGATTTTCAGTAAGAAACAGCACTTTCACATGTAAGCGGGGGCATTTCTGAGGCTGTGCTATGTAACATATATAACCACATGTTTATCACTACGCCCAAATCAACAGACTGGGTTTCAATTTGAATCTATAGATGTAGGTAAAAGTCTGTAACAGAGGCTGGCAGTGTGCGTTAAGGACTTTGGAATCTGTAGAAATTTCCCCCTTGATGAAGTTTGCGATTATTATAGCTTTATGTCAGCCAAAATGAATTTCCACTGGCCCCAATGTCTCAATGGAATTTGTAAAAGCAATACTCTGGGTCATTATTCTGTTAACTGTCATTTCACCTTTTGTGTATTATATATATATATATTCAAAAATAATATCCTACTTGGATGGTTGTAGAGCCAAAAATGGCCAAATTTCACCATAAAAGTATCAAAAACATGTCTCATATGCACTAGATTTCAAATCTTCTGAAGCCAAACAGTAGATTTGTATGACAAACAGACTGAAATTTCAGTCTCACAGAAAATCATGCCACGTGTCTTAGCAGGACAGTTGATGTCCAATACTTGAACAAATACTTTTTTGAGTTGACTTTTTTCAATGAATTGGTTGATCCATTTCAAACACAGGTCTAAATGATTTGTTTATATCAACTCAAGATTAACTAATTTACTCATTGATTTGGCCAATGGAAGTTAAGGTTGTCTGTTAATAATGATAAATTACAATATGGCTTCGGAAGACTAGCAACACAGTAAACAGTCAGACCAATTTTACAATACTTTAATGGTGCTTTTGTGTCCTTTTTGGAGCTGTTTAGCACCAGAGTGGCCAGGTTATTATTATTATTATGTTCCACCAAATCATCAGTTATACAGATTTGGAAAAAAATAAGTATAATTTATCAGAGTGAAGGTCTGTTCACACCAATGACAATAACTATAACTATACAGTTTTAAGAATCGTTCTAAATCTATAAGAATAGGGATGTCCACACAACAACTTAATGTTAAAGGCACAGAGGACTATCACTGGAATCTTTCAGAATGATTTTTCAAACAGATGAATAATAAAATCATTAACAGCCAATCAAAATCCACATGGCTTTTAAAGTGATTGAGCATTTAAAGCGACAGACAACATATGTGCAGTGCGCTCTTATTATTAACAGAATGTTATTGTGCGTTCATGTGGACACTAATATTATTACTGTTATAGTTATCTTTACAGTAATCGTTCATGGTGTGAACAGGTCTTAAGTCATTCATTTTTGGGTGAACTATTCCTTTAAAACATAAACAGGACATCAGGTCATTTAGTTCAGTGCGATTACATCATGATCACCCACTCTTGTAGATGACCTCACCCCACTCATGCTAGCTGTCCAGGTCAATAAATCAACCATATATCAAGACCACAACACACACAGGCACAACAATACACAAAACTAATGGATTAATGAAAGCATCTTCTGATCTGAAAGCACATCCTCCACATCCAAACACAAGTAAGGCTGCAGTTCTAAGGTCAAGATGATCCATCAAACAAAAACACACATATGAGATGTTAGTTGCTGTCTGCTCCTCATATGATGCAAGACATTAATGTTCTGGATCCCAAACAGTACATCTTCAGCACAGTCAAGAGTCTTGAGGTCTTGGGGCCCTATGTCAGCTGCTGGTCTCCTACATTGTCTCACGCCTGTGCAGACATGAACAGATGACTCAGAGCCACCAGACATAGCCAGCAAAGCCTGAGGTCTCAGACAGTCCAACCACACATTCACATCCTGAGAAAGACCTGTTAACTCACACACACAAACACACACACACACATTTTATGAAAACAAGGCTGGACAAATACGTATGCACATGTATGCATAGACACACACACACACACACACACACACACACACACACACTCTCTCTCTCTCTCTGGCCTTCACCCCCCACCCCCTGCCCTTTCACAGTCTTTGAACGTGCACACGCACATCTATACATGTGGATTTTACTTTGTGCAAAGCTGCTAAATTCTAATGCATCTACAAATTCCAGTTACTAACAGCAGCTATTGATCTACACTTAACTACACATCGGCACGAAAGATCAGTTGCGAAATATTAAGACAGAACTGTTCACGTTCATCTGAAAAACACATTTATGCAAAACAGGCTATTTGCAATAATAAGGCGAACTACATGCACATGTTTTACCCCTTATGTTGTCTTCATTAGAAAAGTTTAGGACAGAGGCCCCTACCATGTGACAGGAGAGTGAAATGAGTCAAGTATTGCCGATCTGTTTGGTGTGAGATGTGTATATATATATATATTTTTTTTTTTATCATTTATAAAGTATATATAGTATATTAATATGCAAAATATTATGATAAATCTAAGCAGAAAAATATAAAAATGTGTCAGTATTTCTTATGTCCACTTTTTGAAAAGAGTTTTCAGACAATTAAATATCACGTCTATTGGAGTAACCTAAGGTAGTGAGGATGGTACATATTCTGTGTCAGTGTTGTTCAATAATGTTTTTAATACTGTTACATTGCTTTTAAGAATATGACTACAGATGTGCTATAGAAAGCCAGAGCTGTGGTTGTGCTGTACACTGCCATCTTCTGGAATGCCTGATCTCAAACCCCTTCCCTTCTCTCCCCTCCTCACTCATCCTCTCTCTTTCTCTCTCTCTCTCTCACTCACTCTTCCCCTTTGGACGGCAGCCTGACATACCAGACCCTGTTCGTTAGCGCATATTTTTACCCGCCGTTACTAAATTAGGAAGCCAGTGAGCGAGAACTATGGGTGGCTGCCAAGAGGAGAATAAGGAGGGTCTGGGCCTTGCCAGCACAGCCACTAGCATCAAGAGCCACTTAGAGCTCTCCGAAACAAGAGCCCTGCAGGAACGGAGGCCAAGCAGAGCCCCAGGATATCCTGGCCAAAAGACTACAACACAAAAGACTACAACACAACTATTTATGATAAACTAATTTTGCCCTTTTTTTCACTCAAGAAAAACTTGAGTGCTTTTTCCACAAATATCTATGTGCTGGCAGTACACAGCATTTATATACAGCAAACATGCCTCTTCTGATGGAGGAGTCTAAACTTTGACACATGTACACACCAACAAGTAACAAAGCCTTATCAGTGGACCTCATTACCGTTCAGCCAAATGAACACAGTTCATGGTCATTATATAAGGTGGAGGTCCGGCTGACAAATGAGGCTCTGACCCTTTTATTCCTAAAGAGCTGAATACAAGTTCCCGCTCATCGCTTTCTTTCTCTGTATCTCTCTCGGTCTGTGTGGGCGGCTCTCTTCAGTGCAAATCAATATCTCTTCTCTTCCCATACACGCACTCACTCCCCACAGGTAAGACATCCATGTCTTCTAGGCCTTTGGAGGCGGTTTAGACGAGACTCTATACATACTGCAGGAATGACCCGGGATCGAGACCCGTCGACCTGAAACAATCATAAAATAACATCAATAAAACATGATGGATGTAAAAACATGAGTGATGTGATGGATTTATGATAATGTATGTTTTTTCATGTTTTATCATTCAATGTTAGAAAAACAAACTACTGATATACGTATTACACTGGATGTAAATACTATGGATATATATATATATATATATATATAATACAGAAAACTAGGGATGATTCATAGAGAGGAAGAGAAAGAATCAAGGACAGATGGAGAGCGAGAAAGTAGTTCTGTTCTCCTGCCCTAGAACTGTGTCACTTTGCTGTTGGGTAACAAAATGCTATTGTGAAGACAAATAAACAGGAAAAAATAGACTCCGTTGTAATCTATAAATAACCAAAGAGTCGGGTCAAGTCCATGGATTTGCTTAATGGATCAAGAATATTGTACTACATATATACAGCCACTTACCTGCTGAGCTCATGAAGGCTGGAGTTTTCATCACTGCTAATACATTGACATCTAGTGGTATTTTACAGTAATGCACCTCAATTCATGCACTGAAGGATATATTCTACATCTATTTCAATATCATACACAAATATGCAGGAAAGAGCTGAAAAACAAATGCTGCAATAACAAAATGTGGCACAGTTATATATTACAGTGTATTTTTTGTACGTATTTCCAAATATCTGTGGAAAGTGCAAGAAGCTTCTATATTCAACATTAAACCAACACTACTTGCATTTAATAATATTGTATATGGGTTATTTCAATTTTTGAATTGTGAAAACATTTGATACTGTATTTCCTATGTCCACTTTTTGAAAATATTACACTACACTTGTTATAAAGAGGGTGTTCTGATGCTTGGGCTGTTTGGATGTTTGACTCAACAGAGGCAAAGTCCTTTAGGCAGGTTTTGGAGGTGAACATCAGTGTGGATAAGAAACAGCTCCTTAAGACAGATTAAGTTTACAGCCACAGAAGGGGTGAAGAGATCTCTATTAGAATTGGAAATCTGAATGGACCAGTCAAGGCTTCTCTGATCTTTGACCTGACAAACACCATGGCTTTCTTAACAGTGTGCTTACTAGTATAGTATACGAACATCTCCAATAAGACCCTCAGTTGTATCACACTGACTTTTGGGCAGGTTATATTAAACTAAATCTACCTATATGATGCCTGCGTACAAAAAGACTTTAAAAAAAAAACTTTATAATTAAATAGAACAGGTATTAATAATTAATTTGAAAACCGGTTTTTAAATTGCATTAAAAAAAATAATAATTCAACAACCTTTGATCTTCCTATGTGACATCAGTCGAGACTCCACAAGTTATGCATTCAGTAAAGTTAATGAAGTCATGTTGTAGTATTTTACCTCATAATGGATTTAAGGGTGAAGTCATGTTGTAGTATTTTACCTTATAATGGATTTAAGGGTGAAGTCATGTTGTAGTATTTTACCTTATAATGGATTTAAGGGTGAAGTCATGTTGTAGGACATTTTCTCATATCCCCTTCTTTTTCTTCAAGGTTTGTAAAGGAACAGGTGCATCTTACCTCTCTCAAGGTGTCCGATCGCCAAATACAACGCTTCTATGATGAGAAGTCCTAAAATAAGTATGATGGCCAGTCCAACTCTTCCGTTTCAAACAATGAAAGAGTGCAGGATCTAGTTCATTTCTCTAGGAGATGGTGAATTTAGTTACAGTGATGTGTAATTTTAATCTGATCAGATTTAATTCATTTCTATATTTTTATGTTTCCACATCTGTGTGAAGTTGTAAGTATCTGTAGCTACTAGTCTAATTTTCAATGAGGTTCTAGGGGGCATAAAAGTTTGTTGAATTTCCATTATATAGCATTATCTGCCTACAGTACATGTTATTTTATTTATTTGTGTTTACTTTTACTCTTAAATAAGGCCATAGCCAGACTTTATGTATCTTCTCTGATGTGGTGCTGCATTTCTCCATCTCAGTGGGATATCTCACTTCACTCATCCCAGTGCTCAAAGATGGCTTTGGCATGGTGGTGGACATTACAGGTAGCAAAGGAAACTTTCCGCATCCATCTTTGCCTGCCGTTCACCAACGCACATGGGGTTAGGTGCCTTATGAGCCTGCGGGTTCCTTTCCTGCCTTCTTTCTTTCCTTTGACTTGCTTTGCAGCTTGCATCAAAGCAGCCAACAGCCATCATTTCATGTGCTCCAGATGACATCCTCATCCCAAATAACAGTAAAGGCTTGGAATATCTGATTGCAAAAAGAAAACACTCTAAGTGGTTTTGCAGTATTGGTAGTCAAGAGTTCTTGTCCTTTTACAGTGAGCCAGGCAGGATGCCAGATCAACCTTCTAAAGCTCCACAGCTCCTGGACTCTTCTCTCTGGCTTCTTCTCCTGACCCCAGTCTATTACTTTATCCATTTGTCCCCTGACATCCAGTAGCCATTGTCTGCCCATGAGACAGAGGACTGTATTATAGCTCTATGCATTGCTAGCTGCACAACTCTGATTTATTATAAAGAAATATGAATGATCTTACCAGAGCAGTGATTGTGCTCAATTTATACTGTTCTATGGAATCCAGACTACCAGCTTTGTTTTATTATTTTACAGTCAGCTGTGAAATTGTCATTACTGCTTGTTGCAGCTTGTAGCAGCCAAATATTGTGTTCAAATATTAGTCTACATAACAAGACTTATTGTCTTATACTATAATTTTATAGTGTGTAATTTCAAGCTGTAATTTTGTCAAAATTATGTTATAAAACATGTAATATATTAGATAATTGTGTTCACATAGAAACACAAAAGAGTTTTATTTTAAACATTTGCATTTTATTCCATATTTAAGATTTTGTTTTACTAAACAACACATATTCAGAAATGTGAGATCACATTGTGGAACTACCTTTTTGAGTTTTTGAGCAGTAATTTTTAGGACATAACATGGTTATTTAAATCTGCACATGATCTGCTACAGTATGTGACAGAAGAAAAAACAAATTCCACTGGATAAAAAAAGATACACACACATACACTACAATGAATGAGAATATTGTTCGTAACAAGTTTAATAAGAAACAAATCAAACATAACACTTCAGTTGACAGTCCTCCTTGCTTAAAATTTAAAACAGAAAAAGAGCTAAAACCAAAGACCATATAAAAGCATCCCCGCTTCTTTAGGGGGGCAAAGGGGAAAAGGAAAGCAATATATCAATACAGAAATACACATTTCATCATAGCGGAACCTGATAATGAAACAAACGTATACCTGCATCAATAACTTAAAACAAATAAGAAAATAAACATTTTATTTATTCATTCATTAAAAAAGAACCGTCCACTACCTGGTGTGTACTGTATTTTGCCTTAATGCCAGCATTAAGTAAAGGTGAGAGAGAAACTAACAGAGGGCCAGCAATGGTTACTTCTTTGATACACAGCACAAGACACACCTAGAAGCAGTGAGATGATCTGCGAGACGAATTAAAGCAGGACTGCTTTGCGGACTCTGGTTTGGTCAAGTTCTCGGTCTCTGGCATCTTCAAAATATATCCCGACCTCAGTAGCTTCCTGGTGCCCAGTCTCTGACCACTGTGTGGTATGAAAGCCCACCTTCCGACTATATAAAGCTTTAACGTTCTACTAAACCAACATTAGCTTTTCTTCAAAACTCAGACAACATGAACTTGCTCTCTATAAATAAGCTCTCGTTTGTGTATATTTGGTTTAAGCTAGAGGTAGGCCATACCTTCTGACTTCAGCATCCCACCCAAAAATTAATTCTTGGCCCTTAAATCCTTACCATTGGATGTGGAAAATAAAAAAACAACATAGAAACGATGCATCGTTAAATATTATGTTCAAAATCAAATGTCACTGGATGGCAATTTGTGATTCCGTTTATGTCATATAGTTCTGTTCTTGTTCTGTTACAAGCTTTAGTGATAGAGTAACTTGGTTTCTAACCTGTCTTTCCTTCCCTACTTTCTTTTCTCTTTATCGCTGATTTACCTTTAACAACTAACATCCAATCCAACAGCACTGACTGTCCCAAAACTTATCAACTTAAACAGATTTCAGGACCTTGACCAAAGGGCACACTAATGTCTTCTATTTGACCTGGTGGAGTTTTATCCCAGTATTATGATTAAACTTACTTGCATATACAATAACAGAGACAGATGTAAAAATGTTCAGAATTTTATATAATTTTTTTGTCTTTACGCCTCCTATCTGAGTGTTAAAAAAGTCCTATCTGGTATATATTGTAAATTGCATAAAATCACCTGGTTTTATAAGAATGGAGGGAGTTTTAATATCAAAATCGCGGTAAAACCAAAGAAAACAGAGAGGGAAACAATGCAGTTATAAAATAAAAAAAATAATAAAAAATTGTGATATTTGACAAAGTGAAAAGTTTTCCATTTTAGAGAATTGTTTTTAATGACTGAAAAATGAATTTAACTAATTTTAAGTATTCCAGAGTAAAATAGCCTGTGCAGCAAAACACTGCTTAAAACTAAATGGGTAAAACATTGACGTTAAAGAAAGGAAAAGCAGATTATTTTGTGTAGAGCACGCTCAGAGTAACACTGACCTCAATATTCACTTCCTGCTTCTCGGTTCACGTTCAAAGCATGCTTCAACTGACTGTTACAGGAAGAGAGTGGAAGACAGAGCACATGGAGAAGGATGGTAGAAGAAAAGACCTCCTCGTTCACAACATCAGCAGCCTCTTTCTTGATTTTAGACATTAAAAAAATTCTACTCTACTGCATAAATCTACCTAGTGAAATTTACTAGTTTCTCCTACGAAGCACAAGGACAGACATGTTTATATAGAGGAAATGAAAATACAAAAAGTAAACATCCTGACTTTCACACACAATACAAATAAAATAATAAAAAAATGCCATTTCATTACAATAGGATAAAATAAGATGCCTTGCATAGGGGGGAACATGAGCAAACATAAGTAGGAAAACCATGCATACCGAAAGGCGATTTGGGGGACTTAAACTGAACGTATCACATAGTGCAAAAATCCCAAGAAGAAACGAGGGACTAAATCAAATGCGAATGAATCTCGGACTCACATCAATACCAGCCCAGCCCAACCCACCCTGCCCCTTCACCAAACAACCCATCCGAAAATCCCCACCGGTGTGGACTTTGGTCTGTCCTGTGATAAACAAGGCATCAGGAGATGAGATTGCCGTGGTGTTGGAGGTCTTGTGACCCTATCCCTGCCCACTTTGGTGAATGGCGCTAGCGCATCTTGTGATCATCAGTGTTGCCCATGTTGGAGCCAGGGCTGGGGTCCTGCTGTCGCCTGGGCTGGGTCATCACACACACACACACACACACACACACACACACACACACACACACACACACACGCAACCCAACAAGCAAACCAAGACAGAGACAAAATACAGTTAAAATGGTTGTGCTGTGCTTGAGTCACTCATATGTTAGTTCTCAAACTACAAACACAATACAAGTAATAGGTTGCAGCCAACATGCAATTGCTCTTTGTGTCCAGCAGGGGATGGCAGAGCTCAACATCAGTCTACTCTAGACGCTAAAAATTGAGCTGCTTTTTTTGTTTGAAGTGGCAGACATTAGTCATTAGTCAGGGGGAAGAGTCTTCAAATCACTAGCCTTAAAAATAAAGATATGACTGATGGCCTTGTCACAGATAGCTACATATGTTTATGTGCCTATGTCTAAATCTCTCTCTGACATAAATGTCTGAGCACAGACAGGGCAGACGGACAGACAGACAGACGGGCAGACGGTGAGAGAAAGATAGATGAAGAGGCAGACATAGAGTATCTCACATAGTGTGGCATAGGTCATCATCTGTGCAAACGGTGATTATAGCACGTTCTAACTCTAGAGCTACGCAAGGCTGTTTTTACTCGACCCGACGCCTGGGAATCCCATCTTTAAGCGTAGGCATTAACAGATGAAGCTGTTATAGCTGTCATAAACACAGCAACAAAGCAGTCTAGTGCATAAACTTACTGTAAACAATATGCTTGAGTGAGCTCTACATGATTTCGATGAACTGTGGTGTTATTTATTCACTACTGTTCAAAGGTTTGAGATGAGCAAGACTTTTTTTTCAGCAGGGACACATTAAATTGCTTCTTTATGATGAATCATTTGTTGTGTTCCTCATTTGTGAGTCACTTTGGATAAAAGCATCTGCTAAGTGAATAAAGGCAAATGTGTGACAAACTGTCAACACTGAAAAAAATGGTACTTTAGTACCAAATCAGCATATTAAAATGATTTCTGAAGGACCGTTTGACACTGAAGACTGGAGTAATGGCTGATGAAAATTCAGCTTTGCCATCACAAGAACAATTTACATTTTAAAATAAATTAAGATATACAACCTTTATTCTAATTTGTAATAATATTTGACAATATTAATGTTTTTATTGTATTTCTTATCAGCCTTGGTGAACATATTTTTCTTAGTAGTGTATATATATATATATATATGTGATGTCAAATGATTAATCCAAAATAAGTTTTTGTTTGCTTAATATGTGTTCTGTGTATATTTATTATGTATTTAAAAATACACACACATGCATGTATATATTTCAGAAAAATATGTTATTATATTTATTTTTATTTATATATTATTTATATTTATTATATATTTTTTTAATAAATGATATGAATATAAATAATACAGTCATGTTAATATGTTCAAAATATAAACTGTATGTGTATTTATATATACTTAATAAATATACACAGAACACACATTTTGGATGCGATGAATCACGATGAATCGTTTGACAGTACTAATATATATATAAATAAATACACAAAACCCCAGTAAAAACTAGCCAACAGACCAGGCTGACTAGGTAATCCCAACAAATCAGATTTAAGTTTCTTTTCTTTTCTTTTTTGTTCAGCAGGGCAGTAAATAATAAAAATGCTGCACAAGAACAGATGTTGTTGTATATATCTATAGGCCTTTATAAAGCACAAAAAGCATTTTTATGCTTGCTCTGTAGTATTTAAGCTTTGAAAAAGTGTTTTTGTGTGGATGAGAGGACGCAGCATCGATCATACGGAGCCCAGCTGAAGCACTCTCCTGTACCACAAGTCAATAGTGCTTAGATTTTGCCGGGCAGACAGCCCTGCTAATGAAAAAGATCAATACTAATGACATATTAATACTTGCACTGGCCCAACATCACTCATGCTCTAATCCCACCTGCAGTAAAGGCCTGGGTTTCATGAAAAATGGCCTATCTATTTTTCATCCATCTCTTTACCATCTATCACGCAGAAGGCCATTACACTCTTCGATATCTTTCAGCTTTGATTCGCCCCCTTGGACTCCCTGCATAGACAAACAGTGACGGAACCGCATTAAGACACGCCGAGAGAGGACAAATAAGTGTTTATGCACCGCGAATGTTCCTTTTTGTCTCTCGGTGAGGTCATAAGTGATTTTGAAGTCTCTAAATGCATTGTTCGTCCTTTTGAAACGAACCTGGCCCACTTTCCCAGAAAACGCTGGCTTTCTGCTGATCCAGCCTGCAATTGTGCTGGTTTTTATCCAATTACAGATGATGGAGTTTGAGATCTGACCACAGCTATGTGACCATTGTACAGCGTGAAAGCTCAAGGTACGATCTGAGCTCAAGTATTATTCGCTTTCCAAAATAAAGGCGACCAAAATGCAGCTCAAAAACAAGCTCTGAACGAAGATCAGACTTCACACAGCTAGCTTTGTTTGGAATCCAGTATTATTTCTATATAACACTATTACAAATAAAGGTTGAAGAGCATCCATAGAACCTACAGTATGCATTACACACAAGGTTTTTAGCGGGAAAGATTCTTTAGATTCATAAAATGTTCTTTTCAGTAAAAAACGATTATTTTAAGATCTTTTCAATGAAAGGTTCTTTGGGGGAACAAAAAATTATTCTTCTACAGCATCATTATGAAAAACCCTTTTTGGAACTTTTATTTTTAAGTGTTTACCATTTGAAAGTTTGGAGTTAGTATAAGGAATTAGTACTTGCATTCAATTGATTAACTGTGGCAGGAAATTCATTTCTAATGTTAAAAAGCTGTTCCTATGCACTGTGGAGTGTAATATTTGACCTCAGATATGTGCGTCGTCGTGCAATATGTAATGAGAAGGCTAGTGGTTCGATCCGAGCTCAAGTACTATCCACTTTCCAAAATAAAGCCAACCGAACAGTGCAGCTCGAAAACAAGCTCTGAACCAGGGTCAGACTCCACACTGCTGGGATGAGAAAGCATGAATTATAGAATAATTACAGGGTTTCATTTTTCCACCGCTCACAGTGACTTTGAGCTTTGAGGGAAAAACATTTGGCCCGTGAGTCACAGATCGCCTGACTGCAATGAGTAAGAAATTTGATTTTCATAAGCAGCCAGATCTATTTAAAAAAGAGACCTTGGCATGATTGATTTTGGAAGAGAGGATGAAGAGAGTGTAAAGGAACGCCTGAGGGTGTAGATTAGGAGGGAGGGATATAAAAGCGGCGGTTCATAAGGGGAATCTTTCTGGTCATGTGCTGCCAAGCTGTGCCTGAGAGCTCCCAGAGGGCTTTGCAGCAGGGGAGTGGGTGGGCGGGGCAGTGAGGAATCTTGGGATAGAAGTCTGGTCTCCATTACAGAGGTCTGAGAAGAGCAAGCTGGGGGTCTATCGCGCCGGTAGAACGTTTTTTAGCGATTACTGTATAAGACCCCCAGCCCAAAGTTGCTTATAGAAGCCTAAAATCTCACTCGTTTGTAGAAACACACATGTACTCACTAACACATACAGACAGTAAACACACACACACACAGAGTAGAGTGCATAAAGACACAGAGATGCTCTTTCATGCACATGCTTTTGTGAAACACACTCACGTACACACACTTACAGACAGACACGGTTTAGTGCATGACACAAGGATAGAGAGAAGCAGAGGAGACAGACCCTGGTCCTTGAAGGCCATCAGTCCCAGATTTTTGATGCCACAGGGTCCTAAAAAACACAATTTAGTTTTCATCTTAAGAGTGCAGTTTGGATTGACTGTAGAATGATTATATTTGAGGACTTACAATGCAAAGACACTTCATGCACTAAGCCATGAGTAAACAAGTAAAGCACTTCAATAGCTTACACGTACACCAACTCACATATATGCAAGCAAACATACAAAATCCTAAGAAACACACATGCCCTTCTTCCTTATGCTTTTGTTCTGAATGATTTATAGTAAACAGAAAATCAAGGCAGCAGTTCACTACATAAAATCCTAAATTGTTGTCTTACCTCCTGAGTTATTAAATGACTGAGCTGTGCCATCGGCATCTGCTAAATGACAAGTGATCATATCAGTATTGCCCCAGACAAGCTGTTAAGCTACGTCAAGAGCTCTCAAGACATCAGGGAACAGACAGAAATGTTGTTGAGGTGGCATTTATTTACCTGCTCCTGCAGTGCAATTTTGAAAGGAGACAGAACTACTGTTTTCATGTAAAAATGACTTTCAGAGATGAAAGATTTCATGTTGAAATGCTGTTTAGTATATTCTTACATGACTTACAGAATGAATGGAACCCTTTAGGTTTAACTGATTTTATTTCCATGACAATTAATCATATAATAATAAAAAAAATATTATTTTCATTTTTGTAATATAAAAATATACAGTATATAATCAATAGTTTAATTAATATAAACAAAAACAATTTAGATATCACTTATACTCTGATTTGTCTTTTAAAAACTGCAATTTCTTAGAATATTAATCATCTTTGAGAATAATAAGAATGAAAAAATCCCTCAAAAGTCAAATGTCCGGATGCATTACAGTAATGACATATTTTGGTTAATTGTCATGAATAAATAATGTGACATTGCAGAAATATCCTAATAAAAGGCTTCATTTTCCTTGGCCAAAATATTATGCTATTATTTTGGGGTGAGATGTGATCTAGATATGATTTTGTGAGAGTCACTCTTTCACTTTAGCTTGACCCATAAGAAAAGATGCCGGTGGCACCACTTCATCATCTACCTGCTCGGGAGCTGCTAAAAAAATGGTATTTTCAGTGAACTGCTCCTTAAAGCATCAAATATTTTGGTGGTGGCTGTCAATCAAAATATTAGCAAGAGGAATTAGGTAAAGATTATGCATAAAAAGCACATATAGAAGTATTGTACATGCACAAGTGGAAAAAACATGTACACATTTGCACACACATAGTATACAAACACACACACACTCAGACGAGAACTTCTATAAGAACATATCAGATTTTCAGCATGCACTAACTGATCGAAACGTCACACACTCATACACACATCCTCACTCACTCCAGCTCTCACCTCCATGTCCTCACGGTGCGAGCGATCCCTGTCCTCAAAATCACGGGTCCTTCTGCGGGCTTCCTCAAAGGCTGCCTGGGCTAGAGCATCCTCTTGCTGTACAAACACACAAAAAGACAGGAAGCCAGGCAGTGGTCAGTCATTTCTGATGTATGTAAGGCACAAACAGTTTTACAGCACATGGAGGTTTGTCTGTAGTCTGTACCTGTGCCCTCTCATCATCATATTCAAGACAACCCATCCCATCCAGACGCTGAAGATCAATCCAGCCTTTCCAGATCACACAAACTCCATTCAGGATCATAGGTGCCTTCAGATAAACCTGCACACATACACACACATAGTTGTAATGGTTATTATGACATATGCACAGTACAATAGTAATGAATATTGCAAAAAGCAAGAAAGAAAATAAAAAGATGAGAAAGAACCTGAGGATTTTTTAATCTGAATCTTGAATTTTCATAGTACATTTACAAGGGAAATGACAAAAAAAGGGGTCTAAGGCCCAAGTGATGTGAATCAATGACATGCCACACATTTATTTAGTCTGCATCAATTAATATATATATATACATATATATATACATATATATATATATATATATATATGTTTTTTTTTATGTTAGACCATTTTTAACTATATGTTTATTATATAAAAGATAAAGAGCATGTCAAAATGCCCCCCTTTTCCCCCAAAAAACCATTAATGATATTACAATATTTGTAAAATACAAAAGATAAATAAACAAAAATAATAAAAAAATAAAATAAATATATAATAAATTAAATGTTTACTTATAATAAATATGTGTGTGTGTGTGTGTGTGTGTATGTGTGTGTGTCTGTAAAAACCTAAAAATAATGATCAATAGGCGTACACTGTCCATGTTCATGATGTAACTAACAAAAAAACAAACAAATAAATCCTCTTCATATTTAAAAACCTGAAAATAATGATTAATAGGCATGCCCTGCATGCACATATTCTAGATGTGAGGAAAAGACTACATTTCTAAGAAGGTGGCATTTGAAACTTTTAAAATAAATGTCCTTTTCTTTATCTCACACGCTCTTATTGTCATTGATTCTTCTATAGACTACTATATACCTCAGATATAACTAACTCTCTAATAAATCCACCTACACAGACACAACAAGCCTTTGGAACAGGTGAAATGCCATAACCACCTACTCCACAGTTGTAGCCGCAATTGAAAACCCCCTCTCAACGTCACTCCCGGCCGTACAATGGCTCATTTGAATTGTAAAACACTTTGCGAGTTGTTTAGTGGAAGTTACTGCTGAGAATGGCCTCACAACTGGATATACATACACACATGTAACTATTACAACTTTATCTGTTTCCTCCTGTCCTACCTCAGCTCAGCCAAAGAGTATAGGGCAGCCTCCAATGTTTGGTTCCCCGTGCTGAGAGGGTTTATTTATAGAGGCCAGCGTAGTAGAGAGTAAGGGTACACCGATGCAGAGACAGGCAAAGCCTGTCTGAATTTATTTATACTGAGCATGGCCAACAAATGCAGCGCGGGCAACACATGATTGCATCCGTGTGTGAGACTCAAAGGATGGTGGTGGGGGGGCTATGTATAAGACAAGGTGGACAAAGAGTGAGAGAGATGTGGAGACAGGGGTATATGACTGTCTGTCTGGCTCGGAGCCACAGGAATATCACATCTCTACCACTGAGGAATCCAGGCTGAGACAAAAGTGTGCAGTCTGTCGGTCTGTGGGTGCTGTTTATTTCTGTAACTGCAGTGAAATAGGCCAGCTATAAATGCATACACATATGCACGTATCCTCAGTGTTACCCGCCAAAACCAACGAGCCACCCGAGTCACCAAATGAGGGTGACGTTCCACCTTGCTGCTCCAAAAAGCAGAGGAACACAGGAACACTTCAGTGTGTTGTTGGATACTCAAAAGTACCCCAATGCGCGCTAGTGACTCCTGGAGTGACCTCCCAGACAAACACACTCCATCAAAGCAGACACAACATGAGCTTTGTCTGACTTTACTGCCGTCCTTTAAGCATCCAAGTGTGTAGAGGAACTGCTTTTGGAGTCAGTTTAGAGAGTAAGCGGCTTTGCCCTGGTTTCATACCCACTAAATTCACCACATTGATGTGAATAGTGTCTAGCATGAATATAGCTCACCAATTAACTTGTCGAACACTAACTTTTCCTATTCATGAAAAAAGGCACATATATGTAATAAATATACACTAATGTTTATTGTTTATAATGTTTATTATACACTATTATACACTTAGTAGTTGATTCTTTTTTTTTTTTTTTAGTTTTTGAAATAAGTATTTTATGCTCACCAAGGTTGCATTTATTTCATCCAAAATACCGTAAAAATACAGTGAAATATTATTACAATTTAAAATAACTTTATATTTTAATATAAATTTTAGAATGTAATATATTCCTGTGAAAGCATAGCTAAATTTTTAGCAGCTATTAAAGTCTTCAGTGTCACATGATCCTTCAGAAATCATTCTAATATGCTGATTTGGAGCTTTAGAAACATTTTTTTATGAATATTCATGTTTAAAACTGCTTAACAATTTTGTGAAAAGTGTGATCATTTTTTCCCCCAAAGGATTCTTTGATGAATGCAAAGTTCAAAAGTATATATACAGTATATTTCTTTGGAACAAAGTATTTGCTATCACAAATTGATCAATTTAACACATCCAAGATGAATAAAAAATATATTTTCTCAATTAGCAAAAAACTTTTGAACGGTAATGTATATTGACATTAAATCACGACTGTTCACCTAACCAAAACCCAATAAACACCGTACCACAGAAGAGAAATAACAATCTACCATACGAGTGCCAACTGTGCAAGATGGTTAATGGCAAAAGATTTCAACTGAAGATTGTTAAAGGCACTTTAATGGCATTAATAGCAAATAAATGTTTGCAACTGTACCTTTAAGGTAAATGGTGTTCACTAAGGTGTTTTGACTCTCAAAATACAGAATTAATGTTGATATATAAATGCGAGCCATGGATCCAGCAATAATGATTATTTCCAATGTTTGCAGATTGAAGAAAGTTATTAACAATATTGAAGCATAGTTACTCCTGTTACTCATGTTAACTAACATCGATTTTTTACTAAAAGCAACAACTTTGTCAAATATCACCACAGATGTATAAACACCAATGTAGCTCTTGCCTGAAGATATTTACTGTTGTGCAACCACTAAAAGGCCACTATTATGAATGACACTGATGAAATGTTTACCAAAATCAAAAGATAAACCACAACCGTGCTACGAGTCTAAATAACAAAGACACCAGACAAGGAGTCTCATTAGAATCAATGATTCAATAAACCACTACTGTTGGAGTCGCGGTGTAGCAGTAGCGCATGTTCACAACACATTAGAGCTGTGGTGCTCCTGCAGGGATACAGATTTGAATCCTAAAATAAATAAATCAGTAAATAAAAACAAAATCCAGCTGATCGCTATTTAATTTGTTTGAACGTGAGTTTTTAAACTTTTAAAAAAGTATTTCCATGTGTATAAACACCTCATGTTAAAACATGAAGTCCCAAAAGGTGATGTGAAAAAAGATGTCAGTGTTTTCACACCTGAGGAAACTGCAGCTTTCCTGTCAGCAGTGAAGGGCTGTTCTGACTATGTTCCCTTTCGAAACCACCTACTGGAACGGTTTCCCAAGCACAGCTCCGTCTCCCTCTTCCACCCCCACACCTGCCCTCCTGAAGCTCCTTCCCCATGTTTCCTTACAGGATGTGCCGTATGCTGTGATCTGTGTCCCCCTCAGCAGTAAAACGCAGGTAGGAAAAATAAAGCGTGCTCAGCTCTGCGGCAGTTTAACTAAACATCAGGGAAGTCAACGACCTGAATGAAATCATATCCTCGGCACTGTGATTTTAACTGAAAACATGCCGGTCTGTGAATACTCAAGTAGAGACAATACTAGGAAAATTATACAATGTAATTAAAGAGCAAATTTACAACAAACTGCTGAGGAATCAAAAAAAACATAATCTTCCAAACATAGCAGAAATACGATATCTCAGAGGGACGAAAGGAAAATCGCCCGTTTCTGAGAAGCACAGCACAATGGGCCCATACATCTGAAATAAATACTGAACGCGAATCTGAACCTACATGTATTTTTATCATTTTGGATTGTTTTGCTCTCTCATCTGTCCAACTCAAACAGTTTCCTCTCCCAACAAATACAGGCCTTATAGCCATTAATAACATATTTAAAAAGCCTTCCTGGGTTTCATCCAGAAAGAACATTCATAACTCCATCAGCCTAAACACACAGTTTTCACTGGGAGAGAGCCAACAATGCAGACATATGAGAAAAGCAGTTCTCTTTCTCTCTTCCTCTGCTGTTTTTCATTGGGTATTTCTAGAAGGTGATGAGTAGTCAAGCCACCCCCTGAGGATTGGTGAAGAACTAGGTAAAAGAGCTAGGATGGATGGGTAGTTTGTAAATTGTTTATATGACGTTTCGGCCCTAAAGTAGTTCCTCTAAGAAGACTGCAGGTCTTTGTTTCTTCATAGTTAAAATCGACATGACCTGCTTCTTTGTAACCCATTTACTTGTGTAATGTGCATATTTTCGAGTGAAACATGACAATAAACAAGAAAATATGTTGGGTGGGACTTGATTATTTCCCATCGGGAATTAATTAGATGGGAAAAGTGGGCGATACATAGCAGAATGAAGCCAGACCAAACGCAAATTTGCTAAAACTAAAGGAGAAATGTCCATTCAGAAGAAAAGCAAATAATCATTAATTAAAAAAGCAATTATTCATTCATTAAATATTACAATCAGACATTAAAAAACAATTATTATTGACTAAATTAAAATCTGTTTATACACTAATCAAAAGTTTGGGGTCGGTAAGATTTTTTCATGTTTTTGTAAGAAGTTATGCTCAGCAAGGCTTTATTTATTTATACAACTGTAATATTGTGAAATTTATATTGTATATATGGTATTATGTATGATATATAATATTATAGGTAGCACTTTAGTATAGAGACCAATTTTCAATATTAACTAGTTGCTTATTAGCTTATCAAAATACGAGTTTATTAAGGCAAAAGTCATAGTTAATGGTTTGTTGATGGGAATAATTGGACTCTAAAGTAAAGTGTGACCTACAGTATTTCATGCATACACACATGCATACACACACACACACATATATATATATATATATATATATATATATATATATATATATATATATATATATATATATATGTATATATATTAGGGGTGTAACGGTACGTGTATTCGTACCGGACTGTTTTGGTACAGGGTTTTCGGTACGGTGCACATGTGTACCGGATGACCGATTGCAATATTTTGTACGCAGAACATAGGTACATCTTCGTGTTTCCAAACAAACATATTAAGTGGCGGAAGTCTCTGCGTTCAGCGCAAATCCTGCCCTGCAGCTGATTCTAAGGCCGGTGACACACTGGCTGCATGGCGTGAGCCTGCGTTTCTGCTGCGTGTCAGTTGCGTGATGGCTGCTTCGCGTTTTCTGTGTCTTTACAAACCAGAATTGTGCCTGACGCACTGCTGCTGTTATAGGTGACATAGAGGGAGGCCGCTGACAGACCATGATCTTGTCTTCATGACAACAATATCTATACTTCATGTTGAGCATAAATATAAAGCCTACTGATAAAGGACACCATCAACAGTATTGATGGCAAAATAGAATATGTTTGACAGGTGCAATATGCCAGTGTGTCACCGGCCTAAGGTTTTCAAAAGGCATCACGCGAGTGTGAACATCACTACAACTAGGAAAAAAACGATTGTAATTCAAACGCAGCTCCCGTCTGCATTTAAATAGACCTTTGCTCTTAATTCTGATCGGTCCAACGCTATAACGAAATCTGAGCAGGTCTTAAAACTGAAACTGTTGATGCTGCACTTTACACTTTGGAAATGTTATATATATATTTTTTTTAAATATGAGCAGGCCTACAAGCTGGGATTGGTAATGCTGCACTGTAATCATAGTTATTTATTTATATTTTCATTATATTTTATTATATGATATTGGTTTGAGACTGAGAGTATTTTATTCAGTGGAGAACTTTGCAGCAGTATTTTATTTTTTTATTCTTTTTTTTTTATTTTATATATATTTTATCAAAAAGTATTTTAAAAAAGTGTAAACAAATTGTTTAAAAAACGTTTATAGTAATGAACAACCTGCAGTTTAATGTTTGCATTTCTTTCCCTTACTGTACCGAAAATGAACTGAACCGTGACTTTAAAACCGAGGTACGTACCGAACCGTGATTTTTGCGTACCGTTACACCCCTAATATATATATATATATATATATATATATATATATATACACACACACACACACACACACATATACATGTATATATATATATATATATATATATATATATATATATATATATATGAGATTATAGTAAAATGTTCTAAGAACTGTGAATATGATGAAGTGCAAGTCACAACATATTGTTAAACAAAGCTAGAAATCATGCTAGCTTTAAATCAAATGCAAGTTACATTATAACTGAAAGAACATTTAGAAAACACTACAAACACCTTAGTGAGTCTACAATCTGGGACCTATAAAGACCATGAGCCATATTTAGCCAGTAAACACGTGTGAGAGATGTGAGGTGGCCGTCAAAAGGAAAGACTGTGGAGGTACAGAGCTGGGTGGGGCAGCTGTATGGATAAGACACAGAGGATCTGTGTGTGTGTTTGTGGAGCTGAGCAGAGGTGGGAGGGGGTGCGAGAGCACGAGTAAACACTGGGATTGAATTCATCCGCGGAGGCTTTTGATTCAGACAGCCAAAACAATCCCGGGCCCTGCGTACAGCCTATAGGCCCCAGACAAGACAGACGGGTTTACATGCATCTGTTCATCTACCACACTCTCTCCTGCCCTCTATATTGCTCTCTTTTCCTCTGTGTCTGCCTCTCTTTGCAGTTCTTAGATTAAGTAAACAATCATCGTACCTGTAGCGATTTAAAACTGTGGGTCTCACTGATGTGTTTTGTCTGTGTCACTGTGCCATGACTGAGTCAGAGCGACTTCAAAGTCTCTTTCTCTCTTGTAACACAATGGTGCAGTCAGAGAGAGCAGTCTGAACACGTTCATACCCCAGAGTTTACATGTACGTACCAGTGTGTTAACTTGAGACATGAGGGAGCTATGCACAGCAAATTAAGTTTATTAAATATATATACACACACCTTCTCTCTGTGCTAAAGTGAAATCTGTAAGTTGTGAATATCTGTGTGGGCTGATTTCTCAACATGCATTCATAGAGATTATAATACGATTGTTCGTGAGTCAGCAGTTCAGTCACTCCCAACAGATGAGCGTGGCATCAACTAGCATTCAAATATCATGGATTTGCATATTTATCCACAATATTTTTTTATGGATGCCACATATGGTAAATTTAAATGTGGATGAAACAGGAAACAAAGTGACCAATAGAAATTAAACAGTTCAGAGCTATTCAGAAAGTGAGAAGCAGAAAAATTATGCTTCCCCACAGCTGTATTTACAGTATTTCCAAAATAAAAAAATATATATATATTCATTCAAAAATGTTGATTCAGTCAGAAATCAACAGAGCGAAAATATATAAAATAACTACAATGATAATGTGACCAGAATAACAGTTACTCCATAATAACTTCTTGTTTATTGTAGTCTTGCTTACTGAAGTGTTGCATAACAACAATACAGATTATATAACTTTCCTTACATCATATATCACAGCCATGTGGAAAAACAGCACTCTTGCTCAAGGGATATTGCTAAAATTATTATTTATAAACAGCTATTTTCATCTATGTATATGACATGAAAGAACTTCAACAGTTTAAACCGAAACCTTGGGAGGAGCTTGTTCATCTAGTCTGTCAATCAACACAAGGATATCCAAGCGTCTGTTTTCTCACACATGTGACTATTCCTCCGCCACCCCACAACCACTCCATCTCTTGTTTTTCATTTCGACTACATTAACCAACTTTATTAAGTATCCCACGGGTTATGTAGAGGCATGTTGTAAATTCATTTGTGATTTCACTGCCAAATATCTACATGCTGACTCATTTAAACCTGTCAGCAGGGAGCAACTGACAGACAAGGTTTGTAATGTGGCTCTGAAATTATATAGACAGAGTGTCCTGGTTATCAGGAGGACCCCACTGACTGCTTTTGCCGAAATGTGACATCAACCCAGCAGGGAAAGCTGATAAACTCTACCTGTGGGAGTTTGCATTAAACAGGCCATTAAAAGACAAAATTAGACTATCAAAGATAAGAGATACTGTAGAGAGAGACCCAGAAAAAGTGCAGAGTCGAGACATGCAACCTAGTGGCTGACATCCTGTTTCCCACAATGCACCTCTCCAGGGAGCAATGGCTTACAAGGAAGAGGATGAAGATGCTGGGGGGAAGGGACATATCAGTGGCAGATGTGCAGCCAACAGCCATGTGGAAATGATCAATGTGACCAATTAGAGGCAGAGCGGTGCGATACACACAGCACGTCTTCTCAATCTAGTGTGCATGCAAGTGTGTATACTACTTAGACGACACACTAAGTATGTTTCCAGCCTGTAGAGTTCTGTCTTTACCACTGAAAAAAGTATTTTTGCAAAGGTAAACAAATATTCCAGAATAAATTAGAAAATGAAAACAGGAGCTGAAAGGCGTTGTCAGATGTGGAGTGGGGCGAGTTTGTTTTTCTGCTGGATACATGAGCGGTCCCAAGTTCTTGCCGTTTTCCTGAGCTATTTCTAGCCCGACTAGCACAGGGGTTTCATTTACGAGTGGGCCAAACCCAAGGCCTTCCCAGGGTGCTTTGGGGCAAGAGGAGGCTTCGACGTGCTCTCACATGGACCTGAATCCCACGCTTCACAAACGAAGCCCTGCCTCCCACACTCACACGCTCTCCTCTAAAATGATTTCCACATCTGTAGAGACAGCCAGACTTTTTTAAGCGCAGCTAGATGGAGAAGGAAAATAAAGTGGGGGGGTGGGGGTGTAGAAAACTACTTGACCACAAACTTCCTCCTCAAAACGAAACGTCAGCTTCCACATCCCCCACACTCAAAAACTAATGCAACGGCAGCCCCTCACACATACACGTCCTTAGATTTACAAATAATATGAAGATACCAGATCATAGCCTTGCGAACTTAAACTATGCCTTATGAAGAGTATAAACGAACCCACTAACTCCTAGCATGTAATTTAAATGTTATTATAGCAAAGTGACACAGTGCTACTGATTCAGGCTACTTCATTGTCCGCACATCTACGCAGGAAATGAGATGAAACTAGCAGAACGTTACTTGCGTAGCAGCCAATGGTGGCAGCCAAGTGCCTTCTTCTCTTCAGAGAGAAAAAGAGAGTGAATGGGTTTGAGAGAGAGAGGAAAAGAGGCCTTCATTAGAAGTGTAGGCCACACACAGCACTGGATCAACTATTTAAGCACACATTGCAGATGCCTTTAAAATCTCCTTTGAATTAGTGCTTTCCAATTAAAGGTCTTTGAAGAGAAAACTCTGATTGGGAATTTGTTAACATCATCTGCCGAAGACCAAAAAGAAATGTATCTTCTGGCAACCCACACAAACGAAACCAACTCTTTTCTATTAGTTCCACTTTCATACCTTCATTGAAAGTTGCAAAATTAGGTCCCGGATGAAATTTGTTGTTCAAGTATGACAGTGTTTTAGTGCCATTTTAATATAAATTAATTTTGAGAATAAAAATCGAATAAGTGGAAACATAATATTAATAAAGTAAACATTATTATTATAATGTTATATCATTAGGATATTAAAGCAAAAATATTATTAAAATATTTAGAAAGTTCTATCTTAGTTTTATTCTAGAAAGTGTAGATTTTATTTCTATGTTTTATTTTAACATTGGCATAGGACACTTAATACAGCTCCAACTTTTAATTTAGGTATTATTTTTGTCTGAGATATCTGTCATAATTCTTAAATAATTCTTAAGATGTCCTGTGGTTAACAACAGTATGTATAAACGAGATAGTTTGGACACTACCGTTCGTGGCTTGATTCTCATTCTGTTTATATATATATATATATATATATATACATGGGCGTCAGTTTGGTTTGATATGTGGTGGGGACAGAGACGCATTCAGAAGTGCATTTTCAGAAGTGGTGGGTACAATGATGCATTTTTTTTCTCTTTCGCGCAGGTCATGTTTTGAAAGACGTCCTGTATCTTATTAATGTAAATAAATAAAAATGTATACAAAAATGTGATGATGTCCGACTCGTTTTATGAAGAAGAAAGCCGTACAAAGCATTAGACATATGATATATGACCCACTAATCTGCTTCATATCATCATATAAGTACCATGTTGACAATATGACATGGCCATGACGTGGTTTAATGTACCTAAACAATGATTACCAAATTTCTCTTTCATGTTGCTTTGTTATAACCACTGAAAACGGGGAAAAAAATCTAACCCAAAATCGGGCCTCGCTCTAGATTATCCCGCTTATTACATGGCTACCCACCAAATAAATCAATAATTTGACACAAAATATTGATTTAAAAAAGAGTTTATTGATTTAAACACGATTGTATTGCTTCCGCTAAAGAAAATAGTTCCGTCTCTACGATTAGAATCCTGCCGCGTCCATAGCAACGCTCTGTTTTTCATGGCAACGGTGTTATTATCAAGAAATAACAGACTTCATTCTACAGTGGAATTCAACCAAGCCATGTAATAATTTGATTTAATTCCCAGTACAATTTACCATATCTACACACAACACAACTTAAGCACTACAAATTTTATCAAGATTGAAAAAGCAAAAATACGTGTAGCACATGAACACTATTGACTATCACACCATGATCTGACTGCTCTCAATTCACAACAACATGCATCCATCCAATCTACATCAGGCATTTTGACTAAAACTTGATCCATTCCTCATCATCATCATCATCATCATCACAACTATTTCAGAATTCAGCAATAGATTCAAGCAATAATTAAACAAGATACTGACTACTCAACAATCATCACCCACAACACTTGCTGTATGAACGCAAACCGTGACTAGCTAATTAAGTTGGTGGCTAAGGAAGTCTAACGTAACATTAATTGCAAGAGAAGAATTAAAACAGCCGATCCCTTGTGTGCAAATGCACAAGACCTAGCCATAATACCAGCAAATCTTAATAAACATAAGTTATCGCGTCTTACCTTTGTGTCAATGGTCTGCAGACCCATGCTGTGTGTACAACAACATCCATTTGTTCTACAAGTTATCACTTTGATATGTTATAGTCCATGGCACTAGGATGCAACCTTGTGATATTGTATGAAGGCTAAATGACTTGCTCGTCTATGATACATTCGCCAGAAATTCTGGCCAATCCCAGCAAAGACTAGGTAGCCTCGTTCCCGCTCGTTCACTGTCCATTCCAAACTGTCAACTCATTTGAAAAACATTCTTTAAAAAAAAGAAGCGCGATAGTCATATAGACGGTTTCATCAGGCGCACGCGCCTGGACCTAAGTTAACTTCCGGTCTGTGTTGTGTATATCGGTCTGGCTGCAGTGCCTTCTACAAACGCAGTTAAAGTCAAGGCGATGAGTAGACTGAGGGCTCAGGTGGTTGTGCTGCGGGATGTGTTTCCCATACATTTATTTATTTTTGGAAACTCACCACAATTTTAAAACTGATCGATTTTCAAAAAGGCTTCGCTGAATAAACCTGAGTAACGTTATGTACTGCACGTTTAATAATAATAATCCCTTACATTTATATGTTTAAATATCAAAACGAGGCACAGGTGTTTTTTATATCGCTGTTTTTCTGAAGGAAGACTTGCATGTTATATGCCTGATAAAGCAGCGTGTGTGAGCGTACTTTGTTTACAGCTGTTACTGGGGAAACCTCCATTTCTCGCGCTTTATGTCTATGCTTTAAAACATCTCCTATTGGCAAAGAATGGATTTGCATTCTCATTAAGTCCGCCTGATCCATGCAGCAAACATATTTTGTTTGTTATCAAAAAATATCTACTCTAGAGGGACTTGGCTGATGTTATTGATTCTATTTGGAAGTCTACCGGAAGTTAAGTTAGGTCCGCAAAAGCGCGCATGCGCAGTAACGTTTGTATATATATATATAATATATTTATAATGTAACAAAAGATTTCTGTTTCAAATAAATACTGTTCTTCTGAACTTTTTATTAATCAGAAAATCTTGAAAAAATTGTATCACTGTTTCTGGACTGTTTCAGAATGACTGTTTTCAATATTGAAGATAATAATAAAGATTTACTGAATTTTTTTTACTGTATGCAGCCTTGTGGTGAACATTAGGGACTTCTTTAGAAAAAGAAGAAAAAAGACCCCAATACTTTAAACTGAAGTGTAGCTCAAATAATGCGGTCTTAGACGAATTTGATGAGAAATATTTGAGTTCATAACCAAATTTCTGACTTTTTACTTTAACAAAAGTGCTCTTTATTTAATCACCTTGCTGTATAAAAAACAAATGAGGTACTAAAGTGGTCTCACCTCAATTCTAAAGACATTACATATTCAGTTGTGACTCACATGTACAACATGTAAACCTGATTTAAAATCAACTGAATTATAATGTATCTGAAAGTACTGATACATTAAAATAACATGAACTGTGATGAATGAAGTAAAACTGAATTGAACTGAATAACTGGGCAGTGGGGAGACCCAGTGCTGGTGGCTGTGGCAACAGTGAGATGTGTGACTGGCGCACTGGCAGGCTGCCTCTCGTTCACACACGTGCCAGGCCATCATCAGCAGATTTGCAGCATGCGAGGGAAAAGAAAACCAGCAGAGAAGCTTCTGAAGCCAAGAGAGGAGGAGGCTGGTCCAGTAAGAGAGGAGAAGAACACACACACACACTTACACGAACGCTGACAGAGGGGCATTGTGTCCCCGCACCTCATGAGTGGAGCTTTTTGTGAGTAAGAGCGTGTGTGTTTGTGTGTGATCCCACACAAGTGCTAATTATGCGGCAGTTGCTGATCACTGGATTATTCACATATACAAACATAATGTGTCTGATGAAACTGTGTCTGTGTGTGTGCGTGCTTCTCTATATATGTGAGTCAGTGCCCTCAAAGGGCCTTTCCTGGACTTTCCCTGTTTATGTTCAGAGAAACAGAAAGAGAAATATGGCCCATGAGAGCTTCATTTCACATGTCACAGTAAATGCTGCATCAGCTCCGTGACTCAAATACCAGCGGTCACACAGATTTGTGTGAGTGGTACTACAACAAAGACAGGTTGATACTGTGACCCACGGCCCATATCTAATTGAACTAATGTTCTGAATGTATTCCTCCATCCCTCTTAGCTTATCCTGTGACAGTAGGACACATTGCCTATGCCTATTCAAGCACTCAAACTGCCTAAAACGCTCTTGTCTTATGACTAAGCTGCTGAGGAAGAGGAAGTGACAGGACATTTAATTGCCCAGTTCCACGTCAAGTGGCTAAAACACGACCAAATGTTAATAAACTACATAAGTAAGCTTACCATACCTGCTTAAAAAAAGAAAAAAAAATCGTCATGAATGTCTTTAGTGGTCCAGGGTTGTTTATGCTGGTTGTGGTTGGTACCTGTCTAGCTGGTGGACCAGAATACTGTAGCCATGCTGTTAACCAGCTGGTTGACCAGTATGGACTTTCTGAGTGATGATGTTTGGCCAAGGTAGTTGTTGGGTCACACAATTAAGGCATCTGGCACACCAGCATTGGAAATATAACATGTTCTGATGACCAAAAAATATTTACTTATAAATATGATTATTTATATATATATATATATATATATATATATATATATATATATATATATATATATATATATATATATATATATATATATATATATATATATATATATATATATATATATATATATATTTCCAGGAAAGAACAGGCAGGAGACACATGTAGAACAGAACACAACTAATATAGTGAAGCAAATGAGGATAATTAACAAGACACACCTGAACTTAATGACACAATCAAACATAAGGGAAAACTGGGTCACAGAACACAAGAGGAATGAAAACCCAACAAAAGTCCAAAGGGGTGTGACAAATCCCACCCAATAGCTAAATTTAAAAACTACTTAGCTAACTATTAATAAGCAGCAAATTAGGAGATTGAGGCAAAGTTGTAATTAATGGTTTGTTAATGGCGAAAATTGGACTTTTAAATAAAACGTGCCTGATATTATACATTTCATTAAAAAATATGAATATTAAAATATTGCTTTCAATAGTATTTAAATTAAATAAACCTTATAAAAATTAACTTTTATCCTGAGGGGCTACAAAGTTGCAGTCAAACCAGAGTCTTTGTCCCCATGAGAGAATCATTGCTCAATATACCATTAGCATATGTGCTAACCACTGCAGTGCAAAGATCCCCAGTAGATCTTTGTCCATCCTGGTTGTCATACAGTACACTTGCCTGACTCATGGCCTTGAGAACGGGATCCTCCTCCTCAACAAAGACGTGACATACGACTCTCCATGCACTCAGGGAGACTGAGTCATATCTGTGTGTGTATGAGTAAGAGCTAAAGGCAGCTGTTCTTTCAATAAAGAGATACTAACAGGCCCAAAGGACACACACACTCACACAAACAGATACACAGCAGAGCAACTACCGGTAAAAGAGGGAGGAAGTGAAGGTTAACATTTAAGTGTGGGAGGCATAGCTGCACTCCTGATGTCTTACAAAACTGACACATACGCTTCTTACTCTGTTTTATCTCAAAATATTTACACTGTAAAAATTATTTTACAAAAAAATACTGTTTCAGTATTTCTGTTTCAGAATTTCATGTTAAATTCAGTACATTAGTAGTGCAATTTCCGAGTGAATATTATTATTTTTTTCAGTCTGGGTAACTACCCATCCCTATGTTCACTTTAAAGTTTTTCAGTCTGGGTGACATTATGCAGACACAAACTTACTGAAAAGTGTGTGTGAAGTTGCAGTTGAGCTTTACACACACACACACACACACACACACACAAAACAGGTGCGGCCCAGTGCAGGTGTTGAGCACGCCTAGGCAAAGCAGCCCAGAGAGATAGAGCATGCTTCTCTGTGTAATCAGAGAAAGGCTGAAACTAAACGTTTGCTGTATTGTTTCACACACACGCACTCCAGACACTCCCACGTACGCATATCCAAATTAACAGACAAAAGCCCTCTTTTGTTAATGCATTTGCAAAGAGGAAGGCAGAAGCCCCACAGACCTGAACTTCTCTGCCCACGCCACCTGCCACAAACACAAAGACGGAGGGGAGTCAGTCCATTAGGGTCGTGTCTCCTCCCTCAAACCCCTACAACCTACAATTAGGCTACACCTTTCTCCATCAGGATAAACCCCCTCTGGCCAGCTCTGACACGCACTGCACCACACACAAATGCCGCTTGTTTTTCAGACATAAGTGTAAAATACAAACTAGTTAATTTAGACAGTTTTGGGCAGTTGGGTCAAATGTTTAATTCAACCTTCTGGGTATTTTTATTTAGCTCAACTATTGTTTCAAAAAGTACTATATTTCTTGCTTAAAATTAACCCAAAATAGGTTGGAAACTAAGTTAAATTATAATTGAATAACAGTTTTAATTGCTTATTAATAAATGTTCAGTATTTGGCTCTAGCAATTATGGGTTCATTTTAAGCCAGCCATGTAGTCATTTTTGAACAATAGTTTAGCTAAATAAAACTACCCAGAAGGTTGGGTTAAACATTTAACCTAACCACTTGGTCAAAACTCATTTGCTGCTATATTGTGAAAAATGATTACAACTGGTTTTCAATTCCATTTTTTTTAATGATCAAATAATAATATATTAGTAACATTAGATTCATTTATATTAATAAATTATATAGTTTTATAAATTATTTAATTTATATTAATAAATTTGCAGGCAATTAAATAATGTATTATTATTATTATTTAGAAAAACTGTAATATGCAAATTACTGCAATATGCTGATTTGAAGAAACATTTCTTATTATCAATGTTGAAAACAAATATTTTTGAGTCTTTTCTGTCACTTTTAATGTATCCTTGAAGAATAAAAGCATTAATTTCTTCAAAAAAGAAGGACTTTTTTTTTTATAACACATCGCTATAATTTTATTCATTTCTATTTGTTTTAGGATCAACTAAATGGAAATAAGAAATGCTTCATGGTTTTAGTTTTGTTAACTACTTTAGTAGTAAGACAGTCATTATCCACGTAAATTGCTCCAAAATAACACTGACAGTCAAATGGTTGCTGTCTCTGTCTGATGAAGTCTCCAAACAACACAGTTTCTGCTGACATTGACGGCTGTGATTGTAAAAATGAATCTTGGAAAGAAAAGGCCAGACCTTGGCGACATGACCCAGCCACACTGTCTCTGTCTCTGCTCTCTTTCCTGTCATCTCAAACTAAGAGTTTGGAGATTAAATTTAACTTCAGAAACTTATTTACAGATTGGACAGGTGCACTGGAAAAATACACTGCAGTTCTGATGTAATTTAATTCCACTTGTAAAGGCATGTGTTTCATATTATCTATGATTTATGTGAATCTTTATGGCGTGTGATAGATGTAGATATTGAATGGAACATAAATTGTACTTTAGATACAGGACATTTTATTATAATAATATGCTGCCATGGCACAATGTTTAAAAGCTGCTTTATTTAAGAACCAAAATCAATTTTGATCATTTCACTGCTAGTGCTAATTACAAAAAAACTCTTTGCTGTATAACATTTTGTCACTTAAAGTACGTGTTTGCTTGTGTGAAACATGTACACTCAACAAATGTAACCAGAAATAAGTATGCCCATACATGTCACAACATAAGTGCAGAGAGATGTGAGTGGATGGTGACCGCGCCGGTCGCCCACCTGTGTCCTGAGAGGAGGCTCTTTCCTGGAATCAGCCGACAGGAATGTAAAACCACACGAAGCTGCTGTATTTCTCACCTGGACCCTTGTACAAGTGCAGAATAAAATAACCTTCACCCAAAAAAAGATCTGGATCAGCCAACAGCACTGTCAGACACTGAGTCAAGAGCAAAGGGCTCTCACAAACAATTGAGAAACCACCAACACTCAGGCTACAGCCCTGGACCTGCCATTCCCATACACGCTAACATCACATCTGCTAATATTTTGAGAACGGCAATTCTCTATTTGTTTGTCCATTTGTTGTTTCTATATTCTTTTTTGCTGCATGCTACGTCATTTTGAAAGACACTTTTTTGGAGAACTATTCAGGGAATAATATACATTATAATATACAGACAGAATTGAGGAATTGATTGTGAATGAAAAGCAGGGGGTTTGTGAGTTAATTAAAAGCTAAATAATTATAATGAATAGTGAAGTGTGGCACACATGTATTCACTGTCTCAAAACTTCTCTGGTTACAGTAAACTGAGCAAACTGTACATGTGCTCTACATGTGCTGACAGTTTTACAAAATAAAAGCTTCAGGGTTCATCTTCATTTTTGTAATAGTAATAATGATTGCTGTTGTTGTTATTATTATTTAATCTCACTTGGTTTCTAAAACATGGTCACACTTTATTTTAAGATCCAATTCTCATCAATAACACCATTTTGTCTTTTGCCTTAATAAACTAAAAATGCACTGCTCATTAATAGTTATTAAAGCATAATATGTGCTTTATATGTACTAATAAACAGCCAATGCGGTAATAATAGGCATGCTAATAAGCAACTAGTTGGTTTCTATACTAAAGTGTTACCTAAAACAGTTACTTAAAAAGATGAACATGCAAATATGTTATTAATTTACCTATATATTATTTTAATATCAGGGGGTACTTAAGTAAATATTGTGCATTTAATAACAAATATGTTTTGGAACCCCTGCTCTAGAGCTATACATGCAATATTAACACATAATATGAATGAATACATTTATGGAAATATTGCTGTAGACAATCTTAGCTCAGTACATTTTATTCTTTCTCAATACCAAATGAAGAAACGGCACCTTCTGAATAGTCTTATGAGAGGAAATCTTTCACAAGAGGAATGGCAGGGAGAAGTCTGCATCATCACCAGGAAAAACACATTTTGCATAACATCCAAAAACGGGACAATCTTTTCTTTTTTACTTTTTCTCTCCCTCCTCCTCACTTTCTTATAACGATCCAACTCAAACATCAGAACTGGGTTTCTGAGCGGACCTCCATGTTTCCGAAGGAAAAGAGATGGACCATGTTCAAAGAAAAACACGGCAGAAGAGTTCTACCACACACACCTCAGTAGTAACAAATTATGTATATAGCAGTTGAAAAGGTCACTCAAAAATGTAGCAAGACTATAAAAACTTCTGTCCCATACATTACTATAGCCTCTTCCAAGATGAAAAAATGTGATATATCACACAATCAGACAGTAATGAGCTGTGACAGAAGTGTGGGTGTAAATTTCATGCAGACATGTATACAATATGAAGAAAATAATGTGCTACCGTTAATTAGACATTAGTTGTTTTGAAGTTGCAGTTTCAAGCAATTACACAAGAAGATACACACAACTACAGTTAATTCTCTAGAGCTTGAAGGGTTTGAGTCCAATTTTCCTGTCTGCTTGGCTGAACATTGAAAAGTTTTGCATTTCTTGTAAAGACACTGTAATGAGCTTGTCCACAACTAGATATTTCCAAAAACAAAGCGAGTGTGACACGTGAGCAAAAAGGAGGGAACCTGGCCATACTGAATGGGCACAAAAAGAACAACTTGGTGATGATGTTGTGCAGTTTATTGATCAGAGGGATGTGACTGGAAGGCCGAGAGACGGGCCTGAGAAACCCGAGCTGGGCACTATAATTGAATCCCTTTGGGGGAAGGCAAGAATATGATGGACAAAGCGTCCACCCTCTGATTACATTCCTCTCAATCTGTTCAGAGCTACACTACTGGCTTTCCATGAAGATCTTGCTTGAGAGTCTGTTGCATGGCCAAAAACAATGAGGCCATTTTTCCCTCCAACTTCAAACAAATTGGGAGCAGATCAGAGGCATGTGAGATGGCAGCAGCAGGAATCAATTAGCACATGCTCTATGATGATGTCATTGACAAGCAATCGGTGAACAGACCAGCTTCCGTTTGAGATCGCAGGAAACATGAGACTCCACCGCAGCCCACTGAATTTTTAAGGAAACCGTAGTTTATCATCCTACACATTGCTACAAACTTGGAGCAGAGTTCACAAAAGACACGTTATGATTAACTCAAGTTTAACTGGCAGGGTAGTTCCTGTCACAGTTCTGAAAAGCGTCAAAATTAACAATGAAATAGATTAAATAGTATACACTTACAAGTCTAAATTAATTGTAGTGAATTTATAAATTCCAATGAATCACTTCAAAAATGATTCACTGATTCATTTGGGTCATCACTCAGAAATATCCATCTTTATATTTACATTTAGTTAACTAGCCCAGTTTGTCAAAGTTTTCAATTAGACTGTTTAGATGTGGTGTTGTTTATGGGTCCAATATGTCACCCGTCTCATTAACAAAAGCTTTGAGAATGAGTTCAAATGAATCATTACAAAGAAGTGGTTCAAATAAAGCAACAAGCCACAAAAGACTTTGTGCAGCGGTAAAAGCACAAGTATACAATAATTAAATGTACTGTATTATTATTAATTATTGGAATAAACAATCATTTAGCCAAATAACAACGTTCATTATAATAATAAAAAGCAAGCTGTTTGTGGTTGTAAAGCTGTAGTAACTGGCCACATTAAAGGGAAAGTTCACCCAAAAATTTTAATTCTGTCCGTAATTACTCACCCTCAAGTCATTTCAAACCCACAAGACCTTCCTTCATCTTCAGAACACTAATTAAGAAATTTTTGATGAAATCCGAGAGCTTTCTGACCTTGCATAGACAGCAACACAACTACTATGTTCAAGGCCCAGAAAGATTAAGGTAAGGACATTGTTAAAATAGTCCATGTGACATCAGTGGTTCAGCCTTAATTTTATGAAGCTATATGAATACTTTTTAGTGCGCAAAGAAAACAAACATTTATTCTCTTTCAACAAATGTCCTTACTACCTTTCTGGATGTTGAATGTGTCAGTTGCATTGAGTAAGAAAGCTAATCAAAAATATCTTAATTTGTGTTCTGAACATGAACAAAGGTCTTATGGGTTTGGAACAACATGAGGGTGAGTAGTTAATGACAGTAAGGTCACATTTGCGTCAATAGTTATTTTAAATGGAAGCTCATCAAGTTAGAATTTAGATTTAGAACTATCCATTTTAAAAATCTGTTTGTGAATCAGACCACAACACTGATTTATGATTGGAAAACTAGCAAATAATGAGGAACGCTCCACCTCAGCTGAATGGCAAAAGGAGAGAGGAAGATGAGAGGCCTTCATCTGCTCCTCGTTTGATTTCCTCTAGTGAGAATCGGCAGCTGAGCGTGGCTCCATGAGCATTTCCCCCATGTGTTCGGTCTAGGAACTAACTGTCAAACTGGCGCCACGCAGCTCCACAGCATGTTCCGCGGTACTTGACTAGTCATGAATATGGAGATGTGCTTGCTAAGCATTGCAATGCACACACATAGGAAAATGTATGAAAAGCAGACACACGCATATACAGATTAATGGATAGTCACCAAACCTACACAAACATATACAATAATACAAATAGGGGTGCAGAATGAAGTGTACACCCACACTGAATGTGAGTCAGAGTCGGCATCTCAACACACACACATACACATATACACACACATACACACACATCAAACTTGGAAACCTTGCTTAATAGTTTTGGAAACGCAAAACTAATAAAACACCAATTCCTGTGGTGAGGCCTCAGACTGCAGCCTCTTTCATAATGGAGTCATTTAGTCCGATTCTTCCCCGTGCTATCTGCCCCCGAGCGAACATTCTCAAAAACACAGACATGCTGAAGATTTATAGTGTCTGAGAGAAAAAAACACCACGCCCCAGTGTGGCTCTGACACAGGGGCCTTCACACTGGCACCGAATCGGAGGCACACATGCATTTTTTTTTATCACATAAATACGTTGAATACAGACAAACATGTTATTCCCCTAGGCCTTTCAAAAACTAACAAGCATGCAATCACACACTCGTTCAAGGTCAGAACTATCTGAGTAACTGATAAATTGAGTAATTGTTTTGCACCAAATATTCTGACTAGAAAATAAATCTATTCAAAAATGTATTATTGTTATTTTATTTATTACTGTTCTTATCAAAATACAAGCATAGGTTGTTAAAGTTGGTAAGTATTTAAAAATACAAATTTCAATCATATCTGAAACAACACAATTTTGTGTTCGAGTTTTCACATTAAAGGGGTTTTATGTGGCTACAAGAGGGTTCCAATGTGTCTGCAGATATGGGAGGAAAAAAAAGTATTTTTATATAAAAATGTATTATTTATATTCTTATTTATATTTATATAAGGCCTTTTTACACTAAGGACAATAACCATCTGACAGCTAATAATGACAGCCAGTCAGAATCCATTCTGCTTTAAAGAGCTTAAAGATTCAAAGTGGCAAATGACAAAATTAAATGGCATGTTTACAATAAACAACAAACTTTATTGTCCGCTGGTGTGGACGCTAATATAGTTATTTGTATAGTTATCTTTATTATTGTTGTTCTGGTTGTGAATGGGCTTTTAAACTTAAAACTTACAAATTATATTTACTGTGAAAAGCAAAAAATAAATGTTTGGGTAGAAAAATTTAGATTTGTTTTTAGATATTTTAATAATTTTGCTTTGCACTCAGTACAGTAACAATAAAAAGCCAATTATTTAATTTGTCAAATAACATGTTGTTTACAGACTTATAGATTTACCTTTATAGTATAAATCTTTATATTATAAAAATTGTACTATCGATTATCAAATGTGTGGTCCATGGTACAAAAATGTGTCACAGTCCAATATTTCCCATAGTACCAAAATGAATCAAAATGCCAATCCCCACTACAAAAATGTGAGCATGGCAAAGCTTATTTGTATTTTATTCCAAAAGCAATCCGTCTGTCACACAGATTGTAGTCCAGAGTTCTGAAAGCCCACTACCTAGTGCACTGTGGAGGGTCTTAGGGCAAAAGCTGGCTGCTGTTTGAGACTCTCAGCCAATCAGTTTACAACTCTCTTGCTGCACTCCCTTCCGAAGTTAAATGACAAACCAAAGCCTCCTGGCATGGCCCGAGCAGACGGACCCAATTTCTGCTTCGCATAAAAAAAGTCAAAACCACACACGAGCGCTACGAATGAAAAGAGGAAAGAAGGAGGAGAGGAGGAAACAGGGCCAAGCATCAGATCTCCTTAAAGCCTTACAGCTAAAGCCTCCATCTCAGAGGAGATCACATTTCAACAAGATTGAGTTTAAGTGGTGGAGACAGAAGCTGCATGAAAGGGAGGGAAGGAGAGAGAGAGTTTCTTGCTCTAGTAATAGTAGTGCAGGAAAAACGGCACAATATAGTTAACAGAGAGCCAAAAGCTACTAGACTAAACTGAGTGTTGCATATAAAAAGTGGATATCAAAAAAAAAAAAATATATATATATATATATATTTTTTTTTTTTTTTTTTTTTAACTTAAGCATGGTTAATGATCTTCCTAGATCAAATGGAATTCCCTTTACTTCCCTTTTGCCTTCTGAGGGTACGTACATCACATTTTACCTTGTCAAATCGTCAATACAGCACTAATTCAGTGGACTTTTGGGCTGATGGAATACCTCAGGGAACCTTTGCTTTGGAGTTTCTGAGGAACTCTGGCTGGGACAGGGTTAAAATCTCCTCCCTGGGGCTGTGCTTGCTACCGCTAAAATTAAACCTCCCCCACAGCTGGTTCCCATTAGCCTGCAGTGACACTAGGAGCCTGTACTTAAGCTGTGCTGCGGGGGCTCCGCCGCCCCACTCAGATAATACTACTGTCCCCTGCAACAGGCCAAGTTTAAACTGGCCCTTCACAGCTCCTGCTGGCAACCACTGTGTTTTCAAACCAAGGGAACAGAAGAGGAGAGAAAGGTGAGAGTTATGGAGGGAGAACAGTATGGAAAAGAGCCCTTCTCTTGTGAGTGGTGGAAACCGTTGAGTCTGTCATCACGTTGGAGTTCATCAGAGGAGAAAAACATTTACATGATAATGTGAAAGCCATAAGGAACAAAATATATGGGGGGGGGACATATCCGCTATTAATATTACGTTTTTTTTGCTTTGAGAGGATATTTAATTGTACATACTAATTTCTTTGATTTTTAAATTCAGATTACTTTTTCTATCATCTATCACGCTCATTTAATGTTATAAAAAAACAATAATTTAACAACTCTGTTAAATGTATATTTTTTAATTCTGAATATTGTAATTGTTGTAATGCAGAAAAAAACTAGTAGCAGTAAGGACAATTAATTTTTGTATTTTATTTTTCATTCATGCAGTTTTTCTGTATCAGCCAGGATCAGATAAAAATGCAGAGCGATTAACTAAGCCCAAAAATTTGAGTTCATAAGAGTTCATAAACTTTAATGTTGCCTCGTAGCACATTTTAAAGTTATTATAATGATTTTTTCTTTTTATCAAGCATATCATCAGATGACTGCTTGTGAACTTGTGTACTTAAGGTGCTCTTGCCTAGCTTTGATTCACATATTCTTTACAACTTTTATCTCTAAACTGCTTTTGAGGTTTGGGAGTCTGGCAGGAAAAAAAACACAGCATGTGCATTGTGAGTAACAACTGAGACGTTGATGACTGATTTACAGCATGAGAAATAAACCAATTGGCAGTCTTGAAAGGACACCTCAGCCAATAGGCAGAAAGCAATCACACATTCCTGATGACAGGCAGCACATATCTCACATGGTTTTGCATGTTGGGATCAACTGCAAATCTGAGCGCTTTCCGGTTAGGGTAATACTTTAGCCGTAGTCTATTAAAACCATAGCTCTTAAGAGGGATCTGTTTGTGGAAAAGGTTAACAATCAGTTTAATTAGGAGCAGAGGCTGGGGCGCACGCATGAACTCTCCCGGTCTGACACTCACCGCTCTACAGGGAATTCACCATGTCAGACGTTCACCGTTTGAGTGTGTGTAAGTGTAGAGAAGAAAAAGAGACAGAGAATTAAAGGATGAAAGGAAAACAGAGGGTATGTGAGTGAGGAGGAGGAACAAAGTAAGAAAGGAAGGGAGGACAGACCTTATCAGCAATGTTTGTCCATTCAGGATTTCCTTCCAAACAAAAGAGAAAGGAAACTCCAACTCTGAAACGTGTTAGGTGGATATAAATCTGTCAAGAGCTCTTGTTAAGGTCATTGCATTTTTATGCTTTTTTCAACAACTTCTAAAACAGTTTACATATCTTTTTTAAAACAATGATACACAAGACACAAATCCAGATGAGTATATAAATTACACTTTTTTCAACAACTATAGGTACAAATGTGTTAACTTAAAGACTATCTGATCAATCATTTAAAAATACTTTCAATGATGCAACCAAATAAAGGTCAATAATTTCCTTTAAAATAATAATAATAATAGTAGTGGTGGTGAAATCACATGCTAATACTATGATACTTCAAAATATTTAATGGTACTATAATGCGTGTACAATGGCATTTACATTGAACTCCAGAGTATTTTTTAAAGAATACTACAGTATATGTCATATATATATATATATATATATATATATATATATATATATATATATACTACGCAAATAATAATAATAACACTATGGTTATAATTATAATACTTTTTGTAAGTAGTGACATGCACAAAAAAAAAACTAAAATGTGCTTCATGTGGTAACATCTAAATTAACTGATTTTATCTAAGCATGAAATATATCAAACATAGTATCCCTGAATCAACCTAAATACAATAGGTCACACAAACAAAACTAAATTTAAAATTTAAATTTTGTACCATTTTACTCCAGACCAGTGCACTGTTAACTAACATGAACAAACAATAAAGAATCGCATTTTTATCTAACATATGCTGTAAAAGTTGATGTTAGCTAGCGCATTGACCAATGTTAACAAATAAGGTACCCCTTTTTTAAAGTCTTACCTTAATATTTAAAAGAACTTACATACCATGTAAATGATTTAATAGGCTCTGAATATGATCTGATACCATCAAAGTAACACGGCACCAACACAGTACATTCTGACAAAGGAAACTAAATGCCTAATGCACAAAAAAGCCTTTCATCTCAAACATAGCAAATAATTCTTGCAAATGCAAAGAAAATGCTTTCAAAAGAATGCAAATAGTACAAAACAAGCAGTGGCAACAATCCAACATCTCCCAGTGCAGTGGTATGAGTGTGTGAGTCGGGTAGGATCTGGAAAGTGTAGGGGTATGCGGCGTGTGGGCTGTATTTTGAAGGCAGACGGTGTGAGGCTCATTAAAGCTGCATGGATCTGAGTTCTGGCAGAGGTGACAGACAGGTGGATAGGATTTCCAGTGAGCCCAGGCTCAGAAACACGCATGCTCGGCCGCCCGTCAGCACGGGGATCGACACACACACCCTTCATGCCTTTTTAAATAATTAACAGCCAAAGATTAGTCCTTCAGCCTTGGGGCCAAAAGGTCCATTGATTTCTCACAGATGCATTTTTAATGAGCGCATCTCAGTGAGGCAGCGTCCGTGAAGAGAGGCTTCCTTGTCCACAACAGCACAAGAAACACCAGCAGCTTTGCGAGAGGCTTGTGGTAAAAACACAAACAAAGCCTGTAAGTGCCTCTCTAATGTCTCACACTAACGTTCTTCTACACAAAGCCTTGAAGGGAAAGGCCTCAGGGGTGACCTTAAAAGAACCTATGGCAAAATGCTATTTAATCCGGCTCGAGCATTTCCTTTAATTGGTCTTGTGCGACCATCCATAAAGCTGTTGTGCCGGCGGCATATTTCCTAATCAGCTTTTATGAACTGTAAACATCTCGGCACCAGTGTCTTTAAAGCACTAGAAGACTTGAATTAAATCTGTATCACATTTGGTGGTTGTGACAGACACACTAAGAAAGTGATCACTGCATCTGTGGACAAGCGCGGCTGACAGAGTGCATGATGGAGTCAATCACGTATTTCCCTTTCTTTACAGTGTAAAGTGTCACAAGAGATAGAAAGAAAAATTAACTTGAGAGCCTGATTTACACCCTTTAAAAAAAAGGTTCTTCATTGGCATCATGTATGATTCCTTGAAGAACATCCGCTTGCAAAATTTTTATTTATAGTGGAAAAGGGTTCTTTAGATTGTTAAGATTAAATGTTCTTCCCACTAAGAAGAAAAGGAATTTATTAAGTTGTATAATAAATAATGACTGTTTTGAACATTCAAAGCAATGTTCCGAATGAACACGGTTTTTAAAAGTGGCCTTACAAAGGTGACAAGGGGAGAAGTTATGGGTATATATGCCTCTGACAGGCACGGACAGCTTTGACTGGAATAACAGAAATAAATACATAGTGGTTATAACTGGAATGAATACAGTGCAGTGTGGTGTGGTTTTATTTTACATTCTTATGGGTATAGGGGAGCTATGCATACCTTAAATCCAGAGAAACAAGAGGGAGTTGTTGAAAGACCAATTCAAAAACCGATGAGCATGTCTGAAATAATACTGCTATAGAAATAAAATTGAAAGTTTCAACATAAAATGGAAACCTGTGCCATGTTTCATTCAAGTGAGACTGTTTTTCTTGCTGTCTGCAGTGTAATATTTCAAGGGTTCATTTTTCCTTGAGATGTGTATGAGAGAAACATATCATTATGGAAAATCAAAACTTTTGCCCAACTTAACCATGGATACGTCTGGTTTGAGAAAGCGACACACTTCCTCTACTTTGCGTAAAGGAAGGGAAAGACAAAAGAGAAACAGAAATGACTTCTTCAATAATTTCTCAGATTTCATAAATCATGCATGTTTTTTGTTTTTTTGAAACTAACTAAAAGTTTTCATGTTACTATTATCCTACATTTGTATGAAAGTGTGTATATATCTTTATGAACTGATTTAAAAAAAGGGGAGATAAGGGGAAAATTTGAGAATTTAAATGAGGGCAGGAATAATTGCAAATACATAAAGAAAGAGTGTTAGGACTACCTTTCCCGTCTCCCGCTCGAAGTCCACATATTCTCGGGTGGGCGCCTGCCGCTGATCCCCATGAAGGTTGGCTGGGAAGAACTGCAGCGAGAGGTTGGTGCCGGTCGCCACAAAAGCCTTTTAGAAGGAAATCAATACAAACAGGATAAGAAAGCCAGGCCCGAGCATAAATTATGCAGCCCGTCATTTCTGTTTTCACATCAGAGAGAAGAGGAGAATGCCTGGAGCCAAGGCCAGCGCTCAAAACATCAGGAAAAGAAGGGAGGGGGGATGAGGGGGGTGCACAAACGCAAAGAGGAAAAAAAAACAAGTCATCATTTTCTCTATTTGAGGTATTGAGTTACACACATCTGATTCTATTTTACCAACGCTCATTGCTGGCAAACTGGGCTGAACCAAACTGAGTTTGAGAGAAGACAGAACGGAGGAGTGAATGAACAGAGACGAAGAGGATTACAAAATCAATAATTGTTTTAAATTCAGCCCCTCGCTTACATTAATAGCAGCAGGACTGATGTAAAGGTTTTGAATTATGGTATAATAACTCAATAACATTTTCAAGGAGCATGAGCAACAACAACAACAAAAAAACTGAATTTTATCTTACAGAATTCTAATGCATTTTAATTATATACAAAAAACTGATTTATATCAGTATATACATACACAATATTGTAAATTATATGAACCAATATTCAGCATCATTGTAACTGGCATGCAAATACATAAAGGCACAAGGAATTTTTTCTCTGTAGCTTTGTAATAGGCCTGCTTGCCAGTGATCCTCAACATTTAATCTACTTTTTGACATTGGGGCAAATAAGGCCAAATGCATCTACATCTTACTGATTAATAAACCAAAAAATAGTCAAATCTATTTTTTTTTTTTAGAAATGCTTTAGTAATGTTTTTCATTATGTTACTGGTCAGTAAGTTATCACTATCAGCTGTAAGGCCTGTAAATCGATGTTTATGATGAAATTCTGTCAGAAAAAAAAAATCTAATTAAATCAAAAGTGACATCAAACATAAAGTGCAATATATTTTATCTATCTAGTTTATAATGTTATAATAAACAGAAAAAATATATATTATCAGAATTAAAGTAACAGTTGTCTCATCTATTCTTAGAAATATTATGGATAGCTAAATCTATCTCAAAACAGCCCTGAAGACATGAGATACAAATAACGAGATAAACAAGCCTCCCCTGTTATCAAAGCAGTCCAAAAAAGGGGGGTATGAAACAAATTAATCTAATACAAAAAATACCAATAATAAAAATAGGAGGGGAAAAATTTAACAGGCGAGGGATTCTATATAACATGCAGTCTCAGGGTATTTTTAAAGAGACTGTAAATTAGACACGTCCGAGTTCATCTGCACCCGCGAGACGCGTTTCTGATGATAATTAAAAGAAGCCGAGAGGCACTTTGTTTAAGCATTGATTCATTATTTGTAGTCCTAATAATACAGCGAATTAAATAGCAACAAGTCGGTATAACACGATATGGATCATAAATGTTCTCTGCAGTCTTTTGGCGCTCATTACAAATGAGGAAGTATTTTGAACATCGTTTTTGGTGACAGCGTGACAGTTCCGGATGTTTAATGACGTTCATGTATTTGAGTATTGAGCTGGCAGCGATGATGCGGGGTCAGTAGTCCCTGACCGCTGCTGTGAGGTGCGTGTACTCACTATCTCTGAGCGGCCGTCACGACACGCGTTCTGGAAGCGCGCCTGCCTCTCCTCGTGCGGCCGATCGCGGAAACCCGTGTATTTAATCTGTAAACAGGGATGAAAGAGTCACTAAAGAAACAGTGTTGTTATAAAACAGCTTCATTAGAGTACACTGTAAAAATGTTTTAAGCATTGATAACAACATCTTTATGTTCTTTATGTTATGTTCTTTATGTTTATGTTCTATTTAACTTGTCACAATATCTTCCATTCTTCATGCAGTTTTATGGTAGTTTTTTTTACATTGCAGTTCTTTCTTTAGTTCTTCAGAGTTTGAATTTAAAGTGGTCAGAAGAATGTAACGAACTTATTCTTGCAGGTTGCGACTTTGATGCCACTTTGATTTCAGTTAATATTAGTATGTGGCCTGAGGTAAAAGTCAATTGGGATTAAAACCGAATAATGAACATAAATGCAAGCTATCGGAAAATTATGTTAAAAAAAAGAACAAAATACGCACGTTTGAAATGCAAATTGCTTGACATTGTTTTAAATTTTGATAATAAGCAAGCATATTTTCGTTACTTTAGCAGAGTTAAAAGATGAGGTACAGAGGTGCGTCTTTCTAGTCTACGATGCATCTGTATTTTGTTGATATATGCTTGCAATATATAGGCTCAAAAGTAATTTAGTAATTGCCGTGAATGGAGGGTTAAAAACTTTTCTCATCAGCAGCATTAGCGGTCGCTAAACAGAGGCTGTTAAAGAAAGGCGATGACACGCTTGTTTTCATGTCACGCGAGAGGTGCAACTTTGTTTCCGCCACTTTATCAAATGTCTCTCGGATGAATCGAGCTCACCTCGCACTCGCGGCTGAGTTTCCTGAAGAACTCCTCGTTCTCGAACTTGCTCCTCTGATCCGGGACCACCCGAGGCATCTTGAACGCGATTTGATCAATTTTGTTAATTTGTATTTGTGTAAACTTGCGAAGAGAGTGAAGCGTTGCCTTGAACCTCGCGAGTCCCGCTCTTATTTCCTTCCGTCTTTTATCTTCTTCTAATGATGGAGTATGTTGCAGTGTTCTTTGTGTTCTTTAACATGTGAAAGCTCCCTCGGTTTTCGCCTGTTGTGGGGTCCGTGAGTTGTACGGCACTAGATTTGGCAGTAATTTGCAGTTGGCTTGTTGTTCCTCCTCACTCTCGCGCGTGTGATCTCCGACTGCTGACAACAGACGCTCGCTCGCGCTACTTTATCCGTCGCATGAGCTGCATGGCTCACAGTTACTTCCTGGCTCCTCGGAGTCCGACTTATGACTGTACACCCAAAATACTCCCCCCATTCACAATTCTCTCCACTATGGACCGTGTTTGCGCAGGCGTGGGCGAGATGCTTTCTATTTTTCTTTCTTGTAGTCTTAAAAGGAACAAACAGAGGTTAAAGTTGTTACCTGTGATAGAGATTCTGCAGACTGGTGTTCATAAACACGTATTGTTAGCATAAACTGTTAGAAACAAAATAACGTGCTCCGATCAGAGAGGATGTTCACACTGTTATAGATATCAACCACAAAATGTAAGATATTACAGGCCTCTATTTTTACTCTTATTATTCCCTAAGTCAATTTTGAGACATCCACATCCATTTGTAATCTGCCTAAGATAACCAAACGTGCAGATAAATTGATAGATAGATGGATGGATGGATGGACGGACAGACGTACGGATGGATGAATAGATAGATAGATAGATAGATAGATAGATAGATAGATAGATAGATAGATAGATAGATAGATAGATAGATACAGTAGATAGATGGATAGATGGATGGATAGATAATGATGGATGGATGGATAGACGGAAGAATAGATAGATAGATAGATAGATAGATAGATAGATAGATAGATAGATAGATAGATAGATAGATAGATAGATAGATAGATAGATAGATAGATAGATATGAACTTATTTCTATAATGATTTTAGTATGTTCTTGGGAAGATGAGTCTATTACAACATCTGTGGTAAATATTTGGGTGTTGAGACATATCTTTCTTTACTGTGCATGTTTTGAAGTTGCAACTTCCCTCAGGACAGAGGGGGAGGTACAGAAAGACAGCGAGAATGGGGAAGTGAACGCAGCACCAGAAACATTCAAAGGCCTCCAAGCCCTGTCAGATCTAGCAGACAGGTTGCATCACTTTTGTGCGGCTTACCACAGCTATCGTGTGCGACTTTCAAATGTTAAAAGCACTTCAACTGTCAGAATGTCGCTGCATGTATGAAACTACGGTTAAAAGTAGATAGCTGATGAGTAAAGACTATTCTGTCTTTACTGCATTTGTAGCTTGTTCATTTTGCCTGGGTTCTATACTTCTTACATTGTTTCTTTATTATTAAACAAAGCCATCTGTTTCTGGCTGTCACATTAAAGATGCTAGTTATGTGTTCTCAGTAATTGTGGAAAATCTGTAAGATGGAAATATATTGGTATTATCCCCACCTAATTTAATTCATATTAAATTTTTGTATTGCCAGTGCACATACATTTTTAGTATTTTTTTTTATCTACAAAAACCATTTGCACTAAATTCAAATTGAACTGTAAAGCAAGTGTACAGTGTGTGTGTGTGTGTGTGTGTGTGTGTGTGCGTGTGTGTGTAAAGGCCCATGTAAAAGCTTACATTACCCAAGCAATTATTAGTTTAGCAACCATTAGCGGTAACTGGGTGCACATATTCCCTCGGCCCACTAATGTATGTTCTCATATTAACACTCCTGTTGTGTAGTAGACTTGCATTAGTGCCATTAGAGTTGAACAACATTGTATAAAATGTTTTGCAAATTTTGACAAGGCTTATAAATTATAAGAGCTTACAGTATGCGATGGGATTTCGTGCCCTGTATATGACTCCTTGCAGACTGCATGTGATGAGTTTTAGCTCATCTCTGTTTTTCTCTCGTCCTCTTTCTCATGCATCAGATTGAGATCTGTGGTGAGTTAATGTGTTAAAAGGCTGTGCTTTGGGCCAAATGGGGCGTGTGAGTGCTTTAATAGCACCACATAACACTCATTAATTAATGAAATATTCTGTGGTTACCGTCTGAGACCCATTTTGACAGAGTGCTCGCAGTCTAGAGGCTAGGTGTCTGTTCCAATAGGTTTCAACTGAACAGACACAGAAGGCTTTACCCGTAAATATCCACTCAGGGGTCACCCGAAAACTTTGTTAGAGTTTTTCTGCCATGTCTGTGCGAGCTATAAGAGGAAAAAGTTTTGTTTGTGTAGTTCTCAGCAGTTTTGCACCTCACTGTTTCCAAATTGTTTGCTGCGCACAGCTGCACTGAAAGAATGCATAAACAACAGATCAAGAAATCCCCCAGATTTTATACGTCTTCAACCCAT